>NW_027361780.1:1530000-2730000 GCF_039654945.1 Dendrobates tinctorius | reverse complement strand
TAACTAGGAAATACTAACCGTGACCAATGAGGGTTTTATACAGCAGCACAAAATGGGTTAACGTTCCTTTACCTTGTTAGATGCTGGAATAGAAAACGAATCAGTAATAATTTAATTAATTAGTTATCAGTATTTTACTTAGAATTTTCTTTACATTTTTAGTACATTGTATGGTAAAATGAAAAGTGTCATTTAAAACTACAATATGGCTGGCAAAAACAGTAAGCTCTTGGAAGAAGAAGAAAAAAATAAAGTGACAGGTAGCTGTTATAATTATATGAGATCCCACCAATAAAGATTATGTGTAGAGATTAATGGGGTGATTAAAATATAACTTAATTGTTCAAGGTAACAAATAGATTTTATTAAAAATCTAGCTGAAGAGCCCGGCACTGCTTGGGCATAGTAACTAACTATGGTTAGTTATTACAAATTATAATGATTATATCTACAGTGGGGAAAAAAAGTATTTAGTCAGTCAGCAATAGTGCAAGTTCCACCACTTAAAAAGATGAGAGGCGTCTGTAATTTACATCATAGGTAGACCTCAACTATGGGAGACAAACTGAGAAAAAAAAATCCAGAAAATCACATTGTCTGTTTTTTTTTCATTTTATTTGCATATTATGGTGGAAAATAAGTATTTGGTCAGAAACAAAATTTCATCTCAATACTTTGTGATATATCCTTTGTTGGCAATGACAGAGGTCAAACGTTTTCTGTAAGTCTTCACAAGGTTGCCACACACTGTTGTTGGTATGTTGGCCCATTCCTCCATGCAGATCTCCTCTAGAGCAGTGATGTTTTTGGCTTTTCGCTTGGCAACACGGACTTTCAACTCCCTCCAAAGGTTTTCTATAGGGTTGAGATCTGGAGACTGGCTAGGCCACTCCAGGACCTTGAAATGCTTCTTACGAAGCCACTCCTTCGTTGCCCTGGCGGTGTGCTTTGGATCATTGTCATGTTGAAAGACCCAGCCATGTTTCATCATCAATGCCCTTGCTGATGGAAGGAGGTTTGCACTCAAAATCTCACGATACATGGCCCCATTCATTCTTTCATGTACCCGGATCAGTCGTCCTGGCCCCTTTGCAGAGAAACAGCCCCAAAGCATGATGTTTCCACCACCATGCTTTACAGTAGGTATGGTGTTTGATGGATGCAACTCAGTATTCTTTTTCCTCCAAACACGACAAGTTGTGTTTCTACCAAACAGTTCCAGTTTGGTTTCATCAGACCATAGGACATTCTCCCAAAACTCCTCTGGATCATCCAAATACTCTCTAGCAAACTTCAGACGGGCCCGGACATGTACAGGCTTAAGCAGTGGGACACGTCTGGCACTGCAGGATCTGAGTCCATGGTGGCGTAGTGTGTTACTTATGGTAGGCCTTGTTACATTGGTCCCAGCTCTCTGCAGTTCATTCACTAGGTCCCCCCGCGTGGTTCTGGGATTTTTGCTCACCTTTCTTGTGATCATTCTGACCCCACGGGGTGGGATTTTGCGTGGAGCACCAGATCGAGGGAGATTATCAGTGGTCTTGTATGTCTTCCATTTTCTAATTATTGCTCCCACAGTTGATTTCTTCACTCCAAGCTGGTTGGCTATTGCAGATTCAGTCTTCCCAGCCTGGTGCAGGGCTACAATTTTGTTTCTGGTGTCCTTTGACAGCTCTTTGGTCTTCACCATAGTGGAGTTTGGAGTCAGACTGTTTGAGGGTGTGCACAGGTGTCTTTTTATACTGATAACAAGTTTAAACAGGTGCCATTACTACAGGTAATGAGTCGAGGAAAGAGGAGACTCTTAAAGAAGAAGTTACAGGTCTGTGAGAGCCAGAAATCTTGATTGCTTGTTTCTGACCAAATACTTATTTTCCACCATAATATGCAAATAAAATGAAAAAAAAACAGACAATGTGATTTTCTGGATTTTTTTTTCTCAGTTTGTCTCCCATAGTTGAGGTCTACCTATGATGTAAATTACAGACGCCTCTCATCTTTTTAAGTGGTGGAACTTGCACTATTGCTGACTGACTAAATACTTTTTTTCCCCACTGTATATATACAGTATATATAAAGCTGAGTGTATAGTCCCGCCCACTCCGCATAGCCACATTCACTATAATATCCCACATCATCCCGTCAGCCAGAGCTACCGGACTACTACCCCTAATATCCCACATCATCCCGTCAGCCAGAGCCACCGGACTACTACCACTAATATCCCACAACATCCCGTCAGCCAGAGCCACGGACTACTACCCCCAATATCCCACATCATCCCATCTGCCAGAGCCACCGGACAACTACCACTAATATCCCACATCATCCCGTCACAGCCGCCGGACTACTACAGCTAATATCCAACATCATCCACTCAGCCAGAGCCACCGGACCACTACCACTAATATCCATCAACATCATCGCGTCACAGCCGACAGACTACTACCCCTAATATCTCACATCATCTCATCAGCCAGAGCAATCAGACTACTACCCCTAATATCCCACATCATCCCGTCAGCCAGAGCCACCGGACTACCTCTAATATCCCACATCATCCCGTCAGCTAGAGCCACCGAACTACCCCTAATATCCCACATCATCCCATCAGCCAGAGCCGCCAGACTACTACCCCTAATATCCCATATCATCCCATAAGCCAGAGCCACCGGACTACTACCCCTAATATCCCACATCATCCCATCAGCCAAAGCCACCGGACTACTACCACTAATATCCCACATCATCCCATCAGCCAGAGATATCGGACTACTCCCCCAAATATCCCACATCATCCCATCAGCCAGAGCCATCAGACTACTACCCCTAATATCCCACATCATCCCATAAGCCAGAGCCACTGGACTACTACCCCTAATATCCCACATCATCCCGTCAGCCAGAGCCACCGGACTACTACCTCTAATAACATAGTAACATAGTAACATAGTTATTAAGGTTGAAGGGAGACTTTAAGTCCATCTAGTTCAACCCATATCCTATCCTATACTATTCATCTGTCTCCACACCCTTCATGCACATGATAACTGCATTTGATACTTGTCTATTGCACTTAAACACACGGGCTGATGACCGGATCATGCAGCTTTATATGAAAATCCCTATTATAATTGCCAGACCTGAATTAACAAGCATTTCTCACCTACTGTGTCCCCCCATTTCCTTGTAGATTGTAAGCTTGCGAGCAGGGACCTCACTCCTAATGTCACTGTTTGAATTGTCTTAACTTGTATTGAATTTATTGTCTGTACATGTCCCCGCTTAATTGTAAAGTGCTGCGGAAAACCCCAATGCGCATTTCACGGTAAAACCGCTTCCTCACGTTCCCTGAGGAAGCGGTTTTACCGCGAAATGCGCATTGGGGTTTCTCCTGGATGTCAGCATTCTCTTGTGACTGTCTAATGGGTATGTTATGATTTTATAACCTTTCAACCGGGCAGATGTGCAATATTGTCTCTCTTTTGACTGATCCTCTTACATTATTGGGAAAGTTATAGCACTCCTTTCATTACGACTGTTATCATGTATTAGAGTGACTCTTTTTGTTCTCTGCACACATGTGTTTTGCCCTGGTTTTAGTGTACAATGCCAGCTATTCTATTTACCCATTGTAGTCATTAGTCATTGCTGCACAGGATTTTTGTTTGCATCTGGCTATCTCTTGACACTTGTCTGTTTACTATACATTCTTAATCCTTTTATTCATTGTCCTGTTCCCCATTGTTGCCTCAATAAAGTTTTTCACTTTGTTTGTAGCTCTGGACTCATTGTCCTTTTTTTTTCTCTCTTAGTTTTTTGAGTCGTCCTACTATCTACATTTCTGGGGTCTAATGTGCACTGGCACAGCATGAATTAAATATTATGTATTTTAAGGGTATTTTCTTTGCTCTAGTGTATATACCCTGTAATATTATGCTTTTCAAGAAAGGCATCCAGTCCCTTCTTAAATTTTAGTAGGGAATCACAACATCATATGGCAGAGAGTTCCATAGTCTCACTGCTCTTACAGTAAAGAATCCGCGTCTGTGAGTATGCTTAAACCTTCTTTCCTCCAGACGTAGAGGATGCCCCCTTGTCCCCGTCACAGGTCTAAGAGTAAAAAGATCATTAGAAAGGTCTTTGTATTGTCCCCGCATATATTTATACATTGTAATAAGATCACCCCTAAGCCTTCGATTCTCCAAACTAAATAACCCCAAGTGTAATAACCTGTCTTGGTATTGCAGACCCCCTAGTTCCCTAATAACCTTGGTCGCTCTTCTCTGCACCCGCTCCAGTTCAGCTATGTCTTTCTTATACACCGGAGACCAGAACTGTACACAGTATTCTAAGTGTGGTCGCACTAGTGACTTATATAGAGGTAAAATTATGTTCTCCTCATGAGCATCTATGCCTCTTTTAATGCATCCCATTATTTTATTTGCCTTTGCAGCAGCTGCCTGACTCTGGCCACTAAATGTGAGTTTGTCGTCCACCCATACACCCAGGTCTTTTTCAGTGACTGTTTTGCCCAGTGTTTTACAATTAAGCACATAATTATACAACTTGTTCGTTCTACCCAAGTGCATGACCTTACATTTATCCCCATTAAAGCTCATTTGCCATTTATCAGCCCAAGCTTCTAGTTTACATAAATCCTCCTGTAATATAAAATTGTCCTCCTCTGTATTAATTACCCTGCAGAGTTTAATGTCATCTGCAAATATTGAAATTCTACTCTCTATGCCCCCTACAAGGTCATTAATAAATATGTTAAAAAGAAGCGGGCCCAAAACTGACCCCTGTGGTACCCCACTGCTAAGCGTGACCCAGTCCGAGTGTGCGCCATTAATAACCACCCTTTGTTTCCTATCCCTGAGCCAGCTCTTAACCCACCTACACATATTTTCCCCTATCCCCATTGTTCTCATTTTATGTATCAACCTTTTGTGTGGCACCGTATCAAAAGCTTTTGAAAAGTCCATGTACACCACGTCCACTGCATTCCCTTGGTCCAGTCTGGAACTTACCTCTTCATAAAAGCTTATCAGATTAGTCTGACAGGAACGGTCTCTTGTAAACCCATGTTGATATTGGGTCATAAGGTTATTCTTCTCCAGATACTCCAGTATAGTATCTCTTAGAAAACCCTCCAGGATTTTACCCACAGTTGAGGTTAAACTTACTGGCCTATAATTTCCAAGTTCAGTTTTTGTCCCCTTTTTGAATATTGGCACCACATTTGCTATACGCCAGTCCTGTGGTACAGACCCTGTTATTATGGAATCTTTAAAAATTAAAAATAATGGTCTATCTATGACTGTGCTTAATTCCTGCAGTACTCGGGGGTGTATCCCATCTGGGCCCGGTGATTTGTCAATTTTAGTGATTTGTAGACGCCGCCGTACTACCTGCTGGGTTAAGCAGGTGACATTTAATGGAGAATTTGTATCCCTGATCATGTTATCCGTCATATCCCACATCATCCCATCAGCCAGAGCCACCGGACTATTCCCCCTAATATCCCACATCATCCCATCAGCCAGAGACACCAGACTACTACCTCTAATATCCCACATCATCCCGTCAGCCAGAGCCACCGGACTACTCCCCCTAATATCCCACATCATCCCATCAGCCAGAGTCATCGGACTACTACCCCTAATATCCCACATCATCCCATCAGCCAGATCCACCGGACTACTACCCCTAATTTTCCCACATCATCCCATAAGCCACAGCCAATCACAGTGCTTCTCATTGTTTCAGCCAATCAGATTGGCTGAAACAACAGGGTCCTAGGCTAGGATCGAGTACCGATGTACTCGATCCTAGGACCGGTGCCAGGCAACGCCAGGCACCGGAGAAAAGCCCCCAGATTGGCGCGATCGCCGATCTAATCGATCACGCCAATCGCAGCGCACAGCGGCGCAATATCGCCGCTGTGCCCTGCCGGTACCGGCCCGGGACGGTGCTGTAATAGCACCGATCCTAGGCCGGAGCCTAGGACAGGCCCATCAGGGCCTGCAGGAAGTGGTTGGCGCGATCGATTAGATCGGCGATTGCACCAACTACAGGGTACAGCTGCGGTCACGCTGTGACCGCTCTGTGCCCTGCTGATGACCTGGCCATGACCTGCCTAGGAATCGGTGCTGTGAGCTCCGATCCTAGGCAGTTACCATGGTCACCAGGCAGAGCTGGGATTGGTGGGATCGATGTAATCATTCGATCCCACCAATGACAGGTCACAGCAGCGATGTGACCGCTCTGTGACCTGCCCCTGACCTGCCTCTGACCTGTCTGACCTGTCTGCAGGGGTCGTCACTCTAGCTGAGGATTCCTGCAGAGAGGTCGGACGCAGCAAGAGCTCCTGTGCTGGGTATTGTGGTGCCACAGCTTGTAGCATCACAATCCCTGTAGAAGAAAGAAAAGAGAAGAAAGAATACTACAACAGTAAGTGTTAATTGATCCCTGATCCCCTGCTCAATCTATCTTCACCACCCAATCTATCTTCATCCCCTCCACCCCCCCTTTTACCTCCCTTCACCCCCCTTTTACCCCCCTCCTCCCCGCCTTTTGCGCCGCCTCCGTGCGCAGCTGCCGAGCGTTGATCGGTGATGCAGTTCAACACTCGTGTTTACTTTTTTCACTCAGCCCCCTTTGCGCCACCTCCTCCTACATATGACGCGCATCACTTATCAGCGCTTGTGCCTGCCATTTTTCTTTTTTTTCACCCCTTTTTGTACCACTTAACTACAATCCTAACTGTTGATCCCTGCCCAATCTCTCTTCATCCACCTCAATACCACCTTCCCCCTCTTTTTACCCCTCTCCATCCCCCCCTTTTGCGCCACCTCCGTTCGCAGCCGCCGAGCCTATTTTCACGCCCGGGCGTTATAAACTCCTGTGAAGTCCTAGGGGGTTCAAGGTGCTCACCACACATCTAGATAAGTTCCTTAGGGGGTCTAGTTTCCAAAATGGGGTCACTTGTGGGAGGTTTCCTCTGTTTTGGCACATTGTGGGCCCGTGAAACGCAACATGGCGTCCAATCTCAATTCCAGCAAATTTTAGGTTGAAAAAGTCAAACGGCGCTGCTTCCCTTCCGAGCCCTGCCGTGTGCCCAAACAGTGGTCCCTCCCACATATAGGGTATCAGCGTACTCAGGACAAATTGGACAACAACTTTTGGGGTCCAATTTCTCCTGCTACCTTTGGGAGAATAAAAAATTGGGGACTAAACGATCATGTTTGTGGAAAAAATATGATTTTTTATTTTCATGCCCGGGCATTATAAACTCCTGTGAAGCCCTAGGGGGTTCAAGGTGCTCACCACACATCTAGATAAGTTCCTCAGGGGGTCTAGTTTCCACAATGGGGTCACTTGTGGGGGGTTTCCACTGTTTGGACACATTGGGGGCTCGTCCAGTCTCAATTCCAGCCAATTTTAGGTTGAAAAAGTCAAACAACGCTGCTTCCCTTCCTAGCCCTGCCATGCGCCCAAACAGTGGTCCCTTCCCATATATAGGGTATCAGCATACTCAGGACAAATTGGAAAACAACTTTTGTTGTCCAATTTCTCCTGTTACCCTTGGGAAAATAAAAGAATTGTTGCTAACAGATCATTTTTATGACTAAAAAGTTAAATGTTAATTTTTTCCTTCCATCTTGTTTCTGCTCCTGTGAAGTGCCTGAATGGTTAATAATCTTCTTGACTGTAGCTTTGAGTAGCTTGAGGGGTGCAGTTTTTAGAATGGTGTCACTTTTGGGTATTTTCTGCCATATAGACCCCTCAAAGTGACTTCAAATGTGAGGTGGTCCCTAAAAAAAATAGTTTTGTAAATTTTGTTGTAAAAATGAGAAATCGATGGTCAACTTTTAACCCTTATAACTTTCTAACAAAAAAAAATTTGTTTCCAAAATTGTGCTGATGTAAAGTAGACATGTGGAAAATGTTATTTATTAACTATTTTGTGTCACATAACTCTCTGGTTTAAGGGCATAAAAATTAAAATTTTGAAAATCGCAAAATTTTCTAAATTTTCGCCATATTTGTTTTTTTCATAAATAAACGCAAGTTATAGCGAAGAAATTTTACCACTAAAGTGAAGTACAATATGTCACGAGAAAACAGTCTCAGAATCGCCAAGATCCGTTGAAGCGTTCCAGAGTTATTACCTCATAAAGGGACAGTGGTCAGAATTGTAAAAATTAGCCTGTGAATTACCGTGCAAACCACCCTTGGGAGTGAAGGGGTTAAGAGAGGCCTGGGGTCAGAATCAGAGTGCTGAGGGATTTGCCCTAACTTCTATACAGGAGATCCCTTTAAGAAAGCCTGGGGTTAGTACCAGAGCATTTGAAGGCAATTGCCCTGACTTCCTTACCGGGGATCCCTTTAAGAGAGGCCTGGGGTCAGAACCAAAGAGCTGGATGGATTTGCCCTGACTTCCATACCGCAGTTCCCTTTAAGAAAGTCCTGGGGTCAGTACTAAAGCGCAGTGTGGATTTGCCCTAACTTTCATACCAATGATCCCTTTAAGAGACGCTGGGGTCAGAACCACAGAGCTGAGTGGAGCGGTCCTAACTTCCATTACGGGGATCCCTTTAAGAGAGGCCTTGGGTCAGAACCAAAGCGCTTAGTGGATTTGTTCTGACTTCCATACCAATGATCCCTTTAAGAGGGAAGATGTGCCTAAGGGGATGGAGGATGTGTGCTGGGTATATGGGCCCGGGAGCGGGGGATTAATTTCTGTCATGTGCTCTCTGCTCCTTTCAGGGGGGCAGACAATGGCTGGGAGCTTATGTTCCCGGGGATGCTAGATTTCTCCCACCATGTCAGTGTCTGCTGAGGTGTTGTCAAGTGGGAAAACTTGCTCATAGCAACCTATCACAGCTCAGCTACTTTTAACCAGCTCTGGTGAAATGAAAGATGCTTCGTGATTAGTTGGTGATACACACACACACATATTCAGTTTTATATAGAGAGATTTAAATATTCCTGAAAAGCAGAAATACAGTGTCAATATGCCTAATAGTGGTATAAGACGACCACAGTGCCAAATAGAGAAAGCACGAGTTGCACCTAATAGACCCAAACAAGTAAAAATAGGTCACAAATCAGGGCAAAGAGGCACACAAATTACAAGATACACCACAGTGGTACTTTGAGCCAATGTTAACAGGCCCAGTTACAGAGTTGTACCGCAGTGGCATAGAGGGTACCATCCTAACATCAAAAATTCATTCAGACAGTGCAGCAGTACATAACCATATCAGATGATCCTTGATTCAGCAATCAACACAATGTAAAAGGAACGTTCTCACTCAATGTATTGTGGATGTGGACATGTTCCAGGTATCTCCTCTAGGTACGCTGGATGAGCCCACAGCGACCAAGGAAATTACCAGTATTTCTCTGGACACGTTTCTGCTCAGTGATTTATCTGCAGAGTCTTCTTGATCATCTGATCTGTCCAGTAGCAGGAGATACTACTGGACAAATCAGATAATGAGACCCTGCATGCTGCAGATTGTTGTGTTCTCTCCCTTCCATTTGTATCTGTCGTGGAAACCAGGGCCGGACTGGGACTAAAATTCAGCCCTGGCATTTGAAGTTACACAGGCCCACTAGTCACATGGTGACTATATAATATCTTTGTACACTTGTAGTTTACAAGAAGTGAGAGGAGATTAACACGACTATATAACATGTAGTCACAGCTGTGCCCAGTATTTCAGCTCAGTCCTATTTATTGCTTTTAGGTACAATACTCCTCCCAAATCTCTGTCCCCTTTTGTATGCATGATTACAGAATTCCTGGCAGAACTGCTCTCTATTGGGCAACCAGACCCCCTGGTCATAGCCGCCCCTATCATACCTCCCAACCTTTGAAGAAGGGAAAGAGGGACAAAGACTGCGGCGCGCGCAGTGCGCCGCTGCAAATTTTGGCCACGCCCAGCCACACCCATTTCACAACTAGTCACACCCATATCCACACCTAATCGCACCCATTTAGCACTGCTGATCACACTGACTGGTACTGAGGGCACAGTGGCTGGCATTATGGGCACACTGACTGGTACTAAGGAAGAGAGAAAACAGAGAGAGAGAGAAAAAAGAAAACAGAGAGAGCGAGAAAGAAAGGGGAAAGAAAGAAAGAACAGTGAGAGAGAAAGAAAGAGGGGAAAGAAAGAAAGAACAGAGAGAGACAGAGAAAGAACAGAGAGAGAAAGAAAAAGAGAGAAAGAAATAAAGAAAGATTCTACAAAGATACTATAGCAGCCCGGCTCCCATTGTAGTGCCCACCTGAGCCTCCCGGTGCAGGACCTATCATGATCCGCTCACTTGGCCAGCATCCCCGATTCCAAGGCGATCCTGCTGTCTGCGCTGTCGGAGGAGGACACGGTGATGGATCTGAAGCATTCCTGGTTCCGTCACAATCTCCTCAAGAAATTATCTCATTTCCGGTCAGCTTCCAGCACATCAATTCAGGTGGAACGTCATGTGTGTGTTTTAAAATGCTCCTCGGGGCTCTGCCGTGTACTCCTGTGTCCGTGGGAAAAGCCAGCTTTGTATGCTTTCTACACACACGGCTCCACTCTGTCCACCTCGTACACGCGTGGCTCCTCTCCGTACACCTCGTACACACGGCTCCTCTCCGTACACCTCGTACACACGGCTCCTCTCCGTACACCTCGTACACACGGCTCCGCTCCGTACACCTCGTACACACACGGCTCTTCTCCGTACACCTCATACACACACGGCTCCTCTCCGTACACCTCGTACACGCGCGGCTCCACCTCGTACACACACGCGGCTCCTCTCCGTACACCTCGCACACATGCGGCTCCGCTCCGTACACCTCATACACACACGGCTCCGCTCCGTACACCTCGTACACACACGGCTCCGCTCCGTACACCTCGTACACACACGGCTCCTCTCCGTACACCTCGCACACACGCGGCTCCGCTCCGTACACCTCGTACACACAGCTCCTCTCCGTACACCTCGTACACATGCGGCTCCTCTCCGTACACCTCGTACACACACGGCTCCTCTCCGTACACCTCGTACACGCGCGGCTCCACCTCGTACACACACGCGGCTCCGCTCCGTACACCTCGCACACATGCGGCTCCGCTCCGTACACCTCATACACACACGGCTCCGCTCCGTACACCTCGTACACACGCGGCTCCGCTCCGTACACCTCGTACACACGGCTCCGCTCCGTACACCTCGTACACACGCGGCTCCTCCCCGTACACCTCGTACACACGCGGCTACGCTCCGTACACCTCGTACACACGCGGCTCCGCTCCGTACACCTCATACACACGGCTCCGCTCCGTACACCTCGTACACACACGGCTCCGCTCCGTACACCTCGTACACACACGGCTACGCTCCGTACACCTCATACACACACGGCTCCGCTCCGTACACCTCGCACACACACGGCTCTGCTACATCCACACACGCGGCTCCGCTCCGTACACCTCATAAACACGGCTCCGCTCCGTACACCTCGTACACACACTGCTCCGCTCCGTACACCTCGTACACACACGGCTACGCTCCGTACACCTCATACACACGCGGCTACGCTCCGTACACCTCGTACACACGCGGCTCCGCTCCGTACACCTCGTACACACACGGCTCCGCTCCGTACACCTCGTACACACACGGCTACGCTCCGTACACCTCATACACACACGGCTCCGCTCCGTACACCTCATACACACACGGCTTCGCTCCGTACACCTCGCACACACACAGCTCTGCTACATCCACACTGTAAATCCTGACCCCACACATACTTACCTCAACCAGCACCATGACAACAGCAAAGCAGAGTCTTGCAGACGGTAGAGGCAAGGCTGAGCGCACAGGACCTGTGATGAGGTCACAGGAGGGGCGGAGTCAGGGGTGACATGTTCGGGGGTCTGGACAAAGGCTCCTGATCATGTGACCCCCCTGACTCCTCCCCTCCTGTGACCTCATCACAGGTCCTGCGAACAGGCAAGCGAGTGCGACGCTGTGAGTGGCTGCGGGAGGGAGGGGGTCTCATCTCATGCGGGGGCGAGGATGGGGGGCGAGGATGGGGGGCGTGGCGGCTTATCTCCCTGCAGTGCGGGAGGAACTTGGAAACTATCACCGCCATGCCCGCAGAGGGCCGGCGGCAGGAGCAACAGTGGCCGCAGCAGCTGGCAAGCGGCCAGATGATCGGCGCTGCCCGCGGCCCACGTGACAGCGGCCCAGCGGGAAAATGCCCGGTTGGTTATATTGCCAATCCGGGCCTGGTGGAAACCCAGCCTACAGAAAAGCAGGAAGTCACGTGAAAGAGTTGGGAAGGGGCGGAGTGGCGTGAAGACTCTGTGGACTCTGCGTACCCCAGTGGTCTGCCTACGCCTTGGTCCTGTCTGCCAGTGTACTCAGAATGCATGGTTAGGTCAGTATAAGATATTTTATTTTAATAGTGTTCGTGGTGATAATACGAGGGACCATCATACAGTGTGTGTGTTGTGGGAAATACTGGGGTCCATCATACAGTGTGTGTGTGTGTGGGGGGGATTACTGGGGAATCTGGCATACAGTATAATATAGTATGTAGTCCTCCACAATGTAATAGGCCCACGTAGTGCTCCATACAGTGTAATGGCCCCATATAGTCCTCCGTACAGTATAATGGACACCAGATTGTGCTCCATACAGTATAATGGCCCCACATAGTGATCCATACAGTATAATGGGCCTCATATAGTCCTCCATACAGTATAATGGGCCCCACATAGTGCTCCATGCAGTATAATGGGCCAACATACTGCTCCATGCAGTGTAATGGTACCACATGGTGCTCCATACAGTATAATGGACCCATATAGTGCTCCATACAGTATAAAAGGCCCAGCGTTGTCCTCCATACAGAATAATGGGACCCGCAATAAAACAAAAAATACTCACCTAAACATGCCAAAAATCACACCTATCCTCAAAAAGATCTCTCTTAACCCATCCTCTGTATCTAGCTATCGCCCTATATCACTTCTCCCCTATGCCTCAAAACTACTGGAACAGCACGTCCATCTTGAACTGTCCTCCCACCTCTCTTCTTGCTCCCTCCTTGACCGTTTACAATCTAGCTTCCGGCCACACCACTCCACTGAAACTGCCCTAACTAAGGTCACCAATGACCTACTAGCCACCAAGGCCAAGCGACACTACTCTGTCCTCCTCCTCCTGGACCTGTCCTCTGCCTTTAACACAGTGGACCATTCCCTATTACTACAGACCCTCTCATCTCTCGGTATCACATACTTGGCCCTATCTTGGATTACGTCATACCCAACAGACCGGACATTCAGCGTCTCCCACTCGTACACCACCTCCTCACCGCACCCCCTATCCGTCGGAGTCCCGCCAGGTTCAGTCCTAGGGCCCCTGCTCTTCTCCATTTACACCTTTGGCCTCGGACAGCTCATAGAATCGCATGGCTTTCAGTATCACCTCTATGCTGATGACACACAGATCTACATCTCTGGACCAAATATCACCTCCCTACTAAACAGATTCCCTCAAGGTCTACCTGCTATTTTATCCTTCTTCTCCGCTAGATTTCTAAAACTTAATATGGACAAAACAGAACTAATCATCTTTCCCCCATCTCACGTGACCCCCCCAACGGACCTATCCATTAAAGTAAACAGCTGCCCACTCTCTCCAGTTCCACAAGCTCGCTGCCTCGGGGTTATCCTTGACACTGATCTCTCTTTCAAACCACATATCCAAGCCCTTTCCACTTCCTGCCGACTTAAACTCAAAAATATTTCACGCATCCGTTCATTCCTCACCCAAGAATCTGCAAAAACCCTAGTCCATGCCCTCATCATCTCTCGCCTTGACTACTGCAACCTCATGCTCTGTGGCCTCCCCTCAAACACTCTCGCACCCCTCCAATCTATTCTAAACTCTGCTGCCCGACTAATCCACCAGTCCCCCCGCTATTTCCCGGCCTCTCCCCTCTGTCAATCCCTGCAATGCTCCCCATTACCCAAAGACTCCAGTTCAAAACCCTAAGCATGACATACAAAGCCATCCACAACTCGAGTCCTCCATACATCTGTGACCTCGTCTCTCGGTACTTACCTGCACGAAAACTCCGATCCTCACAAGATCTCCTTCTGTACTCCCCTCTTATCTCCTTTTCCCACAATCGCATACAAGATTTCTCCAGGGCATCCCCCCTACTCTGGAACTCTATACCACAACATATCAGACTCTCGCCTACCATGGACACCTTCAAAAAGAACCTGAAGACCTACCTCTTCCGACAAGCCTACAACCTGCAGTAACCACCGATCCACCAAACTGCTGCACGACCAGCTCTACCCTTGCCTACTGTATCCTCACCCATCCCTTGTAGATTGTGAGCCCTCGCGGGCAGGGTCCTCTCTCATCATGTACTTGTATTGTTTAAGATTACTGTAATTGTATGTATTATGTATACCCCTCCTCACATGTAAAGCGCCATGAAATAAATGGCGCTATAATAATAATAATAACCACTCCTCGTTCTCCCGTTGCTCCGGTCTTGGCAGTGAGCACCCTGAAGCTCTTCACTGCTCGGCACATCAAGCGCATTTTAATGGTACCCCATGTGCTGAGAATTCAGACACAGAGGGAGAATGATGGCAGAGGGAGCATTAACTGAAATTCCCTTCTCCATCATTGCTGTGAACTGTACCACAGACAAGAGTTTGACATATGTGATCTAGAGAGACAAAAGGCGACATTTTACTTTGTAAGAGGCACAGTGGTGGGCATTGTTATGCGGGGTACTAAGAAGATCAGTAACAGAGACAGACAGCAGAAGTGGCCCAGCATTGGGGTGAAGGCAGGATGAGGAGTTTGTGCAGGTTGAAAATAGATGGAGACAGTCCTGAAAATGTGAGAAGTCAAATGTGTCTTTGTTGTAATCTCTGCAGACTAGTCATGGTCGGAAGAAGTTGTAATATCATCCCGGACCAGATAGAAAAGACGAAATTAAGTAAACGACTCCATCAGAAAAAACATCAGTCAGCTGTAAGTCACCATCTATAACTGTACTGTAATCACTCAACAGTTATGCTCCAGAACAAAGGTAAACACATCAGGAAAGTACAGTACATATGGCAAGTCAATACTCCGGTAGGTATACATCCATCCACATGTGGTACTAGCAGGTACGGAGGATGCAGCGTCGAGTCACGAGACAACTATGGTGCTTTTTAAAGATTCGTTTATGGGACTTGAGGGGACTTCCCTCAGTCACGGCCTGATCACCAAAACAGGGGTAACACAGGTTGCCCACGCAGGGGGTCTAAACAAGCAAACACGGTAATGTAGAACACGACTACTCTCGGCAACGGCCGGTCACTATAGGGCCGCGGTGTGGCCGACTACGGGTCCTTAAGTCTAAAGTCTACTTAGCTGTCCCGACGTCCCTCACCGTTCTGCTGACCTTTCGACGGAAGAGTTGCTGGGCCCAGTTGTTGAGGCGTTGACGAAAGCTTCGCGCGTTCCGGCGCGTTGATGACACGGGGGCCCCGTGGGCCTCGGCGGAGTCTTTGGCTGGATAGGCTGCAGTCCCCGGACTGGGGCAAACGGCAGCGGTGAGGGGTGGCAAATGGCAGGCCACCTGCGCAGCTAACGGCTGCGACGGGGAGTTCGCGACCAGCAGAGGACCGACCCCTGGTGTGGACCGGGGCGGGGCAGTGGCCGCCAACAGCACTGTACCAGCTGCGGCCACTGGTGGGAGTGGGGCAGCTGCGGCGGGCTGGAGCGTGGAGGCAGCGGCCGCGGGTGACTGCGGGTAGGCTGCAGCCGCTGGCTGAAGTGGGGAGGCAGTAGCGGCCATGGGCTGGAGCGTGGAGGCAGCGGCCGTGGGTGACCGCGGATAGGCTGCAGCCGCTGGCTGAAGTGTGGAGGCGGCAGCGGCCACGGGCTGGAGCGTGGAGGCAGGTCTCGGCTGCTTGTCTTGGTGCCGTCCCCCTGAAGTCCTCGGTAAGCGTCTTGTCTCGCCCTGGTAATCTACACTTGCTGACAGTCGCTCCCACCGTCTCCAGCTGCCTCTGTGTCTCTCTGCTGACTCACTGTCCCGGGAATTCCCCTTCTGGGTTCCTATCTCTAAGTTGCTGTTGAGTCCTGAACTACTCCCCCCTGCCATCTTGTGGTCATTTCTAGGTCGCATGGGATCAGTGGACGCACAGGGCTGCAACATATTTCGGTGCACAGTACAAGTGAGAGGTGTACCGTCTCTTTCCGATTGTATTTCGTACACAGGCCCGTCGGGGCTTATCCGGCGCAACACCTTGTACGGGGTCTCCTCCCACCGTGATTCTAATTTGTTTTGGGGGCGCTGATCTAGTACGAGTACCCGATCTCCAGCTGATCCAGCTGGATGGCTGATAAGTATCAATCTTACAACGCTATTGTCCATATGTAGGACTATTATGTCCACTAAGCGTTTTATATATATCATTTATATGCCACTAATTTCCATCTGGTGGATACAATTTTTTGTGGTTATTTAACCTGAAGTGCTGTGTGCATTATTGTGGGTGCACTTTTTACTGTATAAACGTTTTTTCTTTTTTCCCCTTTTTTTGGGGGGGTATATCCGGTCTATCCCTTTTTGCAGCATAAGTCTTTTTCATTACGAGATAAGTTAACAAAAGCTGCTATATATCAGTATTTTTTACTACGAGATACTATCTAGGATGGGTTTATTTGCCCATGATTTTAGTACGAGATAAGTTAATTATCTTAGAGACGTTTTACAGTCTCTCCACCAGGGGTTTTTTCGGGTGTTTATTGTGTGGTTGTGTTTTTCTGTGTATCCTCGCCGTGGACTAGGGTTTTTTAGGGTGTATTAGGGTCACCGACGTTGAGCGGGGGCGTCAGTATCGTCTACAATTAGGGTGCCAACCTCCGCGGCCAGGCAGGGATTGCCAGGGTTTATTAGGGCGAGTTTAGTGGCCCGAAATATTTATTATTCTGTGTCTGGTGTTGTTTATTACCCTAGTCCATATGAACTGGGATTGTCTAGTTTTTATATATTGATTAAAAGTGAAGTTTTAGGGGTCTTTTTTTCTTTTGCTACCTTAGTGTCCGCTTTGTCTTTTGATCCCAAAAAATTTTTTTGGAGGTTTTTCTCTAGGGGGTGTAACCAGTCACTCGGTGCACCCGGTTATTATATACCCACACCAGCTCAGGGACATATTCAGGCCAGCGGGCCTTGCGGTCGCTCTCCAGGGTGCGCAGCATTTGGATTAGCGTTCGATTGAATCGTTCGCAGGCTCCGTTTCCCTGCGGGTGGTATGGCGTAGTCCGTGATTTATCAATACTGTAAAGATGATGTAGTTCTTCCATGACTCTCCCTAGGAAGCACGCCCCTTGGTCCGAATGTATTCGTTGTGGACAACCGTACACTTGAGTAAAGTTCTTGCAAATCGCATAGGCGGCTGACTCTGCTGTTTGGTCTCGAGAGGGGTCACTACGGCAAACTTGGTGAAGTGGTCCACCATAACAAGGCAATGTTCATACCCCTGAGAGGCAGGACCTATGGTCAGATAGTCCACCGTAAGAAGCTCCAGAGGGGCTGATGTTACAATAGTTTGCACCGGGGCCCGCTGTGCGGGGGGTTTAGAGAGCTCGCACGGGCGGCAGGTTCGACAAACTTCCTCTACCGCAGCGTGTAAGCGTGGGTGGTACACCATCTGCTGCAGCCATTTTAAAGTCTTTTGTGCACCAAAATGAGCCCCCTTCTCATGGGCTTCCCGGGCCAGTTTGGTCGAGATGGGCCCCGGGGACGATCACCTGCCATATTGTAGCTGACGTGGTTCGCGACAAGGCTTTTCGATATGAGTCCCTTTTCGATGGTTAGCTTTTCCCACTGGCGTAACAACATATCTTGGGTTAAAGTCTGCCTTTGTGAGCCCGTGGGCAATTTGCCGGTGGCCACCCATCGGCGCAGGAGTCCAATTTCCATATCCTCCTGTTGCTGCTGGATCCAGTTGTCACGGGGCTGTTCCAGCATCCCATTTAGGGGTCCTGGATGAGGCGCTTCTTGCGTGCGGACTGCCGGTGCGGTAGTGGGGAGGGCGAACGGCGTCTCATCTGCTTCCAACTCTTCGTCTCGACTTCACCCTGGGATAGTGTGTCGGATCCTGGAGAGCGCATCAGCATGTACGTTTTCAGCTCCCCGTTTGTAAATGATCTTATAATTGAATTTGGCCATCCGAGCTACCCACCGTTGCTCGAGGGCCCCCAGTTTGGCATTTTCCAGATGAGCTAGAGGGTTGTTATCGGTCCGCACTACCACCTCGGAGCCCGCCAGGTACTCTGCGAACCGCTCCGTCATTGCCCACACCACCGCGAGGAGCTCGAGCTTAAAGGAGCTGTAATTGTCCGGGTTGCGTTCTGAGTCGTGCAGCGACCGGCTACCGTAGGCGATCACTTTCTTGCGGCCGTTCTGCACCTGTGACAACACAGCTCCTAGTCCCTGGAGGCTCCCGTCGGTATGTAGGATGAACGGCAGCGAAAAATCCGCATATGCCAATATTGGGGCGTCCGAGATAGCAGCCTTGAGACCTTGAAATGCTTCCTCTTGCGGTTGCTGCCACTGGATTTTCCGTCCATTCGCCCCAGCGGGAGTCCACTTCAACAGGTCTTGCAGGGCTTGAGCTCGGCGTGTAAAGTTCTTCACAAACCGACAGTAGTAGCCGGCCAACCCCAAGAAGGCCCGCACGTCCTTCACCGTCTCGGGGGTGGGCCACCCCTTGATGGCAGCAACCTTTCCCAGAGAGGGTCGGACGCCCTCCGCCGAGACGGTGTGCCCCAGGTACTCGATCTGGGTGCGGAACAGGTGGCACTTCTGGGGCTTCACCTTTAACTCGTACTTTTGCAGCCGGCCGAGCACCTGTCCCAACCGCTTCAGGTGGTCCTCAAATGTGGCGGAATAGATGATAATATCGTCTAGGTAGATCAACGTGGCTTCAAAGTTGAGGTCTCCTAGACACCGCTGCATCAGCCGCTGGAAAGTTCCGGGGGCATTGGCCAGCCCAAACGGCATTCGATTGAACTCGAACAGTCCCATGGGAAGGATGAATGCCGTCTTGGCCCTATCTTCTTCGGACATCGGCACCTGCCAGTACCCACTGGCCAGGTCAAGGGTTGAAAAGTACGTTGCGCTCCCCAGAGCGGACAGAGACTCTTTGATGCGGGGCAGTGGATACGAATCCTTGATGGTGCAGGTGTTTAACTTCCGGTAGTCCACGCAAAAACGCAGCGTGCCATCTTTCTTCCGAACCAGGACTATAGGGGCCGCCCAGGGCCTTTGGCTCTCCCGTATGACCCCCTTCCGGAGCATTTGGGCTAATAGAGTCTTTACTTCCTGATATAGCTGCGGTGGTATTTGCCGATACCGCTCCCGGATGGGGGCTGCTCCTGCCGTGGGGATCCCGTGTGTGATGGCTGTGGTACATCGGGAAGTCGTCCTCGTGGCTGGCGAAAACGCTGTGAAATTGCCCAATAAGTGTCTCTACTTAGAGAAGCTGGGCCGGCGCTAGGCCGGAGAGTTCGGCCCGCATTCTTTCCAGGATGACCCGACCTTTCTCTTGGGCCGAGGGTGTGGCAGCTTGTTGGATCCGCACCGCTACTGTCCAGGGGTCTTCGGGTTGCGCCCTCAGCAGGACAGCGGAGTCCGGCAGCATCTCCTCCAATGGCCTCACCAGCTTGGCCATTTTGGCCCGGGGCTTCAGTGTGACATCTTGATCTTCCAGGTTGACACAACGTACCAAGACAGTCCCTTCCTGCACGGTGGCCAGGGAGCGAGCCATCAGGATGCGAGGGTGTAGGCGCTCCGAGTAACATGGCTCCACCTGCACCTCCACGCCCTCCAGTGGTATGGGGGCACGGATCGGCAGAGCCATCACTGTCTGCCCCGGAGGGAGCAGAAGTGGAGGGGCCGCCGGTGCAATGACCTTGCCCAGCGCCTCACCCTCCTGACACTCCTGGAGCACTCGCGCCTCCCGCACCAACCGCTGGAAGACCTGCCCCTGGGCCGTGCGAGCACCCCACTGACTTAGGGTCTCCTGCGTGGAATCGTTGAGGAGCAGATTGCCGAACTCCCGCAGTACATTCCTTCCCAAGATGACCGGATGACGGTCATTAGTCTCTCCTTGGGTCAGGACCACTCCCCGGCGGCCGAGGGGTTTACCGCATAAGGTAATTTGCAGCCACACCACTCCAGCGACAGGTACCAGCAGTTGGTTTGCGGCCACTAGTCGTATCATGGGCCCCCACTGGGGCCTGGTCGCTTCCGGGAAATGCTGCCGGAAGTACGCTGCCGGCATGGTCATCACCTGCGACCCTGTGTCCACCAGGCATCACACCGCACAACCCTCAACTTCGGCCCATACTATTGGGCACGTAGCGACCAGTTCTTTGGGACTTCCACCACCCCTTGTTGTGGCTTCTGGCTCCGAACGGCGTCCCCCATGCCCGGAGCCCTCTAGTTTAACGCCCGCCGAGGTGGGTATTTCCCTCGCTGTGGACACTCCCAGGCAAAGTGACCCAATTCCCTGCACTCACAGCACCGGGGTGGTGAGGCTCGGCCACCCTGGGTATTACGAGGCCCCCCGGGCCTGGGATTGTGGCTGGGCCGTCCGGGTGCGGGCTCCGTTCTCTTCTTTACTTCGGCCAGCTCGCCCCGGATACTTTTCAGCTCTTGTCTCATTTCCGCAATCCATTGGGGTTCTTCGACAACACTTACGAAAGACTCCATGATCCGGACCTTTCCCACAGGAGCCGTCATCCCCTGCTCTTGCTCTCGTACACGGGCCTGACTCCCCACCTCTGAGAAGGCTAAACGTGGGTTCCCTTGGATCTGCTCCCGCAACGCCTGCTTGATTAGCGGGTCCCGGAGTCCAGTCACTAGCAGGTCACGCAGGGTCATGTCGATGGGCCCCACCCCCATTCCGTCCTTCCTTTCTATGGCGGTGTGTAACTCCTGGAGGGCGTTCATATACTGAGTGATGGTCTCCCCCTCCCCCTGCATCCGACTAAACAACCGGGTCCTCAACTCCCCCACGTCTGTTGGGTCCCCGTGGGTCTCTTCCAAAATCTGCAAGACCCTGGCAAAGGTATTACGATGCCCCGGGGGTCTCAACATTACCGACTTCCGGGCTTCTCCATCCAGCGCCATAAGGGCTACCTCAGCCTCTAAATCGGGGGTCATGGGGTGCATGCGGAAAAGGCCCCGCATCCGTTCTGTCCAGCTCCACAACAGCGCATCGGTGCCAGAAAACCGGGGCAGGTTACTTAGCATGGCCCCCAGAGAGATACTGGAGCGGGGTCCCCCGCCATCGGCAGCGGCCGCAGCCCCACTCTGATCAGGCGCACCGCCGTCTGCGCTCGGAGACTGCATCCTGCCGACTACGCCAAATGTGGTACTAGCAGGTACGGAGGATGCAGCGTCGAGTCACGAGACAACTATGGTGCTTTTTAAAGATTTGTTTATGGGACTTGAGGGGACTTCCCTCAGTCACTGCCTGATCACCAAAACAGGGGTAACACAGGTTGCCCATGCAGGGGCTCTAAACAAGCAAACACGGTAATGTAGAACACGACTACTCCCGGCAACGGCCGGTCACTATAGGGCTGCGGTGTGGCCGACTACGGGTCCTTAAGTCTAAAGTCTACTTAGCTGTCCCGACGTCCCTCGCCGTTCTGCTGACCTTTCGACGGAAGAGTTGCTGGGCCCAGTTGTTGAGGCGTTGACGAAAGCTTTGCGCGTACCGGCGCATTGATGACACGGGGGCCCCGCGGGCCTCAGCGGAGTCCTTGGCTGTATAGGCTGCAGTCCCCAGACTGGGGCAAACGGCGGCGGTGAGGGGTGGCAAATGGCAGGCCACCTGCGCAGCTAACGGTTGCGACGGGGAGTTCGCGACCAGCAGAGGACCGACCCCTGGTGTGGACCAGGGCAGGGCAGTGGCCGCCAACAGCACTGTACCAGCTGCGGCCACTGGTGGGAGCGGGGCGGCTGCGGCGGGCTGGAGCATGGAGGCAGCGGCCGCGGGTGACCGCGGGTAGGCTGCAGCCGCTGGCTGAAGTGGGGAGGCGGTAGCAGCCATGGGCTGGAGCGTGGAGGCAGCGGCCGCGGGTGACCGCGGATAGGCTGCAGCCGCTGGCTGAAGTGTGGAGGCGGCAGCGGCCACGGGCTGGAGCGTGGAGGCAGGTCTCGGCTGCTTGTCTTGGTGCCGTCCCCCTGAAGTCCTCGGTAAGCGTCTTGTCTCGCCCTGGTAATCTACACTTGCTGACAGTCGCTCTCACCATCTCCAGCTGCCTCCGTGTCTCTCTGCTGACTCACTGTCCCGGGAATTCCCCTTCTGGGTTCCTATCTCTAAGTTGCTGTTGAGTCCTGAACTACTCCCCCCTGCCATCTTGTGGTTATTTCTAGGTACTGCATCCTCTTGTCTATCTTTCCCAGCTATTACCCTTCTGTCCCTGACAATCTCCATCCCTAGTGCACCAACCGCCGACCCGGACACTCGACGGGGACCCTCTCTCCCACACACACACAGGTCAGTATGAGAACTCTCCAGCTCCTACACTGCGGTAGACTGTTCACCATGAAATGATCCTTTTTCTCTCTAGGACCAAAGACTGCTCAGCTCCTCAGCTGACTGCACAGTCAGTCCATTCAGAGAGAGTCCCTCAGTTGTCTCTCTCCCCAGCTACAGCTCACATCTTGGCTGGACACTCACGAGCTTACACACTTGCCTCTGCTTCAACTCCAGCAGACTGGCTGACTCACCAGCAGCAATGCTGAACCCATTCCCAGGTTTGTCGCAAAACACTGCAAGTGCACTCCTAATCAAGACCTGCAGTGATTAGAACTTAAATCTCACCTATCTGGCCTTGCTACACCCCCTATAAGTTTTAGTATGGGGATACATGGTTCTATCCCATACAAGAAATAAGTATTTGTCTTTAATTTTATTCCCTTTTGTTATTTTTTATCTTTATTGGGTACCCACTGGACTGGTTGGTCTGAACATTCACCGTTTCACATGTATCACTGGAGAATTTTGCTCACTGCTCTCCTAAGGTGGCCTTGTATTCCAGTTACTATAATTGTAAATTGTTATCATATATCCTTCCCATAATGTTAGAAAATATATGTACCGCATTTTACGTCAATAAGATGCATCGTACTACAAGACGCACCCAGGTTTTAGAGGTGGAAAATAGTGAAAAAAATATTTGAAGCAAAAAATGTGGTAAAATATTTAATAACATAAATAACATACTATTATACTTTATATAATAACACCACATATAACAGTATGTTATTATGTTGGAAGCTACAGGTAGAATATGGTGCTGCGGGACCAGTGTGGTGTCTGTAAAGTATTATATGAAGATGCTGGAGGGTGAGTACTGTATAAGAATGGGGGCACAGGGCTTATATTTAAAGCACCACTCCCGCACTGAAAAATATTACTGGAGTGCTGCTTTAAGATCCCATGGGAGAACTATAACTCCCAGCATGTCCTGCAGATCCTATGGCATGTTGGGAGTTATAGTTCACCACAGGAGTGGCAGAGTGCTTTTTTATTTGTTGTAATTACATTAATTCTTTCTTGCAAAGGCTGTGCTCACAACAGTGCAGGTCCTGCAGCCAGCCATGCTAGAAAACCGAAAGTCTCTCTCTGTACAGCTGACATGACCTGTAGTGAGGTAATGAAGGGCTGGAGCATTATATGACCGCACAGAGCCCTCCCTCTTATTACCTTACCACAGGTCCGGTAAGAGGAAGCTGCATTGGTTCTTGTGCGGTGTCTGCAGGACCTGTGGTGACATAATGAAGAGGGAGGGCTCTGTCCTATCATGTGATGCTCCAGCCCGCCCACTTCATTACCTCACCACAGGTCCTATAATGACGGGAGCACTCAGCATCAGCACAGCCCGCGCTGAGCTGTCAGGTAAGCGACTGCGGCAATTTCTCCTGTGGCACCCTGCTCCTGCCGCCTCCTTCTCCACCAGACACACAATCTCCCCAGCCACTGCAGGAATCCGGCGCTGGCGAAAACATGTGGGTCCACTGTTTAAGTGAAGGAATATCCATTTGCTGCTCCCCGCCCACTGCTTGGCGCTGACAGGTGGGCGAGGAAGCAGCTAATGAATATTCCTTCACTTTAAGCATCGGGACCACGTGGTTTCCCCAGCACCAGATTCCTGCAGCAGCATTTTCCTGCCTTCTGCGAGTGCAATCCCACTCCGCCACTGCCCCCTCCCCTCATGTTACGTTCAGACCATAAGACGCACCCCACTTTCCTCCCAAATTTGGAGGGAAAAAAGTGTGACTTATTGTAGGGTTGGTGGGCCGGACTGGGGGGTGGTCCCTCTTTTACCGCGCAGAGACGTAACAGAGACAATTTGGAGGCAGGTTTCGGGTGCAACAGGTCCAAGTTTTATTCTCTCGCCGTCCACCTGACGGCCTCTCAGCACACCGCAATTCTCTTCAAGGCCATCTGATTACAATGCACGTTACAAACCGTACTCTTCACCAGGGACGTATATGTATGTACCGTCCCTTTCTGCTTATTGATGCTCCTGACAGGTCCGTCACTGTGGCCGCCTTAGGCCCGTAAACCAACAGTAATTTTACTGGTCAGACGTCTTCCTCAATACGGTATGTTTTATCTCTGTGCCTCGTCTATATTGCGGTCTTTGTGTTAGGACCAACCCCCTGACTTTCTCTCTCCTCAGTCCCCCTCGTTGGGTTTTCCTCACAGTGCCACAACTGTCACAGTGTCCTCGTCACTTGAGCTCCCCCTGGGGACTGGAACTTTCTGGAACCCTCCTGTCAAATTTATAAGTTTCCTGGTTCCCTATAACTCCGCCCCCATGACCAACGGTTTCTTAGCCCTAAGCTGATGTCAAGTCCTATGCTCACACTCCTCCCTGCCCTCTAATGTCAGTTCAAGGTACTGCACGTCACCTACACTTTCCTAGCTGTTTTCCCTTTTTAAATCTGACCAGTCAGTCCGCCCGACAGGTCACCTTCCCTACACTCCCCCTTCCTTTGTCTATTGTCATCCCCGACAATCTTACTCTCCTACTCTTCCCTTCTGTCACTTTTCACAATCCGGTACGCCATGATCGAGGCCTTACACCTACCAGATTATCGCCGGCGCCCGCCTTCCTCTTCCTTGGGTGTCCGTGGTTTCTGGGACCTGACCTAGGACTACTGTCTGCTTCACATCTTCCATCTCTTTGTCTTTCTCTTAGTTACCAGTCATGGTCGGCGTCTCGGTCTCCCAGACCCTCTCAACTCATAGACCCCTTCGGTCTCACGCTTCCTTTGGTCACACAGACCTTCCCTTACCCGGACCTGTCGCATTTTCTTGTGCATATCATACATCAGAACAACTCTATAATATCACAAGTACCCCATTTTCTTACATTTTTTCTATTGCTTGTTAAAACCAACATATAATAAACATAAACATAACAGATTTTCTCCTCCTCCTTCCTTTAACATGGACACTTCCTCTCTCCTTACATCCCCGCTTTTGTCAGGCTTAACACACAAAAACTTTAAAAGTTTTTTAAAAAAATTGTTTTTTTCCATTAATTTGGACGCAAACTGTCCTTGTGATTTGCACAACGGTGCAACGAAAATTCGAAAGTTCAAGCCACCTCCTAGTGGCCGGCAGCGAGGGGCCCCACAGCCGTGGAGCTCCCGGAATGTAAGGAGAGTCCTGTGAGTTCTTTCTACGGGGGCTCGTGACCTTCGGACTCAGCAATCACAGCTACCGCGTAGTAACCGCGGGGTCAGTACTCTTTGTAGTACGACACCAAGTCCCCCTCATGTAGAGCCCGGCCGTGACGAATAGAGGCCACATTAAGATAAACCTTCTGGCCGGTAGCCAGATCGTGTATGAACCCATACCCCCTGGGTATATTCGTATACACGAGCCATCCCATAGATCGTGTCATCGCCATGCCAGCCTCCCCTGTTGTGAGCTCATTTTCGGGATTGCCTCTGGCTTCTGGTGAGGGTTGTGGAGCTGGCTGTGCTGACAGAGGAGTAGTGAGTTCTCTATCTGGACTCCCTCTGTTGGTGAAGGGAGGTAATGAAGCTGATCTAAATGGCAGAGAACGGCCACCTGAGGAAGAGGACTGTGATTGGACATCTGGAGTTTCTGATTGGATTTAAGGCAGTCGACTCCCTAGTTTCTTGCTGGTGATTTTTCCTGACTATGGCTCCTGGTTTCCAGTTTGGTTCCTGCCATCCTAAAGGTAAGTTTTCTCTGCTATTGCTCATATGAGTTTTTGTCTGGTTTACTTAGTTTTTGTGTTCAGCCAGCCCTGGCTGGGGCTGGGCTGAATTCCCATTTTTGTCTCTGATCAATTGATCTCTTTTGCTCTCTGTCTTCAGAATATACCTGAGTGCTGATATAGTGATTTTGAAGTCTAGCGACTTCAGGGCCTTTTTCTATCAGACGTGTTGGACATTATTTTTGGCAGGGTTTTTGCGTGATTGCAGACAGTTGCTTTTCTTTCCTTTCTAGTTAGTGAGGGCCCCATCGTTTGCTCAGCCTATCTTTCTACCTGTGTCTGTGTTTTCATCTTGTTTCACCGACAATACATGTTGGGGGCTGTCTATTGCTTTGGGGTCTGCTCTGGGGCAGTTTAGATTTTCCCTTTCTTTCTTTAGGCTTATTTAGTTCTCCGGCTGTGACGAGGCATCTAGGACCAAATTAGGCACGCTCCACGGCTACTGCTAGTTGTTGTGGATAGGATCAGGGGTCTGCAATCCGCTAGTGACCAACCTCTCGGTTTTCTGTGCTTAGCTTGCTTTTTGTTTTTTCCTCCTCGGTGACTCATTCATAACAGAATCACCAGCCATACTGCAGATTCTAGGGTACTCAATAGCAGGAAGGAATTGTAAAAAAAAAAAAAAAAAAAATTGTGTCAGAATTTTTTTTATTTTTTTTGTATGTATATTTTTTCCTTTTTTTTCTCTGGGGCCGTAGGAGGAATTTTTTCTTAATGGAGATTAAGCAATTGTCTGATCGTGTGGAGCAGCTCACTGCTGAAGTGCGGGGAATTTCCACCTATCTTGCTCATTCACATGCTGCTGATTCCTACTCCTGATGTGTTTTTTGGGGATCGGTCGAAATTTTTGAATTTTAAGAATAATTGTAAATTATTTCTTGCCTTGAAGCCTAACTCATCAGGGAGCTCCGCGCAGCAGGTTAAAATTGTCATCTCGCTGCACGGCGATCCCCAGGATTGGGCGTTTTCTTTGACACCTGAAGATCCTGTTTTGACTAATGTGGATGCATTTTTTCAAGCCTTGGGGCTGTTGTATGATGAACCTAATGCTGTTGATCAGGCTGAGAGAGCCCTATTGGCATTGAACCAGGGTCAGGATCCTGCAGAGTTATACTGTCAGAAATTTCAAAAGTGGGCGGTCCTTACTACATGGAATGATAGTGCATTGGCAGCTCTCTTTCGGAAGGGTTTGTCTGAGATTTTAAAAGATACTATGGTGGGATTTCCTGTTCCCTCTGGTCTTGATGATTCTTTGTCATTAGCCATTCAAGTTGATCGGCGTTTACGTGAATGCAAGACTACACGGGTGGCGCTGCCACATTTTGAACAAATGTCTGAACCTATGCAATGTGATGGAGTTTTGTCTGGGGTGCAACGTTTGGAGTTTAGAAGGCGTAATAAGCTGTGTTTTTTCTGTGGAGATGTCTCTCATGTTATTTCTGTCTGCCCTAAACGAGAGAGGCGTTTTGCACACACATTTGCTGTGGGTGGTGTACAACCTACGTTTCTTTTGGCAAGTACTCTGATCTACTCCTTATCCACATTTTCCGCAAAGGCTTTTGTGGATTCAGGAGCAGCCTTGAATCTGATGGACTTGGATTTTGCTAAACGTTGAGGTTTTCCTATGACACCTCTGCGGACGCCTATTCCTTTGAGGGGTATTGATGCTACTCCTTTGGCGAAGAATAAACCTCAGTTTTGGACCCAGGTGATAATGCGGGTCGCCCCAGACCACCAAGAAAATTGCAGATTTTTGGTGTTGCATAATTTACATGATACCATTGTTCTGGGTTTTCCCTGGTTGCAAATCCATAATTGGATTTTGGATTAGAAATCTGTGTTTGTGGTGAGTTGGGGTTGTCGGTGTGCTCTTGGCGACACTCCTGTTTTCTCCACCTCTCCCCAGTCGCATGATGTTCCTATTTGGCTGATTTTTTTGATGTATTTAGTGAGAGCAAGTCTGCGTCTTTGCCTCCTCATAGGAGTTATGACTGTGCAATTGAGTTGAGACCTGGGTGCAAATTTCCCAAGGGTCGACTTTTCAATTTATCTGTACCCGAACATGAGGCTATGCGATCTTATATTATGGAGTCGTTGGAGAAGGGTCATATTAAACCATCCTCTTCGCCCTTAGGTGCTGTTTTTTTTTGTGGCCAAGAAGGATGGTTCATTAAGGCCTTGTATTGACTATCATTCCCTCAACAAAATTACGGTTAAATTTCAGTATCCGTTACCCCTGATTTCTGATTTATTCTCCAGAGTTAAAAGTGCTTGTTGGTTTACTAGGCTTGACCTTAGGGGGGCGTATAATCTTATTCGCATCAAGCATGGGGATGAATGGAAGATGGCATTTAATACTCCGGAGGGACATTTTGAGTACCTAGTGATGCCTTTTGGGCTCACTAATGCCCCTTCTGTCTTCCAATCCTTCATGAATGATATATTCCGGGACCTTGTGGATAAGTTTTTGATCATCTATCTGGATGATATTTTGATCTTTTCCAGGGATTGGGATTCTCATGTGGAACATGTTCGGACTGTGTTCCGGATTTTGAGAGAGAATTCCTTTTATGTAAAGGGTTCGAAGTGTCTTTTTGGTGTACAGAGGATTTAATTTTTGGGATTTATTTTGTCTCCGTCAACTATTGAAATGGACCCGGCCAAGGTACAGGCCATTTATGATTGGGTTCAACCCACTTCTTTGAAGGCTCTCCAGAAGTTTTTGGGTTTTGCTAATTTTTATCGTAAGTTTATAGCTAATTTTTCTGGTATTGCTAAACCACTGACTGATTTAACTAAGAAGGGTGCTGATATGCTGAATTGGTCTTCAGAGGCTGTTTCGGCCTTTCAGGAGCTGAAGCGGAGGTTCACTTCTGCTCCGGTTTTGCGGCAACCTGATGTCTCACTTCCTTTTCAGGTGGAGGTAGACGCTTCAGAGATTGGTGCAGGAGCTGTTTTGTCCCAAAAAGATCCGGTGACGTCTAAAATGAATCCCTGTGCCTTCTTTTCCCGAAAGTTCTCCCCATCTGAATGCAACTATGATGTGAGGAATCGGGAATTGTTAGCCATGAAACGGGCATTTGAGGAGTGGAGACATTGGTTGGAGGGAGCTAGACATCGAGTTGTGGTCCTCACTGACCATAAGAATTTGATTTACCTTGAGTCGGCCAGACGCTTGAATCCTAGACAGGCTAGGTGGGCCTTGTTTTTTACGCGTTTTGATTTTGTGGTCTCCTTTCTTCCAGGCACTAAGAATGTTAAGGCAGACTTCCTTTCTAGGAGTTTCTTTGCTGATTCTCCTATTGTGACCAAGCCTACTACCATCCTAGGTGAGGGGGTAGTTCTTTCTGCCATCTCGCCCAATTTGAGACGTGCTCTGGAAGAATTCCAGGAGGACAAACCTGAGCATTGTCCTATGGGAAAATTGTATGTTCCTGACCAGTGGAGGAAGAGAGTGATGTCTGAAGTTCATTGCTCCGCATTGGCTGGTCATCCAGGTACTTTTGGTACCAGAGATTTGGTGAGTCGGTCTTTTTGGTGGCCCGCCTTATCTCGTGATGTCAGGAATTTTGTGCAGTCCTGTGGGACTTGTTCCCGGTCTAAACCCTGTTCTCGCTCTAGTGGGTTCTTGATGCCCTTGCCGGTGCCTAAGAGGCCATGGACCCATATATCAATGGATTTTATTTCTGATCTTCCTGTCTCTCAGAGAATGACTGTTATCTGGGTGATTTGTGATAGATTCTCTAAGATGGTCCATCTTGTACCACTCCCAAAGTTGCCATCTTCCTCAGAGTTGGTACCCTTGTTTTTACAACAGGTGGTTCGGTTGCATGGGATTCCTGAGAACATTGTATTGGACAGAGGAGTTCAGTTTGTTTCCAGAGTCTGGAAAGCCTTTTGTTCCAAGCTGGGAATTCAGTTGTCCTCCTCTGCGTTTCACCCTCAGACCAATGGGCAGACGGAGAGAACAAACCAGACTTTGGAGTCCTATTTGAGATGTTTTATATCTGCTGATCAGGATGATTGGGTTTCATTTTTGCCCTTGGCCGAATTCGCTTTAAATAATAGAGCTAGTTCTGCCACCTTGATGTCGCTCTTTTTCTGTAACTTTGGGTTTCATCCTCGATTTTCTTCAGGGCAAGTGGAATCTTCAGCCTGCCCAGGTGTTGACACTGTGGTAGAGAGAATGCAGCAGATTTGGGACCAAGTAGTGGATAAGTTGTCTCTCTCCCAGGAAAAGGCCCAGCGGTTTTCTAACCGGCATAGGACCATTGGTCCCCGGTTTAAAGTGGGTGATATGGTTTGGTTGTCATCAAAGAATATCTCTATGAAGGTGGCTTCTCCAAAGTTCAAGCCAAGATTTATTGGACCTTACAAGATTTTGGAGATTCTTAATCCAGTTTCTTTTCGATTGGCTCTTCCTGTTACGTTTAAGATCCATAACGTGTTTCATAAGTCGCTGTTGAAGAGATATGTTGAGCCAGTAGTTCCTATGGCTGCACCTCCTGACCCTGTATTGGTTGAAGGTAATGTGGAATATGAGGTAGAGAAAATACTGGATTCTCGTCTGGCTAGACGGAGACTCCAGTATTTGGTCAAATGGAAGGGTTATGGCCAGGAGGACAATTCTTGGGTCTCCGCCTCTGATATTCATGCCAATAGATTGGTTTGTGCTTTTCATGGGGCCCATCCTGATCGGCCCGGTGACGTGGGTGAGGGTTCGGAGACCCCTCCTCAAGGGGGGGTACTCTTGTGAGCTCATTTTCGGGTTTGCCTCTGGCTTCTGGTGAGGGTTGTGGAGCTGGCTGTGCTGACAGAGGAGTAGTGAGTTCTCTATCTGGACTCCCTCTGTTGGTGAAGGGAGGTAATGAAGCTGATCTAAATGGCAGAGAACGGCCACCTGAGGAAGAGGACTGTGATTGGACATCTGAAGTTTCTGATTGGATTTAAGGCAGTCAACTCCCTAGTTTCTTGCTGGTGATTTTCCTGACTGTGGCTCCTGGTTTCCAATTTGGTTCCTGCCTTCCTAAAGGTAAGTTTTCTCTGCTATTGTTCATATGAGTTTTTGTCTGGTTTACTTAGTTTTTGTGTTCAGCCAGCCCTGGCTGGGACTGGGCTGAATTCCCATTTTTGTCTCTGATCAGTTGATCTCTTTTGCTCTGTCTTCAGAATATACCTGAGTGCTGATATAGTGATTTTGAAGTCTAGCGACTTCAGGGCCTTTTTCTATCAGACGTGTAGGACATTATTTTTGGCAGGGTTTTTGCGTGATTGCAGACAGTTGCTTTTCTTTCCTGTCCTTTCTAGTTAGGCCTCTTTCACACATCAGTTTTTCGCCGTCAGTCGCGATCCGGCTTTTTTTTGTAAAACCGGATCCGGCGAAATGCAATGCCGGATCCAGTTTTTCCCCATTGACTTGCATTAGCGCCGGATCGCGCCGGATGGCATTGCGTTTCATCCGTTTTTTGCCGGATCCGGCTACTTGTCTCATTCCGGCGTCTGGAAAAAACGGCTACTGTAACGTTTTTTGTCTCCGGCGAAAAAGCCAGAAGCGCCGGATCCGACGCTTCCGGCTTTTTGCCACAATGAAAGTCTATGGGCGCCGAAATGCGCCGGATCCAGAAAAAGACGGATCCAGCCAAGTCTGCGCATGCTCAGATCCAATTGGCCAGCCCCCAGGAAACAGATATAACCTGCTAGACGGATCCGGCAGAAAAATGGATCCGTTTCTACAGTTCTCCAAAATTTATGCCGGATCCGTTTTTTCTAAAAATAGCCGGATCCTGCCTGACGGCAAAAAACTGATGTGTGAAAGTAGCCTTAGCGAGGGCCCCATCGATTGCTCAGCCTATCTTTCTACCTGTGTCTGTGTTTTCATCTTGTTTCACCGACAGTACATGTTGGGGGCTGTCTATTGCTTTGGGGTCTGCTCTGGGGCAGTTTAGATTTTCCCTTTCTTTCTTTAGGCTTATTTAGTTCTCTGGCTGTGACGAGGCGTCTAGGACCACCTACCACCTTAGGCATGCTCCACGGCTACTGCTAGTTGTTGTGGATAGGATCAGGGGTCTGCAATCCGCTAGTGACCAACCTCTAGGGTTTCTGGGCTTAGCTTGGTTTTTGTTTTTTCCTCCTCGGTGACTCATTCATAACACTCCCCCTTTGCATGAAGCAGGTTCCATACTTCCTGCTCCCTGGCTTTCTTTTTCACCACTTCTGTGACCCAAACGGAGGGTCCGTGTGAGCCCGGGAGTCCGGTGGGCGGGACTTAGCCGGGGACAAAAGCAGGGCAGAGGCGGCTGGTGATGTCGGCAGCCCAGCAGCCGCTGGGGCCGGGTGACAACCAGGGACACCCATGTTCTCCGAAGACTGGGCCACAGGGCTTGACAAATAGGCCTCAGACGGCTCCAACACCGGCATAGCTGCGGCTGCGGGGTAGGCCGCACCTGGAACTTCAGACTGAGCCGGAGCAGCGTCCGCTTTCAGAGATGAGGTCGCTATCAGCAGAGATACCGCAACAGCGTCTTCTAGTGAAAGGCTCCGCACCGACGACACCAGGCAGGATGGCTCGGGGTCGGGAGCGGAGGCCTCACTTAGCTCCGCGTAGACGGTAGGACCTTCCCTGGTCAGGCTCTCAGGGGGTACAAGATGCTGCGTGCTGCGGCTGCATGGAGGGGGCCGCCTGCGGAGACACTGATGGGGCCGGGGGAACTCTTACCTGCGGTGCTAGCCTCCAGGCTCAGGAGCTCCGCGGGTAGGTTCCCAGCTGGTATTTTTGATGGCCGCTCCCGCTAGCTCTGCAAAGGCTCCACTTCTCCGCTCGACATCCAATTTTCTGCCCGTGACTCTGAGAAAGACGTTTTCTGGCGTGACTCGACCTCCCGACGCCACCGCCACCCCAGGCGCCCGATGCCCCGACATCCACAGCGCCGCATATTGTCCGATGGGCAGCACTCGAATGGCGCCAGACAGCCGCAGCCAAAATTTTCCTCTATGCCACTCTTTCTGAGGTGTGGGGCGTCAGCAGGCCTTTCCACCCACCTGTCAGGGTCCAGTATGTGGGGAAGTCGGCCTCCTGGTACATATTGCTGTCCCCAGGGATACGTAGGAGGGGGCCCCAGTCCATTGGGGACAACGGCAAACACCTGGATCTCTCCTCTGCGCTGAAGCAGCACCGCCATCTTGGTCCGGACCACACAGTGCAGTCCAAGTCCGTTTTGATTCCTCAGAGGCAGGCCTGCCGCAGAAGATAGTGTATTAGCGGCGCTGATCCTGCTGACTACGCCAAGTGTAGGGTTGGTGGGCCGGACTGGGGGGTGGTCCCTCTTTTACGGCGCAGAGACGTAACAGAGACAATTTGGAGGCAGGTTTCGGGTGCAACAGGTCCAAGTTTTATTCTCTCGCCGTCCACCTGACGGCCTCTCAGCACACCGCAATTCTCTTCAAGGCCCTCTGATTACAATGCACATTACACACCGTACTCTTCACCAGGGACGTATATGTACGTACCATCCCTTTCTGCTTATTGACACTCCTGACAGGTCCGTCACTGTGGCCGCCTTAGGCCCGTAAACCAACAGTAATTTTACTGGTCAGACGTCTTCCTCAATACGGTATGTTTTATCTCTGTGCCTCGTCTATATTGCGGTCTTTGTGTCAGGACCAACCCCCTGACTTTCTCTCTCCTCAGTCCCCCTCGTTGGGTTTTCCTCACAGTGCCACAACTGTCACAGTGTCCTCATCACTTGAGCTCCCTCTGGGGACTGGAACCCTTCTGTCAAATTTATAAGTTTCCCGGTTCCCTATAACTCCGCCCCCATGACCAACAGTTTCTTAGCCCTAAGCAGATGTCAAGTACTATGCTCACACTCCTCCCTGCCCTCTAATGTCAGTTCAAGGTACTGCACGTCACTTACACTTACCTAGCTGTTTTCCCTTTTTAAATCTGACCAGTCAGTCCATCTGTCAGGTCACCTTCCCTACACTATTGTCCTAAAAATACGGTATATACAGTTGTGCTAATATATATATTCACTTTATTGACTTTCTTTGCATTTAATTTTTTTCACTTACACACTTACTTCTTGCACAATTGTGCTCGGTGCCCAAAAAGACTAATCCTATGTGCCATAAGAGAGTTGTGTGGACTGTCCTAAAAGTCTGTTCTTGTGTGCCATAAAAGCGTTGTGTAGACGCCCTAATAGCCTGTTTCTGTGTGCCATACCAGCATTGTGTTGACTGCCCTAACAGCCTGTAGCTGTGCCATTAAAACCTTGTTCTCTGGCAAAAAATCCTATAGCTCAGTTGCATAAAAACTTTTTCACTGTGGCAAAAATTCCTATTGCTCTGTGCCATATAAACCTTGTACTCTGAGGCAAAAAAGTAATATTGCTATTGCATAAAAACTTTGATCTCGATGTCAAAAAATCCTATTGCACTGTGCCATTTAAACCTTGTTCTCGGAAGCAAAAAATCCTACTGTTCAGTTGCATATAAAGCTTGTTCTGTGGCATAAAATCCTGTTGTTCTGTGCCATATGAACCCTGTACTATGAGGCAAAAAAAATCCTGTTGTACTCTGCCATATAAACCTTGTACTATGAGGCAAGAGATCCTGTTGCTTTGTGCCATATAAACCTTATACTCTGAGGCAAAAAAATTCTATTGCTCCATTGCAAAGGAGGCTTTTACCCTTTGGAAAAAAAAAACTTATTGCTCTGTAGCATAATAACCTTGAGAAGAGTGCCAGAATCCAACTTCTTGCCTACAAGGTATTTTTTTTTTTATTTATGGTGGAAAAACATGAGGAGAACAGCAAATAGGGGACGTGGACATGGTGCTGCTGGTGGTCATGTTGTAGCCGCTACAGCGAGAGAATGTGGTCGATCTGCGCCTGCTACATGTCCACTGAAACACCTTCGGCCTTATTTAGTACACCCCAGTACCAATTAGTGTGTCACCCTGTGAAAATAAAAAAGCAGCATGCAGCTGCTTATCAGGCATATAGGTCTATACTTAAAATAGAAAAAAAACGGCCAAGCCTGAATAAGGGATATAGATGGTCACCCAAAGAATTCTCTATATGGGTGTACAAACAACATCTATGGGTTTAGAACAGTTGAGAACACTTTCCCATGAATGCCATGACCCTTTTGCATATATATATAGAAGAAGGCAAATTTTCGGCCAAAAGGTCACAAAGGACCAAATATTGACAGTCAGGTGAGAATAATAAAAAAGGAACAATCTCACCCCGTGGATAGATGGATCAGGAGTCCCGAAGAATCCTCTATTCAGTCCAACTGGAGGATGCAGTAAGGGAAGACAATACCCTGTCACATCCCTAACACCTAAATTAGGCTCAAACCCAGACTCCTGCCCTAACAAGGGCAGTCCACAGCTGACCCTAACAACACATGCCCTGCACTTTCCCTAAGGCGATGTCCCGACGCGTTTCATCCAAGTACAATCATCTGGGGACTAAACTTGTAAAGTGCTGGTAATAGGAGAAAAACTTCCACTCCCTATGCTGTCCAAGGGAAGTGGAGGAATGAGGGCATATTTATAAGCGACCTCAAAGGTAATCACATCTTAATTGGTAGCATCTGTCAAACAGTTACCTCTTGTATCGCGTCCATGAATCCCTTGCGGGCGCCATTGCGCATGCCGTTTCCTTTTGTGGAATGCACGCCGAAGGGAGGAACTGCATTGCTCCGCCACTTCCGGCACTAGACGCGATCCACGCCTCACTACGGCGCATGTGCGCCCAAGAAAAGTGACCCACGTCCGGTGCGGCTTATGCAAGAGCCGCCGACTTCCGGTATCGCGGGTCATGCGCGCCCGAGAATGACAGACGGCCCCCGGTACAGAGGATCCAACAGCGCATGTGCGCCAAAAACGACTATATACCAGTCCACAGTAGCGGCGCAGAGTGTTAAACAAATATAAACATAGATGATCATGTATCCGGAACCAAAATCCCCCATAAACAAGCGGCCGATTCTCGATCCGCCACCTCCCGTGTGGGGCGGATAAAACTCCGCCCACCGGACTCCAAAACTGACATATGCGCACCATCTGAGTGGACATAACCACCGCATCCATTAATTATATGCACAAGTTATCAACCATCACAGAAACACCTTCACTCAGAAGGAGAGGGAGGAGAGAGGGGAGGAAAGGGGAAAAGGGTTCAGATGGAAAAGATAACTCCACCCACCGGACTCTCAAGAACTCATGTATGCTAAACCATAGCCGTCATATATCAAAGGGATATGGAACCTATATAACAAAGAGGGGGCTATATTTATAGACAGTGAGATGTGACATATGAAATATAGTTATATACATATATATTCAAAAATCCCGAAATGGGGTGACTTAGAAGGTAGAGGTTATGGCATCCTAGTTTAAAAAAATACTGTAGGTAAGGAGACCAAGGACGAATTTAAATGAAACACCCAAAGCTAATTTGATCATTCAGGCCTTTAGGCGCAACCGTTTCCAAATAAAAAATCCACTTTGCCTCTCGTTGGAGAAGTAACTGATCCCAGTTCCCCCCTCTCTTAGGTTTAAAAACCTTGTCAATGGCCATGAATTTCAAAATTCCAATTTGTCCCTTGTGTATACAGTGGATGTGTCTCGATATCGGGGTGTCCCTCTTGTGTAACACATCCCCAACATGTTCGCCGATTCTCCTCCTGAATTCGCGAATAGTCTTACCCACATATTCCAATCCGCAAACACAAGTAACCTTATAGACGACACCCTTAGTACCACAATTCATGAATTGTTTAATGTGGTAATTTTTCCCGGTAACATTACTAACAAAACTCTTTCCCACTGAGATGTGTTGACAAGCCACACAATGACCACATTTGTGACAACCGACAATATCATTATCCAACCACGTTTTTGTAGTTGAAGTGGCAAAGTGGCTATGAACAAGTCTATTATTAAGAGATCTCGCCTTTCTATAGGTGATTTGAGGGTGGTCAGTTAAATAAGGGGACACATCACTGTCCATCTGTAAGATGGCCCAATGTTTTTGAATGATGTTCCTCACTGGAACCGCCCCATTGTCAAAAGTTGTGATGAACCTCAGAAACTCATGTTCCACACCTTTTTTATTGTTGGTAGGGTTCAACAACTCTGCTCGCTCACATCCTTTGGCTTTTTCATACGCCTCTTTTAGTATATTTTGGGGATAGCCTCTGCTTATAAATCTATCTCTCAAGTCTCTGGCTTGATTTTCAAAGGTCACAGTATCGGAACAATTTCTTCGAATTCTAAGATACTGCCCCTTGGGGATAGCTCTTTTTAAATGTTGAGGGTGATGGCTACCCCAGTGTAATAGGGAATTAGTTGCTGTTGGTTTCCTATATGTAGAGGTAATCAAATCACCTTTTTTATTTTTTTCAATTACAATATCGAGAAAGGGCAGTCTCGAGGTCTCAATCACAGATGTAAAAAAGACCTATGTCGTTACAGTTAAGGTTGTTCACAAAAGCACCAAATTCCTTTGCTGAGTCTTTCCAAACAATGAAGAGACAAAACCAGTTGACAAAAACCAGTTGAAGAGAACCTGCTCAGTTGTGTGGAAACTCAGACTGTCTGCCATGTTGCACATACAACACCAACACACCTAGTGAAGGCAAGGTCACAAATGGACAGAATGGAGGCAGCCACCTGTTCCTGAGCCAATAAATAAGGTGCAGGCTAATGATTTAAATAGTTTGCAGGCCTCAAAACCGTTAAATGTCCATTTTGCAAGGCTGCGAGAAAATCTCGCCATACGGATTACATACGGATGCCATACGGATTACATACGGATGTTGACATGCGCAAAATACGCGACCACACCTTGCTTACGGATGACATACGGAGCACTATTTAGGGGTCATTCATCCGTATTACGCCTGTAAACTACGGACCGTATTTTGCGTCGGTTAGTGTGACCCCGGCCTTACACATATTGCTCTTTTCCTCGAGGAGCAGCATCCCTGAGAATTGAGGCAACTCGTGCTCCATGTTAAGTCTACGAACAGTGCAGCGTGCCCCCTTTCTGGTGTTGCTTTCTTCACCGTAGAAGGTCTGATCATCACGAAGCTTTCATCGTGCATGGAGGACATCTAGACTTACACATAGAGAAGCGGCACTTGCATGTGCATTGTGTAATGTCCCCCCAAACAAATGAGTTGCAGGTATTTTCCCCTGGCTACGCTGAAATTGGTGGTGCAGGGCTCACTGTGACCAGATGATGAGGAGGTGGTGGAGGAAACTGAGGAGGGGGATGGAACATTTACCGAGAAATGTCCAACAATCCTCAGTGGTGGTAGTAGATTTTCTGGAATGCCTTCTGCCCCTATCCCCACTACATTGATCAAGTGGGCAGTTAGGGAGATGTATGCTTACTGCTCCACGTATCTATTGTAAAATAGATTTTGCCAGTGATAGTGTTGCGCAGTGCACATCTTATCTGGTCAGAAACGTGTGTGTGCAGGGCAGGGATGGCCTGCCTGGCAAAGTAGTAGCAGCTGGGAACAACATACTATGGTACAGCCGCCGACATCAGTTTTTTGAAACGGTGTGAAAATGACCTGCCGCTTGTCTTCACTACATTGGGTGAAGAAATCCCACGCCAGGTAGCTCGCTTTTGGGGGCTCATTCCCTTTGAGCGGGGGCAGTAGCAGACAACGTACTGGTTATGGGCTGGTCGCTGTGCTTTTCTACTCTGCTCCCTCTTTTGCTGTGCTGATCGGGAAGCGTGACCACCTCCTCTTCCTTCGAACTGCACACGTCACTGAGACCCTTCGAACCATGTGGGATCAAGGACCTCATCATCCCCCTGAATCATCTTCCATCCAGTCCAGTCTTGACCCTTGCACTCCCTGACAGTAGGCACGCTGGTGGTATGCTAACCGTGTGCACTGGCCCTCCCATGTACTCCTCCTCTGACTGAGTGGCTGGGCATCAGTACACTCAGTTTCTTCCATTTCTGGGACAGGGCCAGGTGGATGAGTCACAGAACCTCAGCCAGCAGACTCTTCAAACAGCATAAGAGAGTGCTGCAGGACTGCATTATCAAGTGACTAGTCTAGTTTGATCCTTTGACTTTACCAGTATAGCGCGGTGAAATATTGTCTTTTTTACAGACATGTAATATGTCTCAGAAACGCGTAAGGTAGCCTTGCCTGTCATGGTGGCTTATTAATATGATTTGAAAACCTTCATAATAAATGTTAGTTTTATCTTTTTTAGATCATTTTGATAATGGAGACCACCTCTTGTTTACTTTGGATTGGGATTTTGAGCACCAGTTGAACCACACTGGACATCTCCTGCCATCAGACCGCTTATGGACACTGATGTACAGTATGCATAAACAATTTGCATGTTTTTATGCAGTTATAAATTGTGGAAAGTTGGAGGAGAAGGCGGAAGAGCAGCCTGTGGTTGCTGCTGACTACTTTGACCAACATTGTCCTGTGTGGGGGCATACTGTTGCCCATGATGTTGGTAGTGACCTTCCTCCTGTGATTGTTGGGGGTACTGGCCAGAGTAATACTGATGAGGGGCATCTTGTTGGGTCGGGTAGGCCCGTGTCTCATACCCACCAATATAGCCATGTCGTCCCCAACCAGGTTGGGACCAGCCTCCAACACTGGGTGGGAAAAAGTGGCCATATTGGTGGGGTTGGCTAGAGGCAGACATATGTTGCTGTTGTGAAGGTTGGGTAGGGGGAGGAAGGGGGTGAGGTGTAGGCCCACGTATTTGAGGATGTTCAGACCCTGATTGAGCAAGCATCTGTGTGGGTGGTCTCATGCGCATTAGATTTCAGGGGGAAAGCTGCCACCTCTCCAGATATTCAAACAGCTCATATGGGGTATTGGGGGGTGTGCTTGCACCAAGCAGGATCTGAAAACATCTTCGAATATGGAGCCTCACCTCACGGGAAAGGGCACAGAGATAAAGGGCTAGGCTACGTGAGTATGCCTCCCCCATCTGTATTCACTCTAGCCAGATAATTTAGGACCCGTGTCCACATTGGTCCTGGTATCTTGGGCAGGGATCTGGCGCCTTCTTCGTCCTCGCCGGGATGTTACAGCAGGCTGTGGGGAGCCCCGGATCTGGGCAGTTGGGCTGCTGCTCATGTTGCCCTGCTCCTCCAGTATGGGTGATGGGGCAGCAGCAGGCGGTCCTGGTGGTGGGGTTTGTTGGCCAGGCAATGGGTTCTTCTGAGATGAATCTTCACCCATGCTTCTTGTAGGGGGAGAAGATGGGCCAGCCACCTCATCCCCTACAGGATCAATGATGGGGTCTGTCTCTGAGCCCGTTCCTCTATCCGTAAGGTTGGACTGAGTTCTGTTATGAAATAGAACAGAGCCAAAAATACATCAATATTTTTGGCCCTGTAGAGTATCGGTGTAATGTGGTGTGAGGTATCTACTTACGGTCTCAGATCCAGAAGAGGGGCGAGGAAGGAGAGGCAGTCATAATATATTTGCGCTCGATGTAGCCCGCATCCCCACTCCTGGACCGCTGCTGACGTTCCCGCCTGTACTGATCTCGGATGCTGCGCCAGCGTTTCATCACATCTTCCACTGCAATGTGACAGGAAATATTCTCAATTTAACATATTTGATCAGTCACATTTGCTAAGTATTCTAGGCATGTGGCCTTCTGGGGTGTGCTTTCTACCCAGGGTGGCATATCTAATTGGCCCATCCAGGCCAGATACACAGGGTCAGAATAGTTCATGTATCAAGTAACTACACTTAATAACTTGGTTGGCTAAGAGGATGAGGAGCTTGTGGCCTGGGCAAAATTATGGCAGAGTGAAACTATGTGTCACATCAAAATCTACACGCCTAATGAGGAAAAAAGTTGAAGCACAGGAAAGGGAGGGGGGCTGATTCTGTATGCATTTTTTGTTGTGAGGTAATTTTAATCATTTTTTGTCCTTGTACTTACTCAGTTTCTGCTGCTCCTCACGTGGCCGATCACTAAAATCAAGAAACATCTGGCGACATATGCGCCTCCATGACGCCTCCTTTCTTGCCCGGTTCGCATCCCGCTGGTCCCAGAGTTCTGGCCGTTCCTGCACCAGTACAATGAGCATCTCCACATTGAGAAAATATGGCGCCATGACGATGCTGTACTCCGTGGAGGCGTACTTCCTGGATGTCTGGAGCGCTTTTTGAGCTCATTTGCATGTCTAGGCTTCCTGATGATGGATTGGCCCATTTCCTGTCACCAGCCAAAAGACCTGCGTATTTCTCGCAAGTCACACGTGTGGTCCGTGTGTAAACCGTATTTTTTGCGCACCCATAGACTTGCATTGGCGTATTACGGGCGTAGTACGCTGACAATTGCAGCATGCAGCGATTGGCACGGACTGTAGAATACGGCTGAGAAATATACGGCTGTTGGGAGCAAACCCACAGAGAATTATTTGTCCATGTGTAATGCGTGCTTTTAACGCCTCTCACTCGTCCGTATTCCTCTCTAGTGTGACCCCGGCCTTAAGGTTATACACATTCAAAAGCAAGACAAAATTTATCAAACTTCAGATTTTATCCATTTTGAATTTTTTTTTTTTTCCAAAGACACAACAAATATCAACCTAAAATTTACAAAGTACAATGTATCACAAAACAAACAAAAGTTGCATCTCAGAATCACTGGAATATGCACAATGGGAAAAAGTAGTGTTTGATACACTGTAGATTTTGCAAGTTTTCCCACACCTACAAAAAAAAAAAAAAAAAAAGCTCTGTTATTTTTATCATACGTACACTTCAACTGTGAGACAGAATCTAAAAAAAAACAAAAAAAAACTAGAAAATCACATTGTAAGATTTTTAAATATTTCATGCAATAAAATGAAATTGAATTAAGTATTTGATCACCTACCAACCAGCAAAAATTCTGGCTCACCTAGACCTGTTAGTTTTTCTTCATTTAGGCCATGTTCACACACTGAGCATTTGGTGAGTTTTTTACCCCAGTATTTGTAAGCCAAAGGAAACGCATAAGTCCGGGGTCACAGTAACCAATGCAAAATAGGGTCAGTATTTTACATGCGTAATACGGATGAATGGCCCCTAAACAGTGCTCCGTATGTCATCCGTAATCAAGGTGTGGTCGCGTATTTTGCGCATGTAAGCATCCGTATGTAATCCGTATGGCATCCGTATGGCGAGATTTTCTCGCAGGCTTGCAAAATGGACATATAATGGAGCCCTATGACAGGTTTTATAACACAAACCAAAGAATAGATATAGACACATAGATTGCATATATATATATATATATGCGCATTCTATGTGTCTATATCTATTCTTTCATTTCTTTATTAAACCTGTCAGTGTGAGTTTACTGTATAGCGCACTGAATTGCCGGCTTTGCTAAAAGACACCGGGTGCGTATTTCTCGCAAGTCACATGTGTGGTCCGTGTGTAATCCGTATTTTTTGCGCACCCATAGACTTGCATTGGCGTACTACGGCCGTAGTACGCTGACAATCGCAGCATGCTGCGATTGGCACGGAGCGTAGAATACGGATGAGAAATATACGGCTGGTGCGAGGGACCCCATAGAGAATCATTGGTCCGTGCTTTTAGCGCCTCTCACTCGGCCATATTCCTCACCAGTGTGACCCCGGCCTAATAGAAACATTTGCACCACTTCTGCATTTTTCACCCACTCCTGGTTTTGCCTTACAAATACTGGTGTAAAAAAACTCACCAAATACTGGATGTGTGCATGTGGCCTAAGCCCTCCTTCTCTGCACTCATTACCTGTATTAATTGCACCTGTTTTGAGTGTGTGGACAAGTTTCTTTTAGGGCAGTTTCACACGTCCAGATAATTCCGGTACCGGAGCTATCCGTGTGCATCCGTATGTCCGTGTTTTTGAAAAATTATTTTCAATGTTAACCCTTTGACTTTTAAAATCACACACGGACAGCATCCGTGTGCGATACGTGTTTACACGGACCTATTGACTTGTATGGGTCCGTGTGATCCGAACTGTTGCACAAAAATGGACATGTCAGCGTGTTTTGCACATGGACACACGGTCCGTGAAAACACGATGGCATCTGCATAGACACATTCATTCGAATGTGTCTACATGTGTCAGTGTCTACGATGCGTGAGAAAACTGTCACTACATGTACCAGACACTGACGTGTGAAATTGCCCTTAGGATGTGTTTCCACTGTCCGGATTACATCAGGATTTGCTTCGGATTGCACGCTGCGTACAGCCGCAGCGTCCAGATGTTACAGCATAGTGGAGGGGATTTTATGAAATCCCATCTCCACTATGCTGCAGACTGCAGCATGTCTATTTATCTTGCGGAGAAGCTCCGTCTCCGCAAGATAAATAACCCAGTCTATGGATACGATGCGGTGATTCTGCATGCGTTCAATGAATACATCTGGAATCATCGCGCGTACAACAGGGGGCAGAGCGGGGTTTCCGCTCCGTCCAAAGCGCTGCCAGTACGCAGCGTGGACACATACCCTTATACAGATAACAAGTTCAATCACACTCCAACCTGTCCATCATGGCCATGACCAAAGAGCTAAGGACATCAGGGACAAAAAAAAAAAAAAAAAAAAAAAAAATTGTAGACCTGCACAAGGCTGTGATGAGCTGCAGGACAATAGGTAAGCAGCTTCGTGTGAAGGCAACAACTGTGCAATAATTAGAAAATTTAAGAAAAACACAAGATTACAATTTTCCCTCAGTTGGGGGCTCCATGCAAGATTTCGCCTCGTGAGGAAAGGATGATTCCGAGAAAGATCAGCAGTTAGCCCAGAACTACATGGGAGAACCAGGTCAATGACATGAAGAGAGCTGGGACCACAGTCTCAAACATTACCGATTGTAACACACTACGCCGTCATGGATTAAAATCCTGCAGGGCTTGCAAGGTCCCTCTGCTCCGCCAGCACATGTCCAGGTCCATTTGGAGTTCGCCAATGATCCTCTTGATGATCCAGTGGAGGCATAGGAAAAAGTCATGAGGTCACATGAGACCAAAATAAAACTTTTCGGTATCAATTCCACTCACCGAGTTTGGGGGAAGAAGACAGACATTTACCACCCCAAGAACACCTCCCCAGCCATGCTTCACAGTTGGGACAACATCATACTTTGGGGATGCTTTTCTGCAAAGGGTACAGGAAGACTGCACCATATTGAAGGGAGGATGGCCTTGCCAGTCTCCAGACCTGAACCCAAAAGAATATCTTTGGAGGGAACTGAAACTCAATGTTGCCCAGTGACAGCCCCGAGACCAAAATCCATGCTGCAATGTGCGCAAACTTGGTTAAGAACTACAGGAAACGTTTTACCTCTGTATTTGCAAACAAAGGTTTCTGTACAGACCTCTCCATTCTTTGTACGTGAGTAAACTTGCAAACTGTAGAAGCATTGCAGAGATAATACCAAATAAAGTGAAATTTTCAGATTTCAGAAACAGGGCTTGGTCATTAAAGACAAAGTAGGCTCACTCACTAATGGGTCAACCAAATTTTAAGGGTACCCATTTTGCAAGAACCTTGTCTAGTACTTTTGCAAGCAGATGTAAAATTCAATTTTTCTTCCCCTGACCTGTCATCTGCGTGCAATCTGTTTTTTTTTTTCTTTTTTACTCAGCAGTTATTAATCTTTTACAGATTATACGCATGTGTGAGCAAACCCTAATTCACCAAGTGGCTTGCTCAGTGATCAATTCCCTTCTTTGGATAAACTGCCAGTCTAAAAAGGAAGTCAGACTTTTGTTTTACACTACAGTCTCATCTTTGCTATTCAGGTTTACAAACTCTACTCAGCATCTACTATAACTCTTATCTCCTCATCAGTCAGTATGTAGCCGAGCCATATTGCATCACAATGTATCACAGTTATAAAACAAACAAACAAAAAACACACCCACACACGAAATTTATGTAGGCTCATGAACCTGAGTTACAACCAGGGCTGTGGAGCTGGAGTTTGTGTCCATTTTATTTTGTACCTGGATACAATGGTAGCTCAAATGCAGCATGTACTGTAAATGTTTTCATAAGAATTTGGGAACGTTATGAAGGGTCCTATAAATGTCTGTTCTGTTCCTGATCTGAGGATCTCGGCTTATAGTTGAGATGAATCTGTGCTGCACTTTATGTACATGCTCAGTAGTAACCAGTGCTATGGGGTCAGAGGTGAAATGAATCTGTGCTGCACTTTATGTACATGCTCAGTAGTGACCAGTGCTGTGGAATCAGAGGTAAGATGATTCTGTGCTGCACTTTATGTACTGTACATGCTCAGTAGTGACCAATGCTGTGGGGTCGGAGTCAGGGAAATTGACGAGTCGGAGGTTTGGCTTACCGATTCCACAGCACTGGCTACAACAGTCTTTCGTAGTTTCCAAGAAACTATTTTCAGAAAAAAGCTCAGCACAATTGAAATTAGTTATTTTTAATTTAATTCAACTGTTAGGTTCAAGACATATTTTTTTTTATTATGCATGTATTCCTTCATATAAAAGCATTATATACTATACATATTATGGCATAATTATCAAGCTAGGCATCTCAAGACTTGCACCACATTTCTTATGTAACATATTTTAAACACTTTCTGCATCTTGTCTGACAAAGGAACGCAACTGTGCTGAAAAGTGACATGGTCTAACGTGTGACAGTATAAAAATTGATAAATATGTCCCAATGTTTTTCTTTGTTACTCAAAACATGGCAAGTATATAAATGTAAGAAAGTGAGAAACTGGGAAATCAGTAACTGCAGTGGGCACAATGGTGAACGAATCTAAACCTGAACATGCTGTAGTACAACATCGCCATCAACTTCCAGGGAGTTAATTTGTTGGAGATTTGGCACACGATGATTGAAGTTGCACACATGATTCCCATTCACGTTCACTCTAAAATTATGGTGTTCACAAATTATTTCAATCTGTAAAAGAAAAAAAAAAAAAAAAAAAAAAAAAAAAAAAAAAAAATGGACACTTTAAAATTTGAAAATGATTTAATTGACGTATTTGGAGGGCCTAAAAAAAAAAAAAAAAAAAAAAAAAAAAAAAAAAAAAAAAATAATGCCATATCCTAAATCAGACAAGTCAGGAGTGGCGACGGCTCCTCTTAAGCTATATTAACATCAGGAAAAACGATTATACCAAGACAAAATATCTAATTGATCTTCACTATAAGAGGATTTTCTCTTAGGCTATGATCATCTCTCGTTTTTTCATGTCAGAGGGATGTGTCAAGAGTAATCCACAAAGTACATCAATCTATAGGCTCCCATGCATGTTCTTTTCATAAATGTATATCCATGTTAAAGCAGCCATCTAGTTTAATAAAATGAGAATCATGTAATAACACTTCTGCACATTTATCCATCTCTGCCTCCACTTACCACAAAGCTCTGCCCGGGTGCAAAACACAATCCTCCGCAATGCAAATCCCGTTCTTCTTTTCCCCAACAGTTATTCAGCCTACTGTTTCTGACTATAGTGTTTTCATTAAATCTTGGATTAAAATGAAAGGCAATTCCTCCACAAAAAGTCAGGTCGATATGAAATCTGTTGATTAGAAAATTATTTGAATACAATGATTCCACACATACTTTGTATACAAGCTCTTTTAGAAGGGAGATGTATAATAGCCATATTCTTAAATGCGAAATTTCTGGATATAGAAGATACAGTATATATGAATCATTGGATACACAGATCTATAAATATATATCGATTTCATTGATGTTTCGTGATTTCACAGATTTCTCTTTTACTATAGAAGAGCACGCTATAGAAGATGCCACCATCACTCCCGTGCCCTTGGTAAACATGCATCTTTCGAATATCACAATGATCCAAAAACACATCTGTTGCATTTCTGAGAGTGATTCACTGTCCAAGTATGTCTCCTGATCTGAACCCAATGGAAAAGCCTATGGGGGAACGCTGAAGAGACAAGTTGAACATCACTTTTCATCCAGCATCCAGGCTCCAAAAAGAGATCCGTCTTGAACAATAGAAAAAGATTGATGTTGCAATGTGTCACCAACTTGTTCATTCCATGTCTAGAACACTTGGTGCTATCCTTAAAAATCATGAAGGTTTTACAAAATATTACATGTAGTTTTTGGTTTGTGGTGTATTCATTTCTGCATCAAATAATATAAGTACAACTGAAGTTTTTGTAATGAAAAGTTATATTAATTTTATTTTCATGTTATTTGTTAAAAAAAAAAAAAAGTTCTGCAGAACTCAGTCTTGAAACTGTCCTGGTGTTCAGAGAGATCTTGATTAAAATCTTACTCATTTGTGCTGAGCACTGCATATGTATGTGTATTATATGCATGTTCCCTCAAGAAGCAGTTGCAAAAAAAAGTTAAAGAGCCAAATAAGGCTGGTTTCACATTAGCGCTTTTTAAGCGCACGCACGGCCAGGGGTAGCTCCGCCCCCGAGCTGGCTCTCTGCCCGGCGTGCCCGCCCCTTGCTTGTAGCGCCGCCTCCTAGCACACAGCGGCCCCTGCGATCGGCGCACCCTATCTTTAGCATAGGGTGCGCAGATCGTGCGCTAGTTGCGCTTTGACCGGCGCTGCGCACTTTTGACGGTGCGCCGTGCGCGCCAAAATCAAACTTTCCGGATTTTGGCGCGCACGGCGCACCGTCAAAAGTGCGCAGCGCAGGTCAAAGCGCAACTAGCGCACGGCCTGCGCATCCTATGCTAAAGATAGGGTGCGCCGATCGCAGGGGCCGCTGTGCGCTAGGAGGCGGCGCTACAAGCAAGGGGCGGGCACGCCGGACAGAGAGCCGGCTCGGGGGCGGAGCTACCCCCGGCCGTGCGTGCGCTTAAAAAGCGCTAATGTGAAACCAGCCTAACAATACTTGCTCTCTATTGATGGGCTAACTCGTGAGAGGAATGTCAGCTGATGTGGAAAGGTGCAAGCAGAGCTAATTGGCGACAAGTTAATGAGCTGGCCCATTGATGATCTTCACTAGGAAGACCAAGGGAATAACAATTTCAGTCACAGATGCTTTGACAGCAAACAGGCCCTTGCAGGAAGGGGACCATTCGATGCCAGCCCCTATTTTAGTTACCTGTGCATCAAAAAACGCAGATTCAGCTGAAATGTATTGCAGTGCAGAGACCAGCCAACATCGACATGCCTACCATGGTGGAGTGCATGGCAGTGACAGCATGCGGCACCCGTGACAGGTAAGCCGATATCAGCTGCCTGCCTCAGCGCAGGCTGTGGAAGAGGATACTGTGCATCGTGGGACTGGAGGAAGGTAAAAAAGGATTTTTTTTTTTTTTAATTGATGTTGGAAAATGAGCAGGAAAACAGCGGACATTATACCAGCAAGGTGACATTATTACAGGATTAGGCACAAGATGGCAGACATCAGTACATGGGGAGCAAACATATATGTCGTTATAGGATCTAGAACCCTACAAGAGCCCATACATCTGAACAACATGCAGGTAGGCACCCAGGTCCAAATTTTGCACCAGGGCCCATCGGACTGTAGTTTTGCCACTGAGGAAGACATAAAAAGATTAACAGCGAACAGGGAGGAAAAAAGTGGTAATCCCATTTCGGTTATTTCAGCCAATAAACTTGCAGACTTAAAAATAAACTGAACTCTTAAGCCCCCATTACACACTGCGATATCGCTGTAAAGTCACCGATTTTGTGACGTTGCAGCGATATTGCTAGCGATATTGCTGCATGTGATACTTACCTCCGATCGGCTCCCCCGCTGCTGGTCGCGCGAGAAGCTCCTAGACCATTTCTTGTCGGCCACTTCCTGCTGTGACGACGAGCGACGCGGGCAGGAGGACGTCAGTATCGCCTCGTCTGACAGGTAAGTAGCGACCCCCGTCCCCAGTGATGTCGCTGGTGAGATCTGTCTGTGTGGCAGCTCACTAGCGACCACCTAGCGATGCACCAGCGATCCTGACTGCGTCATGTCGCTGGTTGGGATCGCTGGTGAGTCGCTAGGTGTAACGGTACCCTTAGTCACCCTCCCTGGGACCAGCTATTCCACTCCACAACTGATCTAGTCTTTGTAGATCGGCTGCAGCCAGTCAAGAAGGGCAAGAGCTCCATTTGTGGACAATATTAGAAACTGGACAACCCCTTAAGATAATTCTGAGGTAGATAAGGAGATGGCACAAGAACAAAGATCCAAACTGACTAGAGTGTTACCACACAGGATGCCCATGTGATGCCGCTAAAGAGTAACAGATTAAACAGTGAAGTTACAATAATACCAACAATTTAGCAATGGAAAAACAATTTTATTACAACACCGACGTCTGGGATGGCAATGCTGTAAAACACCTTGGTGCTGAATAGTAGGATGTAAATACCTTTGTGGGTGGTGTGCAGCAACAGCTCCTCTGATGACAATCACCTTGCAAGGAAACAGGCCTCCATGGATGTTAGTTTGGAATGGGATTGCCTGTATGAACAGAAAAGAAAGCAATGCTAAGCTTGGTACGTCCTCCAATGCCCTATTACTGTATTATGTCACCCATTTATTGAAACAAAAATACATACTGCATTAACTGTGTGGATCATTAAAGGGGTATTCCCATCTGCAATAAAAAAAGAAGCCAGCGCTGCTTGTGGTTAGAACGCATAACATGAGGTGCATATGCACATATTAACATCTAGCTGTATTCAAAATGAGACATTTGGCAGAATATTGATCAATAAATTGAGCCACCCCGCCGCGCCAAGGCAATCTCATGTGAGGGGGGGGGGCCTACTCTACATTTTTATTATTCACTGTGCCATTACGGCCTCCTAAATATTTTTTATTGCATATTGGTTTGTGGTTGACCACCACTGTTGCAGTGCGCGCTGGGTTATGTTCGCCATTTTTGCTGTGTTCATTGTGATGGATCTAGGCTGCTGTGCACACACACAGTAGCCCCGCCCTTCCCCAGGCTTTATTTAATTTGTGCACCTGTGTCTGAGCCTGCATCGCCCTTCATCTGTGTTTGCTGGTCAGGCAACGTGTGGAGGTCAAACCTGAGATGTCTATGTTCACACCTGGTTGGCCTTTATCTGCACTTGCTTCATCTGGCTGCACGGGAGTGATGCAGATACGCTTCAGGTACGGATTGCATTTGATATGGTCTTGCTTTTAAAATATTTAGGAGGCCGTAATGGCACAGTGAATAATAAAAATGTAGAGTAGGACCCCCCACATGAGATTGCCTTTCGCGCGGCGGGGTGGCTCAATTTATTGATCAATATCTTGCCAAATGTCTCATTTTGAATACAGTTAGATGCTAATATGTGCATATGCACCTCATGTTATGCGTTTTAACCACAAGCAGCGCTGGCTTTTTTTTTTTATGGTATTCCCATCTCCAAGATCTTGTCCTATTATGTAGTAATAATAAATATTAGCAAATACCTCCAATTAGAAATTTAGTATAGTGCTTCTGTTTAGCTATGTCGCTTACCCCATGTGCAAGGCATTGCAGTAGATCAAGTATCCGTGGTTACAACAATTCATATAGTGACAGTGGTTTGTGGCAGCAATCATGGATATCTAAGCTACTGCAATGGCCTGTACTTGTGGTAAGTGGCACTGCTAATTAGAAGAACTATGCAACATTTGTAATTGGAGGTGGCGGCTGCTGCTACTACTACCGATAGGAGTGTTCTTTTCACTTTTTTCCCCCACATTCCAAGTATGATATTACTGTATTGTTCCTCACTGATGCAGCAGTTTAAGAGCTTGTGTACGGCAAAATGACTTATTTTAAGCAGAATCTGTTAGTAAATTCATGCTGCCAGAACCACTGGCAGCATAAGTCTGTCAGGAACACAGCACTGCACTTGCTCACTGAGCCAGTGCACGTGTCCCGAGTACAAAAACAGTGCTCAATGATACCTGTGGAGCGGGCAGCAGCGGTGACGATGCATGCTCCAGGACCGGAAGCACATGAATGCTGGGGGCGTGGCCTAAGCTCCACAGAGCTAGGAGCTGCAGGGAACTCCTAGAAAGGTAACTACAGGACGATGTTACCAAGGGGCATAGACAGACAGAAACCAGATCGAGCTGGGTCAAAGCACGAGATAGCAGGACAGTACCAAAGGGTTAGACAAAGCGAATAGTCAGAACGTAGCAATAGATCAGAAAACCAGAACGGGCAATGGACGGTACAATAGGGACAAACTGCAACGGAGTAACAATAGCCAAGCCTGGAGGTCAGAACCAGAAAAGACAATAGTACCAAAATGAGAGATAGAGTACAGAGTGAGGGAACAGGCCGGGTCATACATGGGAATCAAACAAGCAATGCAGAATACACGCACACCGGGGGGGGGGGGTAAGTCAGACACACAGCCAGAATAACAGTATAGCTGACAGAGAATGCTAGTCTGGAGTGAGTATAATTACCCCTCCCAGATCCAAAGAGAGGCCAGCAAAAGTTAAACCTGTGAGAACAGGACATTAACCATGTCCTAACCATGACAAAATCAGAGCCTGGATGGGAGATTACTGCCAGGTAGATTTTATTCTGAAACGCTGCAGCATGAGAAGTCGGAATGGGACTTAAGGCCAGAGATCTGACTAGTCCCTAGCAGGATTCTCCCCTCCGTGCTCCAGCTGACTGACCACTCTCTCCATGTACAGAATTTTTATTTCATGTTAAATACAAATGTCTATAAAACTGGGCAGGCCCACTATACTCGCAGCTATGAATATACAGCTCTACTTTGCTTACTTACATAATGTGGTGGTGGACACACGCCAGGATTACAGGGAGGTGGCTGTAAAAGAAACACGATTGTAAAATCTAGGAAATAAAAAAACGGACAAAAGGAAAAAAAAAAAAACAACACACATCTGTTTTTTTCCCCCCTGAGAAATATACTGGTCATTATTTTAACTACACTAAAAAAATAAATAAAAAAATAATTAAAGACGTATCTAATATTGAAAGTGGCATAAACTCTGTTAATAATTGCATCTCCTTGATTTCCAAAAAAAAAAAAACAACATATGGAATAATATACATCCCTTACTATATTCAATAAATAAAAGAAAAAAAAAACAAAAAAAAAAAAAAAAACACACACACACTGCAGAAAAGGCAGGCATTGGTTTTTTTTTAATTAACTGAAAAACAATAAGAGTCCTCAGCTCATGGCTTACATTACATCCAGCACCAGGTAGCTGTGGAGGATACGCAGGCTGAAAGCAGAGAAAAGTAAGTATATTGGCTTGCATTATTATTAGGCTGTGTTCACAATTTTTCTGTATTAGTTTTTTCCTGCAGCCAAAACTTGTTCTTAGTAGTAAAAATGAATGCTTTGCGGCATTTTTTTTTTTTTGCAGTTATTTTTTGGTGTAGATTTCATGTGTCACTTGTCTACATTACGTTTAATAAAAAGTTACCGTATTTTGTGGATTATAAGACATTTAAAAAAAAAAAAAAAAAAAAAATAGTGCAGAAAATTGAGGCGAGTCTTCTAATCCGAATATAGCTCACCAGTGGGGTGTTTGTGGGGGGTGCGATGCCACGGCGGGCCCCGGGCTTTAAATAAAATGTTGGTACACAGTCCCCACAGATGGGGACTTCAGGAAAACTGCTGCCGGATGCGGCGTATGCGCAGATGGAGATCTCGTCTTCCAAGATCTCGATCTGCGCAAGCGACTCCTCCTTCCTGAAGTCCACTGCAGTGAAAGTGGGATGTGCGGATACTCGGCCGACATACTGTGAAATCCCGAGGCACTCCGCAGCCTTTCACCGCCATACACACCCTCCTCGGGGCAACCCGGGGCCTGCAGCAGCGACGCTGCCTCCTGTGACCCTGCTCCACTGCAGCCAACCTTCCCCACTCCTATAAGCTACTGTAAAATTGGACTACAAGATGCACCATCGTTTTATTAAAAGTTTTCCTCCCAAAAATTTGGGGTGCGTCTCATAGTCCGCAAAATACGGTATTTTTTATACACCAAAAATGCTGCACAAGTGTTTTTTTTTTTTTTCACTTTCTCATTGACATCAGAAAACTCAGATTTCTCAAATTCAGTCAGGAAAAGACAGAAGAATATGCATGAGACTTTTTAATCTCTTAGCTTTTGCTGGTACTGTAGAAGGCAGCTAGAAATTTGCATAAAAAATAATAATAATAATAATCTTTATTTTTATATAGCGCTAACATATTCCGCAGCGCTTTACAGTTTGCACATAACACATTATCATCACTGTCCCCGATGGGGCTCACAATCTAAATTCCCTATTAGTATGTCTTTAGAATGTGGGAGGAAACCGGAGTACCCGGAGGAAACCCACGCAAACACGGGGAGAACATACAAACTCCTTGCAGATGTTGTCCTTGGTTTTAGTGAACACAGCCTTACAGTTCGTTTTTGCAAATAAGATAACGCTTTTTAGTATTCATAAGCAGGGATTTAAGACTACACAAAATATTCCCATTTTTCTCAGCATTCTAGAATAAAGACACCTATAATTGATGGTCTAGGTTTTTTGTAATGCTAGGCTTGTCCATGTACCATTCGGGATACATTATATGCTATAATTTAGTAGAAAATGAAATACTATTTTTTCATTGTCCATCAATGACCTTAAAGAAGGCAATATCTTCATAGTGTTAGGCTGGTTTCACATTTGCGTTTAGCGCAGCGCATTGTGTGCGTCCATGCGCACCTATGTTTAACATGGAGGGAGCATGGTCTAGCGTTTGTATGCGTTTTCGTGCACATGTGTTTTTTGCAGTGTGCGCCCAAGCCCGCCCGATGCAACCTGTTGCATAGTTTGATTAAAAAAAAAAACAAACGCATGCGCACTCTAGCGCATGGAATGCGCAAAAATAACACATTACAGTCTATGGGAACGCATGTCCATGCGCACGCCTGCGTTTAAAAATCGCATGTGTTTTAAGAGTTAACATGGCTATAAACTGGTTAAAACGCATGCGCCTAAAAAGCGCAAAATGCATGATGCGTTTTTTGCATGCGCTTCTATTGCGCACGAAGCGCAGCGCTAAAGAACGCAAGTGTGAAAGTAGCCTTCGTGTTATGGGCATAGATATGTGGGGGAATAGTACAATATGTTTATATAGGTTTTTTTTTTTTTTTTTAACAGCTTTGATTGCAATAAACTTGCACACATATATATGTAAGCCAGTATATTGTGCTTCTGCTTGGTAACATATGCCAGCACCAGTAGAGGGCATACCATTAGTGAGCCCACTGGCTTGTGCAATAGGCACAACTCTGGGGCCCCTTTGTCACCTTGTGAAAATATTAGGGGGTGCAAGGTAATACTCATTTGTAGTGTGCCACAATAAAGTTTAAATCCCAAGGGTGTAGCTGTGTATTCTACCAGTATTCCTGCTAGGGATTGCACAGATTTAGGATTAGATGATCACATCTGGTATTAACAGTACATTATAGAGTAACTTTTTTTTTTCAATAATTTTGTCCAGCCTGGAAAGATATGAATCTTTGTAAATTCACTAGAATAGGATATTTATCATCATTCCTGTAAAAGAAACAAAAAAATAAATTTCTGTAGTCTGCTTACCTGCCTTCAGATGCTTTAATGGCATAACATTCTCATTTGGAGTACTGTTGGCAGTGAAAGGGTCAGCATTGGCACTCTTTTCGGAGTATTCTGCTTAGAACAGTCTCCTGCAACTTGCTTGACAGACCCTCACTGCCCCGATTATAGTGCATTGGATATACTTTCAGAAACCACCTGTTCTCACCATGTCCTCTCCCCCTCCAATAGCGATATTGCACATTCAGAATGCCAATACAAGTCTTCCATTACAGTATACAGGTGTCAGTGAGAGTTTATTGACTGACACATATTTTGGGCATTATTTATCTTACTGGAGTATAAGGGTCCCGTTACATTTAGCAATGCACCAGCGATCCCGACAACGATACGAACTGGTCAGGATCGCTGGTGCATCGCTAAATGGTCGCTAGTGAGCTGCCACACAGGCAGACCTCACAGCGATGCAGTAGCGATAAGCGATCCATCGGCAGTCGTTCTTACCTGTCACACCGCAGCGATGACTACTTCCGCCTGCGTCCATGCGTCACTAGTCGGGGCCAGCGGGATGCCAACGAGGAGAAAATGGCCCAGGACGTTCGAGCACGATCACCGATATCCAGCGGGGGAGCCGGTCGCAGGTGTCACATGTAGTGAGATCAATAGCGATATCACTGCTGCGTCACAATATCGGTGACGATTTAGCGATATCTCTAGCGATCTCGCTATGTGAGAAGGGGGCTTAAGAGTTCACTACACTGGGGATATGCCTGCTGCAAGAGACTGTTGTGATGGGTAGAACACTCCGAGGAGGTGACAAGTGCTGAACCTTTCACTGCCAGCATCAGTACTCCAAATAAGTATGTTCTGTTACCAATGCAGCTAAAAGGTAAGTAATACACTGGGGAAAAACAAGGTTTGGAAGCCAATTAAATACCATATTTTTTGGACTATAAGACGCACCGAACCATAAGACACACCCCAATTTTCAGAAGGAAAATAGGGAAAAAAAATAATGTGTCAAATGGGGGTCCGTCTAAGGCCGGGGTCACACTAACCAACGCAAAATACGGTCAGTATTTTACATGCGTAATACGGATGACAGACCCCTAAACAGTGCTCCGTATGTCATCCGTAATCAAGGTGTGGTCGCGTATTTTGCGCATGTCAGCATCCGTATGGCGAGATTTTCTGGCAGGCTTGCAAAATGGGCATATAATGGAGCCCTATGACAGTTTTAATAAAGAAATGAAAGAATAGATATATACACATATATGTGTGTATATATCTATTCTTTCATTTCTTTATTAAAACTGTCAGTGTGATTTTACTGTATCGCGCACAGAATTGCCGGCTTTGCTAAAAGAAACCTGGTGCATATTTCTCGCAAGGCCGGGGTCACACTGGCGAGGAATACGGCCAAGTGAGAGGCGCTAAAAGCACGCATTAGACACGGACCAATGATTCTCTATGGGGTCCCTCGCACCAGCCGTATTTCTCATCCGTATTCTACAGTCCGTGCCAATCGCAGCATGCTGCGATTGTCAGCGTACTACGGCCAATGCAAGTCTATGGGTGCGCAAAAAATACGGATTAAATACGGACCAGATGTGTGACTTGCGAGAAATACGCACCAGGTGTCTTTTAGCAAAGCCGGCAATTCAGTGCGCGATACAGTAAAATCACACTGACAGTTTTAATAAAGAAATGAAAGAATAGAGATAGAGAATATATATATTCATTCAATCTCTATTCTTTCATTTCTTTATTAAAACTGTCAGTGTGATTTTACTGTATCGCGCACTGAATTGCCGGCTTTGCTAAAAGACACCTGGTGCGTATTTCTCGCAAGTCACACATCTGGTCCGTATTTAATCCGTATTTTTTGCGCACCCATAGACTTGCATTGGCCGTAGTACGCTGACAATCGCAGCATGCTGCGATTGGCACGGACTGTAGAATACGGATGAGAAATATACGGCTGGTGCGAGGGACCCCATAGAGAATCATTGGTCCGTGTCTAATGCGTGCTTTTAGCGCCTCTCACTCGGCCGTATTCCTCGCCAGTGTGACCCCGGCCTTGCGAGAAATATGCACCAGGTTTCTTTTAGCAAAGCCGGCAATTCTGTGCGCGATACAGTAAAATCACACTGACAGTTTTAATAAAGAAATGAAAGAATAGATATAGACACATAGAATATATATATTCTTTCATTTCTTTATTAAAACTGTCATAGGGCTCCATTATACGTCCATTTTGCAAGCCTGCCAGAAAATCTCGCCATACGGATTACATACGGATGCTGACATGCGCAAAATACGCGACCACACCTTGATTACGGATGACATACGGAGCACTGTTTAGGGGTCTGTCATCCGTATTACGCATGTAAAATACTGACCATATTTTGCGTCGGTTAGTGTGACCCCGGCCTTACAGTCCGAATTCAGCTTACCTGGGAAGGGATCCGGCACAGGTGGAGGAGTAGTCACAGGGGTCATTCAGTGGTCCAGGCTCGTGCGGTGGTGGCTCTGTGCTGGGGCAGGTTGGTTGTGCTGGGGCAGCTGCGAGATCTCGGGACGAGATCTGAACCCGCACGAGCCGTCCCCGGACCGGCGTCCATGTTCCCGGCGGCCACCGCAACATGGCTGCGGCCAGCAAGGGATGTGCGGGGGCCTCCGGGCTGCGAGGAAATGCCGGCGGAGCCACCGCACCGCAGAGCCCCGCCCGCTGCCACCACCGCACCGCAGAGCCCCGGAGGTTGGTATATTGCGACCATAAGACGCACCCCCCCCCCCACACACACACACTTTTGGGGGGAAAAAGTGCGTCTTATGGTCGGAAAAATACGGTGCTTTTCTTATATCAGGAATGAAGACAAATCACATAATAAGTGTTTAGTAAATAAATAGTAGACATGAAATAACTTTGTAATATTTTAATCATGGAAATCGGCCTCTCCTCCTAGATTGATCTTTCACACTCAAATCATGGGGGGAAAAAAAAAAAATCTTTACTCAATGAAAACCGTTAAAATGACTGTTCCTCTTTAAGTTGTTTTAACTGCCTTATTTTTCTGACCAATTATGTTGGGTTGTGGGAAGGGCCAATTACAAGTAAAGAGATTTGGAATAACATGCAAGCCTGGATTGTTTCTGTACAAGTCATTAGGTTCATGCAGCTCCTGCTCTGGTTCTATAATGCAACACGTTGGGATTTATGTGTCAGCAGCCAATCTCTGCATTCAGTGATCAGCAATGAACAAAAAACAAAAGAATCACAGATTTATTATTATAGCGCCATTTATTCCGTGGCGCTTTACATGTGAGGAGGGGTATACATAATACATACAAGTACAGTAATCTTAAACAATACAAGTCACGACTGGCACAGGATGAGAGAGGACCCTGCCCACGATTATAGCAATTCCAGACAATCCAGAACTCTTGCACTAAACCTGGACATGTTGGATGATTCCACAGAACTCTGCATTTGGCACAAGTCCCATTGGCGGAACTTATAGTACAATACTTAATCTCTATTGCCAATAACCACTTTGTTAATGGGGATACTTACATTTTGACCACCTGGACATGGTTGTTGGGGAATTCCACACTACAAAAGGAACATATAATGTACAAGGATTCTTTCATGAATAATATAAGTATGCCATCTATAGGGACATTACAAGCAATTGTGGAAGAATTTTGTCAAACAATATACTGTAATGTGTTTAGGGTTTTTAATAAAAAACAAACAATTAAAAAAATATATTCTATGCAACTCAAAATTGCTAATGTTTGGGGGGGAAAAAAAAAAAAAAAAAGGCTGAACTGCAGCAAAAAGAGCATACGGTATCTTCTATCAGCAGAGGTAACAGGAGCATAAACAGAATGAGTCTAATGGAAAGATTTGAACACCTTCTGCATTTTAAACCCGCTCCTGACTTAATTTATTTTTTTGTGGGACTGCTGGAAATAGCTGAACTCTGTATTCGACTTTCTTCATATAATAGAGACCCTTTTTTGGGGATTGCTGGGGTTCCCAATAGTCAGACCCTGATTGGTATGAGATGACTTAAAATGCTAATACCCCATTAACATACAATTCTAATGAGAAATAATGAAATATAAGTTATATTAATTAAGAGTGCCTGTGCCACAATCACAAATTATCGCACCATTCTGACCCCACCAATCACAAGACTTGAGAATCCAGAGTCTCCCATTTGATCGGAGCAGAGCTTCATGTGCACTGACACGCCATCAAAAGTCTATAGGACTAATTGAGATAAGTGCTGCGCCAGGGGATGTGAATAATATACAATGGAATGCTCAGGGTCCCCATTCTCATGATCACTGCTGGTCCCAATGGTGGGAGACCAGCAATAAGCAACTTATCCTGCAAGTTGTGATACCATGGTAGTAAAGTGTCACATACCCCTTGTGGTTGTATCTCAACACTTGTTAGACACAGAGTGCCCCCTATAGTCAAATGATTCACCCTGTGCAAAGGAATTCGGTGACAATACTCCAAAAAGTGATGTCTGTTCACAGAAACCTGAAACACAGAAACATTTTATAGCACAGAGAAAGCTGGAGAAACTCAATATGATCCTTAAGTCATTTCCTGCCTGTCTCAAACATCGCTTTAAGCAGACATACTTTGTAGACACAGCTTGTAACAAGGATTCGTATTTCAAATGGTTGACACAGATAAAATGGCAACTGGCTCTTAACTTCTTCCGTCTCCCAATTTTTATGCTGCATCGTGTTGCAAACAACAGTCTTATGATCAAAACGTGGATTGAAATGGAAGGCAATATCATCATTGTCACCATGACCACACTTAAAGTTCACGGCAAACCTAAAGGAGAAATAAAGTGAATGTGTTAAATGCATTTTTTGTTAACAGGGTATCCAATGCATGATGGCTGCTCAACAGGTCGCCAGAACACTTGGTAGACGGGGGGGGTGAACCTTTTTTCCTGTCAAGGGCCATTTTGAAATTTCTACCATCATTCAGGGCCCACACAAAATTGTCAACTTGAAAATTACCCTACTAAATAATTCATTCACCCCTAATGTGATGCTGTATCAGCTTTGATTTTAGGCGATATTGAGCGCGCTGCTTTTCATAACTGCTTTTCTAGGTTTGCGTCGGTCTGGAGAAAAGACAACTCTTTGAGATGCTGAAACTGCTGCATGCACAGCCATCACTGGGGAGGGCTGCGAGGCACAGGCCATCACCGGTGAGGGCAGGGCTGCTCTCTTCATCTGTGGGACACAAGTGCATAGCATACTAATGACACACACAAAGTACGTCCTCACGTTGGCCAGGATGTAATCCTTCAATGCATGTGCACGCCGTGTTCAGTAATGAATGCTGCGTGGGGGTATAAAGTGCCGGCAAAAAGCGGCTGCCAGCCCAAGCAGTGCAATCCCTGAGAATCTGCCCCGGGGGCCACAGAAAAGGTCCAACTCTGTTAGACATACAAGGGTTTTTCCACTTCTGCACTTAGGAGTGGATCATAAACAGAAAAGACCATGACAAGATTTGCACCTTTTTGGTGTATTCATGGTGGGTTTGCCTTCTATATACTTTTGATGCTAAAAAATGATAATGTTGTTTATTCCTAGCCCATTCTTGCATCATATTTATTCGTAAGAACAAGCAGCCACTTTTCCCTGTGACAGCTGAAGCCTGAATATTCATATACACTGCGGGCTGGCAAAACCAAGGTATCGGGATGTGAAGATAGCCGCACAAGTGACTTTATTTCATCATTGAAGCACTGCTAGAGGTGTCTGTTGTGAATGCAATATACTAAAACTGCTACAAACCTGTCAGCTGAAGGAGGGATAGAGCCATTGACAATAACCACGGTGCCTTCCTTGATGCCACTGTGAAAATGTGTGGTAAAAGGAACAGGCTGGAAAGAAAAGATCACAATTATGAAACACATCCAAGTACTCTTATCTAGTAAGCCACAAAGAGCAAGGTCTAGTATAATATAAATATTAGAATACATACAAAATCACCACTGAACACGAATTTATTGTGCACAATAAATAGTTCTTATACAGGACCATAATGTCACAGAAAGTTGCATAAACAGGATTCACAGCGTAGTGAACCATCAAAATTTCCCCTCCGTTGGTCCCATCCTGAACTTTACTGGAGCCCAATACCTGATTGTCATTAGAGTAAAAAAATCTTACAACTGCAGTGCCTGCCACTTAGCCAACTCACTCTCCCCATTGCCACCTCATACTCCATGTACTATAGTGCACCCACATCCTCCCACTACTTTGTGCTCCATATACAGTGCCCCAATGTAAGGAGGTGGCGAGGAACCTCACGTGCCTCCTCACTGGACGCTGTTCGCACGATTACATGCGGCATCTCAGTGTTAATGTAATGTGCAGTTCCCTAATGTTATTGTCATGTACTGTAATGTGGTGCATTTGTTATGTATTGTGCTTAAGCTTAGGACATAGTAAAGGACCATAGGGGTTAGAGTAGAGAGGGGCATCATAGAATAGGTAAGGAACATGCAGCACAGGGGTTAAGCAGCTGGGAGGAGCCACAGAGCAGGGCAAAGACAAAGGGATGTAGGAGAAGGAAGCCCGGGCACCCTTGCCCAGGGTTGGGCGTGAGAGAAGTAGTGGAACAGACAGTTGCATTCAGTGGGGATAAAGCTGCTACGGCAGGAAGGGGCCCCAGGCTGGAGAATTATGCAGTCGGGCACCAGCTCAACAGGATCATCCTTAGGATGGATCTGGGGTCCAAGATCGTGGCGGGAACAGCTGAGACTGTGTTCCCATCACCTTTCCCCAATTGGAACCGGATGATGGGCTGACAGGGAGCTGATGGCGTGGAAGGCACAGACTGTCCAAAGAGGATTCCCAGATGGTAGGTAAAAGGAAGACACGGACAGAACAGAGTTTGACTAGGGATACGGCAGCGAATGCCGGATGGAAAAGGAGAGGGCGTACAGAAGGAACGGAGTCTGCCCGGAAGGCAGGCAAAGTGCAGAATACGTGGCTCTGTGTGAATTGTGCTGCCCGTGTGATGAATAAGCTGCTGTCTTGTAAAGTTAAGCTGTTGGAAAAAGACCTAGTCTCTGAAGTGATTTGTGGAGCTCATGGATGCGGAGCCGACACAACAGCATCTGAGGGGAATCTGACAGACCTGTAAGTGTGCTGTGGCACATGCAGCAGAAAGGACATTGTTGTTTTTTTTTTTTGTTTTTTTTTATCTGTGGGTCGCCAGGGTGTGGGAAAAGTACAGCCCATTGCCACGACTACCACCCTGGCTGCCTTACACCAACTTCAATATCCTACAAGCCTACCACTCCTCCCTAAACTTCCCATTGTTTCTACTACTTGGTTCTGCCTCATGTAATATACGGTGGGTACAGAAAGTATTCAGACCCCTTTTAGAATTTGTCACTGTTTCATTGCAGCCTTTTGGTAAATTCAAAAAGGTCAGAGACAGAATTGTGGCAAGGCACAGATCTGGCCAAGGTTACAAGAGAATACTTTCTGTACCCACTGTATGTAATGTGCCCCAAGTTTACCCACTGTTGGTTGCGTCAGAGTATACAGCATCACATACCCCTCACTGCTGCCTCAAATACATCAGAATCACATACCCAGACTGCGATCTGTCTTCCTGTGCTGGATACCAAATATTGTTGGCTAATCATAGCACTCCGTGTACCCCTGGAAGTGGAAATAGGTTGCAAAAAATAAATAAATACACAACCCTCCCCAAGACCTGTCACCATCTGATATAGGTCCACATGTCAGACAGTGTTGTATTATGGGAACAATGGAGTCTCCCACATGTAGTATTCCGTATAATGATTGGGAAAACCCCAATATACTTGGGTGTAGTGTACAATTGGGACCAAGAGTTTTGAGACTGACACATTTGAGACTGACACATTAAGGGCTGTGTGCCCACGTTGTGTTTTTGTAAGAGTTTCCGCAGCGTTTGTGCCGGCTCAGACGCTGCAGAAATGCTTACAAGATGCTTCTAATTCATTTGCATGCGTTTTTGGCTTTTTGTGCCAATGCATGCGTTTTTAACCGCTCAGGAATCGCTTAGTGGCTAAAAACGCAGCATGCTCATTTTCTGCATAGCTGAGCGTTTTTAGCCATCCCCAATGTTCCCAGAAAACGCGTGTCAAAAAACGCGTCAAACGCGCAAGAATCGCGCGGAAAAAAAAGACGCGTTTTCTGGGAAGGGGATCCTTTTCCTGAGTGTTTAAAAACGCTAGCATGGGCACATAGCCTTAGGTTGCTACAAAGTTTCCTGCTTCAGTGTTTTTAGATCATTTAGTCAGATGTCCGCTTCTGAGCCAAATCCTGACTGATGACAACCCATTAATGTCTAATCAGTGCTGGAAGTTTATAACCACTTCTGTTTTTGTTGGTCACCCAGCTTTTTGAGGATTGGCCACAGGTTCTCAATGGGATTGGCATATGGAGAGTTTCCCAGCCACGGACCCAACATGTCAATGGTTTGTTTACCGAGCCACTTACTTATCATTTTGCTTTGTGACAGTGATCCATCATCATGATGATTAGAAAAAGCGTTGTTAAATTTTATACACTTTATTATATTATTTGTGCCATTTGTTTTTTTTTTTAAACTCAAAAGGTTCCAGAGATAAGGGCCGTTTCATTTAGTACTGCTTTTTATGGTCTTTACAATGGGGCGGTGCGCACAAAGTAATAATGCAGCTAAAGGCACACACCCAGGAAATTCTGTGATCAAGGTCCCCTTGAAAAGACCATAAAAATAGCAATAAATAAAAAGGCACCTATCTTTGGAACCGTACAGTAGATTTTAAAAAATAAAAATGCATAGTTGGGAGCAGCGGAAATAAAACAAAAAGTGTCCACTAACTTGGTGACTGGTCCTCTTTTCAAACTATAATGGTGGGTTCTCAGCAGCGATGCCAATCTGCTTTCACAGAAGTGATCACAACATAGAATGTTCTTTATCTGACTACAGCAATCTCCGGTTTAGTAACATAACTGACTTACTTGTAAGGGTGAGTGCACACGCTGCGGATTCACCTGCGGGTTTTTTCCCGCGGAAACGCAGGTAAAGTGACCTGCGGTTTTGCCCTGCGGTTTCACACCTCTACTATGTTAAAGGTGCGAAACCGCAGCAGAATCCGCAGAAACAATTGACATGCTGCAGAAAAAAACCTGCAGCTTTTCCGCAGGTAAAAAACCGCAGCGTGAGCACTGCGGTTTTGAAAACCCATAGGCTAACATGGTAAAGTACCATGTCTGCGGAACTGCTGCAGTTCTGCAGGGCCAAAACCGCAGCGTGTGCACATACCCTTAATGTTCTACTGAGATCAGGAGACAAATGAAGGTAAACTTATCAATATTTAACATTTTGGCATGTGCTTTGACCACGGGTGTTGATGTATCACCAATTGTCGCTTTAGACTTTCAAGAAAAAGCTGAACAAACATTTTGCACAATTAGCAAAAATGCTTATAGGAAGTTTGTAAGAACTGCAAAACTATTTTACCAAATATCAAGTATGTGTTTCACTGAATACTTTCAGACTGAAACAGATACTGAAGATACCAAAAATATACCGTACCCCTGCACTGTCAGAACAATGCATGTACGTGGCTAATAGAGCCCTGCAGGCAGAGCCAGCGTTAGGAGCAGGCAGACCAGGCAGCCGCTAGAGGGCCCCGCTCCTCCAGGGGCCCCAGCCAGTGGTGTGCTGTCACAGCTGCTATAGGGCCACTGAGTAAGAGGGGCCCGCTCCCCCACCCCACATTCAACTTATCGGCATTATACAGTTTCAGATGACACTTCCTCTCCCATCATTCCCCCTCTGCTTCTGACTCAGTGTGTCGGCAGCGGAGTAGAGATGCTCTTCAGAGGCCTCAAGCCAGAGCAGCAGGGGGAACTAGGAGGAGAGGTAAGAGGGGTGTGTGTCTGCATTATACTGCGTGTGTGTTTGTGGAGATGCTGAATTATACGGTGTGTGGTGGGGGCTGCATTATATTCTGAGAGGACCTGCATTATACTGTATTGAGGACTATCTGTACCAGTCATTCTTCCTTAGCCGGAGTAAGTTTATGTGCACATGGACCCGTTCAGTGAGCGATGCTGGTTGGATGTTGCGTACTTGTGCAGCGTCCAGATGTTACTGTATATGCCCACTATGGATGCACAGATGCCCGCAGCTCACCCACGGAGACAACATGCAGCACGTCTATTTATCTTGCGGAGGCGCAAGTCTCCGCAACATAAATGTCATCCATACAATATACTGGAAGCGTTGAATCCGCATGGTTCAATGAACACATGAGGAATCACCTGTGTTCAATAGCTGGAAGTGCTTTGGACGCAGAGGACATGTGCTGCGGCCAAAGAGCTGCCAATTACTGAACGTATGCACACACCCTAATGAGACCGGGAAACAAGTGTTGAACGACTTCAATATTGTCGATAGTGTTTGTTTAGCGGCCTGAACTTAGCACTTGTAAATACAACAGAAATGTTTCTGTGTGATGGTGCAATATGTAAGCATTTGGGATCCCACTTTAAACTTTTGTACAAGGCCCCACTTTGTCTAAAACCGGCCCTGCCTGCAGGACATTATACTGACCCTCCATCCTGGCACTGAAACATGCCTACTGTATATATTTGTTTTGTATAGTCACCCTACCTGGGACCCTCTGTTTAACTCCTTTTGCCTCCGCCACTAAACCTGGCTTTCGGACCTCCTGCATCCAAGATGGCAAGTGTGCAGGTATAGGGATAAGGGGAAATTCTAAAAACACACCTCCACATTACAGAAGAGGTATTGAAGGCATGACTGATACTTATTACTGAGTTCCCCATGCCAATGAAGCAGCCATCTGATGCAGAGGAGCCAGCATACCGGTCTCAACAAAAAGAGACAGCAGGAGGCAAATGGAGTGTACCAGGTAACATGACTAGACTTTTCAAACATATAGTGATTTTTCAGAGCCAGAAAGGAGGATCGCTTTAAGGCCGGGGTCACTCTTGTGAGTGCAATGCGAGAAACTCATGCGAGTCTCTCGCCTCAATACCCGGCACTCGAAAATATATGCAGCCGCACACTCCGGTCCCGAGTGTGCGGCTGCATGTATTTCCGAGTGCGCGGCTGCATGTATTTACGAGTGCCGGTATTGATGCGAGAGACTCACATGAGTTTCTCGCATTGCACTCACAAGTGTGACCCCAGCTTAAGGCAGAATTCACACAGTGGATGTGCTTTACTTAAAGCATCAGTACCCCTGAGCTGCTGCGGTTTTTGAACTCCTCGATGTAGAATCAACTGTTCACCCGCAAAAGTCGCATGGCCGATCATGAGGCTTGTATAGTTTTGCAGGCGAAGCAAAACAGCTATGTATCTACAGAATCAAGAGATTCTTAAAGGAGTTAAAATGCTTGTTATTATAAATATTCTTTTTTACCCATAAAAGAATAAGGGAATATCTAAGAAAGTAGGGATGGGCAAATCCAAATGGTAAAGTTCGTGGTCCATGGCACGGTGTGGGCATTTCCGGCTCCATCACAACCATGCCAAGTTTTGACATGGCTGATTGGCCAGCATAATATGTTAAAAACAAAACCCCACACACGACATTGGGACTCCTCTATTTTTGATAACAAGGGCAGGTAAAACTGACAGCTGCGGACTGCCAGAGAGCTGTCCGGTTTATCTTGACTGATTATCAAAAACATAAGGGCCACCAGGCGGTTTTTCATTTATCTAAATAATTGGGGGGGGAAGGCATGTGGTGCCATTTTAGATAACAAGCCAAGGTAAAGCAGACAGCTGTGGGCTGGTATTCTCAGGCTGAGAAGGTCCATGGATATCTGGCCCTCAGCAGCCTAAAGATAGAAGCCTGTAGCTGCTCCAATTCTGGTGCTTAGCCTGGCTCTTCCCGTTTGCCCTTGTGCTTTGGCAAGCAGGGTAATATTTTGTGATTGATGTCAGCTGTGTAATGGGGAGGCATCTAAAAGACAATTTGCGAGCAGTGACATCAGTCAGGTTACCGCAGTTCATCGGCTATGTGAACTGTGATAAGCTTACTGACATCAGCGCTCTTCACAGCAGCTGGAGTCACACGATACGGTCATTGTGTTCCAGCTGCTGTGCTGAGCAGTCACATTACTGATGTCACCACTCAGCACTGCAACTGGATGTAGCAGGTTTGGGATCGTTGTGGGACAGATTTACGGAGGACCCCTTTGGACCTTTATTTTATTTTTTTTTAAAGGTAATAAATGGGTAAAAGAGGGTCGGGAACTGTTTTGTACAATTTAAGGACGTGAGTGCGCATTACTTTTGGCTACGTGGTTAGTAATGGGGGTGTTTTGTAGATGCCTCTTATTAATAACTTTGGGGTTTGAGGTTAGGGAACATTACACAGCTGACATCAACCCCAGAACCATTACCCCCCCTTGCCAACACACCACGGGGAAGTGGGAAGAGCCGAGGCTATGTGCCAGAATTGGCACATCTAATGGATGTGCCATTTCTGGGGTGGATGAGGACTGGTGTTCCTAGTCTGTGAGAGGGCCAATATCCATGGCCCCTTCCTAGCCCATTAATATCAGCATGCAGCTGTTAGCCTTTGATGGTTATTAAAAATCAGGGGGACCCCACATCATTTTTTGGGGGGAATCCGCCCTTTGTAACTCCCTTCACGACCTATGCCATCAATACGTCATAAGTGGCCACCCGCTGTTTGATGGAGACTCTGGAGGTGCTGAACCTCAATTTTTTCAGGCACATGACAGCTAATCTGATCAGCTATCATGTGCCCCTAACAGATGCGGGTGGAGTCACAATCCCCCCGCTGCTGTTAACATTAAGTGACGCTGTCAATCTCTGACAGAGGCAATTAAAAGGATCACGCCAGAAGATCGTCATTAGCGCCACTCATCGATGCCCCGTCACATGATCATGGCACACCAATGGGTTGACATGACAACCTGGGGTCTGCAGAAGAGTCCAGTGGTTGTCACTGCTGACCTGTCATGAGCGCCGCCCCGTGGCCGGCATTCACAGTAGATGAGCATTTCTGCTACCAATTGCCCTGCTATGTGTAGCACAAGCAATCAGAAAAATCGCAGCTTCAAGTCTCCTGCGGAGACTATTGAAGCAGGTAAAATTTGTAAAAAGGTTTTAAAAATATATTATATATATATACATATACACACACACAAAGTTAAAATCATCCCATTTTGCCCCACTCACAATAAAGAAAAAAAAAAAAAAATATATACATTTGGTAGTGAGACGTTCAGAGACACTCCATATAAATTAATCTGATAGGTAAATGGCGCAAGGAGAAAGTCAAAATGCCAGAATTAAGTTTCTTTGGTCATCACATCAGATCTACCCCAAAATGGTATCAATAAAAACATCAGTTGGGCACGCAAAAAAAAAAAAAAAAAAGCCCTCACCCAGACCACGAAAAATGGAGATGCTGCGAGTCTTCGAGGATTTTTTTTTTTTATTTTGGATTTTTTGTTTATAACACACAAAATAGAACTCCTACATGTTTGGACTCTGCGAACAATAATAACCTGGAGAATCATAATGGCAGTTCAGTTTTAGCATTTAGTGAACATGGTTAAAAAAAAAATAAATAACTGTGGAATTGCACTCTTTTTGCAATTTCACTGCACGTGGAATTCCCCCCCACCCAGTTTTCTAGTACACCAAATAGTAAAACCAATGGGGTCATTCAAAAGTACAACTTGTCCCGCAAAAAAGCAAGCCCTCACATGGCCATATTGACAGAAAAATAAAAAAGTTAAGGCTCTGGGAGCAAAAAAACGAAAACGGAAAATCCCAAGGTCGTAAAGTAACCCCTTCACGACCTTGGAATTTTCAGTTTTTTTAAGTAAAGGCTACGCAGACAGCTGTAAGCTGATATTAATAGCCTGGGCAGTTCTATATTTATTGTTCCCTTCCCAGAATGATAACACCAGCCCACAGCTGTCTGCTTTCCCTCAGCTGGGTACTAAAGATAAAAAAGGGACACCACGCCATTTTTTCTCATTTATTTATTAGCTAAATACAGGTACAGTATATTACACATGCACTACACTCATTGTATATCTAACTGACATATTTCATACTCTGCAGAAGCTCCGACTGGTGAATACTCTCATCAGCATTGCCTGCACTTGCTGCTATTATTGAGACCAGGAGCACGATGATGAGTGTAGTAATCATCAGCCGACACCTGAATGGTGGTAACCTTTTCATGTGGAAAAAAAAAAAAAATGCTACTAACCTGCAGATATACAGTTGATCTGAAGATAAATAATGTTCTGAAGCTGCATCTCCACGACAGAAAGCCCAATGCTGTCAGGAGGAATAGGACTACTTTCCCACAATGAGCTTTTGGTGTGGTTTTTTTTTTTTTTTGATATTGCAGAATTTCTGCACGTTTTTTTGTCATGCTGTAAATAAAGCTGCTTTGCTTTGTTGCCTTGACAAAACTTTAATGATATCCTTTAGGTGCAGATTACATGCTTTTTTACTGCAAAGATTCACTAAAAACTGCATGTGCATTTTTACCTGCACAATTTCTGCACTTAAGTCCAAGGGGAAATTTTGTACAGGAAACTCTGCATACCCGCAAGAGAAACTGACATGCTGCAGATTTGAAAAACGCATCGCAGGTTAGCTTACACAGCGTATACAAGAAGCACAGTGGGCAGGAGATTTCTATAAATCCCATCCACTTTGCTGTAACTGGAAGATGCTGCGTGTTTAACACAGCAAAAAGACGCAGCGATAAAAAACGCACCAAAACCTCATCAAGTTTATTTCCTCCTGATAGCTGGGCTTCCAGTGCAGCAGCTGCACATCTTCAGAACGCCATTAACCTGCAGACTAATAGCAGGTTTTTGTTTTTTTCTTCCCACACAGATTCCCTTTAAAGACCGGGATCACACACAGCGAGATACGGCCGAGTCTCGCAGGTTAACCAAGCTCTGGCACTCCGGAGCACATTGCCGGTGCCAGAGCTTGGTTTTAACCTGCGAGACACGGCCGTATCTCGCTGTGTGTGATCCCGGCCGTATCTCGCTGTGTGTGATCCCGGCCAAATAACTAAAATCGCTCCGCTTGGCCTACATTGACTATGCTCATAAATACAGGTACTGACACTGTGCAGCCATACGGCACCTTACATCCAGCACATGCTTTCAATGATACACACAATCCTTGCCCCATTGTGAACAGAAATTAATATTTCTGGGATGGATCTAAACAGTATGGCCGGGATCACACATGCGAGGAAGACGGCTGAGTCTCGCATGTTAGGAGCGGAGGCTCCATGTATTGCTATGTGGCCGCACGCTCCGATCCTAGTGCCGGGTATTAACATGCGAGACTCAGGCCAGGATCACTCATGCGAGGAATATGGCTATGTCTGACCTTCCACTGTACACCACTGACAGAACTGACTGTAGTCGCTCATTGACTCCGTGCAGCACTCGTTTGTTACAGAACGCCTCTGTAGGGTAGAGCAGTCTGCTTTTCTCTTCTATACAGCCAAAATAATAGTTTACACCATGCAAACCCTACTGCCCAAGGCAGAGCGGTACCCTTTGGTCTCTGCTGATTAGGAACTAATGATGAGCGAGTTTACTCGTTGCTCGGGTTTTCCTGAGCATGCTCCGGTGTCCTATGAGTATCTGGATGTGCTCAGAGATATAGTTTCTGTCGTCGCAGCTGCATGATTTGCAGCTACTTGACAGCCTGAATATGTGGGGGTTACCTTTTTGTTAGGGAATTCCCACATGTATTCAGGCTGTGTAGCAGCCGCAAATCATACAGCTGCTGCAACAGAAACTAAATCTCCGAGCGCATCCAAATACTCAGAGACCACCAGAGCATGTGCAGAAATCTCAAGAAACGAGTATACTCGCTCATCACTAGTAGGAACCCATGTCATATGGTGAACCACCATAGTGACCCCTGAGGACGCTGGCAAGCAGCCAAACATGGACGGGGCTCTGAACTAAGGTGTTAAACACTGAGCAGACGAGCCTATAGAGGTGATGGGTACGGCAGACCCCAGACAGTATACAGGACCACTACACTGGAGTATAGTATATAGTCTATATCCCTGACATTGTCACAGGACACTGCCCTAGTAGGTAGAAATCCTATGAGCCTTCCTGCTGGTGAGGTCAGAGCCCGAGCCAGACCCACTGACGTGAGGTGAGAGGGAAAGTACATGAAAACGTCCTGTCAGCTGGAACAGTCCCAACATCACGTGACCTGAACTAGCCCCAGAGTGTGTGTGCGCGCGCTCCCTCCACCATCACTGCTGTATTCTAGAGGGAGCGCACACTACTGAGGGACACGACTGCGCACTGCTGCTCCCGCCAGCACTCACCGGGTTGTAGAAGGGGCCGTAGTACGACATGGTGCCTCTTACAGCGGATGGCTATCTGACGAGTGGCTGAGAATGAGAAGCTGCGAGCTGGGTTTGAGGAGAACGCTACTTATTAGCGGTCTGCAGCGGGATGCCGCCCACACCTCCGCCTAGTGGGCAGAGCAGGAAGTCGTTTAGTACGAGAACGGTGAGCCCTCACTTGTCACTCAGACCCGAGTACCGGGCGTCAGGCAGGGAGCGGATACTCCGGCCACACTCACTTAAAAAGTTGAATCTTTATTAAGAAATCTTCATTAAAAATCCAAAAGCAGGACCCAGGTTAAAAAATGCCTGTGTGTACCATGGTTATTTAACCTGTGTCCTGCTTTTGGATTTTTAATGAACATTTCTTAATAAAGATTCAACTTTTTGAGTAAGAAGATGTGCTGGAATATTTGGATTTTTTGTATTCATGTCAGCTTGTGACATTTCCGAGCACCTTCAATAAAGAACTGCCTCCAATTTGGCACACAAAGGTGAGCTGAATATCTTTGTTTCCGCTCACACTCACGTGTACGGCTCACGCTTCACCTTTGGCTGATTTGTAGTTGATGTGGAGATTGCAGGTACGCAGGATGCAGTGACGAGTCGCGAGACAATTTGGTGCTTTCTATAATAACGTTTATAAGACTAGAGGGAACTTTCCTCAGTCACGGCCTGATCACAAAAAGGGGTAACACAGGTTGCCCTCGCAGGGGCGCTATACAAGCAAACACAAATGGGTAGAACACGACTACTTCCAGCAATAGCCGGTCACTATAGGGCCGCGGTATGGCCGACTACGGGTCCTTAATTATATAGTCAACTTAGCCGTCCAGACTTCCCTCACCGTTCTGGATGGTGGTCTTTCGGCATAGTAGTTGCTGGGCCCAGTTGCTGAGGCGTTGACGAAGTCTTCGCGCGCCCCGGCGCGCTGATGACACTGGAGCCCCACAGGCCCCGGCGGAGTCCTTGGACAGATGGGCCGCAGCCCCCGGACTGGGGCAAGCGGCAGCAATGTGTGGTGGCGAATGACAGGCCACCTGCAGAGCAAACGGCTGCGACGGGGAGTCCGCGGTCAGCAGAGGCCTGGCCCCTGCTGCGGACTGGAGCGGGACAGTGGTGGCCGCCGACGGCACTGTACTTGCCGTGGCCACTGGTGAGAGCAGGGCGGCTGCAGGTGGCAGGGAGCAGGCCGCAGCCGCGGGCTGGAGCGAGGCGGCCGCGGGCGACCACGGGTAGGCCGCAGACACAGGCTGAGGGGAGGCGGCCGCGGGTTGAACTGGGGCTGCAGTGGCCGCAGGCTCGAGCGGGGCAGCAAGTCTCGGATGATCGCCTTGGCACCGTCCTTTTGGAGTCCTCGGTGAGTGTCTTCCCTGGCACTGGTAAGTCTCTCTATCTTTCAGTCGCTCCCACAGTCTCCTGCTGCCTCTGTCCCAGTCTGCTGACTCATCGTCCCGGGAATTCCCCACCTCCTTTATACTGGTCCCTCTTCCAGCCCTTCTGTCTGTCTCACCGGTCCGTCCCCAAATTCTGTCCCCCGGGGACTGTTTCCCCCGGAACCCAGATGACAGCTCCCTTGGTTCCGGCTCGGACACTCGATGGGGGCCGTTCCTCCCACACTCCCCCGCCCTGTAAGCTCGCCAGTCCTCGGGCGAGGGTTTTTGTAGACTTTGGTTAGTTTTTTGGGACGACAGTCCTTGTCGCCATACAAACTGGTCCTGTTCGTAACGTTCAGGGGGTTTGCCAGCTGTTGACCGCTCAGAGCATCGTAGTGCCAGTACTGGGGCGACCCGCAGATGCGACGGGGAAGTCCTCTTCATCATCCAGGTCCCAGATCGTGGGCAGGGGGTCGGGGACCTGGAGGGTCGGTTCGAGCTGCGGGGGATCGGTAGACGTACAAGGTCGTAACATGTTAGGGTGCACAACCCGAGTGAGAGGCGCGTTGTTCCCTTCAGATTGTATTTCACACACAGGCCCATCGGAGCTTATTCGGCGCAACACTCGGTACAGGTTAACCTCCCACCGTGGTTCTAACTTGTTTTGGGGACATTGATCAAGTACGAGTACCCGATCCCCAGTCTGAAAGTCAATGGGTGGGGGCAGTGCTCCCCCCTGGTGTTCTAGATCCTAGAGCTTCGTATGGACGATATGGTGGAGGGTCTGCAGCCGGTGCCGGTGGTTTCGGACCCACGAGGATACCCCGGTCCAGGGTTGGGGTTCCTCCAGGTTCAATTCCACCTCCGTAATTTCTTTGCCTTCCCGTCCGAACAGCAATGAGTAGGGGGTGTAACCAGTCACTCGATGCACCCGATTGTTATATACCCACACCAGCTCGGGGACATATTCAGGCCAGCGGGCCTTGCAGTCGCTCTCCTGGGTGCGCAGCATTTGGATTAGTGTACGGTTGAATCGCTCGCAGGCCCCGTTTCCCTGCGGGTGGTACGGCGTAGTCCGCGATTTATCGATAACGTAAAGATGGTGTAGCTCTTCCATGACTTTTCCTTGGAAGCACGCTCCTTGGTCCGAATGTATTCGTTGTGGACAGCCGTACACTTGAATAAAGTTCTTACGAATCGCATAGGCGGCCGACTCCGCTGTTTGGTCTCGGGTGGGGGTGACCACGGCAAACTTGGTGAAATGATCCACCATAACAAAACAATGTTCATACCCCTGATAGGCAGGATCCATGGTCAGGTAGTCCACCGTAAGATGCTCCAGAGGGGCTGATGTTACAATAGTTTGCACCGGGGATCGTTGCGTGGGGGTTTAGCGAGCTCGCACGGGCGGCAGGTTCGACAAACTTCTACAGCAGCGTGTAAGCGTGGGTGGTACACTATCTGCTGCAACCATTGTAAAGTCTTTTGAGTACCAAAATGAGCCCCCTTCTCATGGCCTTCCCAGGCCAGTTGGTTGAGATGGGCTCCGGGCACGATCACCTGCCACATGTTAGGAGTCGGATTTCTGCGTTTACTCAGCAGGGATCCAGATCCTCACATTCTGCACTCTCCTCCTATTTTTCCACTGCAGAGGAGATTGCCTTGCAGCAAATCTCTCCTGAGGCTAAGTCCTTCTGTCCTCTTACTGGGCGTGCTCATGGGACGATCTCCCATTGGAGATCGGGAGTCATGTGCTCAGGTCCGGCTCCAGTTCTCATTGGTCCATCTCAGAGATCTGGAAGTGTGCAGAAGGTCCCGGCTGCTATAAAAGGTCCGCCATTGCGCTTGCGCCTTGCCTTTGTCGTTTAGCGCAGTGTCCACGCCGCGCTGCAGTTGCAGCCTCCATTGCGTTCGCAGTTGCAACGCCATGCACACTGTAGGTCTAGACGGATGTAGTGCCGCCATCTTGGGCTACTCCTGTGACCTTATACCGTGTGTGCGTTTTTTACTAAGTACTGTGTGTACAACAGGCTCAGTCATTTGTGTTTGTACCTTTTTGCATCTCTGTGAGTTAACTGAGATTGCTCTGCGCACCTGGGTGAAGTTTAACCCTGTGCGCATTACTGCCATATTGCTCCTGCCACCACTTAGCAGCGGTTATATCACCTACTGCACGGTGGACCCCGAGCGGCAAACGCACTTTAATTAATTTTTATTTATTGCGTTCCGCCGTTCCTAACACCGTATCGTAGCTGACGTGGTTCGTGACATGGCTTTTCGATATAAAAGTCCCTTTTTGATGACTAGTTTTTCCCACTGGCGCAACATCAGCAACATATCTTGGGTCAAAGTCTGTCTCTGTGAGCCCGTGGGCAACTTACCGGTGGCCAGGAGTCCAATTTCTGTATCTTCTTGTTGCTGCTGGATCCAGTTGTCGCAGGGCTGTTCCAGCATCCCTCCTAGGAGCCCCGGATGAGGTGCTTCTTGCATGTTGACTGTAGGCGCGGCTGTGGTGAGGGCGAGCGTCGTCTCGACTTCTCCCTGGGGTGGTGTGTCGGATTCTAGAGAGCGCGTCGGTGTGCACGTTTTCAGCTCCCCGTTTGTAGATGATCTTATTGAATTTGGGCATCCGAGCCACCCACCGCTGTTCGAGGGCCCCCAGGTTGGCATTCTCCAAATGGGCTAACGGGCTGTTATCGGTCCGCACTACTACTTCGGAGCCCGCCAGATACTCTGCAAATCGCTCCGTCATTGCCCACACTACCGCGAGGAGCTCGAGCTTAAAGGAGCTGTAATTGTCCGGGTTGCGTTCTGAGTCGTGCAGCGACCGGCTACCGTAGGCGATCACTTTCTCCCGGCCGTCCTGCACCTGTGACAACACAGCTCCTAGTCCCTGGAGGCTCCCGTCGGTATGCAGGATGAACGGTTGCGAAAAATCCGCATATGCCAAAACCGGGGCGTCTGAGAGAGCAGCTTTGAGATCTTGAAATGCATCCTCTTGCGGTTGCTGCCAATGGATCTTCCTTCCATTCGCCCTGGTGAGAGCCCCCTTCAGCAGGTTTTGCAGAGCTCGGCGTGCAAAATTCTTCACGAACCTACGGTAGTAGCCGGCCAACCCCAAGAAGGCCCGCACGTCCTTCACCGTCTCGGGGGTAGGCCAACCCCGGAATGGCAGCGACCTTTTCCAGGGATGGTCGGACGCCCTCTGCCGAGACGGTATGCCCCAGGTACTCGATCTGGGTGCAGAACAGGTGGCATTTCTGGGGCTTTACCTTTAACCCGTACTTCTGCAGCCGGCCAAGCACCTGCCCCAACCGCCTCAGGTGGTCCTCGAACGTGGCGGAATAGATGATAATATCGTCCAGGTATATCAATGTGGCTTCAAAGTTGAGGTGTCCTAGACACCGCTCCATCAACCGCTGAAAAGTTCCTGGGGCGTTGGCCAGCCCAAACAGCATCCGATTGAACTCTGATAGTAGAGATGGCTAGCACTCGACTGAAACGTGTGGATGTACTGACAAGGGACCCGACAGTCCCGTCAGCATAAGTTCAATATAGAGTCACTGCACACGTGAATTTTGATTCAAGTGAAGAAATATTTATTTTTATTTATATTTGACGGTGAAGAAGCGACAGCTTTTGACGTTTCGGCCTCACAATGGCCTTTATCATAAAGTCGCTGAAAAAATAAAACATACATAACAAAAATCAGAGAAATATATACAAAATAAAAGTATACACAATAGCATGCAGGATATGGAATGAGTATCTCACAGGGGTGCATTTTAACTAAGTCACATGCCGTATGATCATTGGAGAGCATAGAGACATTTGAAAGGCAAAGGAAAAGGAGAAAGAAGGCAAGGCGGCAAACAAAATATAACTACATAGAAAAATAATCCTACCCCTTTAGAGAAGAAAGGTTGCAGTCACCGGTTAAATAGTTTCACTGTTAGGCAATGTTTCAAAATTCAGTGGATTGTCCTGTAAGTGGGAATTAAACATCCCCCGTAATCCGAACCTCGCACCTCCGCCTCCAAGACTTCTCTCGTGCTGCTCCAGCTCTCTGGAATGCACTTCCCCAGGCGATCAGACTGATACCTAGCCCTGACCTATTCAAGCGCGCTTTGAAAACCCATCTCTTCAAACAAGCCTAACCACATCAACTACCAAGCAAGCTAACTTTGCCCTGTTCCCTCCTTCCAAATATTATTCTGAATCTGCACCCTACTATTCATCTGTCTCCACACCCTTCATGCACATGATAACTGCACTTGATACTTGTCTATTGCACTTAAACACACGGGCTGATGACCGGATCATGCAGCTTTATATGAAAATCCCTATTATAATTGCCAGACCTGAATTAACAAGCATTTTTCACCTACTGTGTCCCCCCATTTCCTTGTAGATTGTAAGCTTGCGAGCAGGGACCTCACTCCTAATGTCACTGTTTGAATTGTCTTAACTTGTATTATTTACTGTCTGTACATGTCCCCGCTTAATTGTAAAGTGCTGCGGAATATGTTGGCGCTATATAAATAAAAATTATTATTATTATTATTATTAATTAAAAGATGCGCACAAAAATTATGTAGTCTGCTGGTTATAATGTCAAAAAGACATATAGAAAAAGAGGAAATTATGAAAAACAAATCATAGCAAAAGCCCTAAAGATTACAGCAGTGCATTATAGTACCTAAGACTGGTATGTTTGACCTTGTAGTTATGAATATAAGAAATGCAATCAGTGAAAAGGTTAGGAATAGCTCCAAGGTCAATGATATTGATTTTTAGGATGCCAAAGGTTTGTTTGTCGTATGATAAAATTGCATTAAAATAAGAAACGTGACCACATGGGGACAAAAAATGGGGGGGGGTTGTATTAATAATATAATTATTCACATGAGGTGCAATGCAATGTCAAAATCAGTGTAAAAATACATATAGATGCATATGGAGTACCTTTCTGACAAGTGGTCCTAATTCCTGGGGGTCCACGATTGTGGAGATGTGCCCAAAGCAAATTGCCTTGAAGGAAAAGAGGGTTTCTTTATAAATATGTAAAAGGAACTCAATTGGTGATGCAGCGATAATTAAATAAAGGCATGTTACTTACTATCATTGGTGGCAGTGGGAGATGCAGGCACCGCCGTGCCCGTGCAGTGAATGAGCGCTGTGTCTGTGTCAGCGTCCCTGTTATTGTCTGGGTCAGTCACCTGACCGGAAGTGACGTCAGACGCCTGCATTGTTGAATGCAGTATTGTCGCCCCATGTGGGGAACCACCAAAAAGATGGCGCAGGGAGACCGCGCTTGCGCAGTAGCGCATGGTAAATATCATGGCATTGTATAGAGCAATTGTGTAGTACTATATGAGGAAACCATAGAAAGATGGCGCTGGGAGACCGCACTTGCGCAGTAGCGTCTGATAAAAGTCTTATGTACAGTCATATGTAAAAGTTTGGGCACCCCTATTAATGTTAACCTTTTTTCTTTATAACAATTTTGGTTTTTGCAACAGGTATTTCAGTTTCATATATCTAATAACTGATGGACTCAGTTACATTTCTGGATTCAAATGAGGTTTATTGTACTAACAGAAAATGTGCAATCTGCATTTAAACAAAATTTGACCGGTGCAAAAGTATGGGCACCCTTATCATTTTCTTGATTTGAACACTCCTAACTACTTTTTACTGACTTCCTGAAGCACTAAATTGGTTTTGTAACCTCATTGAGCTTTGAACTTCATAGCCAGGTGTATCAAATCATGAGAAAAGGTATTTAAAGTGGCCACTTGCAAGTAGTTCTCCTATTTGATTCTCCTATGAAGAGTGGCATCATGGGCTCCTCAAAACAACTCTCAAATGATCTGAAAACAAAGATTATTCAACATAGCTTTTCAGGGGAAGGATACAAAAAGTTGTCTCAGAGATTTAACCTGTCAGTTTCCACTGTGAGGAACATAGTAAGGAAATGGAAGAACACAGGTACAGTTCTTGTGAAGCCCAGAAGTGGCAGGCCAAGAAAAATATCAGAAAGGCAGAGAAGAAGAATGGTGAGAACAGTCAAGGACAATCCACAGACCACCTCCAAAGACCTGCAGCATCATCTTGCTGCAGATGGTGTCACTGTGCACCGTCAACAATACAGCGCACTTTGCACAAGGAGAAGCTGTATGGGAGAGTGATGCGAAAGAAGCCGTTTCTGCAAGCACACCACAAACAGAGTCGCCTGAGGTATGCAAAAGCACACTTGGAAAAGCCAGTTACATTTTGGAAGAAGGTCCTGTGGACTGATGAAACAAAGATTGAGTTGTTTGGTCATACAAAAAGGCGTTATGCATGCGCTGTATTGTTGACCGATGCACAGTGACACCATCTGCAGCAAGATGATGCTGCAGGTCTTTGGAGGTGGTCTGTGGATTGTCCTTGACTGTTCTCACCATTCTTCTTCTCTGCCTTTCTGATATTTTTCTTGGCCTGCCACTTCTGGGCTTAACAAGAACTGTACCTGTGTTCTTCCATTTCCTTACTATGTTCCTCACAGTGGAAACTGACAGGTTAAATCTCTGAGACAACTTTTTGTATCCTTCCCCTGAAAAGCTATGTTGAATAATCTTTGTTTTCAGATCATTTGAGAGTTGTTTTGAGGAGCCCATGATGCCACTCTTCATAGGAGAATCAAATAGGAGAACTACTTGCAAGTGGCCACTTTAAATACCTTTTCTCATGATTTGATACACCTGGCTATGAAGTTCAAAGCTCAATGAGGTTACAAAACCAATTTAGTGCTTCAGGAAGTCAGTAAAAAGTAGTTAGGAGTGTTCAAATCAAGAAAATGATAAGGGTGCCCATACTTTTGCACCGGTCAAATTTTGTTTAAATGCAGATTGCACATTTTCTGTTAGTACAATAAACCTCATTTGAATCCAGAAATATAACTGAGTCCATCAGTTATTAGATATATGAAACTGAAATACCTGTTGCAAAAACCAAAATTGTTATAAAGAAAAAAGGTTAACATTAATAGGGGTGCCCAAACTTTTACATATGACTGTACTTAGGAGGAACGCCAGTAGGCGGAATTATCCCATGGAAAGTGTCACTATGGACGAAAATAGCAGGGAGGGATGCTGAGAATACAGGCTCAATAAAGAGAAAATGAGTAAATCTATATATGTTCTATAATGCAAACCATAATAAACATAAAGGTTGAAACATGCAGCATGATTACAGCAAACTAATACACAGATAAAATGGTGACATTATTATACTGTAGGAGTCCAAACTTAAAATAAAGGGGGAAAAAAGGAAAATAAATAGAAGGGATTGTTTCAGAAAGAAAGGAAAAGGATGAATTTTATTAAGATTCAGGAAGAGAAAGGAATAAAAAAGGAAAAATAAGGACCTGTAGTATAACCTGTTGAGAATAAAGGTGTTCATAAACTCAAAAAATTAACCAAATCAAAAGAATACGATTTATGCTTAGGGAGGTGAAAAATAAAAAAAATTTTTTTGAAAAAAGCAGAAAAAAAAGGGGAAGAAAAATAAAAAAGAAAAATAAAAGATAAATGAATAAATGAAAATGATATACGGAGAAATGAAAAAAAAAAAAGGGGGATATTGAAAGGTGAAAAAAAAATTTAAAATTAAAAAGAAAAAAGGGGGGAAAAATTAAATGAAAATATAAGGAGAAAAAAATTCCTTAAAAAAAAAGGGGGGGGGTTAGTTACATGTCTTACCGCCATGGAAGATGTCAAAAGGGACTAGCATTCACATGGTATGTCCATCCACCCAGCTCTCATGCTCTCCTGCTGTCTGTCTATGAAGGACACACAGTGCATCACCCAGCTTTGCACATAGACTTGCCTCTGCACCTAGCATTCACATGGTATGTCCATCCACCCAGCTCTCCTGCTGTCTGTCTATGAAGGACACACAGTGCATCACCCAGCTTTGCACATAGACTTGCCTCTGCACCTAGCATTCACATGGTATGCCTTTCAGCTAACCCCAGCTTACCCCAGTGTTATTTATGACCTTGTTTACTCTGGCTTGATCATATACATCTGGTCCACTCTTAATTGTCTGGCCAAGATGAGCAGAGACCACTCCTCTCTGCTTCACACCTGACTGCACTTAGTTGTACATATATTGCAGAGTACAAGTCTGCATAGACTTCAGTCTGCATTGTGATTGCTATAAGTGTGTGCTAGAAGTGTGAAGATTAATTTAAGAATTAAAACCAGAAGGATGTATACAGACTGTGCCCTGCTACCTGCCACCATCGCACTCTAACAAGCATCTCTATTCTACCGACAGGTATGTCCATCCACCCAGCTCTCCTGCTCTCCTGCTGTCTGTCTATGAAGGACACACAGTGCATCACCCAGCTTTGCACATAGACTTGCCTCTGCACCTAGCATTCACATGGTATGTCCATCCACCCAGCTCTCCTGCTCTCCTGCTGTCTGTCTATGAAGGACACACAGTGCATCACCCAGCTTTGCACATAGACTTGCCTCTGCACCTAGCATTCACATGGTATGTCCATCCACCCAGCTCTCCTGCTCTCCTGCTGTCTGTCTATGAAGGACACACAGTGCATCACCCAGCTTTGCACATAGACTTGCCTCTGCACCTAGCATTCACATGGTATGACCATCCACCCAGCTCTCCTGCTCTCCTGCTGTCTGTCTATGAAGGACACACAGTGCATCACCCAGCTTTGCACATAGACTTGCCTCTGCACCTAGCATTCACATGGTATGTCCATCCACCCAGCTCTCCTGCTGTCTGTCTATGAAGGACACACAGTGCATCACCCAGCTTTGCACATAGACTTGCCTCTGCACCTAGCATTCACATGGTATGCCTTTCAGCTAACCCCAGCTTACCCCAGTGTTATTTATGACCTTGTTTACTCTGGCTTGATCATATACATCTGGTCCACTCTTAATTGTCTGGCCAAGATGAGCAGAGACCACTCCTCTCTGCTTCACACCTGACTGCACTTAGTTGTACATATATTGCAGAGTACAAGTCTGCATAGACTTCAGTCTGCATTGTGATTGCTATAAGTGTGTGCTAGAAGTGTGAAGATTAATTTAAGAATTAAAACCAGAAGGATGTATACAGACTGTGCCCTGCTACCTGCCACCATCGCACTCTAACAAGCATCTCTATTCTACCGACAGGTATGTCCATCCACCCAGCTCTCCTGCTCTCCTGCTGTCTGTCTATGAAGGACACACAGTGCATCACCCAGCTTTGCACATAGACTTGCCTCTGCACCTAGCATTCACATGGTATGTCCATCCACCCTGCTCTCCTGCTGTCTGTCTATGAAGGACACACAGTGCATCACCCAGCTTTGCACATAGACTTGCCTCTGCACCTAGCATTCACATGGTATGTCCATCCACCCAGCTCTCCTGCTCTCCTGCTGTCTGTCTATGAAGGACACACAGTGCATCACCCAGCTTTGCACATAGACTTGCCTCTGCACCTAGCATTCACATGGTATGTCCATCCACCCAGCTCTCCTGCTCTCCTGCTGTCTGTCTATGAAGGACACACAGTGCATCACCCAGCTTTGCACATAGACTTGCCTCTGCACCTAGCATTCACATGGTATGTCCATCCACCCAGCTCTCCTGCTCTCCTGCTGTCTGTCTATGAAGGACACACAGTGCATCACCCAGCTTTGCACATAGACTTGCCTCTGCACCTAGCATTCACATGGTATGTCCATCCACCCAGCTCTCCTGCTCTCCTGCTGTCTGTCTATGAAGGACACACAGTGCATCACCCAGCTTTGCACATAGACTTGCCTCTGCACCTAGCATTCACATGGTATGCCTTTCAGCTAACCCCAGCTTACCCCAGTGTTATTTATGACCTTGTTTACTCTGGCTTGATCATATACATCTGGTCCACTCTTAATTGTCTGGCCAAGATGAGCAGAGACCACTCCTCTCTGCTTCACACCTGACTGCACTTAGTTGTACATATATTGCAGAGTACAAGTCTGCATAGACTTCAGTCTGCATTGTGATTGCTATAAGTGTGTGCTAGAAGTGCGAAGATTAATTTAAGAATTAAAACCAGAATTGGAACTGAAGGTAACTGGACACAGTCACTGTAAACAATGTTTCTGTTTGTTTTCACTTTCACCCCAATAATCCTTCACTTTCTGCTAATTCCCCTAATCCCTACTCCTAGTAAGGAACTGTTCATCTCTTCTTCAATCCTCCCCATCCACCTCACCTCCGCCTCAAAACTGTTCCTTAACATACAATCCTCTGTCTCCAAACACAGACAGCCCCCTCATGCCCTCTCCTGCTCCCACCTGTTAACACTTTCTCTGCTCCTTCTCACTGCTGGTGATATCTCTCCAAATCCTGGTCCTCCTCACCACATTCCCACAGTCATTTCTACCTCCCATCCACACTCTATCACAACCTTCCGTAACCTCTCCAACCTTATACCCATTCACCCAGCCCCCGCTTCCCCAGTCCCACTAACAGGAGCTCTGTGGAACGCTCGCTCTGTCTGCAACAAGCTTTCCTACATCCATGATCTTTTTGTTACAACCAAACTCTCCTTCCTCGCCATCACCGAAACCTGGCTCACCCCTTCTGACACAGCCTCTCCTGCTGCACTTTCGTATGGCGGCTTCCACCTTTCTCACACCCCCCGCCCCAGCAGCAAACATGGTGGAGGAGTTGGTTTTCTCCTGTCAGATACCTGCTCCTTCACCCCAATCCCACTGCCACCCTCTGTTTCCCTCCCTTCCTTTGAGGTGCACTCTGTGCGCATCTACTCCCCCTCCAACCTCCAACTGGCTGTCATCTACCGCCCCCCAGGGCCAGCCACCACCTTCTTTGACCACTTCACCACCTGGTTACTTCATTTCCTTTCCGCGGACATCCCTACTATCATCATGGGCGACTTCAACATCCCCATTGACACTTCCCTCTCAGCTGCCACTAAACTTCTATCTCTCACTTCCTCCTTCGGCCTCACTCAATGGTCTTCTACAGCCACCCACAAAGATGGCCACACACTGGACCTCATCTTCACCCGCCTCTGCTCCCTATCTAACCTCTCTAACTCACCTCTTCCTCTCTCTGACCACAACCTGCTCACATTCTCTTCCCTCTTCACTCCATGTCTACAATCCCCACCCCACAAACTTTCACACCCTCGCAGGAATCTTAAACACCTTGACCTACACTCATTCTCCGAATCCCTCCTCCCTCTTACAGATATAAGTTCCTTACACAATGCGGATGACGCTGCCGCTCTATATAACACCACAATAGCTGTAGCTTTGGAATCCGCTGCCCCACTTACACATACCAAAACTCGCAAAATCAACAGACAGCCCTGGCACACCAGCCTGACCAAAGAGCTGAGGCGAGCTTCCAGGGCTGCTGAGCGCAGATGGAAAAGATCCCACTCCTACGAGCATTTCATTGCATTCAAACAGTCCCTCACTACTTTCAAGACCACACTCGCCACAGCTAAACAAACCTACTTCTCATCTCTCATATCCTCCCTGTCTCACAACCCTAAACAGTTATTCAACACCTTCAATTCTCTCCTCCGCCCCCCAGCACCTCCTCCCTCCCCACTCATCTCAGCTGAAGACTTTGCCTCATTTTTCAAGCAGAAAATTGATAACATCAGGGACAGTTTTGGTCAACAACCCCCAGAGCCCTTCCTCCCGACTTCCCAGCCCTCCACCTTCAAAACCAACTTCTCCACCATTACAGAAGATCGACTCTCCACTCTACTCTCAAGATCACATCTCACCACCTGTGCACTCGACCCGATCCCATCCCACTTCATCCCAAACCTCACCACAGTCTTCATCCCAACCCTAACCCATCTCTTCAACCTATCACTAACAACTGGTGTTTTCCCCTCAAGCTTTAAACATGCCTCCATCACACCTATCCTCAAAAAGCCCTCTCTTGACCCATCCTCTGTATCTAGCTATCGCCCTATATCACTTCTCCCATACGCCTCCAAGCTACTGGAACAACACGTCTACCTTGAACTGTCCTCCCATCTCTCTTCTTGCTCCCTCTTCGACCGCTTACAATCTGGCTTCCGGTCACACCACTCCACTGAAACTGCCCTTACTAATGTCACCAATGACCTCTTAACTGCCAAGAGCAAGCAACACTACTCTGTCCTCCTCCTCCTGGACCTGTCGGCTGCCTTTGACACAGTGGACCATTCCCTATTATTACAGACCCTCTCATCCCTCGGCCTCACAGACTTGGCCCTCTCCTGGATCTCATCATACCTAACAGACCGGACATTCAGCGTCTCCCACTCACACACCACCTCCTCACCTCGCCCCCTATCTGTCGGAGTCCCACAAGGTTCAGTCCTAGGGCCCCTGCTGTTCTCTATTTACACCTTTGGCCTGGGACAGCTCATAGAATCTCATGGCTTTCAGTATCATCTTTATGCTGATGACACACAGATCTACATCTCTGGACCAGATATCACCTCCCTACTAACCAGAATCCCTCAATGTCTGTCCACTATTTCATCCTTCTCCACTAGATATCTGAAACTCAACATGGACAAAACAGAATTCATCATCTTTCCCCCATCTCACGTGACCCCCCCTACGAACCTATCAATTACAGTAAATGACTGCCCACTCTCCCCAGTCCCACAAGCTCGCTGCCTCGGAGTAATCCTTGACGCTGATCTCTCCTTCAAACCACATATCCAAACCCTTTCCACTTCCTGCCGACTTCAACTCAAAAATATTTCACGCATCCGTTCATTCCTCACCCAAGAATCTGCAAAAACCCTAGTCCATGCCCTCATCATCTCTCGCCTTGACTACTGCAACCTCATGCTCTGCGGCCTCCCCTCAAACACTCTCGCACCCCTCCAATCTATTCTAAACTCTGCTGCCCGACTAATCCACCTGTCCCCCCGCTATTCCCCAGCTTCTCCCCTCTGTCAATCCCTTCACTGGCTCCCAATTGCCCAGAGACTCCATTACAAAACCCTAACCATGACATACAAAGCCATCCACAACTTGTCTCCTCCATACATCTGTGACCTCGTCTCCCGGTACTTTCCTGCACGCAACCTCCGATCCTCACAAGATCTCCTTCTCTACTCCCCTCTTATCTCCTCTTCCCACAATCGCATACAAGATTTCTCTCGCGCATCACCCCTACTCTGGAACTCTCTACCACAACATATCAGACTCTCACCTACCATCGAAACCTTCAAAAAGAGCCTGAAGACCCACCTCTTCCGACAAGCCTATAACCTGCAGTAACCACCGATCGACCAAACCGCTGCACAACCAGCTCTACCCTCGCCTACTGTATTATCACCCATCCCTTGAAGATTGTGAGCCCTCGCGGGCAGGGTCCTCTCTCCTCCTGTACCAGTTATGACTTGTATTGTTTAAGATTATTGTACTTGTTTTTATGTATACCCCTCCTCACATGTAAAGCGCCATGGAATAAATGGCGCTATAACAATAAATAATAATAATAATAATAATATAGGCGAACGATCAATGGGTCTAAAGAGAGAAAAAAGGGGGGTTAATTAAATTAACCAGTCAATATCACGGTTGAGACCCTTAGGATGTAATGTATCGAGAGTATAGATCCAGTAGGTTTCACGTTGTCTTAATATGCGAACATGGTTACCGCGCCTCTTGGGCCTAGGTACTCTCTCTATTATTTGGTACCTTAGTTGAGACACATTGTGTCGGGCTTCCTTGAAGTGGGCAGGGAGTGGGAGCCATGTTTTTTCGCATCTGATGGTCGACTTATGGCTTGGGTGGTTTCACCCACGTACAGTAACCCACAGGGGCACTTGATGATATACACTACAAAGTTGGATTCACAGGTGAAGTACTCTCTGATTGGGTAGGATTTACCTATGCGTGGGTGAATGACCTCATTGCCTTTTATGACGTTAGAACAGCTCATAGAGTTGAGACACGGAAATGTGCCTGTTCTCTTGTGTCCTGTTAGTGTACGTGGTGTGGTCTGATTAGAATATCCCAAGTCTTCCCTGACCAACTTGTCCTTGATGTTCTGGGGCCTCCTTAAACACATTAGAGGGGGGAGATTTAAAAATCTCAATCTTTGGGTAAGCTTTGGTTAGCAAATACCAATGTTTACGGATTAGGTTATGAACTTTTTGCATGGAGGGGTCATGGCCATGGACAAACGGAAGTCTCAGTGGTTTTGATGTAGTATGAATCGTGTCATCAGGGTCAGTGAGTACTTTTGTCATCTCTGATGCTAGAAGCGTGGATGGATAGTGTCTAGCTTTGAATTTCTTGGACATCTCTCGTAGTCTTAAGTCTCTAGTGGCAGGATCTGACACAATTCTGGTGACTCTCTTAAATTGTGACCGGGGGAGGCTGTTACGGGTAGATTTCGGGTGACAACTGTCATATAAAAGAAGGTTATTGCAGTCGGTGGGCTTAGTGTAAATATCGGAAGTGAGTTTACCATTTCGATCTTTGTGGATTGTGGTGTCCAGGAAGGTGATGGATTCAGAGTTGTATGAGATTGTAAATTTTAACTCCTGTCTAACACTATTGATTGTGTTATGGAATGTAGACAGGTTGGTTGAGTCACCTCGCCAAATGCAGAAAATGTCGTCAATGTAGCGATACCAGACGACTGCATACTGTTGAAACAACGTATTAGAGTATATATGGTCCAGTTCAAATTTGTTCATGTAGAGATTTGCATATGCGGGGGCTACGTTAGCGCCCATAGCGGTCCCGCATACTTGGACAAAATAGTCATCCTCAAAACGGAAAATTTTTTTCCCGTAAGACTAGATTCAAAAGGTCAAGACATAGTTCTTGTATATTTGGATCAATACTGGCTTGATCAAGAGTCAATGTGACTGCATCAATTCCTTTGTCATGTTCGATCGATGTGTACAGACTATTGACATCGAGTGTGCAAAGAATGCTATCGGGTGAAACCAAATTGATAGTACGTATTTTGCTTAAGAAGTCTCCTGTGTCTAAAATGAAAGATTTGGTAACATGGGTATATGGTGTTAATAATTTCTCTATAAAGATGGATAAGGGATTAAGGATTGAATCTGTGGAGGCAACAATGGGACGCCCCAGTGGATTATGCAAGTCCTTGTGGATTTTGTGGAGGATGTAAGGAACTGGGGTTACTGGATGTAAATTGGTTAGAAAAGTTTTGGTTTTGATGTCAATGGTCCTAAGTTGTATATGCTTATTGAGGATGCAGTCGATTTTTCTGTGTATGTGATAGGTGGGATCACTTTGAATTTTTTTGTAGGTGTTGGTATCTGAGAGTTGTCTCCTAATTTCGGTCACGTACTGATTTTTATACATGACAACGATGGCACCTCCTTTGTCCGCAGGTTTTATGATGATGTTAGGATTTTCTTTTAGTGATGTTATTGCTTGTTTCTCTATTGATGGTAAATTGTGGCGGACAGGGAGAAGGCCCAAACCTTGTTCATGGATGTTTTGTTTAATGTCTCTGTCAAGTTCACAAAGGTCTCAACAGCGTGATTTGTCTTAGGTGGCATAAAGCTACTGGGATTTCGTAATCCCAAGTGGTCGATAGAGATAGAAGGGTTAGTGTCACGACTCGGGATTATACCTGCAATATTGGTCATTCGTGATGGTGTGTCTTCAAAATGTACCTTGAGTCTAATGCTCCGATAGAACTGTTGTAGGTCTTTTTCTAGCTGAAAGGCGTCCCATCTAGGTGTTGGGCAAAATGAGAGGCCCAGATTGAGTACTTTAAGTTCTAAGGGGGAAAGAGAATAGTCAGAAATTTTAACGACTAAGTTTGGACTCCTACCTGTTGTGATTGGAGGATCATCTGACGATTCTGTTCTCCTCCTCCTCGACCGCCTTGTTGGCCTGTTCTTTGACCTAAAAAAGGAACTACAACAGTTCTATCGGAGCATTAGACTCAAGGTACATTTTGAAGACACACCATCACGAATGACCAATATTGCAGGTATAATCCCGAGTCGTGACACTAACCCTTCTATCTCTATCGACCACTTGGGATTACGAAATCCCAGTAGCTTTAAGCCACCTAAGATAAATCACGCTGTTGAGACTTTTGTGAACTTACTTGACAGAGACATTAAACAAACCATCCATGAACAACGTTTGGGCCTTCTCCCTGTCCACCACAATTTACCATCAATAGAGAAACAAGCAATAACATCACTAAAAGAAAATCCTAACATCATCATAAAACCTTCGGACAAAGGAGGCGCCATCGTTGCCATGAATAAAAATCAGTACGTGACCGAAATTAGGAGACAACTCTCAGATACCAACACCTACAAAAAAATGCAAAGTGATCCCACCTATCACATATGCATAAAAATCGACTGCATCCTCAATAAGCATATACAGCTTAGGACCATTGACATCAAAACCAAAACTTTTCTAACCAATTTACATCCAGTAACCCCAGTTCTTTACATCCTTCCCAAAATCCACAAGGACTTGCATAATCCACCGGGACGTCCCATTGTTGCCTCAACAGATTCAATCCTTAATCCCTTATCCATCTTTTTAGAGAAATTATTAACACCATATACCCATGTTACCAAATCTTTCATTTTAGACACAGGAGACTTCTTAAGCAAAATACGTACTATCAATTTGGTTTCACCCGATAGCATTCTTTGCACACTCGATGTCAATAGTCTGTAAACATCGATCGAACATGACAAAGGAATTGATGCAGTCACATTGACTCTTGATCAAGCCGTTATTAATCCAAATATACAAGAACTATGTCTTGACCTTTTGAATCTAGTCTTACGGGAAAAATGTTTCCGTTTCGAGGATGACTATTTTGTCCAAGTATGCGGGACCGCTATGGGCTCTAACGTAGCCCCCGCATATGCAAATCTCTACATGAACAAATTTGAACAGGACCATATATACTATAATACATTGTTTCAACATTATGCAGTCGTCTGGTATCGCTACATTGACGACATTTTCTGCATTTGGCGAGGTGACTCCACCAGCCTGTCTACATTCCATAACACAATCAATAGTGTTAGACAGGAGTTAAAATTTACAATCTCATGCAACTCTGAATCCATCACCTTCCTGGACACCACAATCCACAAAGATCAAAATGGTAAACTCACTTCCGATATTTACACTAAGCCCACCGACTGCAATAACCTTCTTTTATATGACAGTTGTCACCCGAAATCTACCCGTAACAGCCTCCCCCGGTCACAATTTAAGAGAGTCACCAGAATTGTGTCAGATCCTGCCACTAGAGACTTAAGACTACGAGAGATGTCCAAGAAATTCAAAGCTAGACACTATCCATCCACGCTTCTAGCATCAGAGATGACAAAAGTACTCACTGACCCTGATGACACGATTCATACTACATCAAAACCACTGAGACTTCCGTTTGTCCATGGCCATGACCCCTCCATGCAAAAAGTTCATAACCTAATCCGTAAACATTGGTATTTGCTAACCAAAGCTTACTCAAAGATTGAGATTTTTAAATCTCCCCCTCTAATGTGTTTAAGGAGGCCCCAGAACATCAAGGACAAGTTGGTCAGGGCAGACTTGGGATATTCTAATCAGACCACACCACGTACACAAACAGGGCACAAGAGAACAAGCACATTTCCGTGTCTCAACTGTATGAGCTGTTTTAACGTCATAAAAGGCAATGAGGTCATTCACCCACGCATAGGTAAATCCTACCCAATCAGAGAGTACTTCACCTGTGAATCCAACTTTGTCGTGTATATCATCAAGTGCCCCTGTGGGTTACTGTACGTGGGTGAAACCACCCAAGCCATAAGAGACCGAATTTCAAGTCATAAGTCGACCATCAGATGCGAAAAAACATGGCTCCCACTCCCTGCCCACTTCAAGGAAGCCCGACACAATGTGTCTCAACTAGGGTACCAAATAATAGAGAGAGTACCTAGGCCCAAGAGGGGCGGTAACCATGTTCGCATTGTGGCAGGGCTAAGGGTCGTGTAATTGATGGGAGATATGTGCCTCATAAATGGCTTGTCTCTATAATGTAAGGCATAAGTAAAGCGTACCAGATATTATTATTGTGGTTGTTTGAAGGACCTGTGGTGAGGTCACAGTCAGGTGACCAGTCAGCTGCTGAGTTTGTGGGTGTGGCTACAGCCTTATAATGTGGCCTGCTCCTGAACCAGGGAGTTGTGTGTGGGGAGGACTAAGCCTCCCATGTGTGCTGAGACTCCTGCTCTGAGTCTACAACTACGGACATTTTGTGTTATTTTGCCTGAGCTAAAAGGCTATTTGTTTGGTGTTACGTTGCCTTGTGCGTTTATGCCGTGAATAAACCGCAAGCACTGTTGAAGAACCTGTCTCATATTTGTCTCCCGCTGCACCTAAGCGAGCCACATCCCCACAATTGGTGGTACACGTGCGGGCAGCGGTCCCAGCAGAGACTTGAGACAGTTGCTGCATGTCCTGGGTGAAGTTTGCAGCGGGGCAACAAGTACTGCCGGGAATCATGGAGGACCTGCTGAAACACCTGGTCCAGTCCCAGGCACTGCAGCAGGAAACCAACAAGCTGTTACAGCAGATCCAGCAAGGCCAGCAGGAGCAGCGGCAGCAGTTCCAGCAGAGCCAGCAGGAACAATGGCAGCAGATGCAGCTTCTGGCAACCGCCATCCAGGAGGGCAGGACGAGCGCCCCAACCCCAGGTCGGGCTGATGCCACCGACGTCGAGAAGGCGGTAAGACGCGCATTACAGAAAATGACCCCTGAGGATGATGTTGAGGCCTTCCTGACGGTGTTTGAAAGGGTGGCTGAGAGGGAAAAACTTCAGCCAGAGCGGTGGGCGGAGGTACTGGCCCCATACCTAACGGGGAGCCCCAGAAGGCGTACTTTGACCTGACGGTACAAGATGCCAGAGAGTATCCCAAATTAAAAGCGGAAATTCTCGCCCGCTTGGGGGTAACAATGACTACCAGGGCACAGAGAGTGCATCGTTGGGCCTATCACCGGGACAAACCCCCGCGCTCCCAAATGTTTGACCTGTTGCACCTGGTCCAGAAATGACTGCAGCCAGAGTCGGCTTCCCCGGCACAGATGGTAGAGCGAGTTGTGATGGATCGGTTTGTGCATTCTCTGCCGAGACCTCTACAGACTTGGGTTGCCCAGGGTGATCCCCAAAATGCTGATGAACTGGTTGGGCTGGTCGAGAGATACCAGGGGATGGAAGGTTCCCTGGGGAAGCAGCCCATTCCGTATTGGGGGTCCCAGCAGGGGGCGGAGTCACAAAAAGGCGTGGTGCGTCCAAGGTCAAAAGGGGTGGGGGAGGCGGTGCCCAAGGTCCTCTCGGGTGTTATTTGCTGGAAATGTCATGAGCCAGGACATATAGCGGCCCGTTGTCCCCAGACCACCGAGCAGATGGACTGCAGCATGGGACACCGTAGTTCATACTACGCATATCCAGCTTGCAGTGTGAACTCGCTACCTAACAAGGGGCCACAAGCGTGTCCCGTGAAGGTGAACGGTCGAGCAGCAATGGCGCTTCTGGACTCCGGGAGCTTGGTGACCCTTGTGAGGGCCAGTTTTCCTCTAAATATACTCCTGGGTAAAAAGATTGGTGTTCGGTGCATACATGGCGATGCAAAGGACTACCCTATGGCTAGGGTGAAGATTGAAACGGCGCGTGGCACCGAGTCGCATGAAGTTGGTGTTGTTCGAGACTTGTTGCATCCCATAATTATTGGCCGGGATTTCTGTCTGTTTTGGGATCTGTGGGGGAGGGGTTCTGAGTGTGCTAGCAAGAGCAGGGAACCAATCCAACCCACTGAGGTATCGCCACCACCAGAGGCAGACGACTTTCCTTTGTGTCCTTGTTGGGGATGAAGAGGAAGGGTCCCCTGTACCTGACATCCCGGAGTTAGGGGTGGCCGGGGAGAATTTTGGGACTGCCCAACATAGGGACCCCACACTAAGGGAAGCCTTTAACAATGTCACCGTCATTAATGGGGTTGCACAAGAGCCAGGAGCAGACACAAGGTTTCCCCATTTTATGTTGAGTGGGAAATTGTTGTACCGGGTCACGAAAATAAGGGAGGGGGTGGCAGAGCAGTTAATAGTACCAGGCCCCTATAGACGAAAAGTGTTGAACATGGCCCATTCACACATCTTGGGGGGACACCTGGGGGTGGAAAAAACCCAGGAACGGGTTGTACAGAGGTTCTATTGGCCTGGGTGTCACCGGGAAATAGTAAACTATTGCAGGTCCTGCCCGACATGTCAGTTAACTGCCCCCACATCTCATTTTCGGAACCCTCTTGTGCCACTGCCCATTATTGAGGTGCCATTTGAGAGAATTGCCATGGACTTGGTCGGTCCCTTAGTTAAATCAGCTTGGGGGCATCAGTATATATTAGTCATCCTGGACTATGCCACACGCTATCCTGAGGCCATTCCCCTGAGAAACTCCTCCGCGAAGAGTATAGCCCGTGAGCTGGTCCATGTGTTTTCCCGGACGGGTTTGCCGAAGGAGATCCTGACCGACCAGGGGAAACCTTTTATGAGCAAAGTGATGAGAGAATTGTGCAGAGTCTTGCAAATTTCCTAGTTAAGGACTTCAGTGTACCATCCGCAGTCAGATGGCCTTGTTGAGAGGTTTAACAAGACACTGAAGAGCATGCTGAGAAAAGTCATAGAGGAAGATGGTAGAGACTGGGATTGTCTCCTACCGTATTTACTGTTTTCTATCCGTGAAGTTCCCCAGGCCTCCACGGGGTTCTCCCCCTTCGAACTTCTGTACGGCCGGCATCCACGAGGTCTCCTAGATATAGCCAAGGAAACCTGGGAAGCCGAAGTCACGCCCCACAGAAGCGTCATTGAGCATGTGGCACTGATGCAGCAGAGGGTTGCGAAGGTGATGCCCATTGTTAAAGAACATCTCCGCCAGGCACAAGAGGCTCAGGCCAGGGTCTACAACCGGTCAGCCAGAGTGAGGCAGTTCAATCCGGGAGACCGAGTTCTCGTGCTAATCCCGACGGTGGAAAGTAAGTTCTTGGCCAAGTGGCAAGGGCCATATGAGGTGGTGGAGAAGCTGGGAGACGTAAACTATAAGATCCACCAACCCGGAAGACGGAAGCCATACCAGGTTTACCATATTAACCTTATCAAGCCATGGCAAGATAGAGAGCCAGGGGTAACTCTGTGCTTGCTGGGCAACCTAGAAGGGGAGGTTGGAGCCGTTACCATAGCGGAGACTCTATCGAAGGCCCAGAAACAGCAGTGCCGGGAGTTACTCCAGAAAAACCGCGACCTGTTCTCAGAGTTGCCGGGGAGCACGAAGGTGGTGGAGCACGAAATTCTGACCGAGCCACATGTGCGGGTGAACGTGAAACCCTATCGTATTCCTGAGGCCCGGCGAGAGGTAATCTCCAAGGAGGTGCAGCGTATGTTGAAGCTCGGGGTCATTGAGGAATCCAAGAGCGGCTGGTCGAGCCCGATTGTCCTGGTCCCAAAACCTGATGTGAATGGAGGTTCTGCAACGATTACCGAAAGCTGAATGAGGTCTCCAAGTTCGACGCTTATCCCATGCCACGCGTTGATGAGCTCATCGAGAGACTTGGACCGGCCAGATACATAACCACTTTGGATCTGACAAAGGGATATTGGCAGATTCCCATGGCACAGGAAGCCAAGGAGAAGACGGCATTCTCCACACCAGACGGGTGCTTCCAGTATGTCCGGATGCCGTTTGGCCTACAGGGAGCTCCAGCAACCTTCCAGAGGGCGATGGATAGAATCCTTGCGCCTCATAAGCTATATGCTGCCGCATATCTAGACGATATCGTCATCTTTACCCCGGACTGGGAGACTCACCTGGAGAAGGTCCAAGCAGTGTTTGATGCTTTAAGAGAGGCGGGGTTTACAATAAACCCGAAGAAGTGTGCCTTGGGGAGAGAAGAAGCCAAGTACCTCGGATATGTAGTGGGGCGTGGCGAGATCAAACCCCAAATCAATAAAGTGGAAGCAATTCAGACATGGCCGAGACCTCTGTCAAAGAAGCAAGTTAAAGCTTTCCTGGGGATTGTGGGATATTACAGGAGGTTCATCCCAAACTTCGCCACAATGGCTGCACCTCTAACTGATCTGCTTAAGGGGACGAAGTCAGTGATGGTCAGCTGGTCCGAAGAAGCAGAGTCAGCCTTCCAAGAAATGAAGGGAGCTCTTTGCAAGCAACCCGTTTTGGTGGCCCCAGACTTTAAACGTGAATTTGTCCTCCAGACAGATGCCTCAGATGTCGGGATAGGAGCAGTCCTCTCCCAAGAGATACGTGGGGAGGAGCATCCTGTTCTCTACTTGAGTAGGAAGTTGACTCCTTGTGAGAGAAATTACTCAGTGGTAGAGAAGGAGTGTTTGGCCATAAAATGGGCCGTGGACACATTACGGTACTACCTGGTGGGACGGAAGTTTAGATTAATATCCGACCATGCCCCACTCAGGTGGATGAGGGAAACCAAGGGCAAGAATGCTAGGGTCACCCGCTGGTTCTTAGCCCTACAAGACTTCAGCTTCCATGTAGAGCCTAGGGCCGGGAAGCTACATGGGAATGCCGATGCCCTCTCCAGAATCCCTTGCCTGGTAGGTGAAAGTGCCAAGCCCCACGGCTTTAGGCAGAGGGGGGAGGTATGTGGCAGGGCTAAGGGTCGTGTAATTGATGGGAGATATGTGCCTCATAAATGGCTTGTCTCTATAATGTAAGGCATAAGTAAAGCGTACCAGATATTATTATTGTGGTTGTTTGAAGGACCTGTGGTGAGGTCACAGTCAGGTGACCAGTCAGCTGCTGAGTTTGTGGGTGTGGCTACAGCCTTATAATGTGGCCTGCTCCTGAACCAGGGAGTTGTGTGTGGGGAGGACTAAGCCTCCCATGTGTGCTGAGACTCCTGCTCTGAGTCTACAACTACGGACATTTTGTGTTATTTTGCCTGAGCTAAAAGGCTATTTGTTTGGTGTTACGTTGCCTTGTGCGTTTATGCCGTGAATAAACCGCAATCACTGTTGAAGAACCTGTCTCATATTTGTCTCCCGCTGCACCTAAGAGAGCCACATCCCCACAGCATATTAAGACAACGTGAAACCTACTGGATCTATACTCTCGATACATTACATCCTAAGGGTCTCAACCGTGATATTGACTGGTTAATTTAATTAGCCCCCCCTTTTTTTTCTCTTTAGACCCATTGATCGTTCGCCTATATGAGTCCCTTTTGACATCTTCCATGGCGGTAAGACATGTAACTAACCCCCCCCCCCTTTTTTAAGGAATTTTTTTCTCCTTATATTTTCATTTAATTTTTTCCCCCCTTTTTTTCTTTTTAATTTAAAAAAAAAATTTCACCTTTCAATATCCCCCTTTTTTTTTTTTTTCATTTCTTCGTATATCATTTTCATTTATTCATTTATCTTTTATTTTTATTTTTCTTCCCCTTTTTTTTCTGCTTTTTCAAAAAAAATTTTTCCCATTTTTTATTTTTCACCTCCCTAAGCATAAATCGTATTCTTTTGATTTGGATAATTTTTTGAGTTTATGAACACCTTTATTCTCAACAGGTCATACTACAGGTCCTTATTCTTCCTTTTTTATTCCTTTCTCTTCCTGAATCTTAATAAAATTCATCCTTTTCCTTTCTTTCTGAACCAATCCCTTCTATTTATTTTCCTTTTTTTCCCCCTTTATTTTAAGTTTGGACTCCTACAGTATAATAATGTCACCATTTTATCTGTGTATTCGATTGCTGTTATCATGCTGCATGTTTCAACCTTTATGTTTATTATGGTTTGCATTATAGAACTTGTATAGATTTACTCATTTTCCCTTTATTGAGCCTGTATTCTCAGCATCCCTCTCTGCTATTTTCGTCCATAGTGACACTTTCCATGGGATAGTTCCGCTTACTGGCGTTCCTTCTAAGTACATAAGACTTCTATCAGACGCTACTGCGCAAGCGCGGTCTCCCCGCGCCATCTTTCTATGGTTTCCTCATATAGTACTGCACAACTGCTCTATACAATGCCATGTTATTTACCATGTGCTACTGCGCAAGCGCGGTCTCCCTGCGCCATCTTTTTGGTGGTTCCCCACATGGGGCGACAATACTGCATTCAACAATGCAGTCGTCTGACGTCACTTCCGGTCAGGTGACCGGCCCAGACAATAACAGGGACGCTGACACAGACACAGCGCTCATTCACTGCACGGGCACGGCGGTGCCTGCATCTCCCACTGCCACCAATGATAGTAAGTAACATGCCTTTATTTAATTATCGCTGCATCACCAATTGAGTTCCTTTTACATATTTATAAAGAAACCCTCTTTTCCTTCAAGGCAATTTGCTTTGGACACATCTCCACAATCGTGGATCCCCAGGAATTAGGACCACTTGTCAGAAAGGTACTCCATATGCCTCTATATGTATTTTTACACTGATTTTGACATTGCATTGCACCTCATGTGAATAATTATATTATTAATACAACCCCCCCTTTTTTGTCCCCATGTGGTCACGTTTCTTATTTTAATGCAATTTTATCATACGACAAACAAACCTTTGGCATCCTAAAAATCAATATCATTGACCTTGGAGCTATTCCTAACCTTTTCACTGATTGCATTTCTTATATTCATAACTACAAGGTCAAACATACCAGTCTTAGGTACTATAATGCACTGCTGTATTCTTTAGGGCTTTTGCTATGATTTGTTTTTCATAATTTCCTCTTTTTCTATATGTCTTTTTGACATTATAACCAGCAGACTACATAATTTTTGTGCCCATCTTTTAATTCCCACTTACAGGACAATCCACTGAATTTTGAAACATTGCCTAACAGTGAAACTATTTAACCGGTGACTGCAACCTCTCTTCTCTAAAGGGGTATGATTGCAATAATTTTTCTATGTAGTTATATTTTGTCTGCCGCCTTGCCTTCTTTCTCCTTTTCCCTTGCCTTTCAAATGTCTCTATGCTCTCCAATGATCATACGGCATGTGACTTAGTTAAAATGCACCCCTGTGAGATACTCATTCCATATCCTGCATGCTATTGTGTATACTTTTATTTTGTATATATTTCTCTGATTTTTATTATGTATGTTTTATTTTTTCAGCGACTTTATGATAAAGACCATTGTGAGGCCGAAACGTCAAAAGCTGTCGCTTCTTCACCGTCAAATATAAATAAAAATAAATATTTCTTCATTCCGATTGAACTCGAACAGTCCCATGGAAGGATGAATGCCGTTTTGGCGCTGTCTTCCTCCGACATCGGCACCTGCCAGTACCCACTGGCCAGGTCAAGGGTTGAAAAGTAAGTCGCGTTCCCCAGGGCGGACAGAGACTCTTCTATGCGGGGTAGTGGATACGAATCCTTGATGGTGCAGGCGTTCAACTTCCGATAATTCACGCAGAAGCGCAGAGTGCCATCTTTTTTCCGAACCAGGACAATAGGGGCTGCCCAAGGGCTTTGGCTTTCTCATATGACCCCCTTCCGGAGCATTTGGGCTAATAGAGTTTTCACTTCCTGGTATAGCTGCGGTGGTATTTGCCGATATCGCTCCCGGATGGGGGCCGCTCCTGCTGTGGAGATCCCATGCGTGATGGCCGTGGTACATCTGAAGTCGTCCTCGTGGCTGGCGAAGACACTGTAAAATTGTCCAAGAAGTGTCTCTACTTGGAGAAGCTGGGCTGGCGCTAGGCCGGAAAGTTCAGCACGCATTCTCTCCAGAATGACTTGACCTTTTTCTTGGGCCGCGGATACGGCAGCCTGTTGGGTTCGTACCGTTACTGCCCAGGGATCTTCGGGTTGCACCCTCAACTGGACTGCGGGGTCCGACAGCATCTCCTCCAATGGCCTTACTAGTTTGGCCATTTCGGCCCGGGGCTTCAGGGCGATATCCTGATCTTCCAGGTTGACACAACGTACCAAGACGGTCCCTTCCCGCACTGTGACCAGGGAGCGGGCCACCAGGATGCCAGGGTGCAGGCGCTCCAAGTAACATGGTTCCACCTGCACTTCCACGCCCTCCAGTGGTATCGGGGCGCGGATCAGCAGAGCCACCACCGTCTGCCCCAGAGGAAGCACGAGCGGGGGGGCCGCCGGCGCGATGACCTTGCCCAGCGCCTCACCTTCCTGACACTCCTGGAGCACTCGCGCCTCCCACCCCAACCGCTGGAAGACCTGCCCCTGGGCCGTGCGAGAACCCCACTGACTTAGGGTCTCCTGCGTGGAATCGTTGAGGAGTAGATTGCCGAACTCCCGCAGTATGTTCATGCCCAAGATGATTGGATGACGGTCGTTAGCCTCTCCTTGGGTTAGGACCACTCCCCGGCGGCCGAGGGATTTACTACACAATGTTATCTGAAGCCACACCACTCCGGCGGTTTGCGGCCACTAGTCGTATCATGGGCCCCCACTGGGGCCTTGCCGCTTCTGGGAAATGCTGCTGGAAGTACGTTGCTCGCATGATCGTTATCTGCGACCCTGTATCCACTAGGCACCGCACAGCACGACCCTCGACTTCGGCCCATACTATTGGGCACTTAGCGACCAGTTCTTCGGGACTTCCACCACCCCTCGTTGTGGCTTCCAGCTCCGAGCGGCGTCCCCCATGCCTGGAATCCTCTAGTTTAATGTCCGCTGAGGTGGGTATTTCCCACGCCGCGGACACTCCTATGCGAAGTGGCCCAGTTCTCCACACTCATAACACCGGGGCGGTCCCCCAGGGCCCGGAATTGTAGCCAGGTCGGCCGGGCGCGGGCTCCGTTATTTTCTTCACTTCAGCCAGCTTGCCCTAGATACTCTTCAGTTCTTAATAAAGTATCTTGGCACTCAACTGAATGATCCTTTTTCAAAATAAGTTTTTATTGTGGCAGTCACAAAAGACGTTTCGGCCTACAATTGGCCTTCGTCAGTCTGCCGACTGCTGCAGATAATGAAGTTAAAAGTGGAGAATCATATATGATCCTATTACAAGGCAATGATTTTGGAGGTTAACTGCAATGACCAACTGTCTATTACATGTGTAGTGCTCTGGTGAATCTGGGAGAGATTGGAATAGGCTATGGAGCTTAAGTCTCTAGGGCTTTATGCCGTGCAGGTGTAGTGCCTGGGCGTATGGACCTGGACGCAGTATCCGCTGCTAGCCCCAGTCCGTCCCCGAATTCTGTCCCTCGGGGACAGTTTCCCCTGGAACCCAGATGACGGCTCCCTTGGTTCCAGCTCGTACACTCGTCGGGGGCCGTTCCTCCCACACTGGCACTGACTGGCAGCCAGAGGCCATGAGTACAAGCCACACCTAGGGTTCACGAACTGATAAATGGCCCTAATTATGTACAGGGCAAATGCTAAAGACACATGTGTAAGTGAAGCCAATCAGACTTTATATTTCTGACCACTGTCCCTTTATGAGGTAATAACTCTGGAACGCTTCAACTGATCCCAGAGATTCTGAGAAAATGTCACAATTTTCAAACTTTTAATTTTTATGCCCTCAAATCAGAATTATGTCACAGAAAATACTTAATGAATAACATTTCCCGCATGTCTGCTTTACATCTGCATCAATTTTTAAACATCATTTTTTTTTTTTTTGTTAGGAAGTTATAAGGGTTAAATGTTGAACAGCGATTTCTCATTTTTACGACAACATTTACAAAACCATTTTTTTAGGGACCACCTCACACTGGAAGTGACTTTGGGGTGCCTATAGGACAAAAAATACCCAAAAGAGACAACATTTTAAAAACAACTTTGGCCCCACGTTTTTATTTTCACTGAGGTAACAGAAGAAAATGGACTCCAAAATTTGTTGTGCAATTTCTCTTCAGTACGCGTTTAGATGCCCCATATGTGGGGAATAACTTGAGGGCAGCATGTTGGCTCAGTGGATAGCACTGCAGCCTGGCTACTCTGGGGTCCTGGGTTCAAATCACACCAAGGACAACATCTGTAAGGATTTTGTATGTTCTCCCTGTGTTTGCGTGGGTTTCCTCCAGGTCCTCCGGTTTCCTCCCACATTCCAAAGACATACTGATAGGGAAATTTAGACTGTGAGCCCCATTGGGGACAGTGATGATAATGTCTGTAAAGCGTTGCGAAATAAGAGAGTGCTATATAAGCAAAGCATAATAAACAAATACTAAAAACTTCTATTTGGGGGCAGGGAAGGAGCACCTTTTGACTTTTTTAACCCAAAAATGACTGATATTGAGAGCGGATGCAGTGTTGCGTTTGGATAGCCCCTGATGTGCCTAAAAAGTGTAAATCCCCCCCACAAGTGACCCCATTTTGGAAACTAGACCCCTCAAGGAATTAATCTTGACATGTGGTGAGCACCTTAAACCCCCAGGTGCTTCACAGAATTTTGCAAAGTTGATCTGTGAAAATAAAAAAAATATATATATTTCCCACATAAATGTAGCTTTAGCCCCCAAATTTTTCATTTTCACAAGGATAGAAGGAGAAAATGTACCCCAAATTTTTTTTTGCAATTTCTCATAAGTACACCGATACCCCATATGTAATCGAAAACTACTTTTGAGGCACAGTGCAAAGCTCAGATGGGAAGAAGCGCCATATTGGAGTTCAAATTTTACTGGAATGATTTGAAAGTGCCATGTCATATTGGCAGAGCCCTTGAGGTGCCAGAACAGCAGAAACCCCCCATATCACAAACTAAATCCCGCATTGACGTCATCTAGGGATGCAGTGATCATATTGACACCACATGTGCCCCACAGAATTTTATACAATTGGGCGGTGAAAAAAGAATAAATTACATTTTTACCACTAAAAATAATGTTTTAGCCCCAAGTTTTTAATTTTCCAAAGGCTAATTGGAAAACATGTAGCTAAAAATTTGTTTTCCTGAGTGGATATACAGAGCTCCTAAGTGGTAGAAGAGCAAAATCCCCCCTCAAGTGACCCCATTTTGGAAAGTATAACCCTTTGGGAATTTATCTACAGGTGTAGTGAAGATTTTGATTGTATGGGTGTTTGCTGCAAACAAGAAACAGTGGATGTTGCTAAGTGAAAATTGCTAATTTGTTAGTGTAGTGCCCAGCTCATTCTTCTGGAGATTTGCTTTGGTAAAATAGGCAGGATTTAATTGCTACAGAAATGCCAAACATGTGGATGCTAAATGTGGATTTGACACACTGTGGGGCTTAGAAGGGAGGGGGCATTTGGATTTGGAAGCACAAAGTTTGCTAAATTTCTGTTGGGGGTGGGAGCCATAGTGCTTTTCCAGAACCTTTGTACTACCAGTAATGTGGAAACCCCCCCCTATATTTCAATTGACAGATAACAGACCTGAGTGGGGACTTGCTTTTTTGCGGATTTAGTTGAAGCTTTTATTGGGCACATTTTACATAACATTTGGGATCACACTTATCCTGCGCTCTGTGCTGAGCACTTACATCGACATTATCTAAATCTCAGAGTGACGTGATTTAGATAAAACCCCCGACCGGTTCATTCACTATAATGAAGCAGCAGAGTTACTCTATGGTATCACTGTGTGCGTTATGCCTGTAATGTGTTATGAACGTGAGTGTTTTCCTTTTGCTGTGACATCACGATGTGCATTATTACTGTACTTTGTTAACGCTGTGTAAGTTATCCTTGTACTTTGATATCATTGCGTTATTACAGTAATGTGACATCAGCGTGACTGTTATCCCCCTATTGTTATATCTCTGTGTGCTTTATCCCTGTACTTCAACATCAATGTGTGTTATCCCCGTGATGTGATATCAACATGAGTGTTATCCCTGAATTGTTAAATCACCGTTTGCATATTCCTTGTACTGTTACATCACTGTGTGCATTATCACTGTACTGTGATATCGCTGTGTAAGTTATCCTTCCACTGTAACATCACTGTGTGCATTATACCTGTAATTTGATATCAGCATGAATGTCATCCCTGTATTGTTACATCACTGTGTGCATTATCACTATACTGTGAAATCGCTGGGAAAATTATTGCTGTACTATGACATCACGGTGTGCGTTATCCCTGCAATGTGTTATCCCGATATTGTGACATCACCATCTGCATTATCCCAGTACCGTGACATCACTGTGTGCGTTATCCCTGTAGCGTGTTATCATCATGAATGTTTTCCTTTATACTGTGACATGACTGTGTTATTCCCATAATGTGATATTGTTAAAGTTATCCCTGGATTGTGACATCACTATGTGCGTTATCCAGGTAGTGTGATATCGTCGTGAGTGTTATCCTTAGGCCTTGTTCACACATTCAGTATTTGGTCAGTATTTTACATCAGTATGTGTAAGCCAAAACCAGGAGTGGAACAATTGGAGAAAAAGTATAATCAGGGCCAGTTTTAGGCAGAGTGGGGCCTTAGGCAAAGTTTAAAATGGGGCCCCAAATGCTAACATATTGCACATCACACAGAAGCATTTCGGTTGTATTTATATGCGCTGAGTTCAGGACGCTAAATGAGTGTGATCAACAATATTGAAATCGTTCAACACTTGTTTCCCGGCCTCTTTCCACCATCTGAGAAAGAATGATGGGGACAGAACAATCACTAATGGATCACTAATAGATCACCATACAGTATCAAGTTATCAGTAGCACATCTACAGTTTACACCAGCGATTGTGCTGCTGATAACAATGATTTGTGTTCCAGCATAAACAATCCAATCACTCGATGAATATGCAGCATTTTGCTTGTTTAGTATAATACACCCCATAGTCCTCCCTATATTATAATGTGCACCACAGGCCTCCATATTGTAAAATGCACACCCCATAGTCCTCCATATAATATAATATGCTCCATAGTCCTCCATATAGTATAATACACTCCCCATAGTCCTCCATATAGTATAATACACTCCTCATAGTCCTCCATATATTAAAATACACTCCTCAGTCCTCCATATAGTATAATACACTTCCCATAGTCTTCCATATAGTATAATACACCCCTCATAGTCCTCCATATAGTATAATACACTCCTCATAGTCCTCCATATATTAAAATGCACTCCTAAGTCTTCCATATAGTATAATACACTCCTCATAGTCCTCCATATAGTATAATACACTCCTCATAACTGTCATGGTTTGTTCAGCTTGTGGGATTAGGTAGTTCAGAGGTTAATCTGGATGGCCTCACTCTGGGATTCTGGGAGGCTTTTTATAGACTCATTGTGGTGTCATTCCTCATTGCTTATACTCTGACCCTCGGCCGAGTATGTGTGACCCTGGTGTGTCTGTGTCTTATGCCTGTGCTACTTTATGCTTGCTTGGTTTTGACCTGGTTCTGTTACCATTACGAGTTCTGCCTGTCCCTCCTGTACTACGCTGCCCTCTCTGTGTATGACTAATTGCCTATGTCCTGACTATTCTCTGATTGCCCCTCTTGTACTTCGCAGCCCTCTCCGTGTATGACTAATTGCCTTTGCCCCTCTTGTACTGCGCAGCCCTCTCTGTGTATGACAAATTGCCTATGTCCTGACTATTCTCTGATTGCCTCTCTTGTACTGCGCAGCTATCTCCGTGTATGACTAATTGCCTAAGTTCTGACTATTCTCTGCTCGACTCTCCTGTACCGCGCCACCCTCTCTGTGTATGACCCCCGTTTGTCCGACCTTAGTTCCCCTCTGCTCTACTCCAGGGTCCTTGTAGAATCCTGCATTCATCATCAGCAGGACGCTAAGCCCCGCCCCCTGTGGTCACATTATCGTAGGTCCTTTACTGCTTGCTATCTTCAGTATCCCAGGTCCCGTCTGCCTGAGCTTTCCCTGCAGTATCTAACCCGGGCCCTCCCGCAGTGTGGGTGAGTCACCCTGCTCAGCCGTGGCAGTTTGCCAGCGCTGACAGGATCCTGATAATAACCCTCCATATATTAAAATGCACTCAGTTCTCCTTAAAGTATAATGCACTACTCAGTCCTCCATATAGTATAATACACTCCTCATAGTCCTTCATATATTAAAATATACTGCACAGTCCTCCATATAGTATAATACGCTCCTCACAGTGCTCCATATAGTATAATACACCGCCATAGTCATCCATGTAGTGCAATTCACTTCCCATAGTATAATGCACACCATAGTTCTTCGTATAGTATAATGTATTCCCCATAGTCCTTGATACAGTATAATGCAGCCCACATATAGTATAATGCAGCTACCCCATAGAGCATAATGCAGCCACCCCACAGAATATAATGCAACCACCCCACAGAGTATAATGTAGCCACTCCATAGAATATAATGAAGCCCCCCTCATATAGTATAATGCAGCCCCCAATACAATATAATGCAGCCCCAGAGAAATTTTAGATATAGGGACATGACAATACAAATCATATATATTTGTTGACACATATGACAACCTGGACCCCATTTGCCAAACATTCTGGAGGGGGGAAGTGAGTGAAAATAAGTGTTTTATTTCTTATAAAAACCGGTAATACAGGCGCCGTTGTTACTTCCGGATTGTTTCTTGTATATGGCGAACTCACGCATGCGCGAGACTTCCACGATACCTTCATAGGGTTTTTTGCGCAGGCGCCGTAATCATTTCCGGACGCTGGCTCAATGTTTGCGGAACTGGCCACACGTGAGGAGTCATTAAAGATATAAAAGGCACATTATTGTGACTATGATTTACCTCCATTTTCCCCTGAGGAAGCCACGCTACGTGGGCGATACGCGTGGGGTTTCCATCCACCTCCTCCTGACATACTATGCTGGCATTTGGTTACATGTCAGGACCTTATTAGGGCCTTTTTTGCCTATATTTGGCTTTATCACTTGGGCATTTTTTGTTTCATCTAAATCTTTTTTGCTCTCTCACCTGCAAGCCTTATCCATGTATCTTTAGGAATTGTTATATTTGGATCATATTTTATAAACCTGATGGTTTCTGGTGCTTTTGAGGGGCTCCATTCTATCTGTACGCGATGGTAATGTGTGTTATTTATCACCTGATTTATTTGTAATTGTCATAATTAAGGCAATAGTGTTTATATGTAATCTTTTATATCAGGTCACCTTTATTTCAGGTCTAAAGTACAACACGGGTTAGAATTCATGTGCATAATGCCTCATTATATTATGAAGTGAGATTTTGTTCAGCATATGTTCTATTTTGGTCCTATTTTCCACATATATTTGTAATTCATGATTTGGTTCTATTGTGTGCTTTCTGCCCAGCATTCTGGAGGAGGTGAGCAATTGATTCCTATTATGGAATTCTTTTGCTTTGGAGTGTCTCTTCATGGCCATATTTTGGCTTTTTAATTGTTTTTAATTTTTGTCACTTGTATATGTGTTTTTTCATATGTCAGTAAAAATTGTCATATATATATATATATATATATATATATATATATATATATATATATATATATATATATATATACATTTTTTGTAGTATCTTTGGATATTAATCCATTACATTTATCTTATTGGGGTTGATCGCGCCTTTGGTACACACATCTTTCCCTTTTTGCTCTTATTCTCCATTTTCAATGTGTGTGTGGTCAGCAGTCCCCCGCATATCTGCTATTAGTGCCCTCAAGTTTTTTGTTGTTCATATATTATAATGCAGCCCCCATAGAATATCATATAGCCCCCTCATAAAGTATAATGAAGCCCCCCATACAATATAAACTAGCCCCCATAGAATATAATGCAGCCCCCATAGAATACAATGAAGCCCCCTCATAAAGTATGATGCAATCACCCCTCATAGAATATAATAAATATAATACAGCCCCCCATAGAATACAATGTAACCCCGAATAGAATACAGCTCACCTCCCCATAGAATATAATGTAGCCTCATCAAAGAGTATGATGCATTCCTCCCTCATAAAATCTAATACAGCACCCCATAGAATATAATACAGCCCACCTCCCCATAGAATATAATATAGCCCCCCATAGAATATAATGTAGCCCCATAGTATATAACACAGCCACCTCCATAGAATATAATGTACCCCCCATTAGTATATAACACAGCCTCCCCATATAATATAATGTATAATGTACCTCCCCATAATATGTAACACAGCCTCCCCATAGAATATAATGTACCCCCATAGTATATAACACAGCCACATAGTATAAAACACAGCTTCCCCCATAGAATATAATATACCCCCCCATAGTATATAACACAGCCTCCCTCATAGAATATAATGTACCCTGTAAGAAAAAGTTCTGATTGAGAGAGCTGGAAGAGCCGGAAATATATGGAGATGATCCTCTTATCAAGCTGAGGTCGAAGTTTATTCATGAGATACACGGCAAAACAGAACTGACAATCAGAAAAGTTGAAGTATGTGGGCAAAAACAGGAATTCAGATGGGCAGAGATTCGCTAGGAAGTCTGGCGATGATACGGCCCCGGGCTAGACTATGGGTGCCTTTTTATACCTAATACAAACAAAGAACTGCATTTTGCCTCAGAGGGCGTTCATATTATAATTCTGAGGCGTTTACATGGTAATCTACAGAAACAGGTATTTTTTTTAGAATATAAGGATATAATATGACAACACCAATTAACTTTTCTTCACACAACATTAAAACCCATAAAAGTCATTTTTATCTATGGCTACTGCCATCCATCTCATCCTTGCCTCCAGACTTCATCCATGAATTCTGACATCTTGACATTTTAATGACTTTTCTCTTTCTACCAACAATATCACATAAACACACATTGACCATATATTTGGTGACCCTATTCCCCTATTGATCCAATCTTCCTCTATGCACATCTACTGAGGTTGGTAGGAGACATGATCTCATTTTCCATCCTCCATTTAGTACATTTTATTACCTCTTTTGTAAATGTTGAATCTTCTCTAACTTTTGACAAGATGGCTGCCTGACTCATCATGGCCGCTCAGTATATTATGGCTGACCATTCTCTTACAAGTCCCCCTCTTGTACTCTACTATCCAGAGTACAACATACAGTACTGTAATATTCATGGGTGAATTACTGAAAATAAGAATAGTGAGGTAATTCAGCACTTTATGCATGTGTGTGGGCAAAAGTCCCTAAAAATAGCACAAACACATAAAAAATAATTCAAATATTAGTCCCAAAAAAATAAATTGCACAATAGTTAAGTCTATTGGTCTTTTTCTTCTCATTCTTTGGCTTTCGGATTTTCCTGATCTTCTCCCCCCCTCACACTATCAGAGTCCCACTGTATAGTGTGAAACATCTTTTCCTGATCATCCAATAGGTTCATGGTTCCAGGAGTCGATTATGAAAATCTTCAGCTGACCTGGAGAAAATAGAAAAAAAGTGGAGTATCAGTCCTTACCAGAAATCTCAGTAAAATAATTAAGAAGTCTACACTGATCCATATGAACAATTTTAACACCTTTCTAGCTTGAAATTTGAGCAAAGACTTAATCATTGTTGTTGGGATGTAAGGCACTAGCCTGTCATTAACCCTTCTGTAGTACAAACACTCTCCTTCAATAGGCAGGGACTCAAGGGAATTGAACAGGGATGAGTCTCCATCCTTCTCCTGTGCCTTTACGAGATATTGAAGAGGAGAAAGGATGAGGGGGGCTCTCGGGGTTTTTAGTGACTGCAGCGATGACTTCTTGGGGATATTTGTCATCGCCCGTGAGTGCAGCTTCCTTGGCTGCGTGGTCTACGTATGCATTGCCAAGGATGTGGGGGTCAGGAATTAGCCTCTGGTGCCCTTTAATTTTACAGAAAGACCATAATTTCGGGAATTCTTTTCCCCGCTGCTCAATTTGTTTAAGAATATCTGCATGCTACAAAGGCTTATTCTGTGAGTCAACCATCCCCCTCAGGGCCCATACATTAAGATACAGAGTGAGGGAGAAAACAACATATGCGCTGTCACTGAAGATATTAATTGGCTCTGTACACACAAGAATGACCTGTAAAGCTGCTTCTAGTTCAGCTCTCTGAGCGGAGAAATGACCAGGTAGTTTATACTGCAGCAGCAATGGCTTAGCTGGAAGCCACACTGCGAAGCCTGTGACGTAATGCCCCTCATGCCAATATCGAGCTCCGTCGATATAGGCACAAGGAATTCCTTCTTGAAAACCTGCTCGGAAGGGGGAGGGAGTGACATTAGCCTGTTCAATTTGACAATCGTGACTTTTTCCTGCATATTGCATCATCTGGGCTAAGTGATATTTCTCACCCACTTCGACTTGTAAGTCTCTAGTCTCAAAATCAATGATCCATTGGGCCATTCTCTGTGAATTAATACCTGAAGCTTTTCCTTTCAACAAAGTTTTAAAGTGACATGCGGGGTTTGTAAAATTAAAGGAGCAAATCACACTATATGTCTCACTTGATTCATAGTCCAGTGCACGCCCAGTTGGTGCTTCATGCACAGAGTGAATCCTTTTTCCACGAAGGGTAAGCAATAGAGTTGAGCGATACCGTCCGATACTTCAAAGTATCGGATCGGAATGGATCGGCCGATCTTAAAAAAAAAAAAAAAAAAAAAAAGTCTATGGGACTTCCGGTATCGGAATAAGAAAAATCCTGTGTTCCCACACAGCAATGGCATAAAGTGAAACTAGGGACTTTTTTTTTTTAAGTGGCGGAGGAATACAGTGCGGAAGGATACCTACCTTCCGTCATTGGATTCCTGCAGCCCGTAGAGAACGGCAGCAACAGTTGATGCTGCAGTTCTCTACCCAAGATCGTCGTGGGACACACTCGTGGACTGCTTCGGATCGTGGGTGAGTATTTTTGTGGTTTATGTTAATATTTATTCCGTAAAAGACAATGGCTTCGGGGAACAATGTGACAAGTATTGGTAAGTATGTTACTCTATGTTATATGTACTGTATGTCTATGTATGTATTGTATGAATGTATTGTATGTAGTATATATGTGGTATGTATGTAGCATGTAGTATGTATGTAGTATGTATGTAGCATGCATGTAGCATGCAGTATGTATGTAGCATGCATGTAGTATATATGTAGTATGTATGTAGCATGTGGTATGTATGTGGTATGTATGTGGCATGCATGTAGTATGTATGTAGCATGCATGTAGTATGTATGTAGCATGCATGTAGTATGTATGTAGCATGCATGTAGTATGTATGTAGCATGCATGTAGTATGTATGTAGCATGCATGTAGTATGTATGTAGCATGCATGTAGTATGTATGTAGCATGCATGTAGTATGTATGTAGCATGCATGTAGTATGTATGTAGCATGCATGTAGTATGTATGTAGCATGCATGTAGTATGTATGTAGCATGCATGTAGTATGTATGTAGCATGCATGTAGCATGCATGTAGCATGCATGTAGCATGTATGTAGCATGCATGTAGCATGTATGTAGCATGCATGTAGCATGCAGTATGTATGTAGCATGCATGTAGTATATATGTAGTATGTATGTAGCATGTGGTATGTATGTGGTATGTATGTGGCATGCATGTAGTATGTATGTAGCATGTATGTAGTATGTATGTGGCATGCATGTAGTATGTATGTAGCATGCATGTAGTATGTATGTAGCATGCATGTAGTATGTATGTAGCATGCATGTAGTATGTATGTAGCATGCATGTAGTATGTATGTAGCATGCATGTAGCATGCATGTAGCATGCATGTAGCATGTATGTAGCATGCATGTAGCATGTATGTAGCATGCATGTAGCATGCAGTATGTATGTAGCATGCATGTAGTATATATGTAGTATGTATGTAGCATGTGGTATGTATGTGGTATGTATGTGGCATGCATGTAGTATGTATGTGGCATGCATGTAGTATGTATGTAGCATGCATGTAGTATGTATGCAGCATGCATGTAGTATGTATGTAGCATGTATGTAGCATGTATGTAGCATGTATGTAGCATGCATGTAGCATGTATGTAGCATGCATGTAGCATGTATGTAGCATGCATGTAGCATGTATGTAGCATGCATGTAGCATGCATGTAGTATGTATGTAGCATGCATGTAGTATGTATGTAGCATGCATGTAGTATGTATGTAGCATGCATGTAGTATGTATGTAGCATGCATGTAGTATGTATGTAGCATGCATGTAGTATGTATGTAGCATGCATGTAGTATGTATGTAGCATGCATGTAGTATGTATGTAGCATGCATGTAGCATGCATGTAGCATGCATGTATGTAGCATGCATGTAGTATGTATGTAGCATGTATGTGGCATGTATGTGGTATCTTTTTTTTTATTTTTTTTTTAACATTTAACACATTAGCCGGATGATGGGACTACTACTGTCCCATCATTGGCTAATGTGTCAATCACTGTCATGGTAGCAGGCATCGCCCGATGGGACGATGCTTGCACAGACCCCCGGACATCAGCACAGCCCCCCGGCAGGCCGGTACAGACCCCCACAGGGAGCACAGACCACCGGCAGGCCGGCACAGCCCCCCGGCAGGCCGGTACAGACCCCGGGCAGTCCACACACCCCCCCGGCAGGCCGGCAGAGACCCCCGGAAGGCCCGAAATGACGGCGCATCATGATGCGCACACACCATGACGTCAGGCTGTCAATCAACTTTGAACTTCCGATTCCGATGCCGACTTTCGATATTGAAAAAATATCGGAAGTCGGTATCGGAATTCCGATACAGCAAGTATCGGCCGATACCCGATACTTGCGGTATCGGAATGCTCAACACTAGTAAGCAACCTAGAGTAGTAACCAAGGGCATACAACTGACTAGACACTTCTGGGCTTTCTTTGGGCCATTTTTGTAGGAGCACAGAAGAAATAGAAACATCACCGGTGTGTGTCTGAATATAGAACGGTTGGGAAGGATCAGGGTTAACCAATGCAGTAGCTGCCGTAAGGGCGCGCTTCAATCCCTCAAAAGCCTGTAAGGCGGTTCCCTCTATATTGACGGGGGCAAAATCATCATCAACAGATTTTAGTAAATCATACAGTGGTTTAGCCAAGTAGGCAAAATCCTCAATAAATTCTCTTGAAAAATTGATAAGACCCAAAAAAAATTTGAGCTCAGTAATATTGGTTGGTATGGGGACAGCTTGAATAGCTTTAACCCTGTCATGCATGGGTTTCTTTCCTTCTGCTGAGACAGACACACCCAAAAATTTAACCTCTGATTGTACTTTGTCTAGACTCATTTTGAGTCCTGCATTTTGTAAAGCCTGACAAACATTTTCAAGGGTCTCTTTGTGTTCACATTCATCGACAGTTTGAATCAATAAATCATCCACATACTGTAAGACATTGTCTCCGTAGCCAAGGGGTTCTAACACTTGAGCCAATGCCTGATGGAAATACAGAGGAGAACTGTGAAATCCCATGGGCAACCGCGTGAACAAGTATTGCACATTCTTAAAAGTGAATGCAAAGCGGAGGGCAGATTCAGGTGTTAGGGGTACTGAGAAAAAGCCATTTGCAATGTCCAAACAAGAAAACACTTTACAATCACTCCTCAGCTGTGGCATAACTTCAGGGACAGATGCAACAAGGTGAGCTGCTGAGGGAGTGTACTTATTTACAAGTCTCAGGTCTTCTACCTTTCGAAAACTGCCATCTTCCTTTTTTTCAGGTAGGACAGGACTGTTACATGGGGAATTACCTTTCACAACGACACCTTGCTTTTCCAATTCACTGACTGCAACCCTTATGTAGGGGATTGCGTCCTCCGGAACACCGTACTGACGCTGGAAAGGTGGCAGTTTTTCACCATCAATTTTAACCTGAGTTTGCATTAACCCACAATCCGTTTTCTGTGAGATCCACAATTCAGGGAACTTTTGCTTCAATTCATTTTTCAAAGCATCATTGTCAGCATTTTCAACATTTTCATCAGTACATAATCCGAAACTAGCAATGGGTAATTTGTGACTCTCCTCCTCCTCCTCCACAGGGACAATTACAGAACAGATGGTGGCTTCTTTGTTCCGCCACAGGACTTTGTTACATAAATCAACAACAATTCCCATTGCTCCCAAAACATCAGTACCCAAAATAGTGGACCGTAACTGTGGGTTTAACCAAAAAGCGCATCGAAGACCCCTTTGCTTCGATCCCCCTGTGTTCTGAAATCTCAGGTTTACTGGATGACTTTTTACTGCTTGAATACAGGAGCCCTCAAATCCTACCAAAGTGGTAGTCCAGGGGGTGACTGCAATTTGTGTCTTGTTACTGAAACTGAGGCTCCTGTATCGATGAGGATATCTTCCCACAGCAGCCCCTCTATTCTTGCCTTGACATAAGGTCTACCATCCTTGCCCAGGAAAAGGGGGGCAAGGAGGGTAAGGGGAACAGGGGGAGCACTCCATCAATCAGTGTTACCTGTAGTGGGAAGCCCAAAAAATCCATCATCCCCATCTGGACACGGCTTCCGACCAACAGCTGCCACCTCCGCCCCAAAGAGATCCTTAGTCAGGGTCCGGTCCTCATGTTCCTGTAGCTCCCTAATCAGCGGAGAATAGGGACGAGGAGGAGTGACCCCTCCCTGAATAGCATGGACCTCCGGGCACGGATAAGTGAAAGCTATTGGGGAAGGAGCAGGAGCAGAAGGCTCCTGAGAAACAGGGTTAACCATTTGAAGACCATTATACTGCTGATACTGCCTAGGGTCATTCACTGCTGGATACAGAGGTCTAAGTCCGAAAGGTGGTCTAGAGAACTCTCGGAGCCGTTGGGGGTTAAATAGCTCCCGGGGTTCTCGGGGTATAGTCCCTGGCACAAAGTTGGGGCAAGAACTTCTAACATGTTCTAGCTGTCTGCAAAAATAACACAAGGGAGGACCCCTCATGGGATCCCGTGGGGGCTCTGCCGAACGGGACCTGCCCATTCTCGGCAGCTGGCCGTACCCCCCCGGAACTCCTGGCCTCCCTAAATCAGCAGATACACCCCGAGGTGAATGGTACGCAAAAACATTAGACTTGTCACCCTTCACCTCGGATTGCATTGTCCTAACATTGGTTAATAAGGCCTCCACCACATCCTCAATTGATTCTGCATTTTGCAAAACTCCTGATTTAAAAACTCCCTCTAAGGGAACCTTTTTTACAAATTGTTCCATCATAGCAAATTTATCACCCTGGTCCATAGTATCTAAGGTCTTATCAAATACAACACACCAGGCAGCAACCCATTTATCTGCCTCTATTCTGAGATCACTCCCCTTTCTAATTTTAAAGGAATCCAACAATGCCGGAGAGGGCTTTCTGCCCCCTAACTTCTGTGAAATCACAAAGTTCATTCTTCCCTGCGGTTCTGTCAGATCACACTGAACTCCCTTCGCTTGCTGAGCTCTAAGATGGGACATGAACTCAGGGGGCACAAAAGACATGAAATAACGGGAAGCATCCTCCTTAAATTTAATTTGAAATTTATCTAGCCATGATTCAAAACCAAGAACATTACGAAACACTCCCTTACTTTCCCCCCAATTAGGCAAATTTTTAACAAATTTAAGATGGACCAGGGACATTTGGCCGGGGATTTTTTTTTTTCGGGGTCGAAGCAGCGTCACACTTAACCTAGGGTCTGCATGTGCTGAAGCTATCGGGACAATATATCTTTCCTCAACTGTGTCTGCATTATCTGGAGCTGTTGGGACACTATATCTTGTTATGTACTACTTCACCCATTCTCCTAACTCTCTTCTCTAGTCTACAACTGTATTTACATCAGCACTGTGTCTCGAAGCTGCAGTGTTCATCTGTGACATAACTGCTCTCAGCTGCTGCTGCTCACACCCCTCCTCTCTGTGCTTCCATGCTAGCTCCAGCATCTCACTGAGCTTTTCTAATCTCTCCCTATACGCTGCCCCTCCCTGGGTGATCATGTTAACATATTGTTGGGTAAGCTGCCTATCAAGAGCCTGATCAAAAGTTATGACTGTCTTACACAAAGCCGCTACTCGGCTACGAGTCTTTCCTAGCGAATTTTTTCTATCTAACTCCCTGTTCTCTTTGGTAAACCAACGCATACAATTTAACAACGTGGTTTCCACATTAGCCCCCTCCAGCTGGGGTGTGCCAGCATATTTCTCTGCCTGTTTCCGTAACCACTCCATATTTACAGTGGTCTACAAGGACGAATTTTACTCTATTCTAGTATTCTAGTATCAACAAATGCAATTTAAGCAAAGTTAGATACTCACACCTCTCTCGGATGGAAGACCTCGCTGCAGGCTGGGTCAACCAAAAATATCAAAAGAGGTGCAGCCGTGATTCCAGTCTCACTCGTTACGCTTGCCAAGCGTCTCCCCACGTCCTTTTAAAGCTTCTTGCTACCCGGCACAAAAAAGTTCTCACGTCCTTGTAGATAGCTTCTTCTTAGTTGCACATCTTTTTATAGTCTTTTTTTTTTTCTTCTGTAGTTTCCTTATAAAAAAAATCATGCAGGCGGTCTCGGAGTGATCACGAGAGGTTCTCCTTCAGGCTGGCTTCCTTCGATCGGATTAACATATGGCCATATGCTTTTTTTATTTTTTCTTCACTCTTCCAACCTCCAAGCCCTCATCTTCAAATTCTTCCAGTGGTTCTTCTGGAGGCAGCTCTCCGGAGCCACTCCTCCTGGCTGGCAATTGCCACTTGTAAGAAAAAATTCTTATTGAGAGAGCTGGAAGAGCCAGAAAAATATGGAGACTATCCTCTTATCAAGCTGAGGTCGAAGTTTATTCAGGAGATACACGGCAAAACAGAACGGACAATCAGAGAAGTTGAAATATGCGGGCAAAAACAGGAATTCAGATGGGCAGAGATTTGCTAGGAAGTCTGGCGATGATACGGCCCCGGGCTAGACTATGGGTGCCTTTTTATACCTAATACAAACAAAGAACTGAATTTTGCTGCAGAGGGCATTCATATTATAATTCTGAGGTGTTTACATGGTAATCTACAGAAACAGGTATTTTTTTAGAATATAAGGATATAATATGACAACACCAATTAACTTTTCTTCACACAACATTAAAACCCATAAAAGTCATTATTATGTATACTGTAGATACTGCCGTCCATCTCATCCTTGCCTCCAGACCTCATCCATAAATTGACATCTTGACATTTTAATGACTTTTCTCTTTCTACCAACAATATCACATAAACACACATTGACCATATATTTGGTGACCCTATTCCCCTATTGATCCAATCTTCCTCTATGCACATCTACTGAGGTTGGTAGGAGACATGCTCTCATTTTCCATCCTCCATTTAGTACATTTTATTAGCTCTTTTGTAAAAGTTGAATCTTCTCTAACTTTTGACAAGATGGCTGCCTGACTCATCATGGCCGCTCAGTATATTATGGCTGACCATTCTCTTACATACCCCCATTAGTATATAACATAGCCAGATAGTATATAACACACCCAAATAGTATTGTCATGATCCCAGTGCAGGTTTTTGAGCTGCACACCTGGGGTTAATGTCTGGAGCTCTGTGCAGGTTTTGACCTGCACACCTGGGGTTAATGATTGTGGCCTCTTTCTGGTTCTGGGAGAGCTTCTTAAACCCCTGGGAAGCTTCAATCCCTGCCAGTTATACTTTTGCCTTTGGCCTAGTGTGCTGACCCCTGTGTGCCTGTTTGTTGCTATAGCTTGTTGATATGGTTCTGACCCGGTTCTGTTTCCCGTTGTGAGTTTGCCTATTGATTTTGTACTGCATTATTATCTCTGTGTATGACTCATTGCCTGTGACCTGTCTACTCTCTGCTCGACCCTCTTGTACCTTTGCAGCTATCTCTGTGTGTGACTCATTGGCTACTATTCTCCCTGTCTATGCCCCCCTGGTAACTTTGTCTCGCAGTTACCCTGCTAGGAATTATCTTGCAGCTCCCAGCTCTGTGGCGTTTAGGCCACGCCCCTAGCAGTCACGTGCTTCAGGTCCTGCGGCTCTGAAGTACGCATCCACTCGGCTGCTGCCCACTCCACAGGTATCTTTGAGCACTGTTCGCTTTACTCAGGACACGCGCACTGGCTCAGTGAGCAAGTTCAGTGCGGTGTTCATGACAAGTATATAACACAGCCACATAGTATAAAACACAGCCTCCCCCATAGAATATAATATACCCCCAATAGTATATAACATAGCCCACATAATATATAACACAGCTCACATAGTATATAACACAGCCCACATAGTATATAACACAGCCACCTAGTATATAACAGCCCACATAGTATACTTTAGAACACAGCCTACATAGTATAGAACACAGCCCACATAATATATAAAACAGCCTCCCCCATAGAATATAATATACCCCCCATAGTATATAGTATACCCCCTAATAGTATATAACACAGCCACATATTATATAGCACAGTCCACAAAGTATATAGCACAGCCCACATAGTATATAACAGACCACATAGTATATATCACAGCCCACATAGTATATAACACAGCCCACATCTCCCCTCCCCGGGAATGGCCCCACAGTCCAGTTACTCATATTAAAAAAAAAAAAAACAAAAAACACAATCCTCACCTCTCCTCGTACCCATGCTGCTCCCGGCTGGCTCCTGTCTCAGCGGCTGCACTGCCTGGCACACAGTGAGTGCGCAATGATGTCATCGCACACCCGCAGTGTCAGAGGTCCTGTTTACCTGAAGCACGCATCTCCACCGCTGCCTCCCCGCCCCACAGGTATCTTTGAGCATAATTTGATCAACTCAGGACACGCACACTGGCTCAGTTAGCAAGTGCAGTGCGGTGTTCCTGTCATTATCACTGACCCTTAAGTTTCTCCTGTGAGTGGTGAGTTTTTTTTTCTTTATTTCACCAGGGGTTATGAGTGTTTGTTAGGGGAAGCACTAGCCGAGTGGTTTTGTTCTGAGTTCAGACGCTGAGCTGCTGAAGTTTCTTCGCTTTCTATGGCTTTTGTTGATTGCAGTTCATCCATCAATTTGACTCTCGTTTGATATCTCAATGCAAGATAGGGACAGTTAGGCTTGAGACGCTGGTTAATGTGGTGGCTATTGAATCCTCTCCCTTCACCAAAGAAGGGATTCTCTATGTCTCTGAGATTTTTTCACTCAAGGTGGGCCCAGCTCATGCTGAAAGAATAAGTTGTTTTGTTTTGGAGAACCTACCTGCTGGGTTGGTGTTGGGGATGCCATGGTTACAACGCCACAACCCAGTCATCGATTGGGAATCTGGGGAAATTGTTTGATGGGGTCCTAACTGTGTCAATCTATGTTTCCAATTTGCATTATTGTCTCAACCTGTCTGTTCCGTGGCGACATACCTATTCCTGCACGTTACTACATCTAGATAAGGTTTGGTGTCTGGAGGAGCTCCGTTTGAATTTTCTCTCTCTTTTTGGTAGTTTTGGTATTCTTGGAAGTGGTTTACGACTCCCTAACTATTTTTATTGTGGCTGTTGGTGGATACCAATCTTGTGGGTTTTCTTCCTTTTTTCTTTTTTACCACAGGGCCAGCCACAGTCCAGGTTGTTTTCTAGCTCCTGGGGAAAAAAGAATGTTGTATTCTCTTCAATTGCTTGTTTCTTTTTTAGTGTTCTATGTTGTCTTTGTCTCCCCATTCCCTTCTGTTTTTTTCCCTCCCCAATTAGCTGTCGGAAAGTACCTGTATCTGATCCGGATTATTGGCAAATGAGTTTCACCACTTTTTCAAAATGGTACATTTACTATCTCTGAATGTCAAGGGACTTAACTCCCCTGGAAAAAGGAGGCTTGCCCTACGGGAGCTGAGATCCTGAAAAGCAGATATTGCCTTTCTTCAGGAAACACATTTTGACAATACGGGTTCCTTTAGATTCGCTTCTGGCTCCTTTCACATGTCATACTCTGCGTTCTCATACAATAAGAGAGGGGGAGTGGCTATTTTGATCTCCTCGGGTTGCCCTCTGCAGGTGCATAAGGCACATTTGGGCTCCGGGGGTAGATATATAATTTTGGAGGCCTCTTAAGAGGCAATCCCATCATCCTATGCAATCTCTATGCTCCTAACACGGGACAGAATACATTTTTGAGAAAAGTTCCTTCCCTAATCCAAAGACTTATGCTGACTTCTTTGCTATTGGGGGGGAGATTTCAACGTCCCCTTCTCGGAGTAATTTGACAGATTCTTTATCACTGGTAAATCCCCTTCACAAAACTTGATCACTTTAACGAGAGAGTTCAGAAGGTTAATCAGAACTAAAGGTCCCGTTACATTTAGCAATGCACCAGCGATCCCAACAACGATACGACCCGGTCAGGATCGCTGGTGCATCACTAAATGGTCGCTAGTGAGCTGCCAAACAGGCAGATCTCACCAGCGATGCAGCAGTGGTCAGCGGTCGTTACTTACCTGTCACACGCAGCTCTGATGACGACTTCCCCCCGCGTCCATGCGTCGCTCATTGGCGCCAGCAGGAAGCCGACAATGAGAAAATGGACCAGGACGTTCTCGCACGATCAGCGATATCCAACGGGGGGCCAGTCGGAGGTAAGTGTCACATGTAGCGAGATCGCTAGCGATATCGCTGTTGCGTCACAAAATCGGTGACGCTTTAGCGATATCGCTAGCAATATCACTATGTGTAAAAGGTTCTTAACTCTCTGTTTGACTTATGGAGAATAGACCACCCTATGGACAGAACCTTCTCTTTCTACTCTCTCCCCTCCCCCTATTGCACCCATTCTAGAATAGATAATTTTTTTGCGAATACTCCGGTCCTCAGGATGTTGACGAAGGCAGAGATGGGTCACATTACCTGGTCCGATTACGCCCCTGTGATTTTGGACCTTAAGTTTTCTCATCCGGCTTCCAGGAAATGTCACTGGCGGTTGAATGAGTTTTTAATTAAGGACCCAACAATTCGGAGAACCCTGTTGAACCATCTCACTGACTTCTTCCATCTGAATGAGGGATCGGTTTCTTCTACGGCAATGCTATGGGAAGCTCATACTGCGGTTATGAGGGGGTGCTGCATAATGGAAGGTTCTAGATTAACAAGAAGCGTTAGAGGCGAATATGATAAATTAACCTCTCAATTGGCAGCTGAGGAGCGTATGTTGGTAGCTTCGCCATCAGTAAAGGCCTTGAATAGCGTTGTGGGGCTTAGAGAGAAATTAAAAGATATAACATCACGCAAAAATATTATGAAAAGGGCAATAAAGCCCATACTCTTCTGGCAAGGATGTTAAAAGATAGGGCCCTAAGTTCCCATCCTCAGTCCTTGAGGGGTTCTGATGGTACGATCCACTATGACCCTGCTGTAATTTTGGATATGTTTTATAATTTCTAGAGCAAATTGTACAACTTGCAAGACACTACATATCCAAAAAAATCTGATAGAGGGGGATTGCTGCGCCAGTTCCTCTTAAGCCTAAACCTCCCAACTCTCCCCATGGAAGCCTTGGTATCTCATAACTGGAGTGTGACGTGGGAGGAGATCCTCGAAATACTAGCTGGTCTCCCCATGGGTAAGTCTCCTGGCCCTGACAGGCTGACATACCTGTACTATAAAAGTTTTGCAGAAGAGCTCTTCCCTCACATGGTCAATCTATTTAACTCTTTTCTGGAGGGCTCCCCCATGCTGGAAAAATTGGCCCATTCCTACTTGGTTCTTGTCCCAAAGGTGGGGAAGGATCCCTTGGAGTGATGAATTCTGACTTCAAGGTTTTTACTCGCTTGTTGGCTAGTAAGTTGAACTGTTGGCTCCCTCAGCTTATCAACAAGGACCAGGTGGGTTTTGTCCCTAACCGGCAGGGGGGAGACCACACTAGAAGGGCGATTGACTTAATTGATGTAGCTAACAAAAATAAGCTACAGTCCCTGATACTGAGTCGAGATACGGAAAAGGCATTCAATCACCTTTTGAAACCTTAAAGGCCTTTGGCTTTTCGGGCCCCTTCCTAGCAGCTATACAAGTTTTGTATAGCGCTCCCTCTGCCTCAGTTAAGCTCCCCTTCCATATGTCTTTTGTTGTGAATTCCCTTGCTCAGATGTCTGAGCCGAAGCTCCCTCTGGTGGTTACTGAGAGTAGTGGAGCTGGCCAGGTTGATGGAAGTTCCCCACCTGAGGATGATAATTGGGAACCTGTGATTACTGGCTGGGAGCATATAATTGAGCTGGCTGCTCATGAAGGTTGCTGGTGATTTTCCTCCTTGTGTATTTGGAGTTCTTTTGTCCCCTGCCTGATCTGCATGGTTCAGTTAAGTGATTCTTTTGCTAATCCTTTGCATCTAATCTGGTTATGCCTGTTTTTTTCTTTCTGCTTTGTTGCTAGGGTTCAGCATGCTCCTTGCTGGGGGCAGCGCTGGGCCCTGCTTCATATGTTACAGCTTGTTCAGTCCCTTGTTATGTTAGTATCTTTTTGCTTTGCTTTCAGTTTATACCAGAGTGCTGATCTAGCGGGGGTGAGGTCGTATGGCCTCAGGTTTTTTGTATATCAGAAGTGTTGGACTTTTATAGGATTTTGTGCGTGATTGCAGACAGTATCTTTTCTGTCCTGTCCTGTCTAGACAGCTTGGGCCCCACCGTTTGCTCAGTCTGTTCTCTGCCTGTGTTTGTGTCTCATCTTGTCTCACCGACAATATATGTTTGGGGGCTATCTATTCCTTTGGGGATCTGGGCAGTTTACATTTCACCTTTCTGTCTTTAGGCTGTTAGTTCTCCGGCTGTGACAAAGTGTCTAGGACATCGTAGGAACGCTCCACGGCTACTGCTAGTTATGTTGATAGGATCAAGGGTCTGCAATCCGCTTAGTTACCAACCTCTCTGGTCTTCTGGTGGCTTAGCCTGTTCCTGCCATCCTCCTTGGTGACCCATTCATAAGTCTTCCCCTTTTAAAACATCCAATGAGACCCATCAGGGTTGCCCTCTATTGCCCCTATTATATGCTTTATGCTTCGAGCCGCTAGCGACTATGATTAGGCAAAACACTAACATTTCAGGGATAGAGGTTCGGGATAAGATCTCTTTATTTGCTGCCGACTTCCTTCTAACTCTGACTAATCTCCATGTTATGTTACCTAATCTGATGGAGGATCTTAAAAAATATGGTGATTTATCGGGGTATAAGTTAAACACGTCAAAAACGGAGGCCCTCCCATTGAACATCCCCCCAGATGTATTAGATCACCTGAAATTAGGTGGAAAGCTGAGAATATTCAATACCTGGGGGTTAAACTTTCCTCCTCTTACGACAATCTATATAGTTCCAATTACCCGCCGCTTCTGACTGAGCTGAAGAGATTGTTAGATAAATGGAAGCTGCTCCCTTTATCATTTTTGGATAGGATTTCCTCGCTCAAGATATCCCTTCTCCCTAAACTACTCTGTTACTTTCAAGGTTCCCATGAGTGAGCTCAAGTCCTTCCAGGCGGAAGGATGGTCGTCATCTGATCTCTTGGCGTGTCCTCGTCTCCCTTACGTCGCAGGGAGGACTATCGGTCCCGGATATAACTAAAAATTATTGGGCTGCTCACCTTCGTAGAATCCCTTCGTGGTCCTCATTTTGGGCTTACACTAAATGGACAGAAATTGAGAAGCTGTGGTTGATCCCTGTCCATCCTAATTCTCTACCGTGGTCTCAGAGGACTGTTGCAATTCCAGATCCCCTTTTGGGCCCGATTCGATTTACAAGGGAAATTTGGCACTCATGTATGAAGAAGTTTGGTTTAGCTTCCCCAAATTTGCCTATGATCTCCTTCATATTCCAACCCCTCTTGCCGAGCAGTCTGGAATATGGTCCCCCATATGGGTCTGTTTAGATTTGCAGATGTGGTAGACGGAGACATGCTTGAGCTGCTTTCGTTCAATGATCTTGAATCTAAATTATCTGTTACTAATAAAGAGTTTTTCCAATACTTGCAGATCAAGTATTTTGCCTCTTCCCTTTTTGGTTCTTCATGAATCTCCCTGTCAACTGATTTTGAGAGGCTAAGTAGGAGTGGGATGGCGACTGAAGGCTTAATTTCAGAAATTTATAAAATTTTCTGTTCCCCTCGAGATGGTCATCAACCAAAACACCCCTACATAAGCAGATGGGAATCTATTCTGGGAGATGAACTCTTGCCCCAGAAGTGGCATATTATTTGGGAAAAGGTGGCTAAATCATCTATGTGTACCCTCTATAAAGAGAATCAATATAAGATATTAATGTTTTGGTATCACACGCTTGATCTTCTGAATAGACTGAATCCTGAGATTCCAAATGTGTGTTGGCGATGCGGCTTAGACGTGGGTGCACTGTATCATATCTTCTGGACATGTCCAGAGATTCAGAATTTTTGGAGGGAAGTAGGCTCACTGATTTCCACGGTGCTTTATGCTGAAGTTGGACTGGATTTGACTGTATAGCTGCTAAATCTCACCCCTGGGGGATGGGGAGGAGGGCCGCAAAGCTGTTAGTTCGCATTCTTAAGGCCCCGTTACACGCAACAATATTGTGAATGATATCGTTGCAACGTCACCAGTTTGATGACGTAGCAGCGATGTCAAAACGACATCGTCGCGTGTGACACGTGTAGGGTTCGAGCAGGCTCACAGGATGCAGTGACGAGACACGAGACTGAATGTGGGGTGAAATAAACTTTTATAAGTTTTAAACCCGCAAGGGCTAAAACTGCTTAAATCAGACAAAACGGGAAACACTTATTTGTCCTCACAGGGACTCGTAAAACAACATAAAAAAAACAAAAAGGGTCCTTATTTTCCCTATAATACACTTAGCCTTCTGGGCGTCGCTCGAGTTCACGACCACTCAGGGGTTGCAGATGTGGCTGCCTTGTAATCCACGACTTCCCGGAAGGACTTGTGCTTGTCCAGCCCCGAAGAGACCAGAACGATGGGGCGCAGCAGGCCCTTAAGAAGCTGGACGGTGGGGCGCAACGGGCCCTGTAGTAACCGGAACGATGGGGCACAACAGGCCCTGAAGAAACCGGAACGATGGGGCACAACAGGCCCTGAAGAAACTGGGCGGTGGGGCGCAACGGGCCCTGAAGAAATGGGGTCGGTGGGGCACAACGGGCCCTGAAGAAGCTGGCACGGTGGGGCACAACAGGCCCTGAAGAAATGGGGTCGGTGGGGCACAACGGGCCCTGAAGAAGCTGGCACGGTGGGGCACAACGGGCCCTGAAGAAGTGGGGTCGGTGGGGGCACAACAGGCCCTGAAGAAACTGTTCAGGGGGTCAATCTCCCAGGCGTCCGTTTAGAGGCGCTCGTTCCCCAGCCAGGTCATGACGCAGTTTCAAAAAAAGACATAAACGTTAACAAATTCTGCTCAGTGTCCCCTCAGTAACCGGGACGGGCTCTGCGGCCGCCTATAGCGAGGTGACGTCCCCTGAGGTCGGTGATGACGGGGCCGCAGCTGTGGGAGAAGACAGGGGGGCAGTGTCCTGGCCACTGTACCGGATTGCTGTGTCGTCGCAGCAGTCGCCTGAGATCCCGGTCCTGTCACACCACGGAGGGAATCAGCGGCCGTCACTTTATCTGAATCTTTGCGGGGGGAAACTCCCGGGGAGAGTCTCTTACGCGTCAACCTTCGGTCAGTCTCAAATTTCCCTTTTTCAGACTCCTGCCTGTCTCTCTTTTCCACACCGTCAGTTGCCACAGTCCTCTCTCTGCCGCACGGCTTCCTCTCTCCTGTCAGGCTCTCTGCCAACTGCCACCTCAGCGCGTCCCCTGCTCCTTTTACCCTCGCCCCGCCCCCTGTTGTCCTGACAACTTCAGTCGCATGTCTCCCTTTGTAATCCCCCTGATGTGGTTTCTTCAACAACCCTGATGGCGGTCCCCCTGGTTCCAGCCCAATCACTGTATGGGGGTCCTCCTCCCCTCATTCCCCCACCCTGTAAGCTCGCCAGTCCTCGGGCGAGGGTGTTAGTCTATTGAGATTGGTCTGTAAAGGTGTCAATATTTGTTGCCATACGAACTGGTCTTGTTCATACCGTTCGGGGGGTTTGCCGGCTGTTGACCGCTCGGAGCGTCTAAGTTCGACTGGGGTGGAATCTTCTGGGGTGGTGGACGTCGGTGAGCTGCAAGATGCCGGTGGGTTAATTGTGTCAACTGGCTCATTATTGGGTGGAGGGCCCTTGGGAACTGGAGGGAAATCCTCGTCGTCTGAGTCCCAGCATATGGACTCCGGTTCGGATGTCTTCGGGACGGGTTCCAGTTGCTTCGGGTCGGAAGAAATACACAGGCGTAACATATTACGATGCACAATGCGAGTAGGCAGTGTTTCATCCTGCTCGGGCTGTATTTCGTACACAGGTCCTTCTGAATGGATACGGCGTAGTACCCGATAAGGACTCTCTTCCCAACGTGACTCCAGTTTATTCTGGGGGCGTTGATCTAGTACAAGCACACGGTCCCCGCTTTGGAGATGGGGAGGGGAGGTTGTATTCTTCCCGGGGTGTTCCCAGTCTTGAAGTTTGGTATGTACAATTCGGTGAAGAGTTTGCAACCTGTGGCGATGATTTCGGACCCAAGACGACACTCCGGTCCAGGGCCGAGGCTCTTCGGGGTCCAACTCTACCTCCGTGATCCCTTTACCCTCTCGTCCGAACAGCAGGAAATAAGGAGTATAGCCCGTTACTCGATGTACCCGATTATTATAAACCCACACTAATTCAGAAACATATTCAGGCCAACGAGCTTTCTTGTCACTCTCCAGAGTGCGTAGCATTTGAATCAATGTCCGATTAAATCGCTCACAAGCCCCATTCCCTTGCGGGTGATATGGTGTGGTCCGGGATTTATCAATCCCATAAAGATGATGTAGTTCCTCCATAACTTTCCCCAAAAAACATGCTCCCTGGTCGGAATGTATGTGTTGAGGACAGCCGTACACTTGTATAAAATTTCTGCAAATTGCGGAGGCGGCTGACTCCGCGGTCTGGTCTCGAGTAGGGGTGACCACAGCGAATTTAGTGAAATGATCCACCATGACGAGGCAGTGTTCGTATCCCTGGAATGCGGGACCAATGTGCAGATAATCCACCGTCAAGAGCTCCAAGGGTTCTGAAGTCACAATCGTCTGTGTTGCGGCCCTCTGAGCAGGCGGTTTGGCCAATTCACATAAGCGGCAAGTACGACAAACTTCGTCCACAACAGCCGACAAGAGTGGGTGATAAACTTTCTGTTGTAACCATTGCAAAGTCTTTTTGACTCCAAAGTGGGCCCCTTTTTCGTGAGCCTCTCGAGCCAGTTCGTGTAGTTGAGCTCCGGGCGTAACCACCTGCCAAACAGTCGTTGAGGTTGTTTGCGAAGTGATCTTACGGTACAGTAATCCCCTTCGGATAATCAGTCTCTCCCATTGTCGCAGCATCAGCGACAGGTCTTGGGTCAAAGCTTGTCGTTGAGTATCAGTGGGTAATTGACCAGCGGCGACCCATGTCCGGAGAAGTCCAACTTCTTCATCTTCTTGTTGCTGTTGTATCCACTTATTACGAGATTGTTCCAGGATGCCCCTGTGGGCCTCTGGGGAAGATACTTTTGCATCAACATTGGTGAGCACGGCAGCGGTAAGAGCGAACGGTATTTCCTCTCCTTCTAATTCTTCGTCTCGATTCTGTCCAGGAGTTGTATGTCGAATCCTAGAGAGAGCATCTGCATGAACATTCTCGGCCCCTCTTTTGTAAATAATCTTGTAATTGTACTTCGCCATTCGGGCCACCCATCGCTGCTCCAAAGCCCCCAACTTGGCGTTTTCCAAATGAGCCAGTGGGTTATTGTCAGTTCGCACTACCACCTCGGAGCCCGCTAGGTACTCTGCGAATCTCTCCGTCATAGCCCACACCACTGCGAGGAGCTCGAGCTTAAAAGAGCTGTAATTGTCAGGGTTACGCTCGGAGTCATGGAGTGAACGGCTTCCATATGCGATCACCCTTTCCCGGCCATCCTGAACTTGTGACAACACAGCTCCTAGCCCGTGAAGACTCCCGTCAGTGTGCAGGATGAACGGCTGAGAAAAATCCGCATAAGCCAACACTGGGGCATCCGAGAGTGCAGCCTTGAGATCTCGGAAGGCCTCTTCCTGAGGGTGTTGCCACTGGATTTTTCGCCCATTGGCCCCAGCGGGAGCCCCCTTCAGCAGGTCATGTAGGGCTCGAGCTCGACATGCAAAATTCTTTACGAAACGACGGTAATATCCAGATAACCCCAGAAAAGCCCGCACGTCTTTCACCGTCTCGGGGGTAGGCCATTCCTGGATAGCAGCAATCTTCTCCCGGGATGGCCTCACACCTTCTGCCGAAACGACATGACCCAGATACTCAATCTGAGAGCGAAATAGGTGACATTTCTGAGGCTTCACCTTCAACCCATACTTTTGCAGCCGGCTGAGTACCTGTCCCAACCGCTTCAGGTGGTCCTCGAAGGAGGCGGCATAGACGATGATGTCGTCCAGGTAGATCAACGTGGCCTCAAAATTGAGATCCCCTAGACATCGCTCCATCAATCGCTGAAATGTCCCGGGGGCGTTGGCCAGCCCGAATGGCATTCGATTAAACTCAAACAGTCCCATGGGCACTATGAACGCCGTCTTAGCTCTGTCCTCTTCTGACATAGGCACCTGCCAGTACCCACTGGCCAAGTCCAGGGTCGAAAAATATGTTGCTTTACCCAATGCAGACAGAGATTCTTCTATGCGGGGCAGTGGGTATGAGTCTTTAATAGTGCAAGCATTCAATTTACGATAATCAACACAGAATCGTAGTGTACCATCTTTCTTCCGGACCAACACGATGGGGGCCGCCCAAGGGCTTTGACTTTCCCGTATCACCCCTTTTTGTAGCATCTGAGCCAGCAAAGTTTTCACCTCCTGATAGAGTTGTGGCGGGATCTGTCGATATCGTTCTCGGATAGGGGCCGCTCCTGCTGTGGGGATCTCATGAGTGATGGCGGTGGTACACCCAAAGTCGTCCTCATGACTAGCAAATACTTCATGGTACTGTCCCAGCAATGCTTTTACTTGTGAAAGTTGGGCCGCAGTTAGTCCAGAAAGCTCGGCCCGCATCTGCTCCAAAATATTTCGGCCCTTCTCTTGTGTCGAGACTTCGTGGGCCTGTAGGGTTCGTATTGTTACCTCCCCAGGATCCTCGGGGTGTACTCGTAATTGAACCGCAACAGCGTGCAGCACTTCTTCTAGAGGCTTTACTAGTTTGGCCAGTACAGTCCGTGCTTTCAGAATGATATCTCGGTCTTCAAGGTTAACGCAGCGGACCAGGGCGGTTCCTTTTCGCACCGTAGCGAGGGAACGGGCCACCAGTATGCCAGGAGGTAAGTGCTCTGAGTGACACGGCTCCACCTGCACCTCTACGCCTTCCAAAGGTATCGGGGCCCGAATTGGCAGGGCCACCACTGTCTGTCCAGGAGGCAGCACAAGCAGGGGTGCCGCTGTCGCGATGACCTTGCCCAGAGCCTCACCCTCCTGGCAGTCCCGATGCACCCTCGCACCAGCTGCTGGAATACCTGTCCCTGAGCTGTGCGAGAACCCCACTGCTTCAGTGTCCTTTGTGTGGGATCATTAAGCAACAGGTTACCAAACTCTTTTAAAATATTCATGCCTAGGGTGACGGGGTGTCGTTGATCAGCTTCTCCTTGAGTCAGCACCATCCCTCTGCGGCCGAGGGGTTTACCGCACAACGTCACCTGCACCCACACTACCCCGGCAACCGGAACCGGCAGTTGGTTGGCGGCTACTAGTCTAATCATGGGCCCCCACTGAGGCCTTGCTGCCTCCGGAAAGTTTTGTTGAAAGTACGCTGCGGGCATAGTGGTTACTTGTGACCCAGTGTCCACCAGACACCGGACGGCCCGGCCCTCTACTTCTGCCCAAACTTCAGGACACTTTGCTACCAAATCTTCGGGACTTCCACCACCCCTAGTTGTGGTTTTCGGCTCCAAGCGGCGTCCCCCCAGCCCGGAGCCCTTTAGTTTAATGGCCGCCGGGGTGGGTATCTCCCACGCCGCGGACACTCTCGGGCGAAGTGGCCTGGTTCTCCACACTCATAACACCGGGCCGGTAGAGATTGACCACCTCGCGGAGAGCGTGACCCCCAGGGATCGGGATTAGCACTGGGTCGTCCAGTCTCCGGTTCGGTTCTTTTTACTTCAGCCAACTCGCTCTTTATATTTTTCAATTCACGCTTCATCTCCTCCACCCATTGAGGTTCCTCAACTGTGTTCGAGGAGGCCTCCACACCTCGGACCTTCCCCACGGGGACCGCCATCCCCTGCTCTTGCTCCTGAACCCGTGCCTGACTTCCCACTTCTGAAAAGTCGATTTGGGGATTCATTCTGATCCGTTCCCTTAAAGCCTGCTTTATCAGTGGATCTCGCAGTCCAGTCACCAGTAGGTCACGTAGGGTTATGTCAACAGGTCCTACCCCTACCCCATCTTTTCTTTCAATAGCCGTATGCAACTCTTGGAGTACATTCATATACTGAGTAATCGTCTCCCCCTCTGCCTGCATCCGGCTAAACAGTCGGGTCCTTAACTCTCCCACATTAGTGGGATCCCCGTGGGTCTGTTCCACTATCTGCAACACCTTTTCAAAAGTGTTGCGGTGCCCCGGGGGTTTCAACATCACTGACCTCCGCACCTCCCCGTCTAGGGCCATGAGTGCCACTTCAGCTTCCAGGTCAGGGGTCATTGGGTGTATCCGAAAAAGCCCCCTCATCCGCTCTGTCCAGCTCCATAGCATAGTATTTGAGCCAGAGAATCTAGGCAGGTTGTTCAACATGGCCCCCAATGAGATGCTGGTACGGGGACCCTCATTATTTACAGAGCTTACAGCTCCCCCATGTTCGGGGCTACCACTGTCCGCGCTCGGAGACTGCATCCTGCCGACTACGCCAAGTGTAGGGTTCGAGCAGGCTCACAGGATGCAGTGACGAGACACGAGACTGAATGTGGGGTGAAATAAACTTTTATAAGTTTTAAAGCCGCAAGGGCTAAAACTGCTTAAATCAGACAAAACGGGAAACACTTATTTGTCCTCACAGGGACTCGTAAAACAACATAAAAAAAACAAAAAGGGTCCTTATTTTCCCTATAATACACTTAGCCTTCCGGGCGTCGCTCGAGTTCACAACCACTCAGGGGTTGCAGATGTGGCTGCCTTGTAATCCACGACTTCCCGGAAGGACTTGTGCTTGTCCAGCCCCGAAGAGACCAGAACGATGGGGCGCAGCAGGCCCTTAAGAAACTGGACGGTGGGGCGCAACGGGCCCTGTAGTAACCGGAACGATGGGGCACAACAGGCCCTGAAGAAACCGGAACGATGGGGCACAACAGGCCCTGAAGAAACTGGGCGGTGGGGCGCAACGGGCCCTGAAGAAATGGGGTCGGTGGGGCACAACGGGCCCTGAAGAAGCTGGCACGGTGGGGCACAACAGGCCCTGAAGAAATGGGGTCGGTGGGGCACAACGGGCCCTGAAGAAGCTGGCACGGTGGGGCACAACGGGCCCTGAAGAAGTGGGGTCGGTGGGGGCACAACAGGCCCTGAAGAAACTGTTCAGGGGGTCAATCTCCCAGGCGTCCGTTTAGAGGCGCTTGTTCCCCAGCCAGGTCATGACGCAGTTTCAAAAAAAGACATAAACGTTAACAAATTCTGCTCAGTGTCCCCTCAGTAACCGGGACGGGCTCTGCGGCCGCCTATAGCGAGGTGACGTCCCCTGAGGTCGGTGATGACGGGGCCGCAGCTGTGGGAGAAGACAGGGGGGCAGTGTCCTGGCCACTGTACCGGATTGCTGTGTCGTCGCAGCGGTCGCCTGAGATCCCGGTCCTGTTACACCACGGAGGGAATCAGCGGCCGTCACTTTATCTGAATCTTTGCGGGGGGAAACTCCCGGGGAGAGTCTCTTACGCGTCAACCTTCGGTCAGTCTCAAATTTCCCTTTTTCAGACTCCTGCCTGTCTCTCTTTTCCACACCGTCAGTTGCCACAGTCCTCTCTCTGCCGCACGGCTTCCTCTCTCCTGTCAGGCTCTCTGCCAACTGCCACCTCAGCGCGTCCCCTGCTCCTTTTACCCTCGCCCCGCCCCCTGTTGTCCTGACAACTTCAGTCGCATGTCTCCCTTTGTAATCCCCCTGATGTGGTTTCTTCAACAACCCTGATGGCGGTCCCCCTGGTTCCAGCCCAATCACTGTATGGGGGTCCTCCTCCCCACACACGTAGCAAAGATCAACGATCAGTTGGCTGATCGTTAATCGCTGCCTTATGGTCTGGGCCATAAATCTATCATTGGTCTCCCGCTGGGCAGCACACATCACTGCGTGTGACAGCGAGTGACCAACGATCAGCCAGCTCCCAGTGCCATACAGCAGACGCTGGGAGCTGGTATCCAGGGTAAACAGCAGGTAACTAAGCACCACGCGGCGCTTAGTTACCCGCTGTTTACCCTGGATACCAGCGTGCTCAGTGGTCCTGATCGGGTATCCAGGGTAAACAGCGGGAAACTGAACGCCGCGCGGCACTTAGTTACCCTCTGTTTACCCTGGATACCAGCGTGCTCGCTGGTCCTAATCGGGTATCCAGGGTAAACAGCGGGTAACTAAGCGCCGCGCGGCGCTTAGTTACCCACTGTTTACCCTGGATACCAGCAAGCTCGCTGGTCCTGATCGCTGGTGAGTCTGCCTATGTGACAGCTTACCAGCGATCAGCTAACTATGTCCCAGCGATCCCATCCATGTCGGATCGTTGGTGGGATCGCTGGGACATTGAAGCATGTAACGGGGCCTTTACTGCGCCTAGATGTTTGATTGCTCTTAATTGGACACAGGTTTCTCCACCGCCTGTTCCCCAGCTACTCCACAGAATTAATGACATTAGACGGATGGAGTATATGACAGCGATACTGCAAGGGTGGAGTATTTTGACTCGGTCTGGGCTCCTTGGGATTACTTCTGGGTGCAAAGATCAGAATAGATCAATATTTGATCATCGTTCTCCCCTCCTGCGGGTGCTTGCTTTCCCCCTTCCTTTCCCTTCCTTTTCCTCCCCATGGTGTGTTTCTTGTCATCTTGTATGTTTATGTTAAGGATACATTTTTGTGAGATTACTTTTTTGACAAACTGCCTTAGTTTCTCTTTTCGGTGTGTTGAAAGAGGTATTGATTGTCTTCCGACTTTCTCTGCTTATGATTGCAAAAGATAGTTGTGATTGTTCTTTATCTGTTAATAACTGATATATCATTAATAAAAATTTGCAGCTAAAAAAAAATTGTTTCCATTTTTTCATCATTTTAATATCATTAATATGTCAATTGACCACCACAAAGCCTTACTGTCAACAATATTTCACCCTACAAATTAAAAAAGTGCAATTCCACAATTATTGGTTGTTTTTTGTTTTTTTTTTGTTACCACGTTCACTAAACGCTAAAACTGAGCTGGCAATATGATTCTCCAGTTCATTCTGAGCTTGCAGATACCAAGCATGTATAGGTTCTATCAGGCTGGAAAAGTTTATAAAGCTATTTCTCAAGCTTTGGGACTCCAGTGAACCACAGTGAGAGCCATTATCCACAAATGGTAAAAACATGGAACAGTAGTGAACCTTCCCAGGGAGTGGCTGGCTGACCAAAATTACCCCAAGAGTGCAGCAACGACTCATCCCAGAGGTCACTTGCCTCAGTTAAAGTCAGTGTTTATGACTCTACCTTAAGGCTGGGGTCACACTTGCGAGAACCTTGCACGAGTCTCGCACCTCAATACCCGGCACTGCCGCCGGCACTCAGACTGGAGCATTCAGCTGCATAGAAATACATTCAGCCGTACACTTCGATCCCAAGTGCCGGCGGCAGTGCCTGGGTATTGAGGTGCAAGACTCGTGTGAGTTTCTCGCAAGTGTGACCCCGGCCTAAGAAAGAGACTGGGCAAAAATGTCCTGCATGGCAGAGTTCCAACAAGAAAACCACTGCAGAGCAATAAGAACATACAGGCTCGTCTCAGTTTTGCCAGAAAACATCTTGATGATCCCCAAAACTTTTGGGAGAGTACTCTGTTGGCTGACTAGATAAAAGTTGAACATTTTGGAAGGTGTATGCACAATTACATCTGGCATAGAAGTTGTACAGCATTCCAAAGATGGAACATCATACCAACAGTAAAATATGGTGGTGGTATTGTGATGATCTGGGGCTATTTTGCTGCTTCATGACCTGTAAGACTTGCTGAGGTAAATGGAAGCAAGAATTCTACTAAAAATTCTCAAGGAGAATGTCCAGCCATCTGTTCAGGACCTCAAACTTAAGCGCACGTTATGCAGCAAGACAATGATCCAAAACACACCAGCAAGTCCACCTCTGAATGGGTTAATGAAATCAAAATTAAGACTTTGGAGTGATCTAGTTAAAGTCCTGACTTTAATCTGATTGAGATGCTGTGGCATGACCTTAAAAGGCTTGGAAACCCTCCAATGTGGCTGAAATTCAACAATTCTGCAAAGAGTGGGGCAAAGTGCCTCCAGAGAGCTGTAAAAGACTCATTGCCAGTTATCATAAATGCTTGATTGCAGTTGTTGCTGCTAAGTGAGGCCCAACCAGTTATTAGGTTTAGGGGGCTATCGCTTTTTTTTACACAGGGCCCTGTAGGTTTGGGTTTCTTTATCCCTTAATAATAAAACTGTATTTTGTGTTTACTTGTGTTATCTTAGTTTAATATTTAAATTTGTTTGGTGATCTGAATCATATAAGTGTGACAAACATGCAAAAGAATAGGAAATCAGGAAGGGGCAAACACTTTTTCACACAACTGTAAATCTACAAATGATGTGGTGCAGATGAAACCAGGAGAGATACTTTCACGATAATTAGCCAGCAGTTACTATGGACTCATCTGGCCTCTGTTCAGCGGTGTACTTTATTTTAGAGTTGCATAAAACTGTAGCGGACTGCTTTTTATGCACACTTAACTCCTTCACAACCTTGGGATTTTCCATTTTTGCGGTTTTGTTTTTTGCTCCCCTTCTTCCCAGAGCCATAACTTTTTTATTTTTCAATCAATATGGCCGTGTGAGGGCTTGATTTTTGTGAGACGAGTTGTACTTTTTCAATGACACCATTGATTTTACCATATCTTGCACCGGAATGTGAAAAAATTCCAAGTGAAATTTAAAAAAAAATGCAATTACACAATTGTTTTTCTTTACTATGTCCACTACTTGCTAAAACTGAGCTGGCAATATGGCAATATGATTCTGCAGGTCATTGCAAACTCACAGACACTAAACATCCATAGGTTCTTTTCTATTTAAGTGGTGATAAAAAAGAAGCCATTTTCTGAGACCCTCCATTTTCAAGGATCTGGGCCTGGGTGGGCGCTTATTTTTTGCACACTGAGCTGACATTTTATTAATACAATTTTAGGGTACATACGATATTTTGATAGCCTGTTATTGCATTTTACTGCAATGTTGCGACGACCAAAAACCGTAATTCTAGCATTTTGATTTTTTTTCTTGTTATGTCATTTACCGCTCGGATTCATTCTGTTTATATTTTGATAGATCAGTCATTTCTGAATGCAATGCAGCGGTACCAAATATGTGTATTTTTTTATTTATTTCTTTCTTTAATGGGTTAAAAGAGGGGTGATTTGAACTTTTATATTTTTTTAATATTTATAAAAAATTTTTTAACTTTTTACTTGCTTTAATATTCTCTTTAGGAGACTTGAAGCTGTGGTCATCTGATTGCTTATGCTACATATAGCAGGGCTTCAGCCCTGCTTTGTGTAGCAGAAATTATCATCTGCTAAGAACGCCAGTGTCACGCCGCGCTCACCTGGGGGCGGGACCTCGGTCCCGACGTCATCTCTTCCGGAGCTGCGGCTGCTCCGGGGGCCCCGCCGGATGCGCACGCGCACCTCTCGTACTTAGGTTCATGTTTTCTCCATGTTCTGTGTGCGCACGCGCACTCTTCTCAGCTCTGTCTCTAGGTCCGTTCTCTCTATGGTATTGGAGGTCTTGACCCGGAAGCCCTAGTGATCATGTGCTATATGAGGCTACCTCTTCCTATGGAAGGCGCCTGATTATTGTTGTACTTCCTGGCTTGGTCTGCCGTGTCCCTGCCTGGCTGTGCTCTTTTTTAGGGTCCTCTGTCTTGTCCTCTGCTGTGCCTCTTGTCACACGCTCTGAACCTGCACTCTGCCTTATACTCAGGTGTGCCTCCTGGCACACACTCTGATCCTGTGCTCTGTCTTATACTCAGTTGCGCCTCCTGGCACACACCCTGATCCTGTGCTCTGTCTTATACTCAGTTGTGCCTCCTGGCACACGCTCTGATCCTGTGCTCTGTCTTATGCTCAGTTGTGCCAACTGGCACACACTCTGTTCCTGTACTCTGTTACACCTCCTGGCACACCTGCTGCCTAACTCAGTACTTTTACGTGCTCCTTCGCACACGTCCTGCTTTGCTCATACCCGGACATACTAGTCGCTGCATGCCATACTTGCTCTCGTGTACCCATCTTGCACTATCCTGTATCTAGCGCACTCCCGTGTACAAGCCTTGTGTTCCCAAGTACATCCTGTACCGTCCTGTACACCACGTGTCCCTGTGTCCATGCTTCAACACGTTCCTGCAGACACACTCATTTTTGTCTCCTGTGAGCCGGCCACCTGGTGCCAGCAGTTGTGGTACCTTACCCCCTTGGGCTTGCCCCTGACAATCCCTGTATAGGGGGTGGTCCTCACTAGGTCAGCTCGCCCTGGGAGGGTTGGTGCCATGACCCAGAGGGTCCACTCCAGGAGTCTTCACAGTATAATCAGGCCATGGACCCCGCTGGTACCACTGCCTCCACCCAAAAGGAACTGGTGTTCCTACGAGAGAGTCAGACTAGGATCGTGTCTTCTCTGAAATCTATGGAGTCCCGTTTGTCGGCCATTCAGTCCTCTAATCAAACTAGGATTATGGCCTTTTTGAAATCTGAGGAGTCCCGTTTGTCGGCCATTCAGTCCTCTGACCGTGGGAATGCTTCCCAGTTGGCCAGCCTCCAGCAAGAACTCACGCAGCAATGAGACACCCAGGCCCATATCCTCAACTATATGGCGTCGGTAGATAATGGGCTACTTTCTATACAATCCGTTTCTGCCCAGTCCTCGGCCCTGCACCCGCTGCCGCGCTTATGCAAGCCACCCCGATATAGTGGTGACCCTAAGTTTTGTCGAGGATTTTTGAACCAATACTGGTTACATTTTGAGCTTTTGCCGCAGTACTATCCCACTGAGCACGCCAAAATTGCCTTTATTGTTTCCCACTTAGAGGGGGAGGCGTTAGTGGGTCGCCCTCCCAGGGCTATGGGGTACTCGGTACCGGGCCGGTCTCTCAGATGGGAATGTCACAGCAGCAGTGACCCGGTCCGTGGCCCTGGGCGCCCATGTAAAAGGGGTTGAGTTGGGAATAAAGTTTATAAGTGATTCGTGACGCCACCTGTGGTGTTCGGCAATGAAGATGTTAAGCCGACGCTGCAGACAGATCCTCTGGGACAGATGGTGTGGTGCAGCAATGATGGTGTAGCCCTCCACAGGCAGGGCTGTAGTCCCAGGGCAGTGTAGTGTAGTGTATGGACCTTTAGTATCCATACAACCATGGAGACCAGGCTCCAGATCTTGCGCTATCACTGGGAGGGAGCTCTCTATCCTCAGCTCGATCTCCAGCTTCTCCCCACACATCTACACACGTTGCCCTCCTCACACTAACTGCCTATGTTCCCTCCTGGCCCTCAGAGCGCGCTCCTCCCCCAATCCTGGTTCAGAGCTCCCTCTGCTGACCTGGAGTGGGAACTGTGTTGCATGACATGGATAACTGTTAGAGAGACCCTTCATTGCCTCCAAGCCTGACATCACCCTCCCTGGAGGAAGGTAATGCCACTGTGGCGACCATACTCCTGGGGGCACCACATTCCCCCCTAGTGCAAGTCAGCACTCCTGGGTTCATAAAAGAAAACATGAATAACATATAAACATATAAACAGTTATAAGTGTACAAGATTCAAAAAGGAAAAATTTACAAAAACCAAATGCTCAAAAATAGTCCTATGATGATAAGTCCAAGCATTAATGTCCATGGTCCATTCCTGGGCAAATGGTGAACTATTTACATGTTGGTTTTGACCACACAAGTCCTGTGGTCCAATGTCCATCAAAACATGAAACAAGAACTTCAAAAAGGCTTCTTACAGGTTATCTGTAGGCACAAAACTTGAGAACAGTTACATATATATACAATTTCAACATTCACATAAACTTATCTATACACGATATCTGATGGGCGGTATACCTTGTGTAGTGCGGGTAGACCTGCGTAACTCTGGTGTGGGTAAACTGGGTAAACTAGGAAGTATTCTTCTATGGACTCTTAGTCCCACCATGGGTATACCAGATTCTCCACTGGCAGGGCGAGGGTTCTCTGGCTCCACTGCTGGTGTGGTATCTGCTATCTGAACTTCCTGATTTTCAGAGTTCTCTTGAGTCACAACTTCTTGTACTACCAGTTGGGGAAATGTCAACACTGGCACCACTATGGCATCATTTACTTTAGTCCAATTGGCAAGGAATTCTCCAAGTATAGTGCTGACCTTTTCTTCTTCTTCTTTGGGTTGGATGTTACTTTGTTTTTCCAATCTTTCCTTTAATTGGTCAGGGCATAACTTCAAATGATCCCTTGATACTGCTGCTGAGGTTTCTCCTCCATCTTTACTAATAAGGCACACCTTGGTATTGTCAAAGTTTGAGGGTAGAATGGTATAGGGTTCAGCTTCCCATTGGTCATCCAATTTATGCAGTCTTCTTTTCCTCTTGAGGACTTGTTCTCCTGGTGACAAGGGAACTGCAGGTGCATGTTGGTTGTAGTGTCTTTCTTGTTTTTGTCTTGCCTGAGCTAGACTCTTCTCCACACACTCTTGTACTCTTCTGTACTGTTGCTGCCTCTCCGTATCCCAGTCAGCATCTGGTGATGTCACTTCAGGTGTAAGGACTCCCATGTCCAAATCAATAGGCAGCTTACCAGGCCTCGCTCTCATTAGTTAGGCTGGAGTGCAGTTGGTGGAGTTCACAGGAATGTGGTTGTAGAAGTCTACAAGATCTGGCAACTTTTCTGGCCACAGATTCCTCTCCTCCAAAGGCAAGGTCTTCAGTAGGTCAATCACTAGCTGGTTCATCTTTTCACACATGCCATTGGTCTGTGGATGGTACTGGGTTGTCCTGATCTTCTTGCAACCGTACAAGTTACAGAATTCCTGGAACACCTCTGCCTCAAAAGCGGGACCTTGATCTGTAAGCACTCGCTCTGGGTATCCATGTGGTCTACAGAAGTGCTGTTGGAACGCTCTGGCTGCTGTCCTGGCTGTTGTGAGTTCATTTTTCCCTTCACCGTTGAGGTCTGATGAACTCCCTCCTCTGGTGAAGGAAGGTAGTGAGGCTGATTACCAAACACCTGGGCAGCTAGATGATGACTGGGTGGCTGGAATTGAGGACTGGATATAAGGCAGCCGACGCCCTTCCGCCTTGCTGGTGATCCTGCTGGATTCTTGGAGACCAGTCTGATTCCTGCATCTCAAAGCTGTTTTTCTGCTCTGCTTTGTACTATTCAGTTTTGTTTTTGTTTTGCCTTGTTTTTTGGGAGTTCTGCCTTCCCCGGCCGGGGGTGAGCTGAATTCCATTTTTGTCTCTGATCTGTTGATCTTTTGCTCTGTCTTCAGAATATACCTGAGTGCTGATATAGTCTTTTGAAGCCTAGCAACTTCAGGGCCTGTTTTTCCTATCAGTCGGTTGGCACATTTTGGATAGGGTTTTTGCGGATGGCAGACAGCGGCTTTCCTATCCTGTCCTATTTAGTTAGCTTGGGCCCCATCATTTGCTCAACCTATCTTTCTATCTGTGTTAGTGTTTTCATCTTGCTTCACCATCATTATATGTTGGGGGCTGCCTATTGCTTTGGGGTCTGCTCTGGGGCAGTTTAGTTTTTCCCTTTCTGTCTTTAGGCTATGTAGTTCTCCGGCTGTGATCGAGGGGTCTAGGGCACCGTAGGAACCCCCCACGGCTACTGCTAGTTGTTGTGGATAGGTTCAGGGGTCTGCAATCCGATAGCTGCCAACCTCTCTGGTTTTTCTGGACTTAGCTAGTATTTTGTTTTTTCCTCCTTCGGTGTCTCATCGTAACAGAATCACCAGCCATACCGCAGATCCTAGGGTACTCAATAGCAGGAGAGAATTGTAAAAAGAAAAAAAAAAAGTGTCAGAATTTTTTTTTTTTGTGCATATTTTTTCCACTATATCTCTGAGGCCGTAGGGGGAATTTTTCTCTCAATGGAGATGAAGCAATTGTCTGATCATGTGGAGCAGCTCGCTGCTGAAGTGCGGGGAATTTCCGCCTATTATGCTCATTCACATGCTGCTGAACCAAAGATTCATACTCCTGATGTGTTTTTTGGGGATCGGTCTAAATTCTTGAATTTCAAGAATAATTGTAAATTATTTTTTGCCTTGAAGCCTAACTCGTGGGGGAACTCCGCGCAGCAGGTTAAAATTGTCATCTCTTTGCTGCACGGCGGACCCCAGTATTGGGCGTTTTCTTTGAAACCTGATGATCCTATTCTGAATAATGTGAACGCATTTTTTCAAACCTTGGGGTTGTTGTATGATGAACCTAATGCTATTGATCAGGCTGAAAAGACCCTGTTGGCATTAAGCCAGGGTCGGGATTCGGCAGAGTTGTACTGTCAAAAATTCTGAAAGTAGGCGGTCCCTACTACCTGGAATGTTTGTGCCTTGGCAGCCCTCTTTAGGAAGGGTTTGTCAGAAACTGTAAAAGATACTATGGTGGGATTTCCTGTTCCCTCTGGTCTTGACTATTCTATGTCATTAGCCATTCAGGTGGATCGGCGTTTACGTGAACGCAAAACTACACGAGAGATCTTGCCACCTGTTGAACAAATGTCTGAACCTATGCAATGTGATAGAGTTTTGTCTAGGGCGCAACGTCAGGAGTTCAGTAGGCGTAATAAGCTGTGTTTTTTTTGTGGAGATGCCTCGCATATTATTTCTGTCTGCCCTAAACAAGAGAAACATTGTGCACACACGTTTTCTGTGGGTGGTGTTCAACCTAAGTTTCTTCTGGCAATTACTCTGATCTGCTCCCTGTCCACATTTTCCGCCAAGGCTTTTGTGGATTCGGGAGCAGCTCTGAACCTGATGGACTTGGATTTTGCTAAACGTTGTGGATTTCCTATGACACCTCTGCGGACGCCTATCCCTTTGAGGGGTATTGATGCTACTCCTTTGGCAAAGAATAAACCTCAGTTTTGGACCCAGGTGGTAATGCGGGTCGCCCCAGACCATCAAGAAAATTGCAGATTTTTGGTGTTGCATAATTTGCATGATGCCATTGTTCTGGGGTTTCCCTGGTTGCAAATCCATAATCCAGTTCTGGATTGGAAATCTTTGTCTGTGGTGAGTTGGGGTTGTCGGTGTGCCTTTAGTGAGGCTCCGGTTTTCTCCATCTCTCCCCAGTCGCATGATGTTCCTGACTATATGGCTGACTTTTATGGTGTATTTAGTGAGAATGAGTCTGCGTCTTTGCCTCCTCATAGGAGTTATGACTGCAATTGAGCTGAACCCGGGGTGTAAATTCCCCAAGGGTCGGCTTTTCAATTTATCTGTACCCGAGCACGAGGCTATGCGATCCTATATTAAGGAGTCGTTGGAGAAGGGTCATATTAGACCATCCTCTTCACCCTTAGGTGCTGATTTTTTTTCGTGGCTAAAAAGGATGGTTCATTAAGGCCTTGTATCGACTATTGTGCCCTCAACAAAATTACTGTTAAATATCCGTATCCGTTACCCCTGATTTCTGATCTATTCTCCAGAGTTAAAGGTGCTTGCTGGTTTACCAAGCTTGACCTCAGGGGGGCGTATAATCTTAGTCGCATTAAGCATGGGGATGAATGGAAGACGGCGTTTAATACTCCGGAGGGACATTTTGAGTACCTGGTGATGCCTTTTGGGCTCACTAATGCCCCTTCTGTCTTCCAGTGCTTCATGAACGATATTTTCCGAGACTTTGTCGATAAATTTTTGATTATCTATCTGGATGATATTTTGATCTTCTCCAAGAATTGTGACTCTCATGTAGAACATGTTCGGACTGTGTTCCGGATTTTGAGGGAGAATTCCCTGTATGTTAAGGGATCGAAATGCCTTTTTGGGGTACAGAGGATTTCATTTTTGGGATTTATTTTGTCTCCGTCAACTATTGAAATGGACCCGGCCAAGGTACAGGCCATTTATGATTAGGTTCAGCCCACCTCTTTGAAGGCCCTCCAGAAGTTTTTGGGTTTTGCTAATTTTTATCGGAAATTTATAGCTAATTTTTCTGGTATTGCCAAGCCATTGACTGATTTGACTAGGAAGGGTGCTGATGTGCTGAATTGGTCTCCAGAGGCTGTTTCTTCCTTTCAGGAGCTGAAGCGAAGATTCACTTCTGCTCCGGTTTTGCGGCAACCTGATGTCTCACTCCTGTTTCAGATGGAGGTGGACGCTTCTGAGATTGATGCATGAGCAGTGTTGTCCCAAAAAGATCCTGTGACATCTAAAATGAATCCTTGTGCTTTCTTTTCCCGAAAGTTCTCCCCATCCGAACGTAACTATGATGTGGGGAATCGGGAACTGTTGGCCATGAAATGGGCATTTGAGGAGTGGAGACATTGGTTGGAGGGAGCCAAACACCAAGTCGTGGTCCTTACTGACCACAAGAATTTGATTTACCTGGAGTCGGCCAAGCGCTTGAATCCTAGACAGGCTAGGTGGGCCTTGTTTTTCACATGTTTTGATTTTGTGGTCTCTTTTCCTCTGGGCACTAAGAATGTCAAGGCAGACGCCCTCTCTAGGAGTTTCCTTGCTGATTCTCCTGTTGTGACTAAGCTCCCGGTCTAAACCTTGTTCTCGCTCTAGTGGCTTGTTGATGCCTTTGCCGGTGCCCAGGAGGCCATGGACCCATATTTCAATGGATTTTATCTCTGATATGCCTGTCTCTCAGAGAATGACTGTTATTTTGGTGATTTGTGATAGATTCTCTAAGATGGTCCATCTTGTACCACTCCCTAAGTTGCCATCTTCATCTGAGTTGGTGCCCTTGTTTTTGCAACAGGTGGTTCGCTTGCACGGGATTCCTGAGAACATTGTATCTGACAGAGGAGTTCAGTTTGTGTCTAGATTTTGGAGGACTTTCTGTTCCAAGCTGGGAATTCAGTTGTCCTTCTCCTCTGCGTTTCACCCTCAGACCAATGGGCAGACGGAGAGAACAAACCAGACCTTGGAGTCGTATTTGAGATGTTTTATTTCCGCTGATCAGGATGATTGATTGGGTTTCATTTTTGCCCTTGGCCGAATTTGCTTTAAATAATAGAGCTAGTTCTGCCACTTTGATGTCACCTTTTTTTTGTAACTTTGGGTTTCATCCTCGATTTTCTTCAGGGCAGGTGGAGCCTTCTGCCTGCCCAGGTGTTGACACTGTGGTGGAGAGAATGCACCAGATCTGGGACCAAGTAGTGGATAAGTTGTCTCTCTCCCAGGAAAAGGCCCAGCGGTTTTCCAACCGGCGTAGGACCGTTGGTCCCCAGTTTAAGGTGGGTGATATGGTTTGGTTGTCATAAAAAAATATCGCTATGAAGGTGGCTTCTCCTAAGTTTAAGCCTAGATTTATTGGACCTTACAAGATTTTGGAGATTATTAATCCGGTCTCTTTTCGGTTGGCTCTTCCTGTCACATTTAAAATTCATAATGTGTTTCATAAGTCCTTGTTGAAGAGGTTTGTTGAACCAGTAGTTCCTGTGGTGGCACCTCCTGACCCTGTATTGGTTGAAGGTAACATGGAATATGAGGTAGAGAAGATACTGGATTCCCGTCTGGCTAGACGGAGACTCCAGTATTTGGTTAAGTGGAAGGGTTATGGTCAGGAGGATAATTCCTGGGTCTCTGCCTCTGATATTTATGCCGAAAGATTGGTGCGTGCCTTTCATCGGGCTCACCCGGATCGCCCTGGTGGCATGGATGAGGGTTCGGTGACCCCTCCTCAAGGGGGAGGTACTGTTGTGAGTTCATTTTTACCTTCACCGTTGAGGTCTGATGAACTCCCTCCTCTGGTGAAGGAAGGTAGTGAGGCTGATTACCAAACACCTGGGCAGCTAGATGATGACTGGGTGGCTGGAATTGAGGACTGGATATAAGGCAGCCGACGCCCTTCTGCCTTGCTGGTGATCCTGCTGGATTCTTGGAGACCAGTCTGATTCCTGCTTCTCAAAGCTAAGTTTTTCTGCTCTGCTTTGTACACTTCAGTTTTGTTTTTGTTTTGCCTTGTTTTTTGGGAGTTCTGCCATCCCCGGCCGGGGGTGAGCTGAATTCCATTTTTGTCTCTGATCTGTTGATCTTTTGCTCTGTCTTCAGAATATACCTGAGTGCTGAAATAGTCTTTTGAAGCCTAGCGACTTCAGGGCCTGTTTTTCCTATCAGTCGGTTGGCACATTTTGGATAGGGTTTTTGCGGATGGCAGACAGCGGCTTTCCTATCCTGTCCTATTTAGTTAGCTTGGGCCCCATCATTTGCTCAACCTATCTTTCTATCTGTGTTAGTGTTTTCATCTTGCTTCAGCGTCATTATATGTTGGGGGCTGCCTATTGCTTTGGGGTCTGCTCTGGGGCAGTTTAGTTTTTCCCCTTTCTGCCTTTAGGCTATGTAGTTCTCTGGCTGTGATCGAGGGTTCTAGGGCACCGTAGGAACCCCCCACGGCTACTGCTAGTTGTTGTGGATAGGTTCAGGGGTCTGCAATCCGATAGCTGCCAACCTCTCTGGTTTTTCTGGACTTAGCTAGTATTTTGTTTTTTCCTCCTTCGATGACTCATCATAACACCTGGCTGTTTGATCTTTGACAGGCACAACTACCAGGAATCTTGAGTAGTAGTCCACGATGGTAAGAGCATAGATGTAGCCCGACCGGCTTGGGACCAACTTCACATGGTCCAGGGCAACCAACTCGAGTGACTGCTTGGTCACTATTGGCTGCAGAGGAGCTCTCTGGCTGTTTCGATCCTTTCTGCGCAGGTTACATTGTCCACACTCCTGGCACCACTTTTCAATGGCTTTCCTCATACCAGCCCAGTAGAATCTCTCCCGGAGCAAGGCTTCCAACTTCTTCCATCGGAAGTGGCCAGCTCCATTGTGGTATGTTTCCAGGACCATTGATGCCTCTCTCTTAGGGACTACCACCTGCACCTGCAAGACCAGCTAATGAGTGCGGGCATTGATACTCCTCCGACACAGCTTTCCTTCATAGATGAACAGCCGGCCTCTTTCCTTCCACAACTGCTGGGTTTCTTCAGGAGCATCCGACTCTGGGCGTGAGTCAGCTTGTGACAGTAGCTCCTTCACCAGGCGGACTGCGGGGTCGCTATTCAGCATTTCTGCCCAGTCATGATGGGGCAATGGATTTAGGGTGATCTCTTTCAAGCCAGACCATCTGTTTCTCACTCCTTGAGCACGTTGGGCCGCAATTGGCCAGTGGAAGAGAGGTAACTCTATTTCTTCAAGAGCCTCAGGGTCCTCTCCTGCATCTGGCAGATTAGGCATTCTGGACAGCGCATCAGCATTGGCATTCTTGTGCCCTGCTCGGTACTTGATGGTAAACTCATAGTTAGACAGCCGAGCCATCCATCGCTGTTCCAGTGCACCTAGTTTGGCAGTTTCCAAGTGAGTCAACGGGTGGTTGTCCGTGAAGATGGTAAACTTGGCTGAAGCTAGGTAATGCTTGAATCTTTCAGTCACAGCCCAGACTATGGCCAGGAACTCCAGCTTGAAGGAACTGTAGTTGTCTGGGTTCCTTTCAGTGGGACGAAGCTTCCTGCTGGAGTAGGAGATCATTCTTTCTTTGCCATTCTGTACCTGTGACATTACTGCTCCAAGTCCCACGTTGCTGGCATCAGTATACAACACAAATGGCTTGTCATAATCTGGGTAAGCCAGAACTTCATCTCCTGTGAGAGCCATCTTCAGTCTGGTGAAGGATCTCTCCAACTCCTCAGTCCATTCAAAGGTGAAACTTTTCTGTTTGGCCTTCTTGTACTGCCCCACCAGAAGATTTTGCATAGGGGTGGCTATCACCGTGAAGCCTTTGACGAACCTTCGGTAGTAGCCTACCAACCCGAGGAATTGGCGTACTTCATGGAGTTTGCTGGGCTTCAGCCAGTCCCGGATGACTGACTTTGTCAGGATCTGGTGCCACACCATCTGCACTCACTACATGACCAAGGTACTGTACATTGGGCTTCAGGAGGTGGCATTTGGAAGGCTTCACCTTCAGGCCAAAGTTGGACAGGGTTTCGAACTTCTCAGCCAGGTGCTCCAGATGGTCTTCATAAGTCTTGGAGAAAACAATAACATCATCAAGGTACAACAGGACTGTCTCAAACTTCCTGTGTCCCAGGCAGCACTCCATCAGCCATTGAAATGTTCCTGGGGCGGTGCAGAGCCTGAATGGCATATAGTTGAACTCACAGAGACCCATTGGGGTGGTAAATGCTGTTTTCTCCTTGTCTGCCTCTGCCACGGGAACCTGCCAATACCCACTAGTAAGATCTAAGGTGGAAAAGTAGTTAGCAGTTTTAAATGCAGCTAATGACTCTTCAATTCTGGGTAAGGCCTGTTTCACACTTCCGTTTTTGACCATCAGTCAAAATCTGCCGTTTTTAAAAAAAAACGGATCCGCCATTGAGTTGCATTACTGGCGGATCTTGACGGATGACCATCTGTTGGATCCGTTTTTTTGCGTCCGCCGACATGCCTGGAGGGACCATGCAACGTTTTTTTTGCTGCAGGATCCGCATTTTACAGTGCGCATGCCCGGAGCAAGCAAGTCAGACGGAAATTTAACCCTGAAATCCTTTCTGGCGGACGGAAAAAATTCTCTCTCTCTCTCTCTCTTTCTCTCTCTCTCTCTCTTTCTCTCTCTCTCTCTCTCTCTCTCTCTCTCTCTCTCTCTCTCTCTCTCTCTCTCTCTCTTCTCTCTCTCTCTCTCCTCCTTCTCTCTCTCCTCCTTCTCTCTCTCCTCCTTCTCTCTCTCCTCCTTCTCTCTCTCCTCCTTCTCTCTCTCCTCCTTCTCTCTCTCCTCCTTCTCTCTCGCTGCGGTTGCTTTAAAATTCTTCATTCAACGGATCCATAAAAAAAACGGTCCGGTGGCATCCGTTCACATCAGTTACCTACGGATCCGCTTTCCGCCATTTTGGCGGATTTTAACTGACACCAAAAAACTGAAGTGTGAAACATGCCTAATGGGTAGACATCTTTATGTGTAATGCTGTTAATTTTTCTGTAATCAACACACATTCTCATGGTACCATCCTTTTTCTTTACAAAAACTATTGGAGCTGCCCAGGGGTTACAACTGTCTCTGATGACTCCTGCTTCCTTCATCTCTCTCAACATACTTTTAGCACATTGGTATTGTGTTGGGGGTATAGGCCGGTACCTTTCTTTTATGGGTGGATGATCTCCAGTGGGGATATGATGTTGAACCCCTTTTGCCTTCCCAAAATCTAGAGGGTGTGTGCTGAATACCCGCTCATACTCTTGGGTCACTCTGTAAACCCCATTTTTTTGGTATGAAGGTGTAGAGTCAGTCCCCACCTGCAGTTGCTGGCACCACTCCTCCAGCTGCTTTACAGAGCCGTTGTCCTCCACCTGGTCGAATGAGACAAGGGCTCTGCTGCCTGCATTGCATTATTACTGACAGTGAGCAGCTTAGCAACTGTGGCATACCGATGTATTGTGGCCTCCTCCCCACAATTCAAAAGGCGTACAGGTACTCTCCCTTTTCGTACATCAACTACCCCTCTGGCTGTCAGGACAGTGGGCCTGCTATCAGAGTATACTGGCTCTACCAATGCCTGGTAATCTTTTCCTCTGAGACCTATAACTGCCTGACATCAAATCAGCATTTCACATCTGGGGGGTATTGCAATGGGGAAAGCATCACTCACTCTGCCACTGCCAATTTCTCCGCCAGAGAATTCTACCTGCTGTCTTTGCATCAGGGCCTTGATCTCCTTCTGCAGGACTCGTTGTTCATTAGAACAAGCAGTCTCAGCCACCTGTTGCAACAAGACAATAACCTCGGAAAGACAATTTTCAATTACATTTGTACCAAGAGTCATCATGGGATTACATTCTCGTCGATCAATATCCACAACTATCAGACCTTGAGATTTTAACTCCACCCTCCCCACTTTAACAGTAATTTCTTTACATCCCACTTGTGGTAAAGACTGACCATTGCTGGCAACTACTGTTAGTTCATCAGTTGGGCCACGGGTGAGTTCAGAGTCAGCCCAATACCGCTTGTAGAGGATATAGGGCATAGTGGTCACCTGGGAGCCAGTGTCCAGCAAAGCATTCATGGGGATGCCGTCAATCACCACTGGAAGGATCGGTCTCCCTCCAACATACTTGACTCGCCAGTTCCTTGGGCCTTGTGGTCCTACTCCTGGGGGTTGGCCCTCTGCCCCAGGGGTTACTCATTTAAAGGACAGAATCTTGCAAGATGGCCTGTCTTGTGGCAGCGACGACAGATGGGACGTCCGTCCTGGTCATAGCGATCGTTGTTCCTCCCTCGGAGTGGCGGGGTTCTCCTCTTCCGGAGCCACGGGACATCCTCTGGACTGGAAGCAAGCTGGACCTTCTCCTTGGAGGACACCTGCAGGGACTGCACCGTTTTAGTAAGTGCAGCCATCCCTTTGGTCAACTCCTGGACCTGAAGACGCAGCTCTTCTGTAGGATCTTTATCCAGAGTCTGCATCAGCCTCCACAGGGATGGAAGGGAAAGATATTGCTTCCTGGTAGTAAGTGATCGCTGGGCGCCTAGGGGGCGCTGGACGGCTGACAGTTGATTCCTGCAGCACCCGAATAGCCCTGTCCTTGAAATCAGCAAAGTCCAGGTCAGGGTTTTGTAGGGTTATGATGCACAGCTGCGCTCTGTGGGTACTGGATAGGAGTCCTTCAATGAACTGCTCTTTTAACAGTTTGTCTTCCTCTTTCACACTGTCAGGATCAATTTGCTTGACGGCTCGCAGCGCCTCCTGCAGGTTAAGAGCATAGTCCCTTATACTGTCCTGTACTTTCTGTTTACATCCAAAGAACCTCATCTTGATTTCATCAGCAGTGCGGATGTCAAAGGTGCTCCTTAGCTTGGCCAAAATCTTTTTAACAGTCTCTCTGTCAGTGTCCTGCCAGGCTTTTACTTCTCTCTGTGCTGCACCTGTTAGGTGCCCAATCAGGATGTTCACCTTCTGGTTTTCAGATAGAGGATACACCTCAAACTGCACAGTCTCTCTTTGAATTCACTGAGGGTATGGGACTCACCCGAGTACTGCGGTAGCCAGGCCGCTCCCGGTATGTAGGGCATAGACAGCGGCATTATGGGGACCGCTGCGGTGGGCGCTATTTCTTGCGGTGCCCTGGAGGCAACACTGGCTGCTGGATTCAGCGGCGCTATCGGAGCCGCAGCCGCGTTGGGCACTGCATCTTGCGGCGCTGAGGGGCTGGCGGGGGCGTCCGCCGCTGCATCGGCGCTTGCCTGAGACATTCTCCTTCCCCCCCTAGTTAATGGTTGCCAGGCCCCGGGGTTCAGCGGCTTACCGGCTGTAGGCCTCAGCTCCTCCCCTTCTCGCGCGCTGTCCTCTCTTCCCGCGCGGCACTTCACTTCTTTGCGCGCTTTGGCAGGCTCCGCCCACGAAGGCCTGCCCCTTTTTCTTCCCGCACGCGCCAATCAGCGGGATAATGGCAGCAATGGCGCCAATTTCGCACACAGTCTATAGCACACAACTGTCTCTGGCACACAGGACCCGGGAATACCGGGCTTCGTAATCCTGTTCGTGACGCTAAAAATGGGTCGCCCTCCCAGGGCTGTGGGGTACTCGGTACCGGGCCGGTCTCTCAGATGGGAATGTCACAGCAGCGGTGACCTGGTCCGTGGCCCTGGGTGCCCATGTAAAAGGGGTTGAGTTGGGAATTAAGTTTATAAGTGATTCATGACGCCACCTGTGGTGTTCGGCAATGAAGATGTTAAGCCGATGCTGCAGACAGATCCTCTGGGACAGATGGTGTGGTGCAGCAATGATGGTGTAGCCCTCCACAGGCAGGGCTGTAGTCCCTGGACAGTGTAGCTGAATGTTTAGGAAGAGGGTGCAGTGTTTGGCACAGAGAAGTAGCAGTGTTGAAGATGTTGCAGGACGGAGGCAAGGACACAACAGAGTGCAGTTTCTTTACCTTTACTTGGCAAACTCAGTCCAGAGTCCTGGTTACAGATGGCACAGGAGCAGGCTAGCCTGGAAGCAACTCAGGGATCTCTCTATCAGATGGGTTGTGTAGTCTCCTTCCTAGCGCTGGCTTGAGGTACATGCAGTACGTGTTACAGTGAAGTTCCTCCTTCTTATCTTCTGTTAGAACTACCTCATATGGCAGACAGCTGTAGCACTCTATCTCTCTTGGCTCACCCGTCGCTGTTGTGCCTCCGAGTCTTAAGTGGGAATAGAGCATTTACAGCTTCCTATTCCTCTGGTTTCTGTTGCAGGACCTTTAGTATCCATACAACCGTGGAGACCAGGCTCCAGATTTTGCGCTATCACTGGGAGGGAGCTCTCAATCCTCAGCTCGACCTCCAGCTTCTCCCCACACGTCTACACACGTTGCCCTCCTCACACGAACTGCCTATGTGCCCTCCTGGCCCTCAGAGCGCGCTCCTCCCCAATCCTGGTTCAGAGCTCCCTCTGCTGACCTGGAGTGGGAACTGTTGCATGACATGGTTAACTGTTAGAGAGACCCTTCATTGCCTCCAAGCCTGACATCACCCTCCCTGGAGGAAGGTAATGCCACTGTGGCGACCATACTCCTGGGGGCGCCACATTAGCATGGGTGAATCCCCTCTGGGAACGTAACGATCCACTCGTCTCTCAGCTTTCAACCTTTTTGGACACCATCCGCAAGGTGTTCGACGAGCCGGGTCGTCTGACTTCCACCAACGAGTCCCTCTTTAACCTCCATCAGGGTACCCTATCGGTGGGACAGTATGCCATCCATTTTCGTACCTTGTCCTCCGAACTCGGTTGGAATGAGGCCCTCGTAGGGGTCTTTTGGTGTGGTGTGTCCGGTTGGATCAAAGATGAACTGGCAGGCCGGGATAACCCACCTCTTTAGAGGATCTGATCTCTCTAGCGACACGCATAAACCTGCGGTTCCAGGAGCGTGCCCGTGAATCAGCCAGAGAGAGAAGGCCTGCCTGCCTCCCGTCGACTACCCGCAGACCTCTCTACTCGTGCCCCATGCCTTCTGCGACCTCCGTTTCAGAGCCTATGGAGGTGGACCGTGGCAAGTCAGTCGAACAGCGTCGCGAGGAGAGGCTTACTCTTGGACTCTGCCTTTACTGTGGGAGTTCCTCTCATCTCCTTCGTTCTTGTCCCAAGAAGCCGGGAAACTTCTCTGCCTAGGATTGTTGGGAGAGGCCTTCCTAGGTGTACGTGACTCGTCTCCCTCCCTCGTCTTGTCCATGTTACTGAATCTTGTTACCAAGCGTTATTCAGAGGAGGCTTTTCTGGATTCTGGCGCGGATGGGAATTTTATCACACTCGAGGCAGTTAAAAAATACTGGATTCCTGTCAGATCCCTGGAGACTCCTCGGTCTATAGTTTCGGTCAATGGTACATCCTTGCAGGAGATCGTTACCCAGGCCACCAAAGAGATCGAGGTGCAGGTCGGAGCCCTGCACCGGGAGAAGATCTCCTCCTTCCACGTCATGTCTACCATGTCTCACACGCTCCTTCTAGGTCTCTCTTGGCTACGGACTCATGAGCCAACCCTGGACTGGCGGTCGGGCGATATACTCCGCTGGGGACCGTTCTGATCCGTCCATCCGATGAAATCTGCCTGTCCGTCCTCGGCATCTACGGGTTTGCCGTCGGCTTACTGGTCCTTTGCAGACGTCTTCGACAAGAAGGAGGCTGAGACTCTGCCCCTCCATCGGCCATACGACTGTCCGGTTCTACGCCACCCAGGGGTAGAATATATCCGCTATCCCCTGCTGAAACCCAAGCGATGTCTGAGTATATCCAGGAGAACCTTGCTAGAGGTTTTATCCGTAAGTCCTCCCCACCTGCAGGAGTGGGATTTTTCTTTGTCAAAAAGGACGGCTCCCTCCGCCCCTGCATAGACTACCGAGGGCTGTACAATATCACAGTCAAGAACAAGTACCCATTGCCATTGATCCCGAAGCTCTTTGACCGGCTTAGAGGAGATCGAATTTTCACCAAACTGGATCTTCGTGGGGCCTACAACTTGATCCGCATTCGTTTCGGTGATGAGTGGAAGACCACCTTTAACACCCGAGATGGTCACTACGAGTACTTGGTTATGCCCTTCGGCCTCTGCAATGCCCCAGCAGTGTTCCAGGAGTTCGTGAATGACGGCTTCCGGGATATGCTGTACTCCTGCATGGTAGTCTATTTGGTTGACATCCTTGTTTTTTCTCCAGACCTCTCCGCCCACAGAAAGAACATGTGTCAAGTCCTCCAGCGCCTGAGGGAGAACCACCTTTATGCCAAGCTCGAGAAATGTGCCTTCGAGCAAACGTCCCTGCCATTCTTGGGGTACATTATCTCAGACTCTGGTCTATGCATGGATCTGGCAAAGGTGTCCGCCGTCCTCGATTGGCCACGGCCCCATGGGATGAAGGCAATCCAACACTTCCTTGGTTTTGCGAACTGCTACCGACAGTTCGTTCCCCATTTCTCCTCGTTGGTTCGCCCCATCTCGTTCCTTATCCACAAAGGAGCTAACCCAAAGGCTTGGCCTTCTGAGGCTGAAGAGGCCTTCCAGTCGTTGAAACAAGCCTTCGCCTCTGCTCCGGCGCTTCATCGACCTGAGGTTAGTAGACCTTTCACTCTCGAGGTGGATGCATCCTCTACCTGGGCTGGCGCAGTCCTTCTGCAGAAGTCTTCTTCTGGACGTTTTGTCACCTGTGGCTTCTTTTCTAAAGTATTTTCCTCCACTGAGTAGAACTACTCCATTGGCGACAAAGAGCTATTGGCCATTAAATTGGCCTTGGAGGAGTGGAGGTACTTACTGGAAGGTGCCATACATCCGTTCAAGATCTTCACGGACCATAAGAACCTGGCGAACATCCAGTAGGCACAGAGGCTCAATCCTCGGCAAGCCAGGTGGTCCCCATTCTTCGCCCGCTTTGACTTTGAACTACATTTTCGGCCCGGCGATAAAAACGTTAGAGCGGATGTGTTGTCAAGATCATTCCTGTCATCAGATGCAGAAGAAGAACCCTCTCATATCATTGACCCGTCCAAAGTAATTACCGTGGCTCCTATCAAGTTAACCACGTTACCTCCGGGAAGAACCTTTGTGGTTGAGAATAACCGAAAATGAGTGTTAAACTGGGGACATTCGTCCAAGATTGCCGGCCATGTTGGTGTCAAAAGGACTTTGGGCTTAATCTCTCGCTATTATTGGTGGTCTTCTCTCTCCCAGGATGTTAAAAACTTTGTGGCATCTTGCCCTTCCTGTGCCCAGAACAAGATACCCAGACAACCACCCTCCGGTCTTCTGCTCCCGCTTCCCGTTCCGTCGGCTCCATGGCAGCACATAGCCATGGATTTCATTACTGATCTTCCTCGTTCTTCCGGTTGTACTGTGGTCTTAGTGGTTGTAGACCGATTCTCAAAGATGGCCCGCTTCATTCCTCTTCCTGGACTACCCTCTGCTCCTGACTTGGCGAAGATCTTCATTTCTCATATCTTCAGGATTCACGGCTTCCCCCGGCACATCGTGTCGGACAGAGGGGTCCAATTCACCTCCCGGTTCTGGAGGGCTCTATGCGGACTCATGAAAGTGTCATTGGATTTCTCTTCTGCCTATCACGCCCAAACCAATGGGCAGGTGGAACGTACCAACCAGATCCTTACATCCTACCTCCAGCACTTTTCAAATGCACATCAGAATGACTGGGTCAGTCTACTTCCTTGGGCTGAGTTCGCCTACAATAATCACTCCAGTGAATCTTCCACCAAATCTCCTTTCTTCATCGTCTTTGGACAGTATCCCAGAGTGCGTCTACCGGTACTTCCTGTCTCGGGGGTACCTGCTGCCGATTCTCTGTCTGTGGAGTTCTCCAGGGTATGGCAGGAGACCAAAACCGCTCTAGAGAAAGCACGGGACAGAATGAAATTACACGCTGACAAGAGTCGCCTGGACGTTCCTCCATATCTCCCTGGTGACAAGGTGTGGCTTTCCACCAAATACATCCGCCTTAAGGTACCATCTTACAAACTGGGTCCCCGTTACATTGGTCCTTTTGAGGTCCTCAGGTGTATTAATGATGTTGCATACAAACTGAAGCTACCTCCTTCGCTCCGTATTCCCAATTCCTTCCATGTGTCTCTCCTTAAACCTGTGGTACTTAACCGATTTCATCCTTCTCCAGGCCACACACCCCAGCCTGTTGGCATGGGGGGTGAGTTTGAGGTGAATGACATTTTGGCCATGAAGAAGGTAAGAGGGAGAACCATGTTCTTGATCGATTGGAAGGGTTTTGGCCCTGAAGAAAGGTCATGGGAACCCAGGGAGAATATCCACGCACCCCAGATTTTGTCTAAGTTCCTCTCCAGCTTTAGAAAGAGGGGTCATAAAGGGGAGGTACTGTCACGCCGCGCTCTCCTGGGGGTGGGACCTTGGTCCCGACGTCCTCTCTTCCGGAGCTGCAGCCGCTCCGGTGGTCCCGCCGGGTGCGCACGCGCACCTCTCGTACTTAGGTTCATGTTTTCTCCATGTTCTGTGTGCGCATGCGCGCTCTTTTCAGCTGTCTCCAGGTCCGTCCTCTCTATGATATTGGAGGACTTGACCCGGAAGCCCTAGTGATCATGTGCTATATCAGACTACCTCTTCCTGTGGGAGGCATCTGATTATTGTTGTACTTCCTGGCTTGGTCTGCCGTGTCCCTGCCTGGCTGTGCACTGTATTCGGGTCCTCTGTCTTGTCCTCTGCTGTGCCTCTTGGCACACGCTCTGAACCTGTACTCTGCCTTATACTCTATTGTGCCTCTTAGCACACGCTCTGAACCTGCACTCTGCCTTATACTCAGTTGTGCCTCCTGGCACACGCTCTGATCCTGTGCTCGGTCTTATGCTCAGTTGTGCCTCCTGGCACACACTCTGTTCCTGTACTCTGTTACACCTCCTGGCACACCTGCTGCCTATCTCAGTACTTTGACGTGCTCCTTTGCACGTGTCCTGCTTTGCTCATACCTGGACGCATTAGTCGCTGCATGCCATACGTGCTCTTTTGTACCCGTCTTGCACTATCCTGTATCTAGCGCACTCCCGTGTACATGCCTTGTGTTCCTGAGTACATCCTGTACCGTCCTGTACACCACGTGTCCCTGTGTCCACGTTTCAACACGTTCCTGCAGACACACTCATTTGTGTCTCCTGTGAGCCGGCCACCTGGTGCCAGCAGTCATGGTACCTTACCCCCTTGGGCTTGCCCCTGACACTCCCTGTATAGGGGGTGGTCTTCACTAGGTCAGCTCGCCCTGGGAGGGTTGGTGCCACGACCCAGAGGGTCCACTCCAGGAGTCGTCACAGCCAGAAACAGGGCAGCGCTCATAGCAGATTTACAATGACAAGCAAAGACCCCTGGTTGTCATGCCAACTCCTCGGCGCACGATCATGTGACAGGGACGCTGATGTGCGGGGTTTGTGGCCAGTGCATATGCTAAATGCTGCTATCAGAGATTGACAGCGGCATTTAACATGTTAATAGCCGCATGTGGATCGCGATTTCACCCGCGGCTGTTAGGGGCACATGACAGCTGATCGCCTTTTAGGGGCACATGACAGCAGAGCCCACATCAAATTCCGGGACATTACATATACTGTATATGCTTCGTAGGTTGTGAAGGGGTTAAAAACACAGTCACCACCAGATCAGATGCCAAAGTCCACAGTGTCCCCAACTGCCTCACTATAGGAAGTGCTCCGTCTGTTGTTCCATCTGAATCACAAATTTCAGAGATTTACACAGAAAACTCAGTGTATGGATAAGTTCACACAGGGCTTTTTTATGCTTTTTTTCTGCAGCAAAATCTGATTTCTTGGCAGGAAAGAAGCTGCGGCAAAACACAGGTTTAGGTGCATTTTTTTATGCGTTTTTGGTGCGTGTTTTTCATGCGTTTTTGTGTCTTTTTGTGCAAGCTAATAAAGTTGAATGCCCCCAGAGGAAAAAAAATCACTTCCTGTAGAACCATACCTCCTTTTGAAAGCAGGCAATTCAAGTGCAAATCACACTGACAGGGAGGGGGATGGTAAAATCACACTGACAGGGAGGGGGATGGTAAAATCACACTGACAGGGAGGGGGATGGTAAAATCACACGGATGGTTGGTACAATCGGACGGATGGACTGACTGACTACCTGAGGTATCCTCTTCACTGTAATTTTCCCACGGTGAAGAGTTCACCTCAGGTCAGGCAGGCAGCGAGCACAGACTGAGTGATGTCATCGCTACTCACTGAGCCTGCGCCTGCTGCTTCTCATTCATTCCCCAGTAGTTTACAGCTGGGAGCAGTCGCATTAGCACCGCTCCCGGTTGTAAACTGATTAACCCCCTGAGATGGATTTACGCCATGGGACTTGACTGAATGCCGGACAGGTATGGGATATTGTTGGTTTATTATTTAATTTGTTTTGCAGGAGATATTAGAATAGCAATTTAATAAAGATGGCAAAACTGTCTTTTCATTAAAAGACTTTATTCTTATTGTGTGTGTGTTTATTTAACCCCTTAGCAACTCTAGGATTAGTAATGGAGAGGTGTCTTAGTGACACCTCTCCATTACTAAGCCGGGCTTAATGTCACCTTACAATAGAAAGGTGACAATAACCTTTTATGACCCCACTTGCCACCACTACAGGGCAGTGGGAAGGTTCGGGCAAAGCTCCAGAATAGGCACATCTAATAGATGTGCCTTTTCTGGTCAGCTGTGGACTGCTGTTTTTAGGCTAGGGGGGCCAAGATCAATGGTCCCTTACCAGCCTGAGAATATCAGCCCTCAGCTGTGAGCTTTAGTCAGGTTGGTAGTCAAAAATGGGGGGTCCCCACGCTGTTTTTTTAAATTATGTATTTAAATAATTAAAAAAACAGCGTGGGGGCCCCTCTATTCTTGAGAACCAACCTGCTGAAGCGGACAGCTGAGGGTTGCAGCCCCCAGCTGTAAGTTTCATCTGGTTGATTCAAAAAATAAGGGGGACCCCATGCCATTTTTTTTTTTTCATATACAGCACAGGATCGGCAGATGAATACTCCCATCTGCCGCTCCTGCTCTCACTGGTATTAGCGGCTGTAGGTGTCTGATGATGGGAACAGTAGTCCCATCATCTGACACCAGTGACCGGAGGTAAACTTCACACCTCCAATCACAGCTGCAGGCTCCTGCTGTCTTTTGACAATGTGGGAACCGTGGCTCTCTGACCGGCGGCGAAATCAGAAGTGGTGTTTGCCACTATGTCATGCATATGACAGCGTGTGAAACACTGTATTGTATTGACCTGAAACCCATTAATTCAAGTGAATAGGGTTCGGGTCTGCTCTGCTGGATGACAGGCTGAATGGAATCATCATTCAACCTGCCATCTAGATGTAGAAGAGCAGAGAGATTTCACATCCGGCTATCCTTGACTTTTCTGCAGCAAATACGTTGCAAGAAAAGTCAACCAGCGTATTTGCAGCATTTTTTTCACCATCCATTTAAGTCAATGGGTGAAAAACGCTGCAAAAGTGCTGAAAACACGTTGAAAGACGTGACATGATCTATGTCTAAAAAATGCTGCAAAGTACAAAGTCCTGATCAGAAAAAAAAAATCTGTGTGTATGAAATTTCTGAAATCTCATAGGCTTTGCTGCTAATGAAAAAGCAGCTGAAAATTAGCATAAAAAAGTAGCAAAAAAACGCTGCAAAAACGCTCTGTGTGAACTTACCCTATGAGCTTAGTGTAAAGCACAGGATAAATGGGAGGCAGAATGAACAAATCAACAGCAGGCCAAGAATTCATTTTATTCATTTTTTATGCTGTTCACCATGTGGTATAAGTGAACATACAACTTTTTTTGGTTTTGCTACTATCACACGCTAAAAAAAGCTCTATTTTGCAAAAACATGTTTTTTGCAGCATCACCATATTTTGAGAGCTATAATTTTTCTATATTTCTGCCGACAGAGTCATGTGAAGGCTTGATTTTTGCGACACAAGTTGATGTTTTTATTGGTACAAATTTGGGGCACATAACTTTTTTTCACTTTCTATTCTGATTTTTGGGAGTGAGAATAAACAAAATCCGGGCAATTCAGGAATTATTATTTTTTGCCTTTTTTTATGCTGTTCCGTGTGGTAAAAATGATAAAGCAGCTTTATTCTTCGGGTCAGTACAATTACAGCGATACCGCATTTATATCATTTTTTATGATTTGCCACATTTACAAAATAAAAACTATTTTATGCATTGCATTCTGGGAACTATAGCTTAATATTTCTCCAAAGACAGAGCTGTACAGCGGCTTGCTTTTTTGTGTGGCAAGACGTTTTCAGCCATAGCATTTTTATTTACATTTGGCTTTTTTATTGTGTTTTATTCTGCTTTTTTGTTGGTATGATGAAAAACCATAGTTTTTTGCCACATTTTTTATACAGTGTTCAATGAAAGGGTTAACTAGTGTGACTGTTTTATAGATGAGGTCATTCCAAACGCCACTATACCAAATATGTGTACTTATTTTGTTCACTTTTGTATTTGCATAAATATACGCATTTATTGATATATTGCTTACTTTTTTTTGTGATGTTTTTTAAATGTTTTTTTTTTTTTACACAAGTATTGTAGTGCATTCCAGCTGTCAGTGTTACACTGACATAAGTCCTTTTAGACTATGCTGCTGGCAGACCTGGTAGTCTTCATGTGATTTCCAGTTGCCATGACTACTATTGGCAGCCTGCGATTATGACGTGGGGGTGCCGATCGCCTGAGAGAGAGAGCCCCCTCCCCTAGCCTTTTAAGTGCTGCTATCACTATTTATTATGGCATTTAGGGAGTTAAACAGCTGAGGGCAGTGTGTGCACCAACCCCTGGCAGTGACAGGCTGATCTCGGTTATCACTTAAGCCGTGCTTCCCGTTGTGATGATGCGGGCACAGCTCCTGTGCCTGCACTATAGCAGACCATAACTGTACGTCATTGGGAGAGAGTTCTTCTTGACCATAATGTATAGGTACAGTTGTGGCCAAAAGTATTGACACCCCTGCAATTCTGTCAGATAATACTCAGTTTCTTCCTGAAAATGATTGCAAGCACAAATTCTTTGGTATTATTATCTTCATTTAATTTGTCTTAAATGAAAAAACACAAAGAATTGTCCTAAAGCCAAATTGGATATAATTCCACACTAAACATAAAAAAGAGAGTGGACAAAAGTATTGGCACTGTTCGAAAAATCATGTGATGTTCTCTAATTTGTGTAATTAACAGCACCTGTAACTTACCTGTGGCACCTAACAGGTGTTGGCAATAACTAAATCACACTTGCAGCCAGTTGACATGGATTAAAGTTGACTCCACCTCTGTCCTGTGTCTTTGTGTGTACCACATTGAGCATGGAGAAAAGAAAGAAGACCAAATAACTGTCTGAGGATTTGAGAAACCAAATTGTGAGGAAGCATGAGCAATCTCAAGGCTACAAGTCCATCTCCAAAGACCTGAATGTTCCTGTGTCTACCGTGCGCAGTGTCATCAAGAAGTTTAAAGCCCATGGCACTGTGGCTAACCTCCCTAGATGTGGACGGAAAAGAAAAATTGACAAGAGATTTCAACGCAAGATTGTGCGGATGTTGGATAAAGAACCTCGACTAACATCCAAATTCAAGCTGCCCTGCAGTCCGAGGGTACAACAGTGTCAACCCGTACTATCCATACGAAAAGGGACTGTATGGTAGGAGACCCAGAAAGACCCCACTTCTTACCCCGAGACATAAAAAAGCCAGGCTGGAGTTTGCCAAAACTTACCTGAAAAAGCCTAAAACGTTTTGGAAGAATGTTCTCTGGTCAGATGAGACAAAAGTAGAGCTTTTTGGGCAAAGGCATCAACATAGAGTTTAAAAGAGAAAAAAAGAGGCATTCAAAGAAAAGAACACGGTCCCTACAGTCAAACATGGCGGAGGTTCCCTGATGTTTTGGGGTTGCTTTGCTGCCTCTGGCACTAGACTGCCTGACCGTGTGCATGGCATTATGAAGTCTGAAGACTACCAACAAATTTTGCAGCATAATGTAAGGCCCAGTGTGAGAAAGCTGGGTCTCCCTCAGAGGTCATGGGTCTTCCAGCAGGACAATGACCCAAAACACACTTCAAAAAGCACTAGAAAATGGTTTGAGAGAAAGCACTGGAGACTTCTAAGGTGGCCAGCAATGAGTCCAGACCTGAATCCCATAGAACACCTATGGAGAGATCTAAAAATGGCAGTTTGGAGAAGGCACCCTTCAAATATCAGGGACCTGGAGCAGTTTGCCAAAGAAGAATGGTCTAAAATTCCAGCAGAGCATTGTAAGAAACTCATTGATGGTTACCGGAAGCGGTTAGTCGCAGTTATTTTGGCTAAAGGTTGTGCAACCAAGTATTAGGCTGAGGGTGCCAATACTTTTGTCTGGCCCATTTTTGGAGTTTTGTGTGAAATGATCAATGTTTTGCTTTTTGCTTCATTCTCTTTTGCGTTTTTTCATTTAAGACAAATTAAATGAAGATAATAATACCAAAGAATTTGTGTTTGCAATCATTTTCAGGAAGAAACTGAGTATTATCTGACAGAATTGCAGGGGTATCAATACTTTTGGCCACAAGTGTACGTCAATGGTCTTGAAGGGGTTAAGATATGCAGTTTTTTGGATACATAGGGTGGAAACGTCTTGATTGTAGTGTCTGTCCATTTAGGATACACTCATGCATACATTTAGAATTTGCACATTTGGGTATTTATCATGAGTATGTTGTGTGGTTATTTAGGTTGTAAAACTTAATGGCCACAATTAATCAAAGTAATTACTTAAGAATCTTGAGTGAACCGCTCTGAAAAGTCGTAACACGCAACACAGAGTTATGCAAATGTTTTGCTACATTTGCCATTTTTTTAAAAGGTGCCTCTCACTCCACAAGGCCCACTCATCAACACTGGCATGAACGTTCTTGAGGAATTAGGGCTTACAGTGGGTACGAAAAGTATTCAGACCCCTTTAAATTTTTCACTCTTTGTTTCATTGCAGCCATTTGGTAAATTCAAAAGAGTTCATTTTTTTTCTCATTAATGTACACTCTGCACTCCATCTTGACTGAAAAAAGCAGAAATGTAGAAATTTTTGCAAATTTATTAAAAAAGAAAAACTGAAATATCACATGGTCATAAGTATTCAGACCCTTTGCTCAGTATTGAGTTGAAGCACCCGTTTCAGCTAGTACAGCCATGAGTCTTCTTGGGAATGATGCAACAAGTTTTTTTCACACCTGGAATTGGTTATCTTCTGCCATTCTTCCTTACAGATCCTCTCCAGTTCTGACAGGTTGGATGGTGAACGTTGGTGGACAGCCATTTTCAGGTCTCTCCAGAGATGCTCAACTGGGGTTAGGTCAGGGCTCTGGCTGGGCCAGTCAAGAATGGTCACAAAGCTGTTCTGAAGCCACTCCTTTGTTGTTTTAGCTGTGTGCTTAGGGTCACTGTCTTGTTGGAAGATGAACCTTCGGCTTAGTCTGAGGTCCAGAGTACTCTGGAAATTTTTCTTCCAGGATAGCTCTGTACTTTGCTTCATTCATGTTTCCTTCAATTGCAGCCAGTTGTTCTGTTCCCTGCAGCTGAAAAACACCCCCATAGCATGATGCTGCCACCACCATGTTTCACTGTTGGGATTGTATTGGGCAGGTGATGAGCAGTGCCTGGTTTTCTCAACACATACCGCTTAGAAATATCACCAAAAAGTTCTATCTTCGTCTCATCAGGCCAGAGAATTTTATTTCTCAAAGTCTGGGAGCCCTTCATGTGCTTTTTAGCAAAGTTTATGCGGGCTTTCTGTCTTGCACTGAGGAGAGGCTTCCGTTGGGCCACTCTGCCATAAAGGCCTGAATGGTGGAGGGCTGCAGTGACAGTTGACTTTGTGGAACTTTCTCCCATCTCTCTTCTGCATCTGTGGAGCTCAGCCACAGTGATCTTGGGGTTCTTCTTTACCTCTCTCACCAAGGCTCTTCTCCCATGATTGCTCAGTTTTGCTGGACAGCCAGGTCTACGAAGACTTCTGGTGGTCCCAAATTTCTTTCATTTAAGGATTTTGGAGGCCACTGTGCTCTTAGGAACCTTAAGTACTGCAGAAATTCTTTTGTAACCTGGGCCAGATCTGTGCCTTGCCATAATTCTGTCTGTGAGCTCCTTGGCCAGTTCCTTTGACCTCATGATTCTCATTTGGTCTGGCATGCAATGTGAGATCTTATTTAGACAGGTGTGTGCCTTTACAAATCAAGTCCTATCAGTTTAGTTAAACACAGCTGGACTCCAATGAAGAAGTGTAACCATCTCAAGGAGGATCACAAGGAAATGGACAGAATATAACTTAAATATGAGTGTCTGAGCAAAGGGTCTGAATATTTATGACCATGTGATTGTCATGGCTCTGGATGGGATTTCCCTCACCATCCTTCTAGGGTTAACTTTGCATGGCCTCCCTTTGGTTTGGGGAGGGCTATATTTACCCACCTCTGTGCTGGACTCGTCGTCAGTGATACTTCCATTCTCGGCTAAGCAGCTGACCTGTGTATACTGCCTGTTCTTGTATGCTTGTACCGTGTATGAACCGGCCTGTCCCTCATTTTGTATCTCTGCTTAGACTCTGTACCTTGTCTTATCTCTGATTTTGACCTTTGCTAAAGCTCCCTGATTATCCTCTCATTTGTGCCCTTGGTGACCGCGTTACCCTCTTTGGCTTAGGACCCCGGCTTTTATTATACCACGCTGTCTGTCTCCTCCTTTGGTTACCGCGTTACCCTCTAGTCTGACATCGGCTTGCTTGACTCTTCTATCAGCTCCGCCGGCTCCTGACGCCGTTCTCAGGAGTATGGGGCTTTGCCCCGCCTCCAGCCACTCACGTGTTGCAGGTCCTGTTAACCTGTGGTGCACTCACGGCCGCACATTACACAGGAGTCCTCTGACTTCCTTCCGCACTTCCCCGGGCACACATTCTGACTCTGGTGCTGGGTCCAATACAGTGATATTTCAGTTTTTCTTTTTTAATAAATTTGCAAAAATTTTTACATTTGTTTCTTTTTCAGTCAAGATGGGGTGCAGAGTGTACATTAATGACAAAAAATTGAACTTTTTTGAATTTACCAAATGGCTGCAGTGAAACAAAGAGTGAACAATTTAAAGGGGTCTGAATACTTTCTGTACCCATTGTATGTGTCTCAAATCTAAATCCAAATTACAATTCATTTAAGAAAATCTAAATCTGTCTAGACAAATTGCTGTTAAATAATGAAATATTCAATCAATTGTTAAATGATCAAAGGTGATAAATATGGTTTTGAGCATCTAATGTAGATATGCCGGATTTGCATGAATATGCAAGTATTTTCTAAAATATGCTCAATTATGACACCTGTGGTTAGGTAAGATACATTTACTTCCATTATATTATAACATGTCAGAAGATGTTTATAGGGGTGGTCTGAAACATAAATTCAATTTTATCCTGAATGCCTATCATCATTTGCGCGGATGGCACTGGTCTCTGTACAAGAATCTACTGAGCAGCTATCGGAATTGAAAACCGATGCATGTGCAGTACAGCAGGGACTAGACCAGCCCCTGAAACGGATATCACTGATGATGCTTTGTTTCATGGAGGGGGCACAGGCTGCGGGAGTTTTGACTGCTGCATCCTCTGTGACTTGATGACCCTTTGCTTGAGTATCTCAACATGCATTGGGATTCTCAAACAAAGCATCATCAAAAAAGGAAGTAGTAAAAAAATAAAACATTTAGATACTGTAGTGAGGGAATGGTAGGGGCTTTTTAATTAAAGTATATTAGAAAATAGATTAGATTATGGCATTAAATAGGCTTTAGAATGAAAACTAATTAGTGTTTAGGACCACCTCTTTAACCCCTTTCCGATATCGGGCGCACATTTACGCTGATGTCGGACTCCCGGCACTTGTCAGTTGTTTTGAACAGATGACAAGTGCCAGGTGGAATCGCGATCCATATGCGGCTATTAACCCGTTAAATAATGCTGTCAAACACTGACAGCGGCATTTAACATGCACTTCCAGTAATTGCGCCGAAAATCCGCACACCGGTGAAAATGGCGCAATTTTTTTTTTTAAAGTTTGGAATTTTTTTCACCACTTAGGGAAAAAAGAACCTAGACATGTTTGGTGTCTATTAACTCGTAATGACTTGGAGAATCATAATGGCAGGTTAATTTTAGCATTTTGTGAACCTAGTAAAAAAGCCAAACAAATTGCACTTTTTTTGCAATTTCACCGCACTTGGAATTTTTTTCCCATTTTCTAGTACACGACATGGTAAAACCAATGATGTCTTTCAAAAGTACAACTCATCCCTCAAAAGAACAAGCCCTCACATGGCCTTATTGACGGAAAAATAAAAAAGTTATGGCTCTGGGAAGAAAGGGAGCGAAAAATGAAAACGCAAGAACGTAAATACTTCTGGGGGTTAAGGCATGAAAAAATGTTGCTTTTTTTTTTCTCCAGATACCTACACTAAAATATGGAATAACAATGTGCTCTAATTATTGTATTTTTGCACTGGCATTCTGTACTTAAAAAATGCATTTTACATAAGCATTTGTGTTTTAAGGTTCACCTTAAATTCACTTGTAATTAAGCCTGATGAAGGGGCCTACTGAGCCCCGAAAGCTTGCAAATATAATTTCTCTGGGTAGCAAATAAAGGTATCATTCTTTGAATACCTTTCTCATTTTTTTGGGACCTAAGTATTTACAAGGTTCACCATAGAAACTTAGAGGAGAAAAGGCACCAAAAACTGCAGTTCAACAATGTCTTTAATGCACAATGGACATGAGTTTTTATAAAATCATTATCTACTTAGCTTGAACTATTAGGCCGGCCCATTTTTGGGCTCTTTTGTGAAATTATGTCCAATTTGCCTTTTTTTCTCTATTTTGTTTTTGTGTTCTTCCAATACACACAAAGGAAATGAACTTGTATATAACAAAATGTGTAATTGAAATAATTTTCTGGGAAAATTACTTCATTTTCTGGAACAATTTCAAGAGTGCCGACACTTTCATCCATGACTGTATGCCTGTGACGCTGTTAAGTTTAGGTCAGGAAACCCCCAAATAGTCATTGCTTTGGAGGACTAGCATGTTTAGTGACTGTAGTCAAGAGGATATGTTAGGCGCTGGGGTTTTTCTGCTCAGGTTGGATCCCAGGCGCTTGCTGCCTTTGCGGTCTACCATTCTGGTCCGACCACTGTGAGTCCTGCTCAGCGTGGACGTCGGCTCAAACTTAGGAGATAACTAACACACACACGAGCAAACAGAGTGGTAGCGTATCCACTCTCACAGATCAACCACAAATGATACTAGCGCGCCCGCGGGTGTCGTTGGAAGCCTTTTATACACTAGGCTCATGTCCAATCAGACAGGACCTTGCCCGTGGGCCAATCTGAAGCTGCCACCTCACCAGAGCAGCTGATGTCCGACCACCAATAGGAAGATGCTACATCATGGACATGCTCAGTACGGTGATCTCTGGACTTAGACTCCAGGACGTGAGGCTGCACCTGTAAAACACTGGTTACCATAGACTTGGCTGGGGAGCCAGCAGTAAATAAAGGCAGACCACGAGCCTGAGCAAAACACCACGGCGCCTAAAATATGTGCCCATTTGCGATCCGGAGGATATCATGTACTGTGTTTATGTGAACAGGGCATCAATGCTATGCATTTATGAGTTGAACATTAATATTGTGTGCAGTAAACACATTAAAGACTTTTGCTTTGAACTTTGTCACTGCCTCATCACTGCATAAGTGGGCTACTGCTGCACTACACTGTATATGACACTGTCCAGTTCGGGTCAGGAGACCCATGGACAATCTTTGTACTGTGGTTTGTGCTCAGAGTGAGTTTCCCAGACATCTGCATGAGACCTTTAAAACAGTAAATTTTTCTGGACAAAAAATTGCAGCAGAAAAAAATGCAGTGTTTACGCTACTTGGGAGCAAGGCCTTAAGGTGTGCACATTCTTCAACAAAGTTTTCACCACAAATATCTTATAATTGATATAGAATGGTTAATGGTTTGCCTTTAACTGCCTTTCGTCTCTCATTGCTAGACTTTATTCTCATGATGCAGCAGTCGGTCAGTCTCCTCTTCAAGGAGACTATACTTCTTATCATATATGTTCTCAATAGTCAGCCACAACATGTTCTGGGTACATGGTAAATAAAGTGTGACCCTGGGTAACGGTGGGGGCTACATGAGCTACATAGAGTTACATTTGTTGTAAATGGTATAAAATATTGCCTTGTGTTTCATTATGTCAGATAAAGTGATTTGCCCACGACCCGTGTGCAGTTTCCTTTGTCTCCAAGCGTGCTTGTAAATTAAGGGCGTAAACTTCTTATTTGGCCTCACTGGTGATCTGGCATGCCTGACTTTGGGTCAGAACGAAAACAGCTACAACATATTAAAACAACAAAACAATAAAAAAACACACAAATCCATTCATTTTTAAGAGCATGAATTTATTCACTTTATAGAATCCTAAATATCCAGAATTTCAATAGCATAAGGAGTGCACTTTTTGCTGGTTGCATAACTAATACAGAACCTTTGTTAATACTAACTGTTTAATTAAATTAATAGCAATTCTGGAAGACAAACTCAGTTGATAGAAAATATAAAAATTTTACTGTACAAAATTTTACATCACATTCAAAAAGATACATGTCCATTACACCATAGCACAGACTCCATTTACAGAGCACTGAAGTCTCAGCCAGTAGAGCGGTATTGTACAGCCAAAATAAACATGTCCACATTTACAGGTCTAAAAGGATATAGATTTACAGTGCTATTCACTCCCTTACAACACCACATGTAGGAATATTACTAAACAGTCACATTTAACTCAGTGGTCCTTTTAAAAAACACTTCTAAAAGAAAACAAAAAAAGTTGTAAAAATATATTAAAAAAATGATTAAAATCAAGACACAAGTGCATCAAACCAAACGTAAAGATAAAACTGAATCAGAAGAAGAGAAGCAACTTGTACACAACTCGTCAGTCGTGCACTCTGCTGTTAAGGTGTAGATTTTTTTTTTTAAGTTACGGTACATTTTCTCCTTACTTTTATTTATAGACACTTGCCGGCCATGGCACCAAACTCATAGCTTTTACCCATTATTACCACTAAACTGCTATGTGTTACTGGGAGATATGCTAATATTGTGCGCAATAGCTCAACCTCAGTAATAACTGGTAACATGTTAGTCTATGGCTATTCTTCCTGGTTGAAAAAAAAGGAGAATATGTTCCAGCTCCTTCGGGTGAAAACCTTCAAATGTTTATTGAGGCATTGTAAAAGTTACCACTCAGAAAACGCGTTCCAAATGCTATCCAGCATTCTTTCTTAAAGCTAGCCAGTACCACACGTCTAAAGAGGATTTGGTTTTGCGCACACTGGGATTTGGTGATCTGGAAATATATTTTGTTCTTTTATTTGTCCTGGTTCCCAGTGTTCTCTGACTTTATATAATACATTTATGGTGTCCATTTCTTTCTTTTAACTTTTCATCATTAGTCTGCTACTGTGACTTGCTACATTACTACTACAGGGGAACACTCAAAATGTATGGTTGTCTTCCCTTACGTCCATTCTACCCTTTAAGAGACCAGTCAGCGATTTCGTTTTGCTTGAGATTCAGATTTATTATAGAAACCGATCTTTTACTCCGAAAACAGAGGACTTGTAGCAAGAAAAACCCGTTGGCCTTCTCCCTGCCTATGATAGCTTTTGTGGCTGCTGTGCACCTGAGAACTCCTGACCCGGTTCCAGTAGCGCTCGGTTGGGATACAAAAATCGATTACATTTTTGCATTTACATTTTAAGTATCTCTAAAAAAGAGAAGTACTATAAAATGTATACATAACAAGTTTTTATATTGGAGTTCTATTTATGAAGTTAACCCCTTAACCACCGGAGCCCTTTTTCGGTTTTGCGTTTTCATTTTTCCCTCCCCTTCTTCCCAGAGCCATAACTTTTTTTATTTTTCTGTCAATATGGCCATGTGAGCATCTCCATTTTTCGTGATCTGGGGTTGGGTGAGGGCTTATTTTTTTGTGTGCTGAGCTGACGTTTGTAATGACACCATTTCGGTGCAGATACGTTCTTTTGATCGCCCGTTATTGCATTTTAATTCAATGTCGCGGTGACCAAAAAAACATAATTCTGGCATTTTTACTTTTTTTCTCACTATGTCATTTAGCGATCAGGTTAATCCTTTTTTTATTGATAGATCGGGCGATTTTGCACCCGACAATACCAGATATATGTATGTTATTTTTTAAAAAAAATTTTTTATTTTGAATGAGGCAAAAGGGAGGTGATTTGAACTTTTATTTTTTTTGTTAACTTTTGGCATGCTTCAATAGTCTCCATGGGAGACTAGAAGCTGCCAAAACACGATCGGCTCTGCTACAGAGAGGCAATGATCATATCGCCTCTATATAGAATTACTCACTTGCAATGAGCACCGACCACTGGGTGGCACTCACAGCAAGCAGGCACTGACAACCATAGAGATCTCCATGAGACCTCCGGTTGTCTTGCCAACATACCGGTGACCTGCGATCACACGAAGCAGGTCACTGGAGGGCGGATTTCCGCACGATTTCTGGAAGCGCTTGCTAGATGTAGCGGTCAGCATTTGACAGCGGTAATTAAGTGGCTAATCGCGATTCCACCCGTGGCTATTGCGGGCAGATGTCAGCTGTTCAAAACAGCTGCCATATGCCGGGAAAGATGTGGGCACACTGCTGGAGAACACATCAAAGGGAGAGAGTCCGACATCGGCGTACTATTACGCCCCGATGTAAGAAAGGGGTTAAAGGGAATCTCACCAGGTTTTTGCTACCCCATCTGAGGGCAGCATAATGTAGGCACAGAGACCCTGATTCCAGTGATGTGTCACTTACTGAGCTACATGCTGTCATTTTTATAAAATCAAAATTTCTTCTGTTGCAGATCGAGCAATTCTCTGAATGTAGAGCTCCATATATTCCCATCCATACCCCTGGTTGGCAGATTTTTGCCCATGTACAGTGTACACAGAAAGCTGTCAATTAGGGGTGGGGCAGAGTTATACAGGTCTCATAAATATTCTTGACTACTTGGAAGCAGGATTATACAAGCCCTCTAGTAATAGCCTCATGCTGATAAGATTTTTATGAAAACTACACTAAGCAGCTCAGAAAGTGATACCTCGCTGGAATGAGGGTCTCTGTCTCAATGTTATGCTGCTATCAGATTAGTTGTCAACAACCTAGTGACAGGTACCCTTTACCCTTTGGTGTACTAGCATTTAGATTGTATAAATAAGCAGCATGTCACACATGCAAGAATGCCAAGCCAATGGCTATGAATATTTGGTGTTAACGATAAAGTAGTCACATCTCTAGAAAACATATTTTTGAGGCCAAACAGTCTAGTGCAGAGGTCCCCAACCTGTAACTCGGGAGCCACATGTGGCTAGCAGTCCCATGAATTGCGGCTCGCGACTGTCTGCCAGCTTGGTGCATTAGGTACAGGCTTTGGTTATCACTATACCTGTAATGGGGGCTTTGGTTGACACTACTTTGAAGGGGGTAGGATGTGGCTCGCGACCCTCTCTCTAAGCTGAATGTGGCTCTCAAGGTCAGAAAGGTTAGGGACCACTGGTCTAGTGCATCGGGGACTGTTAGCTGCAGTTATGGGACTTTGCATTTAGGCTGAGTGCAGACGTACTTTTTTGTCCTGTGGATTTTTCCGCGCAGAATGGAAGAAATCCGCAGGTCAAATGACCTGCATTTTTCCTGTGGATTTCTTCCATTTTTCCTGCGGTTTTATTGTGGTTTTTGTGCGGTTTTCCCCCTGCGGATTTGAAGAATGGGGAGGTGGAACACCGCACAAAAGAAGTGACATGCTGCGGATTTTGTACCGCAGGAAAACCGCGTGGAAAAATCCGCAGCGTCTGCACAGCGGTTTTTTTTTTTTTCATTGATTTTAATGCTACTGTACATCACAATGCGGATATGCAACGTTTCTGTGCGGTAAAATCCGCTGCGGAACCGCTGGATATCTGCATCGTGTGCACACACATTCACACATCTGTGTGTTACCTTCCAAGAGATGCCGAACAGGTTTTTTCTCTTGTGTATCATGCTAGTTTCTTCCAGTATTCTTGTCATCCATTTTTTTCTCACTGAAGCAGGTACACTGTCTGAACTTTTTTTTATCCATTGACTCTCGGCAATGGATAAGTTAAAATGGATGAAACTCGGATGTAACTCTAATGTACAAAGCCTGTCTTCACTGTGTCATTCGTTTTAAACAAATGCCCATAGACTTTAATGGCAGAGTCTGATCTGCAAATCAGAAGAGAATAGGACATACCCTCAGTCTCATGGACCGGAAACAGGGATTTATTTTTAAAAGTGATGTGTTTGTGGATCAATGAAACTCTATGGATTCGTGTGCTGTCTGAGAAATAACAGACAGCACTAGGACGTGCCATAAAGCAGAATGGATTTCCACTAGCATTCTTGCCACTATCCTCATGTCTGAACCATTGATATTAATCAGTGTTGAAACCACCATGACTTAACAAATATCAGTTCCTAATGGCAATACTCAACAGTATGAAGTATTGTTTCTTTTAACTCTGGTTCATGTTTTACATAAACAGACAAGACCAAAAGCAGCAGACTTGGTGAAGATAACGATTACATTAGCACATGTAAAACTTTACTTTTTCTGCAATTTTTTTAATATATGTATGCAGGGTTAGACTAATCCCCGGTGGGCCCTTTCAGGAGAGGGTTGAAAATAAATTAAAAAAAATAATAAAAAAATAAAATAGAGGTCGCGGACCCTTTAAAAATGTGAGGGCGGGCGCGCGCACGCAACTTGACAGCCGGAATGCACAGAACACTGGCAGGCTGGGCCACGGAGCAGGAGAACAGCCGGGGTTGCACGCCCAGCCGCATCAAAGCAAGCAGACACAGCTGCAGCCACGTCTGGTAAAAGTGGCATAACTCCGCGCACCCTTCCCTGCTGCTTCCTGATGGAGAAGTGCTACAATAAAGCCTGTGATGGACTAGAAACAAGCAGAGGTAGGGTACTAACACCTCTAATGTTTGTGTTTGTTTAGATCAATTTTTATGTATATGCCTGAATGTATGACTGTATGTGTCTATGTATGCATGGTATATGTGTATGTATATGCCTGTATGTATGTATATGCATGCATGGAATATGTGTATGCATGTAGGTGTATGTGTATGTATATGCCTGAATGTGTTTGTATGCATGGTATATGTGTATGTATATGCCTGTATGTATGCATGGTATATGTGTATGTATATGCCTGTATGTGTACGTATATGTCTGTGTATGCCTGTATGTTTATTCCTGTGTGTATGTGTGTGCATACGTATGGGTATGTGTGCCTGTCTGCATATGCATTTCTGTGTGTGTGTGTGTGTCTGCGCCTGTGTTTACATATGTGTGTATGTCTTCGAGTGTTTGCATGTCTGCATATGTATGTCTCCGTGCGTCCGTCTTGTGTTTACGTGTGCATTTCTGTGTGTCTTTGAGTGTCTGAATGTGATTGTGTGTGTGTGCATGTCTCTCTGGGTGTGCTTGTATGTGTCTACATGTGCTTTTTCGTGTATATGTGTCTTCAAGTGTGTGTGTGTGTGTGTGTGTGTGTGTGTGTGTGCATGCTTCCCTGCGTGTGTGAGCGCGCGTCCACATTTCTGTGTGTTCGCTTGTCTGACTGTGAATTTCTATGTGCGTATCTGTGTGTATGAAAAGTGTGAGGGGACACAGAACAGAGACTAGGTAGTTTGGGGGGAGGTATATCCATGCGGCAGTATGTGGGAGACAGGGTGAGGGCAGAGAAAGGAGGATACAGTATGCTGACGAGAGGTAGTGTGATGAGGGGGCACAGTATAGAGACTTGCACCGACCCATTACAGGAAGCGACTGGCGGAAGGGAGAATAAAGCTTAATTTTCTCCCTGTAGTCAACGTTTTTCCATTACGCCAGCTAAACAGGCTTTAAACCCCATCTAACTGCCGATTAACCCTGTATGTGCAGATAAATAGTGTTTCTCAAGGTGAGAAGTTACCCTTAAAGGGACTCTGTCAGTACAGAATGACTGTTCAAACTATGTCCTGCCGCTCGGTGCTTCACGGCGGGGCAAATCATGAAAATTCACCTTCTCACCTGTTTCTATTCCATCATTCTCCACCCCCCCACTAATTTTATTGACAGCTCTGGCTTCATAGAACCAGAGATGGATGGAAAACAAGCAGGTGGGAAGGTGTATATAAATGATTGGCCCCCATGATGATCTGAGCTTGGTTTGAACAGTCATTCTGTGCTGACAGAGAGCCTTTAAAGAGATGTCCAATACAATACAAGGATTTCACTCTGACTCATAACTTTGTATATAATGCACCCAGCATTATATAGGAGTATATATTTGTATAATCTCAGCACGATCCAACTCCCGGGTGGGTCCACTGTGGGATACAAGCAGTGGCCATCCTGCAGTGGACTCGCTAGGGTGAAATTACCATAAAGGTGTTATCCAGGGATTCTGTTACAGAGACTCTGTCACTGATTTCATGATGTCCTAACTAAGAATAACAAACTAGTGACTGATCCCCATAGCAGAATGCTGGGTCACTCAGTTGTACCAAAATCTTGTATTGGAAACTCCAGCGCATAATGAAGAGTCCTGAGTATTCATGAGTTCCCGACTTTCTTCGCTCCCACTACTAATTCAGTTAAAAAAAAAAAAAAAAAAAGCTGTAAATCAGGGGCTAGGTGTAGAGAAAACCGAGAGCTCAGGAACATCAGGACTCATCATTGGCTGCTGCCAGATACTTATTTTTCTAATGAGATATATTACAAGTAGGTTTAACATCCCTGTCCTTATATAAAAAATGTTTATGGAAGCTGTAGAGTGGGCCCCTAGAGTTAATTCCCCTGGTGGGCCCTAGGCACCCCAGTCCGACCCTGTATGTAGTATCAGTCACTCATTGCCGGCTCTCTACGTAAAAGGTTTCCGAATCACACTACTTACAATATCATCTTTATAAGTTCTTGCTAAGATCACTTATAAAACTTTTTAAGCATTTAACATAAAAGATGCCCAAGTAAAATTTTCAATAAAATCCTATTTAAAAGAAGTCACTGAGTGCCACACGTCTCATTTAAGAGGAGAACGAACAAATAAAAAGATCTATAAAGGGTTTGGTTGGTGCACTACTTTATGACTTGTTGGCAGATAAACAAAAGCCTTTCACATACTTTATACATAAAACAAAACAGTTGGCTCCGTTCACATCACGTATAGAGCCTACACTGAAGATAAATGTTGGAAAGATATACCTCAAACTACAGACTTACAGTGAGATATGTGGCCTTTGGGCACCCCTTGTAAAAATAGACCCCTTACCACATGGAATACGTTTTATTACTTCATAGTCTTGCATGGAATAACCTATAAATATTGGCCCAATAGAGGGTGAAAGGACATTTTTTTGGGCTTCATTGGGTAAATCTAACCATATGGATGTTTACTGTGATGGTGAATTTGTAAGGTCCCTTGCAAGAGCTGCAGGAAAATGGACCCAAGGTGATCTGCTGACTGTCATAAATTTTAAAAGAGGTTGTCCCAAAATAAGCTGTTTTAAGTTGCTTGGGAATAACAGCTTAATTTTTGTCCCTTTCTCTAGAAAGTCTAATAATTAGGCAATGGCATAAAAATATATTTATTATTGTATAGACTGATCTTTTGAGAAATATCTTCTATGTTGAATGTAAAAAAAAAGAGCTAATCATTCACAAAATGATGACGTTGACAAACAAGGCAACACCCTTGTCAGGGGTTTCCACACAGTTCATTTTGTAAGACTATTACTTTAGGCCACATAGTTATTATGGCAACATTTCAATATGACATTACAACTACTACTGGCAATTAGAATCATTCTAGAGACCTTTATATTGCCCTTGTGAAATTAATGAATGCCGTATATACTCGTGTATAAGCCGAGTATTTCAACACTTTTTTTGTGCTGAAAACGCCCCCCCAGCTTATACACCAGTCAACTGTCCCACAAAGACAGCGGGGGAGGGGGAGCGGCGGAGCTACAGGCCACAGAGGCAGGAGCCGGTGGCTGTGGCTAAAGCCTGTAACACTGCTGTAATGGCGCACAGTGCCAGCCACCGGCTTCCAGCACACATCCTACTTACCTACCTGCGCGCCCTCTCAGGCACTGTATCTCGTTCATTCTGGCACCAGCAGAACTTCCAGCTGAGCAATCACATGGCCCCGCTCATTAAGGTAGTGAATATGCACGCCTCTCCACTTCAACAGGCGTGGAGTGCATATTCATTACCTTAATGAGCGGGGCCACATGATTGCTCGGCCGGAAGAGCTGCTGGCGACAGAATGAACGAGATACAGTGCCTGAGAGGGCGTGCAGGTAGGCAAGTAGGATGTTTTTTTTTTTTAACAGGAATCATGCATACAAAGATAGGGGATAAATAGCCATGCATACAAGGATAGGGGATAAGGAGCCATGCATACCAGGACAGCTACTGGGGAGCATGCATACAATGACAGGGACGGGGGAGCCATTCATGCCAGGACAGCGATGGGGGAGCCATGCATACAAGGATAGTGGATAAGGAACCAAACACACAATGACAGGGATGGGAGGAGCCATGTATACCAGGATAGGGATGAGGGGACAATGCATACCCGGCTTATACTTGAGTCAATAAGTTTACCCAGTTTTTCGTGGCAAAATTAGGTGCCTTGGCTTATACTTGGATCAGCTTAGGCCTGTTTCACACATCATTTTTTGAGTCAGTTGTAATCCGCCAAAATGGCGGAAAACGGATCCACCTGTGTACGGACATCAACGTGTGGCACCGGACCGTTTTCTTTTGACGAATCCGGCGAAGGAAGAAATTTAAAGGAACCGCTGTCTGGGGAGAGAGAGAGAGCGAGAGAATTTTTCAGCCGCCCGAACAGAGTTTAGGGTTAAATTTGCGGGCGAGGCAAGTCCACCGGGCATGCGCAATGTAAAATGCGGATCCGGCCGCCAGCAAAAACGTTGCATTGTCCGTCCAGGCATGTCGGCGGACGCCAACATTTTGGCGGATCCGCAAAAAAAACGGATCCAACGGATGGCCATCCGTCAAGATCCGCCGGTAATGCAACTCAATGGGAAAAAAAACGGATCCGCCAAGCAAAATGGCGGATCCGTTTTTTTTGCAAAATGGCGGATTTTGACTGATGGTAAAATACGGATGTGTGAAACAGGCCTTATACTCGAGTATATACGGGTACCTAAGTGGGGCTCTATTTATTCAAAGTAACAGCAGTGAGGGGATGGTGAGTGGTAGAGAATTAGGATATGTGCAAACATTCAGAATTTGCAGCAGAAAATACTGCTGTGAATCCTGATGTGTTGGCAGCATTTTGTCACTTTGTAATGCTTTTTTGGGGAATATGCACACTTACATTTTTGTCATGTTTTTTTTCCGTGCATGATTTGTCACAAAAACTGACGGATTTTGTAGTGCCAACAAAGTGAATGAGATTCTTGAAGTCTTGTGTACACATCGCTTATTTTGTTCTTGCAGATTTGCAGATCTTCAGCATGTCAACTCTTGCAGCCATTTTGAAGCAGATTTCATCCATAATAATGTGTGGAAAAATCTGCGACAAAAACGCATACAAAAATGTGCATATTTTACACAGTTCTTAACACATCAGGATTTGCAGCACAATTTTCTACTGCAAATCCTGAATGTGTGCACATAGCCTTTGATGAGGTTTTTCATCATTCTTTAAAATAGGTGAAAAACGTTGTAGAACACTTAAAGTATGGATATGCTGCAGATTTGAAACAGCTTCTAATCTGTGAGGAAAAAATAAGCAACACGTGCATGAGATTTCAGAAATCTCATTCACCTTGTTGGGACAGTAAAATGCTGCGTTTTTTGTGAAAAAGACCTTGTGCGAACATAGCTTTAGGGTCCATCGTCAATGATCATTTATAAAAGGACCCTGACAAGCTACATTCACACATCCATTATTTTCATCTGTATGCTACGTATGTATATGGAAACAGACAGTACACTGATTCGTAGAGATTAATAGAACCATTCACACTTTTTTTAACAGATCTGCGTGTCTGTTTTATTAAACTCATTAGATGTCCTATCCTCATCTGTTTTGGCAGATCAAACTTCACTATCCGAGTCTATGGGAATCCATGAAAAACGGAAGACATCAATCATTTTGCTTCAGCTTCCCCTCTTTTTTTCATCCATTTGTAAATGATCGATTGCTAAGTGTCATTTAAAAAAAAAAATGAAAATGTTCAGTCAGAGGAAAAAAAAAAGGCAAAAAGGATGTAAAATTGGAAAGGTATTTGTAAATGTAACCTTAATCTCTAAGCTTCAGCATTACGTAATACAAGCCAAGTATTAATATAGTGACACATAATATATTATAATATAGCAATATAGTAACAATAACTAATATAGTGGCCATAAACAAATATTCCGATTGAATTGTGTAACTTGTATTAAATGTTTTCAGTGTCACTGGCGATAAAGGGCTGTAGAACACGGCTCCTCAGCAATGCCAGGTTGTCACATATCTCTTCTCATGTTGAGCCTTGTATTTCTTTTTTAATCTGCTTAAGGGCGCCTGAAGTGGCAATTGAATTCTGAATGGAAAGTACAATCAACCCTGTTTTTATTGTGTCATACAAGGTTCAAGTGATTGTATCCACACTCAAAGATCTCTCCCAAGTAATATACTTCAAGCTTATCCCATTCCAGATCTTCTTCTGACTTTAAGAGATTGTGACACCTTCTCACTTTTACCCAGTAATAACTTACACTACAACTCTATAAAACATTCTTGCATATTCCTGTCTCGTTCAGAGAAGCATATATCATATATGTGTCCTGCCCGAGTAAAAATCAGACAGAACACTGACCAATGCAATTCAAAAGGACTGTTCTGATGTTATCTTTCGCACAAACATTCTAGCCATGTGAAAATAAATCGTAACATGGTCTCACCCATTCAAGTATATGGGTGTGAAAAAAAAATCGAAATCCCACATGGAACATCCATATTGCACACTATTTTTAAAGACATATTGCCATTATTAACTTAGGAAACTGTATTTGATCATGTATATTATTTAAGTGTTGATGTATATAAATGTCAAACAGATGTTAAAAAACCCTGACAGCTGATACATGTTGCCCAATCCACAGTATGTATCTGGTACTGGCTGTATGAACTCAACCAAGTATGTTTGACTCACGTTTGAAACGCTGCGGCACTTCAGAGAAAAACATACCTTAAATGCAGCCTACACGTGCATGGAGGCAGACTTGTGAATCCAGGGCAGTGGGCGGTGAGAATCCGCCGGGGATAGGGATGATAGGACCCGTGGAAGTTTGGGTACTGGTACACAACCGAAACTTTATTCCAAAGGTCAATTCAGTTACCAGAACTGCACCCAAACTTGAACCAGAACCCCATTGAGAACAATGGGGACCCGAAGCTTTGAGCTGGAAAATCATTGTTTTTCTTTTGCACATCTTTCTCTTTCCCTCTACTTCCTCCAGAACTCAACTTTGCAACGGACTTCCGGAAGAAGTTCGTGTTTAGCTGTAAACCACATATAACAGACACCGTCTGGTATGAACCCCAAACTTTTAAGCTTGCTCATCTCTAGCCGTGGACCCACCTGTCCGACTAGTCTACAGCATGCTCTGCCGTGGTGTTTCAGAGTCAAATATACCTGACTGAGATCATACAGCTACTGCCTCTTATATGTTGCCCTAACATCAGGCAGCATGTATCAGCTGTCATGTTCCTTTTCAATACAGACACATACAGCAAATAGCAAATGGGTGAAAATCTTCAGAGTTTTCTGGATAAAAATAAGGTGATTTTTTGTACGCTTGTCTGACCCTAGCCTAAAGTTTAATGACTTTGAATATATTTAATGTTTTGCCATCTGTTACAAGTGGAAACAGATATGTAATATATAATGGGTATATTACGCAAAGTTCACATCTGTGTCAGATTCATCAAATGCAGATGTGAACTAAGCCTTAAAGGGAATCTGTCATCAATTTTTTTGCCTTTCAGCTGCGGCCACCAGCATCAGGGGCTTATCCACAGCATTCTGTAATGCCGTAGATAAGCCGCCGATGTTACCTGAAAGAGAAGAAAAATGAGTTAGATTATCCTCACCCAGGGGCGTTCCGGCGTTCCTCTTCCGGCGCCTGCCACTGCAGTATTCTGCTCTGCCTTCAACAGGGCAGAGCAGTGCGCCTGAGCCGCGACAGCCAGAAATGAAGAGGACGTCATTGCTGCAAGATGGGAGGCGTCGGACCGCGACTCCCTCCGGACCCGAACCGGACCCGGACTGCCCCTGGGTGAGTATAATCTAACTAATTTTTCTTCTCTTTCAGGTAACATCGGCGGCTTATCTACAGCATTACAGAATGCTGTGGATAAGCCCCTGATGCTGGTGGCCGCAGCTGATTGTCATCAATTTTTTTGCCTATCAGCTGCGGCCACCAGCATCAGGGGCTTATCCACAGCATTCTGTAATGCTGTAGATAAGCCGCCGATGTTACCTGAAAGAGAAGAAAAATTAGTTAGATTATACTCACCCAGGGGCAGTCCGGGTCCGGTTCGGGTCCGGAGGGAGTCGCGGTCCGACGCCCCCCATCTTGCAGCAATGACGTCCTCTTCATTTCTGGCTGTCGCGGCTCAGGCGCACTGCTCTGCCCTGTTGAAGGCAGAGCAGAATACTGCAGTGGCAGGCGCCGGAAGAGGAACGCCGGAACGCCCCTGGGTGAGGATAATCTAACTCATTTTTCTTCTCTTTCAGGTAACATCAGGGGCTTATCTACAGCATCACAGAATGCTGTAGATAAGCCCCTGATGCCGGTGGCTGCAGCTGATAGGCAAAAAAAATTGATGACCGATTCCCTTTAAGAAAATTATAACACAAAGACCAACTGATTTGGATTCTTACTGAATTTAGGATCTGTTCACAGAATTACTGCAGAATTGTTAGTTTATGATGAATACAATGATTTACTGAAACAACAGGAAATAGGAAAGCTGACAGGTTCTCTCTAACATAAGGCATTGCATCAATACCATTCCTTGTCCCATGAGGACCTTACTGATGAAAATGTCCAGTGGTTCTTTGCCTACATTTTTGTAATCCACTGATCGTTTGTTGATGGTTTCAAGAATTGTGATGCACAACCACAAATGTAAAAGATGAATGAGGATTCAATCTAATCAGATTTTTGAGATGTTGGAAGTTTAGTAAAAAGTTCAATCGTTCTGTATTACTATAGAGCGAGTACCTGAGCAGTAAGTGTCATCGTTTGTCCACCACTCTAATAAGCTTCATTGTTAGTGAACATAACTTTGCTATCAACAAGACTAATGCGTTACTGTATTTAATATTCGCCATAGTAAGGTAGTAAGCTTAGACACAGAATTGACTTGACAGCAGGAATAAGCCTTTTTTTGGACTACCTCAAAAGCACATTATGGCTTAGGAATGAAGAACAACCTGATATTAAAAGTAATTCTGTCGCTTATATAGAAGTAAAAAAAAAAAAGTCAGTCACATTTATTCACACTCAGACACAGTACAACTCACGTGCGTAAAATCATATGTAAACAACAAGATCAAAAGGTAGAATTAAAGCTTAAGCCATTCAGCACTGCGAGGGGCAGGCAAGGCACTGCTCTGCTCCCGTACAGAAACGAATGGATTAATTAAAAAATTCATTAAAAGAGAAAAAAGCATATCCATTACAGGGAGTCACCACTGGCTGCAATTCCAATCTCTGCAGGTTGCTGTAGTGCTAAGCATGAATATCGCTTTCAGACAGCTCTCAGCATATTAGATCTTTTGGTTACCCTGCTCCAAGACTCCCAGGCCAAACCTTTCAAAACGGGGGATACTTTTACTACTGTTAATGCTAAAAGAATGGGAACAAAAAACAAACATGTCTAAGTTAGTCTACTTAAAACATTTTCATTTGTACTTCATCCGCTATGCATACATAATATCACCGATTATCAGATTGTCCAACAAAAATGCAACATTCAAGCCTAACAGATCCTAAAAATTTAATTCCAAATTCATTACTTATTCATTTATTTACATGGGTTAAAAAAACAAGGAATTATATGTATGTGTACTAGAAAAATCCTCTGATTTTTGCATTGTATATACCGTGTGATGCTTGCTGAACCCTGTATATAAAGTGTAAATTACATGACTCCCACCACCTTCCAATTCTATACTGGTCACTCTGACATAAGAATCAGGTGGTGTTACTGCACTTCCCTTTTCTTCAGAAGAGGAAGCAACTATGACTGATGCAAAGCAGCATGGGAAATAGCGTTGTAGTTTCCGCCCATTGAGAATGCCATCTGTAGAGTGCATCTCAGATATTGTGGTGGTAGTAGATTCAGAATCCTCATATATGTCAAACACATCTTGTCCAAATAAAAATTGATGTCCATGTAGAAGAATGGAATCCAAGCCACAATAGCAAATGTAACAGACAATGATATACAAAGTGGTTACCTATGTCTAAAACCAGTACCAGATGTTGGCACATGGTGGCATAAGCCTTTGATATTGTGCTGTTCATTGATAGACAATCTTAAAAACACACATACAGACTAAAAAGTGCTTATACAGACGTAAAGAACCCAGTGCAATGAATCCACTAAAATGCTGGTAACCCTGTTTTAGAAAAAGTTACTGCTGGCCCATAGTGCTTGAGAAAGCAGGTACACAGATAGTCCTATGGTTAGTGCCAAGTAGATTTCTTGCAGTCAAGAGTTTGTTATTCAAGCAAAACAGCCTACACCAAGAGAATAGCAGGCAAGAAAAAGATCAAAGCAGTAGATACATCCAAGGGTTAAAAAGGTTTGCTAATATTGGTGGTTAATTGTTTTGTGGATGGAAGGTAAGTGTCCACGAAGCTGTAGATTAGAAGACTCATGGAAGCATGCAAGGCAGAGCCCAGTTAGATGGCCAGCAGCTATAACCTACGAAAAGGAGAAAACACAATCAATCAACAGCCCTCAACGTGGTTAAGACAATATAATTAAAAGACAAAAAATGTATTAGTAACGGCACAAAACAGTCAGGAAAGGCAAGATTTATAAAGAAAAGACACCACAACTGACTTGACATGACAATTTTCCTGCATGAAGCTGATTAATAAAAAACTTATGTCTACTTTAAGGCCAAGTCTCCACAAAGGCTACATCAGGGTTCCCCCCATGGAAAGGAAAGTTGCTAATGGCCATGTAAAAATTGACATTGCAACACATAACAAAGAATCATTCAAATCACACACGAGTTCGAGGTATCGCAGTGATTTTCTGGTGTCTCAGTCATCTTGGAGCCAAAGGTTATGCTCAAAATTACCCCAACACTAAAATTAGAAATCGAGCATTTTCATATCCAGGAAAAGCAGAACTTGGGTCAGAATTCTTCTCTTTTTCAGGGTCAGTAGTCAGTGTGATTCGCATTCACATGCTGCCTGTTTCAGGAACTACTGAACCCGGGTCACTACTGAAAGGTCAGTGTGTTTAATAACAGTTACCGTATATATCTTTACTACATATACTATCCACAGTTATTTTATGTTACTACATTACTTCATGTATATATTACGTTCTGGATGGAATGACTCTCGGGCTAATGTAGGCGCTCCTTCAGGTTGTGTACGGCTGCCTGAACTCTGCCCAAGTCCGCTTTTTAGCCATTAATGAAAGCAAGAAGAAAGCTTTATACAAGTGACCCTTTAAAAGTCCCCTCTTTAATTTCAGCTATTCCCTTACTGTATATTTGAGCAGTGGTATATTACCTAGCGCTTCTTTCATGATCCTTAGAAAATATAAAGTTAATAGACTGCAGGGGCAATGAGGAATAAGCCTGTCCGTTTATTTATTGGCAACGGGGCAGTGGATGGAAAAGCCATGTTGGCCATATTGACCCTTTGTGTAAAAATTGTTCCAATGTCTACTGACGTCACATGCAATGTAAAATACAGGATATATGGAGGAATAAGTGACACAGAAGAAAACCAAGCAGAAAGGAAGGAAAGGATCAACAATGCAGATGAGTTCAGAGGTATCCAAAGTGGGGTGCCAGGGCCGACAGCAGGATCATGGAGGACGGAAGGAAGAATGGCAGCAAGGGAATCAGCAAATCATAAGATCCATGGGGAAAAGAAGGTACAAAGAATCAATTAATAACTTTGCCTTAGAAGTTGGAAAATGTAGACACAGCAGTTTTGCAGCACAATAATAAGGGTATGCTCGCACAAGGAGTTTTACAGCGTTTTCCTGTTTCTTTGATTCATAAAATACACAGTGTTTTATAGCCCCAGCATAATTAATGACATTTCTGAAATTTTATGTACACGCTGTTTTTTTTCCTCAACATATTTTGAGCCCTGCTGCATTTTTAACAAGAAGTAGCATGTCAATTCTTTCATTAAAAATGCTGCAAAAACACAACAAAAATGCATGTACGCTATGCAGTGGTTTTCCGGTAAACACTGCACTTATGGTGCAGGAAAAAAAACGCTGAAATTATACAACATGTGAACATACCCTTAAATATGAACCCATTTTATTTCCAATTGAACTAATTTCATAACTGATAATTATAAAACAATAAAGTATATTTAATGGAATGCTTGTAGAAAAAAGGAAAATGCAGCACAAAAAACAAACAAATAATGCGGGTGCAAGCCTTCCAGGCATATACCAAACCTCAAATACAGCCCTCCAGATGAAAGCAGCACACCAAAAAAGTTCCAGTCAAAGTGCTATTTATTAGCCAATCTGAAGTTGCCCACACAGCGACGTTTCGGTCCTGGCAATTGTGCTTGGCAATATAATAAAAACTCATTTTTACATTTGTGCTCAAAAATGTTTTTCATTTTAATGTATTAAATTATGCAACTGAATAGGGATTATGCTGGCATTCCTCTAATAGAAAGGATACAGTACACTGTGCCTACTGACAAAGCTCTGTTTCGGGTAAAGATCCATTGCACTTGCCACATGGCATCCAAGACATTGAACAGTGAGGCAGTGTGCACACGTAAGCGTTTTTTCACGTTTTTACCGGCAAAAACGCTTAAACGCTTACAAGAAGCATCCCATTCATTTTAATGAATTCTGCACTTTGAGTGTATATTGATGCGTTTTTTTCCGTGAAAAAAAGCGCATCGCGGTAAAAACCGCAGCATGCTCATTAATTTTGCGGAAAAATCCGCATTTCTAGCTATTTTCTATGAGACTGGGGACGCGCGGAAAAAACCGCATAAAAAACGTGCATTTTCTGGGAAGGAGTCCGGTTTTCATGCAGAAATTTTCTCGTAGCCTTACCCTTGTTTCTACAGAAGTATTTTCAGGGAACCGGACTAATTTTCTAATGATTTTTGTGGGATACTTACTCTGCAGATTTCCAGAAGTGACCTGGATGTGACAACCTTCGGTTAAGTTTTGGCAGCTTCTCTAACATATCCATCAGTATTGTAAAGCTTGGCCGCTCATTAAAATCAAATGACCAACATGCAGCCAGAATTTCCTGTATGAAAAAAAAAAAGTTTATGAAAAAGCACAAATCTTTTAGTGTCATTTACTTTAAAGAAAAGTCAAATTATACTGTATATTAAAGAGGTTGTATCACTTGCAGACAACAGCCTTCATGTTGGAGTTTAGAACATCTACACATTTTCAGCTGGAGGGAATCTGTCAGCAGTTTTTTTTATATGGAATCTGAAAGCAGAATTATGTAGGGGCAGAGAGCCTGATCCTAGTGATGTATCACTTACTGGGCTGCTTGCTGCAGTTTTGATAAAATCTCTGTTCTTTCTGCTCTAAATGAAGCGGATGTCAGATTACGGAGTTGTGTATAACCCTGCCCACACCCGATTGGCAGCTTCCTGTGTACAAAGTGTATTGTCAGCAAGCTGCCAATCAGTGATAAGAGTGGGTTACACAGATTAGCTGAGCTGGCTTACATGCAATACCTAGTTCGGCAGAGGTAATCTCCACCTAATAAAGCAGTGATTGTATTGAAACTACAGTACAGCAAGTTGCCGATCAAGTGACACATTCCTGGAATCAGGCTTACTACCCCTATATTGTACTGCTCTCAGATTAAATAGCAAAAACCTGCTAACGGATTCCCTTTAAACTGTACTACACAATGGAAATTCAGATGAAAGACCATCCATATACACTGGAAGTCCACCAAAATTGTTCTCCTTTTTTGATCAAAGGGAGGTCCCAAGCTGGGGCATTCCTTAGCCTAGTAGAGCATACGGACAGGGGCTGTCTTTATGAGACATCCACTTCAATGAGTCAGAATTTTGAGGCTTCATATACGTTTTTTTTTTACATATACTTACAGTGACCTCTTTTCCCAGACTTATAGTAGACAACACCTGCTTGACACCTTCACCACTTCCAACTTGCCATATAAGAGCCTCGGCTGCTTGACTTTTGAATGGCCAATCCCTGGCTTGCAGTTCATACCATACAGTCCTTTATAAAAAATACAATACAATAATGTGTTTAGTTGGATAGGACTTAGGCCTTTTCTACCTTACCAGCTATACAATCTAGGCAGGAGCAAAAATGACCATTCACATGAAACATCACGAAACAATCACTGGGTCCTTCGCTGGAGGAAGATCTGGCTAGTCCCGTGTTTGAGACTCTTAAATGAGGCTCCACAGACTTTATTTGCATATTTGCATTCACATGAAACAGCAGATTGCCAATAAAAGTCATCTTGCCTAGCTTACAAACATGCACTCCTTGGCTAGACCTTATTCCAACAGATATAAGCTGTTGGAATCTGTCAGAGGCTTATCTCTTGAGGAACAGAGTATGGGACTTGTTAAAATCTAATGTTTATCAAGGGACTACTGTGCTGCCTTCTTTACGTTAGATTATTGATTTACCTAGATAACATTTACATTTATGTTGTTTGTATAGTCAGCTTTATAGTTACAGGACATTTGAGAGTTGCCAGAAAATGTATATACTGTAGGTACAGAAACTATTCAGACCCCTTTCAATTTTTCTCTATTTTGTTTCATTGCAGCCATTTGGTAAATTCAAAAAAGTTCATTTTTTTCTCATTAATGTGCACCCCATCTTGACTGAAAAAAAACAAATGTAGAAATTTTTGTAAATTTATTAAAAAAGAAAAAACGAAATATCACATGGTCATAAGTATTCAGACCCTTTGCTCAGACACTCATATTTAAGTGACATGCTGTCCATTTCCTTGTGATCCTCCTTGAGATGGTTCTACTCCTTCATTGGAGTCGAGCTGTGTTTAATTAAACTGATAGGACTTGCTTTGTAAAGGCACACACCTGTCTATACAAGACCTCACAGCTCACAGTGCATGTCAGACCAAATGAGAATCATGAGATCAAAAGGAACTGGCCAAGCAGCTCAGAGACAGAATTGTGGCAAGGCACAGATCTGGCCAAGGTTACAAAAGAATTTCTGCAGTACTCAAGGTTCCCAAGAGCACAGTGGCCTCCATAATCCTTAAATGGAAGACCTTTGGGACCACCAGAAGTCTTTCTAGTCCTAGCCGTCCAGCCAAACTGAGCAATCGTGAGAGAAGAGCCTTGGTGAGAGCGGTAAAGAACCCCAAGATCACTGTGGCTGAGCTCCACAGATGAAGTAGGGAGATGGGAGAAAGTTCCACAAAGTCAACTATCACTGCAGCCTTCCACCATCGAAAACTCTGTCATTATTGGGGTATTATGCAAAATTTGGACAGCTGTTCAGGAGTGCCCCAATATTTGTACAGTGGGGAAAAAAGTATTTAGTCAGCCACCAATTGTTCAAGTTCTCCCACTTAGGCTAGGTTCACATTTGCGGTTGAGTAAGCAGTGTATCGTCCGCAACCACCTGCAAAAATGCATGCAAGAGTTTGCGGACGATTGGCAATTGCTATTTTCCTGGCGAATTTTTGAATGTACACAAGCCACGCTAATGGACGTGTCTTATGTAAATTCGTGCGTATGCAAACGCAAAGCGTACGCATGCGTTCCCATAGACTAATGCGTTGTTTAGACGTATTCCTTTCGCAAGTGCCCGCATGTGTTTGGAAGTGGCAATTTGTCGCCTCCAAAATTGCAACATGTTGCGTTAGCCCCGACGCACAACCTGAAACAACGCATGCGTAAGCAAACGCAGCTGAACGCATACAAACGCAAATACCTGCATCCACAACGTTAAAGATAGGAAAACACGACGCATGCGGATGTATAAGTCCGAAACGCTGCGGACACAACCGCAAATGTGAAACCGGCCTTAAAAAGATGAGAGAGGCCTGTAATTGGCATCATAGGTAGACCACACCTATGAGAGTGAAAATGAGAAAACAAATCCAGAAAATCACCTTGTCTGATTTTGCAAGATTTATTTTGCAAATTATGGTGGAAAATAAGTATTTGGTCATTATACAAAAATTAATCTCAATATTTTGTTATGTATCCTTTGTTGGCAATGACAGAGGTCAAATGTTTTCTGTCACACACTGTTGGTGGTATGTTGGCCCATTCCTCCATGCAGATCTCCTCTAGAGCAGTGATGTTTTGGGCCTGTCGCTGGTTAACATGGACTTTCAAATCCCTCCAAAGGTTTTCTATGGGGTTGAGATCTGGAGATTGGCTAGGCCACTCCAGGACCTTCATATGTTTCTAACGAAGCCACTCCTTCATTGCCCTGGCGGTGTGCTTGGGATCATTATCATGCTGAAAGACACATCCACATTTCATCTTCAATGCCCTTGCTGATGGAAGGAGGTTTGCACTCAACATCTCACAATACAAGGCCCGATTCATTATTTCATGTACAAGGATCAGTCTTCCTGGTCCCTTTGAAGAGAAACAGCCCCAAAGCATGATGTTCCCACCCCTATGTTTTACAGAAGGTATGGTGCTCTTTGGATGCAACTCAGCATTCTGTCTCCTCCAAACACAACAAGTTTTGTTGCTACCAAACAGTTCTACTTTGGTTTCATCAGACCATACGAGATTCTCCCAATACTCTTCTGGATAATCCAAATGCTCTCTAGCAAACTTCAGATGGGCCTGGACATGTACTGGCTTAAGCAGGGGGACACGTCTGGTACTGCAGGATCTGATTCCCTGGCAGGGTAGTGTGTTACTGATTGTAGCCTTTGTTACGGTGGTCCCAGCTCTATACAGGTCAATCACTAGGTCCCCACGTGTGGTTCTGGGATTTTTGCTCACCGTTCTTGTGATCATTTTGACCCCACGGGGTGAGATCTTGCATGGAGCCCCAGATCGAGAGAGATTAATCAGTGGTCTTGTATGTCTTCCATTTTCTTATTATTGCTCCCACAGTTGATTTCATCACACCAACCTACTTACCTATTGCAGATTCAGTCTTCCCAGCCTGGTGCAGGGCTACAATTTTGTTTCTGGTGTCCTTCGACAGCTCATTGGTCTTCACCATAGTGGAGTTTGGAGTGTGACTGCTTGAGGTTGTGGACAGGTGTCTTTTATACTGATAAGTTCAAACAGGTGCCATTACTACAGGTAATGAGTAGAGGACAGAGGAGCCTCTTAAAGAAGAAGTTACAGTTCTGTGAGAGCCAGAAATCTTGCATGTTTAGGTGACCAAATACTTATTTTCCACCATAATTTTGCCATAAATCTTGCCAAATCAGAAAAGGTGATTTTCTGGACTCGTTTTCCTAATTTTGACACTCATAGTTGTGGTCTACCTATGATGTCAATTACAGGCCTCTCTCATCTTTTTAAATGGGAGAACTTGCACAATTAGTGGCTGACTAAATACATTTTTTTTCCCCCACTGTATATGGAAAAGGGAAATCACTAATTCTTAGTAAAAGTCAGCATAAAAAAAAACAGTAAAGTTGTAGACAAAATGCTTGCAAGTAGAAAATGAAGAACTTATGCTTGTTTAAACGGTAAGCCTTGAGGTGCAAATCGCAAATGGTGATAGTATTCATCATTAACAAAGAGTCATGCTATATCAATATGAAGATTTCATTTTGGTTACAGTAAAAATGTATTTTATTCTATAAAATGTTCTAGTAAAAAATGTATATAGACAATTTAAAAAATGGTTATATAAATATAAATCTAGTATTGAAAATGAATGTAATAAAGTAGAATATGGGAAAGCATATGTTGTAGGACCTTTTATAATGAAAGTATAAGACAAGATACAGTAAGTGAGCTAATAAGTGATCTGAAATGGTTAATTTCAGAAAAGGTAACCATGCAAAATAATGAAATGGATAACAGCAAAATATTACAGCAGAGGAAGTGTTTTGGATAGGAAAGCTCAAAACTGTACTACCGCAAGGCCACGTTAACACGTTCAGTATTTGGTCAGTATTTTACATCAGTATGTGTAAGTCAAAACCAGGAGTGGGAGGAAAAGTATAATACAAACTCATCACTACTTCTGTATTTATCACCCACTACTGGGTTTGGCTAACAAATACTGATGTAAAACACTGACCAAATACTGTAGGTGTGAACGTGGCCTCAGGTTATAGTGTAGGTTGTAACTGTATTGTCTCTGTGAATACTCTAATAGTTCTTTGTATGTAATAAGTAAGTTTTGATACTCTAGATAAAAAAAATTCCTTCACACTTAAGGAAGGCGCCATGCTATCCCCAAAATGTTGCGTGACATGTTGCATCCAGCTAGAAGTAACATCTTTCGGGTTAAGATGCCCCCCATATACATTAGGTTATATTGCTGATAACTAGGAAAAAAAATGGACGGCACATCTAAAGCTCACATTGATCTATTGTGGCTAAGCAAAAATCAGCAAAACTGACCAGGAGGTTCTTAGTTTAACATTCTGATCATGATCAATGTGTATGTATGAAGCAGACCACCATGACACTCTAACCTTAATGGCTTGGAGCCTAGTTGTGGTATCTTTTGGCGATGGTCGCAGCAGCAGTAGGAGCTACCCAAGACACCGCACAGCACCCATGCTGCACGGCAGAAACCCCCAATTCTACAGGTCACACTACTCCACATAACCACAGCCATAAATCTAGTATATTGGGTCAAACCAGCTAATCAGAAAGGGGTTGATTGACTATCTTTAGGTGCATCTATACTCATTCCCAACAGATGACGGGGGTAGAGAAGGATCAGGCAATGTGAATTCAAACATCCGACCCTTTTGTATTTTTGGAGATATGCAGTTATTAGACCCAACTGGAAGCAGCTTTCTCCTCTTTGACCAGTGAGAACACATGAGCACTTGGCCAAACCAAGTATTCGTGTGTGGGATGTCAGAAGAGATAACGGATGACTTTAATCTAGCACATGAGTATATACATATACTTCATTGATCATTGTCAAATAAATTGAACTTATCACAGACATTTTACAAAGCAACGGTACAAACTTTACATTTATACATAACTCAGTGAGGGTTTTCAACTCACCCAAATGCATATACATCTGCAGCCTTTGAAAAAGGAAGTTTATCTTCATCTTTGCCCGGGGCCATTTCACGAACGATTTCAGGGGCCAAAAAACACAACCAATCATGACTTAGCTTCAACTCATTTTCACGCCTGGCCAAATAAGCAGCAGAAAAGATCTCGAATCAGTAAAAGACACTGCCAGCAAAATGTGTTCTAAAAATATTTGTGTCTAAAAGGAATATATCAGAAAACTGACAGAAGAAACCAGCACTCCAAAAGATCAAACACTAGAGATTTAGTTCACCCAAGTCTTAGATATGCGCTATGTTTCAGCTCTTTATCAATCTTCATAGTGGCACTATTGAAAGGCTTAGGTGAAATAAACCACTGCGTTATTTGATTTTTCGAGTGCTACTTTTGTCTGTCCATTTTTCGATGGAATAGATATATCCATCTTAGATACAAAAATGTGTTGCTTTCATCTGTCCATTTGCTATTATATCAGGGGCCTGGGTGTTATGATTGAGTCACCGTAGGAGGCAGACACAAAAATAGAAGCTACGTCCAGAAAACCAGAGAAGTTGGCAACTATCAGATTGCAGACCCCTGAACCTATCAACACAACTAGCAGTAGCCGTGGGGGGTTCCTACAATGCCCTAGACCCCTCGATCACAGCCGGAGCGCTAAATAACCTAAAGACAGAAAAGGAAATCTAAACTGCCCCAGAGCAGACCCCAAAGTAAAAGGCAGCCCCCAACATATAATGATGGTGAAGCAAGATGAAAAAACACTCACACAGATAGAAAGATAGGCTGAGCAAACGATGGGGCCCAAGCTAACTAAACAGAAAAGGAAAGGAAGGTTGCTGTCTGCAATCTGCCAAAACCCTATCAAAGACATAAGCCAACAGCTGATATGGAAAAAGACCCTGAAGCAGCTAGGCTTCAAAAACTAAATCAGCACTCAGGTATTTTCAGAAGACAGAGCTAAAGGAATTCAGCTCACCCCAGCAGGGAATGGCAGAAATCCAGAAAAACAAAACAAAACAAAGTCAAAGCACCAATGCAAAAGGCCGTGCATAAAACGTAGCTTTAGAAGAGCAGGAATTCAGACTGGTCTCCAAGTATCCCACAGAGAAATCACCCGCAGGGCAGAAGGGCGTAGGCAGCCTTATATCCAGTCAGTAACTCCACTCAGCCAGTCATCATCATCAAACTCAGGTGTTTGATAATCAGGCTCACTACCTTTCTCTACCAGAAGAGGGAGTTCCTCGGGCCTCAGTAGTGAAGGGGAAAATGAACTCACAACACCTGGGTCAGCCTTATGAAAGCCTTCTCCCATCATCTATGGTTCTATGGGGGACAGTATAGCAGTGCTGCTCCCCTGCTTCTAGTTTTTGAATTCCACCTTTTCATATGTTCTTACCTTCCCTCTTGTACAACTCCTGATATTCCAAAGAGACCAAAGTCTGTGATTATCACTTTGCCATTTTCATAGAAAACATTCTTTGATTTTAAATCTTTGTGCACAATGCCTTTGGCGTGCAGGTAACCCATACCCTGAAAAAAATGAAAAAACAGATTTATAAATATAAACCAGAATATATTGAAAATTTATATATAAAATGAAGGGACTGACTACAAACTTGCGTCAGGTTTAGTTCTATACACACAACCTATGAGACAAACATACTGACATAATGGTACGTTTCTTCTAGTTTTTAATAAAGGGAATTTGTGAGCAGGATCAGCCCTCCTAAGCCGTATGGGCATGTAGGCATTGTAAGCTGAATAAAATAATACCTTTATACCTGTGATCCCATGTCTTATTCCAGAGTAATCTAGATTCTTCTTAAATATAAATGGGCTGTTAAGTTCTATGGGCCGGACACAGATCTCACTGATAATCTGCCCCCAGAGTTTATTATAAATAAAAGGGGGAGTTACCAGTGTGAGACATGTAATGACTGACAGTCTGTTCTCATAATCACACACAGCTCTGCAGTGAGATCAGAACACTGTACAGCAGAGCTAACCGTACAACAGAGCCAACAAAATACAGTAGAAGTGAAGTTTGTATCATTACAAAAACATTTGAAACTGCAATCCTCTTATAGTGCTTCAGCTTCCATCTCAAGGGCAGTCAGTGTGAGGGGAAGGGAAGAACAGCAGAGCTGACAGCTCTATGAGAAGAGAACTACAAATGAGCTTGTAGTGTTTTTAATGAGACAAGGTTCAGCTATGCTGTACTGCGTTGGTTACAAACAAGCACAGCTCGGCAGCAGCGCTCCCAGCACTATGAGGGGATAAGAGCTGCTAAAAGGTTTGTATAAGAAAAATATGGATTTCTCTGGAATAAGACATCGAATCGCAGATATCAAGGTATCATTGTATTCAACTCTCTAGGACCTGCATGCCCATATAGATGGCTTAGGAGTGTTTGAGCCTACTAACAGAGCCATTACTTGCAAGGACTGTGCTAGAAATCTGCTGACTACCAATATATTGCCACAATAATAAAACAATAAATTCACAATTCTTTCCAACACATAAATGTCGAGTAATATAGTGACCTAAACATTTTACATGAACTAATCTGAATTTGGAAAACACATAGCTTCAAGTCACATAAAACATTTGTCACTTGCCCTTTGCTACAACAAGCTAACGCCCACAATGGCTGTGTGGGAGGAAAGTAAATAGGTTTATATAGCCCAATCAAGTTTATGGGCAATTTTCTCACATATTATGGAGGGTAATTGTCCAAACCTTCCACACCATAAATATTATAGTGCTATGTCTTACCGTATAACTTCTTATAGTCCTTTTATAAATCATGGAGTTTGGACGGTCATCTTTAGCTTACAGAGCAACAGATGGCGAAAAGATGATATAAAGCAGAACTCTGTAAATGGCTTTCACAGGGTCAAAAGGCGCACACTTTTGTTCTTACTTTATTCTCACTGCTTATTTACTCATTTTAATCATTTCATTTACCATATGGTTGTAGTGATTTGGACCCTTTTTTAATGCTAATTCTTATGCACATTTTTCAGAGGATTCTCTAGGTAGGGGCATGGCCTCATTCAGACTTCAGTGTTTTACATGTATGCAAAAAAATTAAAAAATGATGCCTTGTATCAACAGTGTTTGGATCCATGTGTCATTAGTGTTTGGGCAGTGTGTCATCAGTAGTTTTCACACACTGTATGGATAAATAAATTACAAAATGTGTCCTATCCTTTGCAAAGTTAAATACAGACAGAAAACGGACCCATATACTCGTATTTGTGCCTTTCATCTGTGATACCCCTCCCCCCACAGTCCATGAGAAAGCACAGACATGTGAACAGCCCCACAGACTATAATGTGTAGGTTCTGTATCCATGAAATACACGGATAGAACACGTACATGTAGAAAGTACATGTACACCGCCCCCTTAGCAAAGACCATAAAGATTAGTACTAAACAAAAATGCCCATATCTCTGAAACAAGATACAGGATTTAAAAATAAAAAAGGGAATATTGAGGGGAGCAGCGAGAATAAAAGAAGAGGAAAAACTGGCCACTATTACAAACTGTTTGACAGTGAGTCTATTCAATGATTGGAACAGACTGCTACAAGAGTTCTCTTTCAATGGAAGTCTGTCCGAGATGGTTTAGTGAATCTTGCATTGAGCAAGGGGTTGAACACGATCACCCTGGAGTTCCCTTCCAACTCTATCATTCTGTGATTATAAGTTTTGACCTAGAGACAGTTGCGTGGTGGGGCCTCCATGAATTGGACTTGTTTTTTCAGCACATACCACAGATGCTCGATCAAATTGAGATTTGAGGATTTCAGCATGGGATTTCAACATGCTGAATGGTTTCACATGTTTCTCAAATCAATTTCTAAAGAACTTTTGCAGTGTGGTAGGTACAATTATTCTGCTGAAGTAGACCACAGCCAGTAGTGTATACTGTAGCAATGAATGAGTGTACTTGATCTGTGGAAATGTTTATGTAGGTGGTACCTGTCAAAGTTGCATCAATATTAATGGCAGGACCCAAGATTTTCTATTAGAACATTGCGGTGTGTTGCATACATGTGTTCAAGAAAATGCAGAAACTGGTCATTTACCTTAATAATTTCTTGAGCAATCTGACGAGTTTTATTGATGTCTAGAGAGGCTTTAGGATCCCTCACAAATGCATGAAGTGTCCTTCCTTTGCAATAACTGAAACATAATAGCACATGGTTCAAATGTTAAAAAAAGTTACAGTCCAGACTGGCCATCCTTGGATTGCAAGAGGTCAAATTTAAATTCTCACTTTATTAAATTGTTTTAATTAGTTGGATAGCATGAAAATAAGTTTGCAATTGTCATTTTTCTATCTGCTGCTATTCTCCTGCAATGAGAGCTTTTATCTTACATAGTGTACAGTTTGTTGCAAGGGGATCAACCATTAAGGCCCCGTCACACTAAGCGACTTACCAGCGATCCCGACACCGATATCAAGGTGTCAGGATCGCTAGTAAGTCGCTATGTGATCGCTGGTGAGTTGTCACACAGACAGCTTCACCAGCGATCAGCACAGCGATGCCGAGCGCCCGGCATCTCTGGCCATCCCGTAAAAAATAGAATCAAAATAAAAAATATAGTTATTCTCACCTTCCGACGTCCCGTTCAGCCATCCTGCCTCTCTCCACGCTCCGGTCCCAGTGATCCTTTGCGAGAATGACCGCGAGATGTCACGGTCTCGAGGGATAACAAAGTCTCGCGGTCATTCGTGCAAAGGATCACTGGGACCTGAGCGTGGAGAGAGGCAGGATGGCTGAACGGGACGTCGGAAGGTGAGAATAACTATATTTTTTATTTTTTTTATTATTTTTTACACCTGATCGCTGGTCTCCCGCCTGTCACACACAGCGATGCGTGCTGGCCAGCGGGAGACCAGCGACCAAAGAAATGTCCAGAGGTTTCTTCCAGCGATCCCGGCAGGGGGGCCGGTTGCTGATCACTGTCCCGCACAGCGATCTCGCTGGTGAGATTGCTGTTACGTCACAAAAGTTGTGACTCAGCAGCGATCTCGCTACCGAGATCGCTTAGTGTGACTGGGCCTTTAGAGTCTGGCCAAGTATGTGCAGCAGCTACATTCTAGGCTGAGGAGGTTATTGACTAAGATCCTAGTCCACTCTCTACAGCCCATTGATTTCTATACAGCAGTTAGCTGCTCACCACTTTTACCCTCCTTGTCAGCTCCTGAACTATCAAACAAAATCAAGATCACTGGCTCCCAGCATCAGCTCTCCTAATCACTGCTCTTACTTTCTGAGTCATGTGCTTGATCAAAAACCCTGTTATCTATAAATGCAAATATAGTGAGAACAGTGTAAACTTCAGATCAAGCACTGACAGACCATTAATGAGTCACATTAGCATAAGCTCAGCACTAGGAGGAAGGTACTGAACCAGAACTAGTACTCAAGGAGGAGTGAAGGCAACAAGGAAGTTTAAGAGACTGAAAAGCTGTGCTGATGAATTACTTAGAACAAGTGTCAGCCTTCTTCATCTCAAAAAAGGATGGTGTGTAGGGAAGACAAGATACCCAACCTTCCAGCAGCCAAATGTTTTCAAAGTGTTACATGACTCCTAATCAAATGTACATTTGTAGTGTTTACCGATTATAAATGAGTAGTGCTAGTAAGAACATCTAATTTCACCAAAAAGATACAATCTAGGAACCTGTCATGTTGAAAATTGTATCATATCTACAGGAAGGATATTATAGAGTTGTTCAGAGTGATAGAACTTTTTCATGTGAAATCTTTCATTAAACCTTGCACTTCATTCATTGGAAAGTTTGTATGCTGATGAGTGCCGTAGGCAGTCCTATTCAGCGGTGGACTGAATAAATGTACATGCAGATATAGCTGTCAATCATGGAGTAGGACCGCCCACTGAACACATATCTATACAAATAGCAGATCTTTTCCCAAAAACCTGTATATCACTCTGTCCAGCTTCTTTTTCTCTATACAATGCTGTCCACAGATCAGACTGAATGTACAACGTGACAGCTTTCCTTTAAAGTTATAGCTTGATATCATCCAATAATATTTGATACATCATATTTTTTGGCATTTTGAGTACAATGACTCACCTGGTAATGATGGCCAAATGGGGAGGATGCATACATGCTCCCATGAACAACACCACATTCTCATGACGCGTCTGCCTGTAGTTCATCACCTCTTTCTTAAAAAGTTTCAAATGGTCTTGATTGTTGCCGTCTATTTCCAGTAAACGAATTGCTACCTCCCCATGCCATCGGCCCCTGTACACTTTCCCCCATCTTCCCTGGCCAATAAGTTCCTCAAGTTCAATTTGTTCAAAGGGTATGTCCCATTCCTGTAAATAGACACTGGTTTGGCTAGCCTTGCGGAAAATCATTCCCTTAAAAGTACCACTTGTGGACCTTGATGTTGGGAGCTCATCCAGTTCGTCGTCATCATACTCTGGCTCAGATTTGTTGGCTTCTTGCTCCTCACCCTGTTAAAACAATGCATTTAACAGTCAGCAAATATAAGATGATTTAATCATTTTACCACTGAAAATTTATACTAGTGGGCTCTCAACTCATGTTTTCATGGTTTCTGTGTTTCCCAGTATCTCAAAACTTTAATCATACATCCATATACCATATGTATACATTTGTTTCCCCAATCCTATGCGAAGAAATTATTGCTCCTAGAGCAAAGTTTCATCTAACTAAAAAAAAAAAAACATTTCTAGAGTGAAATGGAAGATTGACTAATTTCATTGACTGTTATGAAATCAGTCAAATTTACTTTTGGTTTTGACTTTACACAATAGCATAGCAGAATATACTTTTTTGTATGTGGAAAACAACAAAAACATAGGATCAAAGCTTAATTAAAGTCAACTACTGGCACAAAAGAATCAACTGTGATTTCAGTGGAAAATAAATACTTGCTTTTTTTTCCTGAACCAGTTTAATCCGCTAAATGACAGAACAATAGTGCCCTAAAATATTTGATCTTCCAAAGCAGCAGCTACTGTACCTCTGCTTCCTGCTCTTCCACCACATCTGTTTCCATATCGGCCTCAGCAGTACTGGAAAATATTGTAGGTGATAGTGAGACTCAAAAGGCTGGAATTAGAACACCCACAAAGGTATCTGCTAACTGCAACAATGAACAACCAATGACTTGCACCCATTCTCATCTACACATGCTAAAAATATATCATGCACTTGGGAAAAATAGGTCACATATGGTTAATGGAACATAACGGTACCCTTGTTGCCGCAAACATTAACCGTGATGAGCTCATTCTCGTGTGTGTCCTTGGAAAGGACAGTCAGATGGCGGAGTCCTATTCTTTCACAATGATAGAAGAGTTTTTTGCGGCTGTTATATTTTATATTAGCTAAATACTGAGAATATAACTTGCAAACATGTTGAGGAGTGCTTGATCCTTCCCCGTAGTACACCACCATGACATGTCCCTGTATCACATCTCTTGTTAAGAGGAGATCTGAGTTGTTTCCAAAATGTTACCAGGAACAGGGAGTTTAGCACAACTGATCTCACAGCAGTTCTAGCAGTTCGGTCTCAGCAATCAAACGTTTTTTTTTAACCAATTTCTGGGAAAAACCATTTAAAGCTAGCACTAAAAATGTTGGCTATGTAACAGCGAATTGCTTTTTGTTGGACATACAGATTTTCCTTCATAGAAAAATATTAATGTTGCACGTACATGTGACTATAATGTCATCTGTCATGACACAAAATGTCAAGAAAAGGAGGAAACTGGATGATCAGGAAAAAGAAAAAGTTGTGCAACATAACCATGCTCAGAACATATACAACTCCTTCTCTGCAATCATGAGTTGCTTAACACTCATGAGAAGTAAAACAGTTTAGGCCTCTGTCGCACTTCAGTTTTTTGCATCAGTCAAAATCCACCAAAAGGACGGATGGCGGATCTGTTTTAGTACTGATGCGTCCGTTTTTTTGATGAAGAATTTCGGGTTAAATCAGTGTCTGGAGGATCCGCCAGAGAAAAAAACGTTGCAAGCTCCGTTTTCAAATCTTTGAGGATGGTGACGGACAGCAACTTTTGGCGGATCCGCAAAAAAAACGGATGCAACGGACGGCAATCCGTCACAATCTGCCAATAATGGAAGTCAATGGGGAAAAAACAGATCCTCAAAAGAAAATTGCGGATCCGTTTTTTTCAAAACCTGGCGGATTGTGACTGATTGTAAAAAACTGAAGTGTGAAAGAGGCCTTAGCAGTTAACCTATACATCCTCTACTGTCAAACCATACAGATTGTTTCTCGCTGTAGTTTCTAACTTGGGGTACATGGATAGAGTTTAGGGGTCTGTACACATTTCTAAAATGCTGGTTTCTTTGCAATCTCTAGCATGAACACAAGCTTGGGACGGCCTAGAAATATAGGTATAAAATATTAATATTTCTTGCTACATACTATTTTACAATATAAATATATCTATAAAATATTAATATCTCTTGCTACAGTACATACTATTTTACAATATAAATATATAAAATATTAATATCTCCTACTATATACTACTTTAAAATATAAATATATCTATAAAATATTAATAACTCTTACTACATACTATTTTACAATATAAATACAGTAAATCTATAAAATATTAATATCTCTTATGATATACTATTTTACAATATAATATGGCTATAAATATTAATATCTCTTACTACATACTATTTTACACTATAAATATATCTATAAAATAATATCTATTACTATAGTATTTTAGATTATAAATACGGCCATAGAATGTATAAACAAAAGCAGCACACTGTAAGGCGTTAGGATTGTATATGATGCAGTTAAAGCAGCTTGCACCTGTTCACACTTGCTTTATTCTGTTTGGAGGTGCTGGTCAGTTTTTCGTAGTTTACTATTTAAGGTTGTGAGTGATTGCCTCTTTTTTTGACTGAGCAGAGAACTCCTCCCATGAGCCGAAGATGGTTTTTGAATAGTGCTGAATCCTACTTGCCCTTTACATTTATGGGCTTTTAGCCCGGGAGAGGCATGTTGATAAATATAAGGTTTAGGGTCCTATCAGAGAAAGGAACTCCTTGTCATGGCTGGTGGGCTTTCATGAACTGGCCAATTTATGTGTCATGCTACTGCAGTGCAGTATAGCGCAACCTCCACTAGGGGGTGCTGGTGAGGGAAGAGAGGTTGCACACACAGAGTAGCAACACTGAGCAGCAGCACAAGCACTACCAGGTGGCGAAAGAGTGGTCAGACGAGCCGAGTCAGAAACAGTCAGGAGCAGAAGTACCAGAGCTCACAGCAGTACACGTGGTCAGAAACAAGCCAGGGAATCAGCAACGATCGGAAGCGGATAGAACAAAGACAAAAGACAGAAGCAGGTCCGAATGCAAGCCAAGTCAAAACCAGGGAGTAAACAAACTTACAGGGAAACACTGAGTCAGGACAGACAGAAGGAATAAACAGACACAGGGTAAGTTAGGGATCACAGCAGGACAAATCAGGATACACCAGAGTCAGATACACATGCCGTAGGCAGAACTATAGCTGACACCGCCTGCAGGATGCAGCGAAGCTAAATGGCAAACCAGAAACCAGACTGAGACTGAGAAAAGTTAACCTCTGAAGTGACCAGCCCGGAAACATGGAAAGACAGGACCATGACATTATGCACTAAGAACCTTCATTTCTATAAGTTTATTCTATATAGCAGTAATACTGTTCAAATTTCATATATTCAGTGTGTGCATACATCTTAGTGGTTACAGAGTGCTGCTGTATTCTTTTCTTTGTATACCTCTTATATACTATTTTACATTATAAATATGGCTATATATACACTGCTCATAAACATTAAGGGAACACTTAAACATCACAATGTAACTCCAAGTCAATTACACAGGTGAAATTAACCTGTCCAGTTAGGAAGCAACACTGATTGGGAATAAATGTCTCCTGCTGTGCAAATGGAACAGACAACAAGTAGAAATTATAGGCAATTAGCAAGACTACCCCTATACAGAAGTGGTTGTGCAGGTGGTGACTAGAGATGAGCGCATCTGTTCGGATTCGGTTCCGAACACGATCGGCATCGAACATTGTTTTTGCAATATTCGTCAAACACAGCTGGACGTCAATGGGAGTAGAAATTACTGAATATGTTCGGAACCGATCATTAAACATACATTCGGCACGAATAGTGTTCGAATATGGCTCGAATATGTCAAAATCAGATTCGGGGACAAAACCGAACAAATTTGCTCATCTCTAGTGGTGACCACAGACCATTTCTCTGTTCTCATCTTTTTTTGCTGTTGTTTTGGTCACTTTTGCAATTTGTCATTGCTTTCACCCCTAAAAGTACTGTACAGTAGCATGAGGCGGTGTGTACAACCCACAGAAGTTGCGCAGGTAGTGCAGTTCAACAAGGATGACACATAAATGTGAGCTGTAGCAAAAAGGGTAACTGTGTCTGTCCACAGAGTGTCCACAGCATGGAGCAGATACCAGGAGACAGGCCAGTACACCAGGAGATGTGGAGGGGGCCGTAGGAGGGCAACAACCCAACAGCAGGACCGCTACTTCCTACTTTGTGCAAGGAGGAACAGGAGAAGCAGTGCCAGAGCCCTGCAAAATGACCTCCAGCAGGCCACTAACATCCATGTGTCTGCTCAAACTGTTAGACACAGAATCCCCTAGGGTAGTATGAGGGCCCAACATTTACAAGTGGGTGTTGTGCTTACAACCCAACATCATGCAGGGTGATTGACATTTGCCAGAGAACACCAAGATTGGCAGATTCGTCATTGGCGCCCTGTGCCTTTCACAGATGAGAGCAGGTTCATACTGAGCACATGAAACAGACGTGACAGAGTCAGGAGATGCTGTGGTGAGTGTTCTGCTGCCATCCTTCAGCATGACTGGTTTGGCAGCGAGTCAGAAATGGTGTGCGGTGGCATTTCTTTGGAGGGTCGCACAGCCCTTCATATGCTAGACAAAGATATCCTAACTGCCATTTGGTACCAGGATGAAATCCTCAGACCTATTGTGAGACCATATGCAGGTGTACCTGGGTTCCTTCCCATGCATGATAATGTTAGGCCTCATGTGGCTGAAGTGTGTCAGGAGTTCCTGCATGATGAAGGCATTGATGCTATGGACTGGCCTGCCTGGCCTGTCTCATTCCATCCACCAACGCCACGTTGTACAACAGACTGGGAGGAAATCCTTCAGGAGAACATCCACCGCCTCATCAGGAGTATGCCGAGGTGTTGTAGGGAGGTCATACAGGCACATGGAGGTAACACACACTACTGAGCATCATTTCCTTTTCTTGAGATATTTCCAATGAAGTTGGATCAGCATGTAATTTGATTTTCCACTTTGATTTTGAGTATCATTCCAAATCCAGACCTCCATTAGATATTCATTTTGTTTTACATTGATCATTTTTATGTTTTATTGTTCTCAACACATTCCACTATGTAATGAATAAATATTTGCAACTGGAATATTTCATTCAGTGATATCTAGGATGTGGTATTTTAGTGTTCCCTTTATTTTTTGAGCAGTGTATATGGCTTGGTATATACTATTTTATAATATAAATATGGCCCTAAAATATAATTATCTCTTACTATATACTATTTTATAATATACATATGAATACATATAAATATGGATTGGATTTCCCTCTGTGCACCCACAGCATAATTTACAATAAGATTTTCAAAGTGATAAACAATGTATTGGCAACAATAATGTTATGTTTAAACTTACTACTGTACCCTATATACTATAACAGTCTTATGACTCTAAGGGTATGTGCACACGTTGCTGATTGTGCTGCGGATTTTTCTGTGCGGATTTTGCTAAATCCGCAGGTAAAATGACCTGCAGATTTAGTGCAGATTTCCTGCAGGTTTTGTGCGGATTCCGTCTGTGTTTTAACACCTGCGGATTCCTATAATGGAGCAGGTGTAAAACGCTGCGTAATCTGCACAAAGAATTGACATGCTGCGGAAATGAACCCATATCGTTTCTGCTGCGGATTTTTCAGCAGCATGTGCACAGCGTTTTTTATTTTAAATAGGATAGAATGGTACTGTACACCGCATGGAAAACTGCGGATCCACAGAATCTGCAACGTGTGCACAGACCCTAAAGCTCTTAACAGGTTCCCTTTAATACCAGTCACTAATCATGGTGTGGAGCTGTTGTGTTCAGCCCCATACATTGCATAAATCTGACAACAGCCAGAACAGATAAACGCTGATCCATAGGAATCCCAGGTATCTGATCTCCACCGATCTGATACTGATGACCTATTCAACTATTAACCCCTTTACATTTCCTTTAATGGTGAATATAGAATATATTACTTGGAAATATTTAATTATTCTGACTTTTCTTATTCCTGCTTAACCTTTATTAGCATTTGCTACCAGTGTCCAGTAGTGCTGTGATTAGCTATCTGACCACAAACGCTCTCCTCTGTCGTCTGCTTCAGCAGAAATGGTCCCGTACCACGTCAGTTCTGTCTAGTAAAGCCCCCATCACACTAAGTGAGATCGCTAGCGAGATCGCTGCTGCGTCACAAATTTTGCGACGCAACAGCGACCTCAGCAGCGATCTCACTGTGTGTGACACCTATCAGCGACGGCCCCCCCTGACGGGTATCCCTGATCGTGCTTGAATGTCCTGGGCCATTTTTTAATTGTTGGTCTCCCGCCGGCCAGCATGCATCGCTGCGTGGCAGCGGGAGACCATCGATCAGCGAGCTCCCAGCGCTGTAAGCAGACGCTGGGAACTGGTATCCAAGGTAAACAGCAGGTAACTAAGCGATGCGCACGCTTAGTTACCCATTGTTTACCTTGGATACCAGCTCTCAACGCGAGCACGCTGGTATCCAGGGTACACAGCGGGTAACTAAGCGACGCGCTCGTTTAGTTACCCACGTCCTCCCTGGTCCTGATCTCTGGTGTGTCTGCCTGTTTGACAACTCACCAGCGATCATGTAGCGAGGCACCAGCGATCCTGACCAGGTCATATCGTTGTCGGGATCGCTGGTGCATGGCTATGTGTAACGGGACCTTAACTGACCCTGCAACATAAAGCTTCACCACAGCAGGCTGCAGGCAGTGACATGTACCAGCTCAGCCTGGTGATAGGGAAAACGACAGAATTAGGCTGCTTTCACACATCCGGTGGTTTTGTTCCGGCGGCGTGTGGTGGAAAGCCGGACAGCCGGATCAGGCCTGCAGCGGTGACACCGGATGCAGATGCGGTGCCTGATCCGGCTTGGAAAGCATTTAAAAGAGCCACACCGGGGACAAGAGAGGCGGCGGTATGCGGGGGGGGGGAGAGAGAGATACGCGCGCGCGCCGGGCACTTGTGGGTTAAACCTCACAGATTCCGCGCATGCGCTGTAGAAAAAGCCGTTCCGGCGCTGCAAAAAAACGTTGCAGGCAACGTTTTTTGCTGACGCCGGACGGCGCAGGTTTGCCGGCTAAAAACGGAGGCGCCGCATGTCCTTCCGACACGATGCGGCGATCATTAAATTATATGTGCCAAAACTGGATCCAATTCCGGCTCCAGTTTTCACACTTTTCGCCGCATCGTGCCGGATTCAAAAAGCCGGATGTGTGAAAGCAGCCTTAAATGGAAGCCATCATCAAAAATGACCTTTTGTGTAAATTGGGTTCTTCTGTTACATGAGATTAAAAAGAAAAAAATTTGATTTTTTCATTATAGTATGATCTTTATTAAAAACCAAAATCAGTAATCTTGCCATTTGCACAGTGGTCACTGGTGCTATTTTAGAAACATACTTCCTGTCCTTTCAGGAAGATTTTACAGCAGGCTCCATTATTACAGCAGGCTCCATTACTACAGCAGGCTCCATTATCAGAGGCAGGATTACAATGAGAGGTAACAGCCTATTCACAATAGGCGATGTCACAGCGGATTCTGCTCCCCCTCCTTGTACAATGACGTTTGCACTGGCTCATTAGACACTTCAATGCAAGAGACAGGGTCTGACCTTGTGGCTATCTGCATGTGTTATTTCCTGAAACAATAGGAAGTTACAGTCTAAAAAAGCCCCAGAGACCACTGTGAAAAGTGCAGGATTTTTAATTTTTATACTGATTGTGGTATGTAAAAAAACCCACTGTCAATAGTGGTAAAAAAAAAAGAAGTCACAAAAAAATACTTTAAACAATACATCATTTTGTAATGATATCATCCTGTTAATTTGACATTACAGCAAAGTGATAACATGATGCAATGCATTTTGCTGTAACAAGACAGTGGTCACACAGCTGGAGTGGGGATTAATTACAGTACATGTATATGAAAGGGAACCATTGTACTCTTATTTTAAAGAGGCCATCCACTACTCGGACAACCTGTCGGGATTGGCTCTGCAGGAAAATCGAGTCTTGACATTATGCGAACTCTGTGGCCACTTCACTCTCCTCACCTTCTGACGTATCGCATACATCCCTATGTAAAGGTGCTGTCACACTAAGCGATATCGCTAGCAATATCGCTATAACTTGTGACGTTGCAGCGATATTGCTAGCGACATCGCTGTGTCTGATACTTACCTACAACCCGCCCCCCCTGCTGGTTATCGCTGATCGCGCGAGAACAGGCTGGACTGTTTCTCGTTGTCAGCTTCCTGCAGCTCTTCCTGCTGTGACGACGAGCGACGCGTGGAGCCGGGCGGGAGGACGCAAGATCGCCTAGTGTGACAGGTAAGTAGCGATCCCCGTCCCCAGCGATATCGCTGGTGAGATCTGCCTGTGTGGCAGCTCACTAGCGACCACTTAGCGATGCACCAGCGATCCTGACCGCGTCATATCGCTGGTGGGGATCGCTGGTACATCGCTAAGTGTGTGACAGTACCTTAAGACACACTAGCGTATTACCGGAGACACACTAGCGTATTACATCAGATGCAATATGGTAATGACTCTCTGCTCCAGCTCTGCTGTGAGCGGGGGACGAGTGTCAGTGCTCTGTGCTCCCATCCTCTCGCATCAGAGCACAGCTGCGGAGGAGACAGAGAAAGTAATTTCTCCATCTCCTCTGCTGCTGGCGTCCAAGAGAATAGCGCCTTATTCGGGCGATAGCCGGGTGCTGCGCGATATTCTACATGCACCCAGAGACTTATATGGGTGCATGCGTTCCGATTAAAGGGGGCATGACAATCAGCACGAGGAAATAATCGCAGATGTGAGCTGCTTCATAGATTAACATTGGGTCGAGTGCAATACGATTTTATATCTGATTGCACTCATACGATTGCATCCCAAGAGGGAGCGATCCAGAAGAGAGAGCGTAGCAGAGCTCACTTCCTCTGGAAGTTTGCAATTTGTCAAAGGGAAGGGAAAAAAAGCTACATGAAAAAAATCAGATGAAGGTCCAGGTACTCTATAGCATAAGTTTTTTGTATGTGGAACATAAAAGGAAATCAGTCAGGAACTTTGAGGTCACCAAACTAATATGATTTCTGGGTATGCTAAGAAAGAAAAATTGTAACAGGCTCCAAGTGGATATTTCATCACTGAGAAAATCAGTGTTAAATCTTTATGTTGATGAGGCTGCAGTGCACTGGTGCGGGCCGATTCCCAGCTAGTACGGGCCGATTCCCAGCTAGTACATTGATCTCCTAACAGGCACTACCAATAAACTTGACTTACATCTCTCTTTCAAAGCAGAGAGAGAATGGCGCTAGACCAGGAATAACGCAAGAGTGATGATGAGGACTAGCTGAGGATTGGACTGCCATCCATGCACCTGCAGCCTAATTTACAAAAAGACAAAGTAGATTTTCAAATTTAGAAAAAATGCATTTGCAACCATCATAAGGGTATGTTTAAACTTTCTACCATACCCTAAATACTGCAATTAGTTTGATGGCTCTAAATCTCCTAACAGGTTCCCTTTAATATCAATCACTAAACAATGTATGGAGGTGTTTTGATACATTGCTTATATCTGGCAACAGTCAAAGCAGATAAAACTGATCCATGGGGTCCCAGGTGTCAGACCCCTACCAATCTGAGATTGATGACCTATTCTATGGACAGTATATATCAAAATTATCATTGCTTTTAAGCACAGAATGACTCTTCAAACCAAACACGGGCTCTCAGTGCATCATGGTGGGGCCTGCTTGGTTTCCATCTATCTCCTCCCGTCTCTGACTCTATGAAGCCAGAGCTGTCAATCAAAGAAAAGAAGTGGAGATTGAGGGAAAACACCAGGTGTGAAGGTGTATTTAATGATGTGCCCCACCATGAAGCACCAAGCCGCAGGACTTAGTCTGAACAGTCATTCTGTGTGGACAGTCCCTTTACCGGTGAATGTAAAAAGCAAGAAGTAGAATTAGTACCAGCAGTAGTAGTCCAAATACAGTTATACTAAGATCACAAAATGCCATCTACGATTAAAAGGTTAAAATTAAAAGGCAGTATTCTGTGAGGGAATTCCTTAAGATCTAAGACCCTAACCTGTGAAAGGGTCCACGATACAAAAAAAGTTTCCCTTAGGTCGCATTCACACATCCGTGTGTTAGGGACTGAGAAGGGTCTATGACTCACTGACTGGCCGCAGGTCTCGTGACACGACCTTGACAGCCTCATAGGCATAGAGGAGACTGCCAAGTACATGGTTAGGAGACCCGCAGTCGGTCTCAGATGTGTGAATGCGGCCTTACTGTGTAGTGCTGGCACAAGAGATCATAACATTGCGTTTTTTCTTATTCGCAGCCCTTAGGCCTAGTTCTCACTAGCACTAATCTCACTGCTTTTGTTGCTCTCAGTTTTAGAATCTGTCCTCATGGACATTAATCTGAAAACTAGATCAGTTTTCCTGCTCTGAACTCGAATAAGCATCAAAGACTGTGTTCCATGTACAACACTAATTCACTAAAGCAGTATTTGATATTTAGACACAAGCAGTAACAGAAAATTAAAAAATAAACAAAACATAAAAAAAAAACTGTGGCAATCTGAATACCTGGGTATTTCCGGGGGTTCAGGTGTCTGTGTTACAGGTGACGGATTCACGACTTCTAGAAGAAAAAGAAATGTTTTAAAAATATTGCTGTTAATGTCCTCAAGGTGGTCAGCTAAATATGTCATACAGGTTACTTGTCCTTTCCACTGTATAAGTTGTGCTGTAAAAAGAAGCAGATATTATATATTGGTACACATAGTCTATAAACTGGGCAGCACGGTGGCTCAGTGGTATAGCGCTGCAGCCTTGCAGCGCTGGGGTCCTGGGTTCGAATCCCACCAAGGACAACATCTGCAAGGAGTTTGTATGTTCTCCCCGTGTTTGCGTGGGTTTCCTCCGGGTACTCCGGTTTCCTCCCACACTCCAAAGACATACTGATAGGGAATTTAGATTGTGAGCCCCATCGGGGACAGTGATGAAAATGTGTGCAAACTGTAAAGCGCTGCGGAATATGTTAGCGCTATATAAAAATAAAGATTATTATTATTATTATAAATTATCAGTGGCACTCGTCAAAAATGTCATTACAAGGTTGGTTGATGCAGCATGCAATAAAACATATATCACTAAAAACCCTTTGACCACTGGGCAATTAAACCCTTTGCATAAAGAATTCAGTGTTATTAATGTGCTGACTTGTGTATTTGCCATCATCACATACATTCCAAAGGATCAGGAAATGTAAAGTATTTTGATGCCATCTAGTGGTAAATCTTCAGTACTGCAACCACAAACAAGTGTTAGGAAAAGCGTACACATTGTTGCCAAGGAGCTTAATTACAGAAGTGTCAGCAACCATGTAATAATTACATCACAATTGTTAAGTATATATTATTATTTCTGTCCCCTGGGGCAAGTTTTATCTTTATTTTATGAGGATTTCTGTGTAATCGCTAATTATTCTATCCTGAAGGGTGACATAACACGTAGGGATATCGGACCAATTATCCCAAATTTATTGTGAGTACATGGTCATTTCATCTGTTTGAGACTTGTCTCTTCTACCACAAAATGAATTGCCAGTTTGCCAAACACAATAATTGTAATCTGGGCTGATCGTTCGACTGACAGCCATCTCTCCTTTATTACACAGAAGCGCTCATTCATCCAAGCACTTGCGTCTTCTCGAACAAAGAACTCGGTAGTCCAAGACCAGCCATGTGCGTTCCGTATCCACACATGGCATTAGTCTAATGCCGTATGGAAGCCTTAACGGCGTATAAAAGACAACTCCATTATCGGGAACAGAAAGGTGTTACATTCTAACAACAGATGAGGAGAGAATATCTGTTGATGTACACGGCTAAAGGTTCATTTTGAAATACGAATGTAACAACGTAAGAACACTCATCCATTTTGACCGATGTAAAAATGTCGTCAATCAACCGACAAACGAGCTAAACGTTCAGATAGTTTATACCGGCCTAAAGATCATTTTGCTGACAACCGGATTCTATATAGGACCAAAAAATTCTCTGGCCATATAGTCTTTGTTGACTATCTTGATGCTAGTTTACTGGCACATTCACAAGGGCCCTACAAACTGTATGGGAAAGAATGACTTAATACAACCATTCTGTCCGCTAACAGCAGGATTTTGTTGGTAGAACCTTCCCTGATTACATGGGGCAATGTTCTGCCGACAGCGATGCTGGCACCAACTATTTGACCACACATTGGCTGATTACTGGATGGTTTATATGAGCCTTAAAAGGCCAGCAGCATAACCTAAATATCACTGCTTCCAAACACAGGGAATCTGTCAGCAGCGTTTTTGCCATTTAATCTGGGAGCAGCATAATATAAGTTAATATAGCCCGAATCCAGGGATGTGTCACTTACTCAGCTGCGTGTTTTACTTTCAATACAATCAGTGTATCATCAGCAGGAGATTATCACTGCTGGACTAGGTCTCATGTGCACAGCAGTCAGGCTAATCTGTGTTACCCCTCCCCCACCACTGATTTCCAGCTAGATGACAATGTACAGTGTCCACAGGAAGCTGCCAATCGGGGTTATATATAGTCCAGTATTCTGACCACTGCTACATCTACAGCAGAGAAAGCAGAAATTACACCAAAATTACACCAAACAGGCCACTAAGTCATAAATCCCTGGAATCAGTCTTCCTTGCTCTAGATTATGCTGCTGTCTTATTACATTTCAAAAACCTGCTTATAGATTCCCTTTAAATACTGATCACAATAACGCTATGAACATCTACAGCCTGACATTGTGTCATAGTAATTTTCAGTTCAAGTTATTTTAATTAATTCAAAAAGACAAAATAAATTTATAGATATTATAGGTATTCTAGATAAGTAAAATTCTGGATGCGAACAATGCTCCTGCATAGCATTCCAATGGAAGTCCAAAAATACACCTTTTTGGACTTGTGACAGTGTAACATCATAAAGTGGTGTGTGCCATGATTGGTCTGCGATGGTAATAATAATCTACTAGTAAAATATTTAGGAAACAAAAAGCGCAGCTAGGGGATTATTTCCAGTTATTGACGAGGAGCTACTCACCTGATAGCCCAGTTTGAACGTATGCAGAAATCAGCTGCCGCAGATCCACAGGTCGGTAAGAAGACTACCTCACACACAGGATAGAATAGATAAATGTAATATCCGCGCTGCTGTGACAAACGAATAATACAACTGAATAATTTCCGACCCAGCCTGTGTATATACAGTTAATATCATTATTATAACTAATCTAATACAATTTCCATTCATTTTTCAGAGTCCAAAAGGAAAGGAGCAAATAAAAAATTCAGTCCGATGAAGACGGGATAAGAACCCACCACTTTCAGTCAGAACAATTTCACCTGAGAATTAATTGTATGCGTATATACCAGTAGTTTAATTTAAGATAGGTAGCGTAATGTTGATGATTTCACATTTTTTGGTGGGTTCTTATCCCGTCTTCTTCGGACTGAATTTTTTATTTGCTCCTTTCCTTTTGAACTCTGAAAAATGAATGGAAATTTTATTAGATTAGTTATAATAATGATATTAACTGTATATACACATGCTGGTTCGGAAATTATTCAATTGCATATTAAATATGTGTCATCACCCCATTAACTCTGGCACCAGATGTCACATGTCAGTAGGTTCTTTTGGCGCCGGTTTTTGAATTTGGAATGTGTATAAGCGTTGTAACTAGAGTTGAGCGACTTTGGTCGGATCGGGTTTCATGAAACAAAATTTGAGTCGGATGAAACTGGTCCGACTAGGGCAAAAAAAGTTGGAGTTTCGTCTGAAACCCGACCCCAATGTAAGTCAATGGGGAATAAAAGTCGGCATTGAGTGGATGAATGTCATCTGCTCAATGCCGACTTTTATTCCCCATTGACTTACATTAGGGTCGGGTTTTGGACGAAACTCCAACTTTTTTTTGCCCTAGTCGTACCAGTTTCATCCGACTCAAATTTTGTTTCATGAAACCCGATCCGACCAAAGTCGCTCAACTCTAGTTGTAACATCACTGTCTTCGCATGTCCCTGTGGTAATTTTCCTGAAGAAGTCAGACACTTTGAAACGCGTCGAATAATCCACCAGAGTGTATATAACTTTATCTGGATTCGTTTGACACAGCAGCGCGGATATTACCCACATTTATCTATTATACCCATGCTAATAATGATGGTGTGCCCTGATTAAGAGCGGGTAAAGCCGATTGAAATGTGCAAAAGGGAAGAAAATCCTGGCACTCACTGTGAGTATTGGGACTTTCTTCCATTTTGCGGTTTCTTTCCACATGCACGACGATCACACAGAGTGCTGACCAACTTCTTTATTATTTTGAGCTTGAAATGAGTGGGCTCTGTATCTCATTTTGATGATGTTACTCTGTCACAATATGTTTTTATTCAATAATGAACATTTTATGCTCTATCCCTGTGGCTGGAATAAAGGTGCATTTTTTGGCATTTTAATTAATGCCTAGCCAACTGTATTCAAGATAAACAAGTCTTATTCTCAACAATCCACAGAAAAAAAAAGGGGATTTGTGGTGCAGACTGACCAGTGGATGTGCCATCAGATAACCCCCACTGTAATATAAATGGAGCTGGTGCACAGCTTTTCGGTGCAGAATCTGCTACAATATTAAACACGCAGTGTAGGAGTCTGTGCTGACATTTTCCTGAGCATGTGAATAAGGCTTAATACCTACTGCTGGCAGAATTCAGGTGTGGAATATACACTTATATTCTGACAGAATGCTCAATGTATGAAAAAAGCCTGATATATAGGATCACTGTAGTCTATACAGGACATCTACAACTTGCATGAATCACTTCCCCGTAACAAGGAAGACATTAAAACCCTGAACAGTACACTCCGCGATTTCAAGAATGAATACACAGCAAGTACAAAACCATATTATGGTGTTTCTCCAATGGACAGCTGCCCTGCAGGGAAACCAGAACAGGTCACAACCTCATCATTGCAGAAACGCGTTTCAGGCTGGATCATGTGCCGCAGACACAAAGCAACTCGGCAGAAGAAGAAAGGGAAATAGGAAAAAAAAAGAGGGTCAGTTAGAAAAATTAAAGCAGCAAACTCACCTGGGAAGATAAACTGTTGTCTATGCTGAATGTAGTAGGCAGCTTTTAATAAAAGATGACAGCAACCACCCAAGCAGAATGAGAAAAACAAGCAGTTAGAGAGTATCAGGAGACCTGTCAGAGACTGCCCCTCATGCACTTAGTGGGTAGTCGGCATGCTGACTGACTGAACACAGCTCTTGTCAATACAAGCGTCTTCCAATGCCAAGTCCCAGGTGGGTACAGACAGGTGTTAGTAGGATTTTCTAAGCCGTTACACACCTATGTCCTCTGAAATATCTGTGTGCCGACAGCTTTCAGTTATATGTCAAATGTCAGTTAGAGAATAAAACTAAAAAACATGGAGGAATAGCTTAAAGCCAGCGGATCCATTAATGTGACAGCTTACATAGCAAAATCAATAAAGTGATGATGGAGCAGGAAATCATTTGCACCATCTTGGTTCTGATCTCTCTCCACTACATCTACAATATAGAAAGGGCTTACAGAACTTGCTATGTAATAATCAGTAACGGTGACTACAGAAAGCTTGGATGCCATGTTCTCCGACTGTGGCGTGTGCACTGTCCGGATGCTGTGCTTTTGATACAACTTCTTTTAAAAAGGGATAATTGGCCTCGGTCTTGTTGGTTATCGGTGGTTGCTGGTATACTTTTTTTTTAATTTATAGGGAAACGGTGCTTTCTTATATAGTGGGACTACTGTAAAAACATTATCGTAGAATTTAGTGGCAGGAGACATGGAAATAAATTACTGCTTTAGGAACCATGACCCAAGATCTGCTATAGCCTGTTATACTGTACAAATACTCTATTTAAAGGATTATTCTCAATGTATGAACTTGGTAAAGCTAAACAGCATGACTATAAGCAAATGTACAACTCGATGCCAAAGAGATCAACCATCAGAGCCTGGCTGAGTATGTGCAATAGCTACATTCCTGGCTAAGGAGTTAACTCCTGAGATCCTAGTCACCTCTCTCCATCCCACTAATTTCTATACAGCAGTTAGCGGATCACCTCGCTCTGCCTGTCAGCTTCTAAGCTTCTAGAGCAATTCTCTTAATCACTACTCTCACTTCCTCACTTTTTCACGGACCTTAGTATCTCTATGCAAATAACAGTGTAGTCTTTCCAACAAGCACTGACAGCAGAAGCGTACTGACCAGAACTGTAACTCAAGGAGGAGCACCCACCCCTCCAGCAATAAGAAAATGAAGAGACTGGAGAGCTGTGTGCTACAGAACACACGTGTTGAGAATAACCCTTTAAGTTAAAAAGTTATCAGCTGTCAAACTGAAGCCCAATAATCCCCCAAAATACATAGTTACTATGGAACTGGTCATGGTGACTGAAAAAAAACGCATATCTTATGTTACTGAAATATGAGGCCACTCGTACACCATGTAAACTACAAAAAGAGTGTCTCTACTATCAATATACTTCTTACAATGAAGTGCGGTTTTCTACCTTTTCTATCACTGAGATCGGATCCCACAAAAATAACGTGAATATTAAAGCTGATGCTGCATTTCTATGTGTGGAAGTATAACTCCTCTTTCATGCAATCATCTGATGGAACTTGAAAAGTGGGAAAGTCACAGTGAGAGTTTGTCTCATTTTTTCCATGCCCGCTTTGCATGAGGTTCAGCCAGCAGCCAGGATGACTTTACCCTGTGTCACCGATTAAGTGAGGGGAAAACACAGCTGCCAGCTAACAGAATCAAACAGCTGTCAGTCTATACGGCTCCACCAAACTATTTTTGCTTTGGCATCTTATAGTGTATGAAACGATTCTGAGTGCTGTTAGTACTAGAAAGCAAAGCTCATACTACGGTATGCTGGGAACTTAGTGTAGGTTTACCTTGACACAGAAATATATATATATATATATATATATATATATATATATATATATATATATATATATATATATACACACACACACACATATATACATACATACACATGAAACCTTTGTATGTGGCTATGTAAGTTTACAATGATCCTGACTAACGTTGGCCACGTAGTGGAAAGGTTGGCCATCTTGACGATTTCCACAGCCAATGGAAAGTGAGAAAAGCTTCTTCCAGATACTTGGTAGTAACTTATCTCAGGAGGAACAAAATATCAGAACTGATGAATTGTAACAGTCTGATCCTTCAGACCACAATCGAAGGTATGGTGGAACTGTTGTGCTGCTCCTTTACGCATTAGGCCTCATACTCACTGGCGATAAAATCGGACGATTGCAATCCGATTTTTAATCGGATTGCACTCTGACCAATGTTAGTGAATGGGTGACATCTCACTTGCGATTTTTTTTTTCTCAGCCAAAATCGGTCTGAGAAAAAAATCGTAGCATGCTGCGATTTGCAGCGATTTTCGCCAATAGAAGTCATTGGGTGCGATTAAAAAACGGACCAAAAACGGACCATCCGTTTTCCATCCGTTTTTAACGGATACATCACCATTCTGTGGTACAGAACACTGTAAATGGTCCTGTAACTGACTGTAGAAAAAGAGTGGCTGGGAAAAAAAACGGATGAAAAACGGATGGAAAAATAAAAAAAAAAAAAATCGCATAGAAATCGCATGCCACTGGCATAACACTCCACACTTTTTTCCAGTCCAGAAATCGGACCGTTTTTTTATTCGCCAATGGGTATGAGGCCTTAGGCTGAGTGCCCACTTGGACTGTGCAACTGACCTACAGTAAATGTCAAGAGGGAGCTTTCCCCGATGCATAATGCAATGTTCCCATAGGCCCCGCATTCACCAGAGGAGGCCAAAAGTGTGTTCTGTATACTGTATATCTGACTGTATATTAAAGCACAAAAGACTTTGCTTTCCTATATACAGGGCCACTGCAAACAATCATATACCACTGAAATGGGTTTTCTATGGTGGATGGCTTCCTGGACATTCATCCTGACTACAGCCACGGTTGGGCACATGCCTCCTGAGTGTATGCCATCAAGACTGGCCACAAACACAGTGTTTACCTAGCTTTAGATTGACCTCTAAAAATCTAAGAAAATTTAGCTTAGCGACATAGATCACACTACTTCAGCTATGTAATATGTAACATGCATCAAAGATAACCAACAGAGAGGATCTGTACACAGCAACTGTGTCAACATGTTTTACTTAGCCCTGCAGTATTGACGGAAGAAAAATAAATTATAGATTCTATCAAGTTGTAGCCTGACTAGGTATTTCCCAACTAATGCTTCTAGCTAATCACTATTCTAAAGCTTTATTGAGCAGCACTTTCATCATAGAACATTAGAACATTTTGAACTTTTCTGTTAGTTATAAATGTTCCTGTTCTTCTATGATGCCCCCAAAAATATTTTTACTTAATTGCAAGATATACCTGTGATGGGAATTACTTAGAATGTGGCAAACAGTCTACATTTATAGGGGCTCTTCATGCTCAAGAGATATGTCTGCAGTCACTCTATTTGAATGCACATTGCACACTCTCGGGATTCCCTTTAAATAGTGGGGATTCCGGACAGTATGCACATTGCACAGTCTCAGGATTCCCTTTAAATAGTGGGGATTCCGGACAGTATGCACATTGCACACTCTCAGGATTCCCTTTGAATAGTGGGGATTCTGGACAGTATGCACATTGCACACTCTCAGGATTCCCTTTGAATAGTGGGGATTCTGGACAGTATGCACATTGCACACTCTCAGGATTCCCTTTAAATAGTGGGGATTCCAGACAGTATGCACATTGCACACTGTCAGGATTCCCTTTAAATATTGGGGATTCTGGATAGTATGCACATTGCCCACTCTCAGGATTCCCTTTAAATAGTGGGGATTCCGGACATTATGCACATTGCACACTCTCAGGATTCCCTTTAAATTGTGGGGAATCCAGACATTATGCACATTGCACACTGTCACAATTTGGCAGTCTGAGTGAAGAATTCCTTTAAGTACAATTTATGCAATATAATCTATCATTTTTCTGTAGCTTTTATTACACACACTAGGCACAACATATTAAATATTCTATTTAGATATGGAAAGGATAATATACTGATAAAAAAACATTCATGTTACTCCATGACAAGCCATCAAGAGCGAACATCTTATTTGGCTAAAGCTGTGTTCAAATTGATTAAAATGATAAAAACTATTCATGTAGCATGCAAAGAGCAAATTACTAAACAGAAACATGCAGAATATTGCATTCCTAAAAGCCACATGCATGCTATATTATAGCGGATGGCAGGACATGTATGACTGAAAAATAATGCAATTGAAAAGAATCTGTCAGCGGGTTTTTACAGTGTAACCTGAGCACAGCATTATACAGAGGCAGTGAGCCTGATTCCAGTGATGTGTCACTTCATGAGCTGTGTGTTGTTTCAATAAAATCAATGTTTTATCATCAGGAGATTATCACTAGAGAACTAGTTTGCTTTGTTCCATGTAGTCCTTCTGCTCTGTGTAACCCCTCCCCCATAACTAAGTGGTAGCTTTGTGCCTATGCACAACACAGTGTAAACAATTAGTGTTGTGGGCAGAGTTACACAGAGCTCAGCATTCAGAAAACTGGTAGATCTGCAGCAGAGAAAACTGTGATTTTATCAAAACTACAACAAAAAGCCCGTCAAGTGACCAGTTACTATTGTGCTTGCAGTGAGGGGGTGCTTGGGGAGCAAAAATAAAGTCTAATGTTTTTTGTGGTGAAGCGGATTTTGAGTGGCGCGATGGGAGGGGGCTGGAGGGGTCGGATCTGATGTCCACGAGGGGCGGGAGGGGCGAAATATGATGCGAGGTGGCGCGGCTGGTGGGGGTGGTTTTCCCACTGAACTGAGGCACTGCTGTATAATTTTGTTTCTTGTTTATTTGTGGAGCCATGTTGTTTGTAGGCCCAATTTATATAAGTAACTGTGTTTTGAGATCTTCTCCTTTCTATTTTTTCTTACAGAGAAAGAATTTTGCACTTTAAATAATATCTGCTTTCCATGTAACTATTTACTTGTTATATAAGATGTCATATTTTTTCTGTATTGATTCCTGGATGTTTAATAAAAAAAGATCTGATTTTAAAAAAAAGCCCATCAAGTGACACATTGCTGGATTCAGAGTCTCTGTCCCTACATTATGCTGCTCTTAGATGGGATAGCAAAAACCTGTTAAGAGTCCGTTTAACCCAATAAAAAGCAAAAATGCCACCAGTTCTTTACTATGCCAAATTACTGAGTCTTGAAACGTGAAATTAAATAGAATTATATTAGTCACAGATCACAATCAGTTGACAGCGCTGTAAAAAGATGTTTAAATTGTGTTTGCCTCCGATTATGGATATTGATCCACTAATACCAAAGTGGGCATGTGGCTATTGCCAGAATGCAGAGCGGGCTCTCAAATTACGACAAGTTGTAATGAGTGATACAGGCAGATGACTCACCAAACATTATATCTTTACAAGCCGCATCACAGTGACACATCGCAATGGCCAAATACACAAATAAAAAGTATTCTTACTCTTATAGAGATGGTGGCTTTGAGGGTCTTAGCTAAGGACTCCCATCTATTAGCCAGAGCAACTTAGAAAAGAGCTCCATTTGGTCTGGCACACTTGTCTAGGTTATATACTAGACTTCATAAGAATAGGAGCTATGTAAAACTGCTTCTTTACTGTTGCTGGTGATATTAATTGATCGTCAGATTATTACACCAGCATAGCGATTCTCAACTAATTGCTGGGGTGGGTAATTTTGAAAAACAGGTTTAGGGCAGTTTCACAGGTCAGTGTCTCAGGTACGTGTAGTGACAGTTTTCTCACGTACCGGAGACACTGACACATGTAGACACATTCTCAGGAATGTGTCTATGCAGATGTCAGCGTGTTTTTACGGACCGTGTGTCCGTGTGCAAAATACGCTGACATGTCCGTTTTTGTGCAACAGCACGGATCACACGGACCCATACAAGTCAATGAGTCCGTGTAAACACGTACCGCACACGGATGCTGTCCGTGTGCTGTCCGTGTGCGATCCGTGTGCGTTTTTAAAAGTCAAAGGGTTAACATTAAAAATAATTTTTCAAAAACACGGACAGCATACGGACAGCACCCAGATGGTACACACGGACGTCACACGGATGACCTACGTATGCACACGGACACAGATAGCTCCGGTACCGGTTTTTCCGGTATCGGAATTATCTGGACGTGTGAAACTGCCCTTACAAATGGGGAGTAAACAGTCTGATAATGTCAGGTCTGATCAGACAATGTCAGAATGTAGAGTCAGCCCCCCATTCGTAGCGCCAAGCTGTCAATGCATTCATTATTTAGGGCTCATTCAGATGTATTTGATCAGAGTATCATCAGTTTGGTCAGTGTCCTTTATTTGTCGGAAGTTTCACTAGTTTTTTCAGGATCAAGGATGAAAAACTTTTTTTTTTTTTTCACGGACCAATAGGCTTGCATTGGAAACTTAGAACTGAGAGTTGGATCAAAATTACACGTCCCTGTGATTTTATATACACAGACACGTGAACAGCTCCATAGACTACTATGGGTACGATTTCTATCTGTGAAAAACAAGGCAGAAAACGTACAAGAAAAATTGATGTCTGCGTGAGCAGTTCAAAGAAATATTGGTTCACCTTGTCTTACGCGTAATGGTGAAGACAAATTTGATACTCCTTTTTGGGTATTTGGCCAATCAAACAACCAAAGCCTTAAAAGATAGTACCTGGAAAATTGAAGCGACTCTCTTTGAGACCCATTGGAGATGGATTTGGTGGGGTAGTAGCACTGAGGGGATTGGAGGACTGGAAAGGTGCTGGAGAAGATGGTGTAGAAGATGTAGTTGAAGATGGGTTACTGCTTGAATCTAGATGGTTTATTGCTGGAGGATGATCCTGTGAAAAAAAGAAAGTTGAGCCTAAAGACTAAAATATACATATACAAATGTAACGTTCATTTGTAAATGCAGCTCCACCTAAGGCTATGTGCACACGTTGCGGATCCTGCTGCTGATCCGCAGCGTTTCAGGCTCTGCGGGTCCGCAGCAGATTTAGCTGCGTTGTACAGTACCATTGTTTTCAATGGTAACCTAAAAAACGCTGTGCACATGCTGCGGATTTTTCCGCGGGCTCATACCCGCAGCATGTCAATTCTTTGTGCGGATTCCGCTGCAGTTTCACACCTTCTCCATTGTAGAGGTGTGAAACCGCAGGCTAATCCCCAGGTAAACCGTAGGTCTTTTGACCTGAGATTTTACCTGCGGATTTTTACAAATCCGCAGGACCAAAATCTACGTGTGCACATAGCCTAAGGGAGTTATGTTCAATGTCTTTAAAGATTTTCAGACACAGTTGAAATCATTTTATTGCTGACTGTATGATACCTTCTTAGTAAGAGCTTTGGGTAGGGTTCCAAATATTGGTTCTGCGGGTCTGTCCACTTGGTTGTTGATATCTGATGGGACAGATTCCGTCCTTCTTATTTTTGGTACTGTAAGAAAAAAAACCAGAATTGCAGGTGTTTACTGTCATCTATGATATTTAAATATAAAAGCTTTAAACTAGTATGGATGTTACTTACGAGGAAGGAATGATATTCTACATGGTGGAGCTTCTTTTGTGCATTTATTATGACATTTTAACCTACAAGATAAAAAACAAATAAGAAATGTTATGTTTCACTTACAATTTTGAAGGAAGACATTTTGGAGTAAGAACAGCATATACTCACTGATGCATAATGATTTCCTTTTTTGGGATAAAAGGAAAAAATGTCTGGTATCTCTGATATCAGTGATTGGCTGCAGCAGTCACATAAGTCAACATGACATCACCACGGCAGCCAAATAATTATGGTTGGAAACAGCAGAGCAATGGAGGGTTTGACAGGTAATACTTGTTTTTAGTAGTTTACGGCATGTCCCCCTCATCCTGGCCACCCCTTCAATTCCTATAGACATATACAATATAAAACTATCTTAATCACCACTACAGTTTTGTAATTAAGTCACTTCTTTTTTTTATTTGTCTTGTGCTTATTGTTGATGTTTTTGCACACAAAAAAAATGGTAAACGATCTTTATTTTTGTCTTCAGTCTTTTTTGAGTCTTTTCATTGCAGAAAGTCACACTGAAGTTTACTATATGTTAAAAACTTTGTGTGATTCAAAACAAATTCACACCTGGGGGGGGGGGGGGGAGACTGTAGCACATTGGTACAAACAGTTTGCGACTGCTAAATGAGTTGTAATGATATGAATCAGCAGTAAACACTTGAAAAAAAAAAACAAAAACATGCCGTGATCATAAAAAAAGTGTAAAGTAGACTGAAAAACAGGTGAAAAATAAAACAAGAATTTGGTGCAAATCAAAAAGAGCCTTTATAGGCTGTGTTCACACATCCGGAATTCCCGTGGATTTTATGCGTTTTTGCCGCACTTTTTTCGCTGCAAAAACGCATAAAATAAGCAAGCCATTATATTCTAAGGCATTCCGCACATGGCTGTGCTAATGCTGTGTATTTTTCCGCGGCAAAATTGCATCGCGAAAAATAAGCAGCATGCTCATTCTTTGTGCGGAATTGCGGTAATTCTGCACACATAGGAATGCATTGTTCCGCTTACTTTCCGCATGTGGCTATGGCCACCATGCGCAAACTAAGCGGAAAATGTGCGGATGGTACCCAGGGTGTGGAGGAGAGGAGACTGTCCTCCAGGCTTTGGGTACCATATCCCTTTAAAAAAGAATGAAAATAAAAAAATCGTGATATTCTCACCTTCCGGCATCCCCCGCAGCATCACCAGGCCTCGTGAGACCGCTACGTCATCAAAGGTCATTGTCGCAAGGCTTTGCTGGGAACGGGACTTGCCGGGAGCATCGCGAGGATCGGGGACGCTGCGTGGGATGCCGGAAGGTGAGAAAAACACCATTTTGTATTTATTTTTTAATATTTTAAACTTTATATCTTTTTACTACTGATGCCGCATAGGCAGCCTCAATAGTAAAAAGTTGGTCACGCTTGTCAAACACTATGTTTGACGAGTGTGACCAACCTGTTAATCAGTTTTCCAAACGATGCTACAGATCGCTTGGAAAACGCTAGTATTCTGCAAGCTAATTACGCTTGCAAAACGCTAGTTAAAACGCAGGAAATACGCGGGAATTACACATGCGGAATTCTAGCGTATTTCCTGCGGCAGGGAGTTGCGCTATTCCCGCGGAAATTTCCGTGGCAATTCCGCAACGTGTGCACTTAGCCTTAAAGCAACTGACTCATGCTGCCGTGAGTGGCATGAATTAGATCCTGCGTTTCAGATAAAATATATTTTGAAGATCTAGCCAAACCATTGGCAGAGACAAAAGGAGTCAGATGCAGTCCCCATCCAGCTGACTAGCAAGTCTTTCCCATCCGTAATGAGAGTTCTGCCCGCAGTTATTTGGATTAGGTTTTTTTGTCTATCCAAATAATGGATAGCAGATGGAGTGGATGCAAAAGAAGATGTAGGAAAAAAAAAGTCTCAAATGAATGGGTCATATAAGTAAGCATTATATTTCCATTTTTTCTGTCTTAAACGAATCAAATGGAAATGTGAACATAGCCTGATGATGTACAGTGCATAGCAGGGCGGACACAAAGAGAAGAGGGCCCTGCGCAAAAACAGTGTAAGGGCTCAAATAAAGCTTTCTGCTTTGGAGGTGGAAGTGGCCCCTTATCTCTTGGGGCCCTTGTGTGGCTGCACAGGTAGCACCGATAGCAGTAGAGTAGGAAATGCATAGCACAGCCTATACATTGCATATACAGACCAGTGCAGCAGTTGCATTCCCAAGGTTATCGCTACGCTGGTCAGTATATTCAGGGTAGTGATGAGATCATCTCTATATGTGACTTTTTGTTTTCCCTCAAATAAAGATGTTATGGCCTGGTATATCCTGAAATATGAAGGAGAATGTGTGTAGCCTTTGAATCTTTCTATTCACAGACATCAAAAATAATGCAGAATTGAATTTAATTAAAGGGGTTGTCCACCATTGGGGACATTTTTTTGCCAGAAATGAATGGACAGGGTGCTAAAATCATCTTTTTTTAAATAGGTTTCATTTGCATGCTTTACTTTCTATAGCCTTTGTGTTGAAGTGTCAATCACTTGCTACAGAATGACTTAACTGAGAATCCATCAGTGAGCCTGTTCAGATTAAATAACTGGAAAGTTTGTAATTCTCTCTTATCTGTCTTTTTCTGAACTCCTCTCCGCTGATTTATGGTCACAGACCACATCAAAGTTGAATGTGCACAAAACAAAGAATCTGTAGAAGCAAAACTGTGCAACATTTTCAACGTAACCCAATTGTAAAAATGTAGCTCAAATTCAAGCAAAAAATAAAATAATTGTCCCTAAATGTAGCCAAATCCTTTAAAGTATGCTACAAACGTGTATAAAGTTTTGGATTTAACATGAACATGTTTTATCAACAAGCCCAGACGACCCATAAAGCACAATATTTAGCAATAATTCAGTTCGATAGTCAAGAGTTGTCATACTTGGGTCTTACACTAAAGAGAGGAAGAGAGATGTATGTGTACGGACATGTACTGCTGCGAACAAAAGTCAGGTGATAAAGTATACAGCTCAGAGCAGACTAACTGGAAGAACACATCCGAAATACAGACAATGGGGAAAGACATGGGAAACCACTGCTGCACACAAAGAACTATGGCAACGGAACACAGTTATAAAATGAGAATAAAAGCCAACATGGAGGGAAATGCTCTAAACCAGACTGAGCAGAGAGTCACTTACTTGCAGTGTTTACACTTGACCCCAAACATCATATTCTTTTGACAAACGTGACACACTTGTGACAGCCAAGATTTTGTAGAAAATCTGTTAAAATAAGCAATCACATAACAATAATGAATGTGAAGTCCAGACAAAAACAACAGATTCACTTAGGTAAATACAAATCTAGAAATCCTAGACTTAAAAAGCTCAAAAGGGCAATCGCACCCTCCATATTATTTGTATGACTGTGCAGAACTTTAAAAGGTAAGCAAGCCAATCCCCTTATGATCCCAAAGCGCTGATCTAGAGGCGAGAAATCATATTTTGAAGCTTAGTCTGGAATTGCACTGGAAGCACTTACTAAGCACTCGTTCACACTGGCAGTGTTGCTCAATGAGGCAGAGCAGATCTGGGATTTTTTTTTTCTTGCCGATTCGGCAGCGATTGCGATTGACAGCGTATCTCGCACAGCGTCCACCCATTTTAATCAATGGTTGCGTAGAAAACATTAGTCTGCACTCGCATGTCATCTGAGTGCAGTTTGATATATGCCGAGACAGGCAATGGAGGAGATGAAGAGCTTAATCTCGCCTTCTTCTCCTCACCTCTGATTTGAATCTTTCATGCGAGGGGATCAGATCACAGTAGCAAGACACTCAGATCACGCTCACAGCAGAGTTTGAGCCGAGTGTCATTAGCATATCACATGTTATACGCTAATGTGACCTTGGCCTTACACTGTATTTCCTACCTAGCAGCACCCTCCCCTGGCTGAGTGACAGGTTGTTTGTTCTGGTACACGGCAGCTAACCTGTCAATCAGCCAGGGGAGGATGCTGCTTGGTAGGAATTACAGCATGAGCCTGAAAAGCTTAAAATACATCGTCACGTCACGCCCTAATTCACTTCTAAACTGAACCGCAAAGCACCGCGTCTTACTTTGGGGTCATAAAGGGACTGACTGGTTTATTTTTAAAGGACTATACAGATTTATAAATGGTACGCAGGAGTGGGTGGGAGCTTAAAAGTTGCTCACAGAATTCCTTAGGGAAGATCTATTCTACAATCAACCGTGTGGTCGCTGCAAAAGAGAATAAGTAGAATTCATCAGTCGATATGTGCACGTACTTTGGCATAGAAAAAGTCACAAATTATGGCACAATAAATACAAAAAAAATCATAAAAATACATTCTAAACTTTTTATGTTTTTTCTCATATAATCGGCATGTACTTGAAAGGAAATTTGTCACCTAGAGCTTTTTTACCTGATGCTGAAAAATATATGTATTTTTTAATATCTTAGAATTTTTTTTTTTTTACATATTACCTTACAATTTTGTTATATATTTCCTATACGGGATTATGGGAACAACGGTCATCTGAGCTTGTGCTCACTATGTGCTCTACACAGCACCTACATGAACACAGACAACTGGGGTCTGGAGAAGAGAAGACTCACTGATGTCTATGGGCGAGTGCACTGAGCATGCTCTGTAGTGTGCGCAGAGGTCACTGCACCATGTGTTATCCGCCCCTAGCTTTACCGTTCAGTATCTTTATTTATCATCAACTTCATGTTCCATCTTCAGGCTCGGTGGTCAGTATGAATATTTCACGGTGTTCTAATTTAGATGATAACAATCAAGATTCCAATAGTGTAACAAAAACATGATTCCTGCTATCTCATCTGACCGGAGAGCCCCTTATATTTTTCTGTTCCATGTATATGGTTTCCCAGGCTGGAATAATGGGACTTTTGTTTTGTATATGATGTAACCACTTCATTGATTGTATATCTTGTTCTAGCACATTGCTTTTTTTTTGCTTTACAACATGTTAAATAAAACAAATTAAAATGAAAAAAACAGGATTTAAACGTTTCCATATGATAGAATCCTGGTCAGCTTTCTCAGGCACGACTGATTGAAATAGAAAAATGTTAGAATGGAAAAAGTTGTGACTCATACCTGTGAGTTACTGAAAGACCGATATCTCTCCGTACCATCTGTGGTGACCCATGAGGAACATCTGAAAACATTGATATGCAAGCATATATGTTTATTCATATACTGAGAACTTATGTTGTTTTATGACATAACAGTTGCTTTTATTTAAAAAAAATAATAATAATTGCTCTGAATCTGTACACCAATTTTCGACATAAAGGGAATCTGTCACCAGGTTTTGCTATGTAATCCGATAGCAGCATGATGTAGGGGCAGAGGTCTTATATCTAGCAATGTATCACTTTGTGGTCCGCTTGGGGCAATTTTGATAAAAATCCGTTTTCTCTGCTGCAGATCTAGCAGTTCTCCAAATGCTGAGCTCTGTATAAACTTGCCCACACCACTGATTAATGGCTTTCTGCCAATGTAAAGTGTACACAGAAAGCTGCCTAATCATTGGAGCAGGTGGGGTTACACAGAGCTGGAGGACTTCAAGGCACAAGATAACTAGTCCTCTATTGATAATCTCCTTCAGATAAAATATTGATTTTTATGGAAACAACAATGACAAACAGCCTAGTATGTGACATGTTTGTGGAATCAGACACTCAGCCCCTATATTATACTGCTACCAGATTAAATAACAAAAAACTGCTGACAGATTCCCTTTAGGCTATGTACCCACGTATGAAGAAAAAAACGGACTCCTTCCCAGGAAAAACGCGTGTTTTTTTGCGCCTTTTTTATGTGGTTTTTACAGGAGCATCCTCCTGCTCATAGAATATAGTTAGAAATGCGGATTTTTCAGCGAAATTAATGAGCATGCTGCGTTTTTTACCGCAATGCGTTTTTTTCGTGGGAAAAAAAGGCATCAATGTGCACAAAAAGTGCGGAATTCATTAAAATGAATGGGATGCTTCTTGTAAGCGTTTTTGCCGGTAAAAAGGCTTAAAAACCACGAAAAAATGCTTACGTGGGTACACAGCCTTAAGGTTGTAAATAAAATAAGATTTACAGTATTAGTCTTAACAGGTCTGTTTCTGATACAAGTACAGAGGTTTCACCAAGCCACAATAAGATAACTTGGACAATTTACCCCAAGCAAAGAAATATACCCTAACCCAACCTTTAATGCTTGTATGTTCTCCCCGTGTTTGCGTTGGTTTCCTCCGGGTACTCTGGTTTCCTCCCACACACCAAAAACATACTGATAGGGAATTTAGATTGTGAGCCCCATCGGGGACAGCGATTATAATGTGTGCGAACTGTAAAGTGCTGCAGAATATATTAGCGTTATCAATGTACATTTTAATTACCGTATATATTCGTGTATAAGCCGAGATTTTCAGCACATTTTTTTTGTGCTGAAAATGCCCCCTCTGCTTATACACGAGTCATTGTGCAGAAACCAACGGGGGAGGGGGAGCGGCAGCAGAAGCCAGTGGATGGGATGTCATACTAACCCTCCTGTGCCATTGCTGAATGTCCCCTGCATCTTCCGTTGTCCCAGGGCTGGCAGCTTCCTCTTGGGTTGAGTGGTCACATGGTACCACTCATTAAGGTCATGAATATGGACGCAACTCCACTCCCATAGGCGTGGCATCCGTATTCATGACCTTAATGAGCGGTACCACGTGACCGCTTAACACAGGAAGAAGCTGCCGCACCAGGACAGCGGAGGATGCAGGGACGTTCAGCAATGGCACAGCAGGGTGAGTATGGATGGGGGAGCACAGAGCAGGATTGGGGAGCACAGAGGAGGATGGGGGAAGCACGGGGGAGCACAGAGGAGGACGGGGGAGCCCAGAGGAGGACGGGGAGGAGCACAGAGCAGGATGGGGGAGCACTGAGGACGGGGGAGGACAGGGAGCTGAGCCATGCATAGAAGGATGGGACGGGGGACCCGAGCCATGCATACTGGGAGGGGGGAGAGCCACACAGAGCAGGACAGGGATGAGGGGACAATATATACCCGGCTTAAACTCGAGTCAATAAGCTTACCCAGTTTTCCGTGGCAAAATTAGGGGTCTTGGCTTCTACTCGGGTCGGCTTATACTCGAGTATATGGTAATAGATCTCTGAATAAAGTTCCACAATTGGATGTGTTAAAATTGTTTTCCTTTGCTGAGATAATCTTATAAATGTGAAACAAAAGAGAGTATACAGACAGGACAGCATGAGATCTCAGCTGATTCTTTCTGTTAGATAAAATAAGTTTTTAAACAGCCAGACAAGTGTTTTTCCTTACAGGAACCATCAACTATGAGACCATGCTGTCTTGTCTGTATACTCTCTTGCTTTCTCCCCTGCCCAGGAGCTGTGGTATAATTAGACAATGTTCCTGTATGGTCAGACACAGCCATTACACAGTACACAGCAGGGGCACATTTATAAGATTATCTCAGCACAGGGACATTTTATTTAAACACATGCATTTGTAGAAATTATTATTATTCCAAGATCTATTGATTAAAGTGGCAGTCAAGCATTTCATTTATTGAACTGCTGAACTGGTTCCTTAAATGTTAGTCCTCTGCCCCCTGTCTCATACTCACCTGCCACTGCCTTCATCGTTTTCCAGCATCGCTCCCGTCTGTCTACGGCGAAAAGTGACCTGTTGGCAGCTCCTGTGTTTCATGGTCACTTTTTAATACAAGTATATGAGAGCCAGAACATGGCTCTTATAGACTTGCATTGAGAGCTTGTGAAGTAACTTCTGACTTCAAACCAGTCAGAAGCTGCACTCACAAGATGGTGTCGTGAGACCATTGCGGTGCTGAAAAACAGTGAAGACGCCGGAGGGTGTATAAGACCAGGGGCAGGGGACTTACTGTATTTTTCGGACTATTAGACACTCTTTTCCCAAAAAATTTTTGTGGGAAAATGGGGGTGAGTCTTATAGGCGGAATATACTTACAAATACTGTGGCAGCAGTAGGAGTCAAGCGATTCTGTGGCAGACCAACGCTGCCAGGCGATGATCACACTCCCTTCCCAGGCTGGTGCGGCAGGTGCAGCAGGTGCGGCGGTGGTGCTCTGTGGTGCGGGAGAGCTCTGCGGGCATTTTGTGAAAACCCATTGATGCCATGCGGTGGCCTCTGGGAAAATGGCCACCAGGGGCGTCGCCTGCTCAGATTGAGATCTCGGCAACGAGATCTCTTTGCCGAGATCTCAATCTGAGCATGCGCCGCCCCCAGTTGCCATTTTCCCGGAGGCCACCGCATCGCAGCAATGGATAAGCTGGGCCTCCGGGCTTTCACAAGATTCCAGCGGAGCCCCCCGCACAACAGCCACACCTGCCTGGGCTGGGATTTCCCGGAGGCCACCACATCGGAGCAATGGATATGCGGGGCCTCCGAGCTTTCACAAGATACCGGTGGAGCCCCGAGCACCACCGCCGAACCTGCCGCGCCAGTGAAGGATGGGATTTCCCAGAGGTCACTGCACCTGCTGCACCAGCCTGGGATGGAAGTCGGATCGCTGGACCACCGATCACCCCCTGTGACCCCGCTCCACCAGCACTGCTGATCTCCCTTGCGTAAGCTGAATTCGGACTGCAAGACAGACCCTCATTTGACACATTAATTTTTTTCCCTATTTTCCTTCTGAAGACTTAGGGTGCGTCTTATAGTCCGAAAAATACGGTACTTTTAAAGCGCCAAATAAGCGCGGAAAAAAAATGTTTGAGTGGTGCTTTAAAGTGTACTTTGTTTGTGGGAAAAGCCCTCTAAGTAACTACTCAACAGCGTCAAAACGAGAAGGCTTGATGTGCATAACATAGGGCACATCATCCACATCAATGAGAAGCAAGGAGGCTTAGTTCTGATGCCTACAATGGGCATGAAGAATATTTATCAGCTGTGTGGAAAATTGAACACACATTTAGAAACATCTTCATGGTGTTAAGAACGGAGTAATATCAATTTAAAGCAGAGATATCTGATGGCAGGAGACGTTTAGGCTATGTGCCCACGTTAGCGTTTTTAAACGCTCAGGAAACGGGTCTCCTTCCCAGAAAACGCGTGAAAAAAACCGCACGTTTTTTGCAGCGATGTTTGTGGAAAAATTGCGTGTTTGATGCGTTTTTTTCCGCGCGTCTTCTGGAGTACAGGAAATACCCAAAAACGCGGACCTAAGAGGAAATTAATGAACATGCAGCGTTTTTTACCGCTAAGCGTTTCCTTAGCGGTAAAAAACGCATCCATTGGCACAAAAAGGCCAAAATGCATTAAAATGAATGGGATGCTTCTTTGAAGCGTTTTTGATGTGGTTTGACCCCGAAAAACGCATCAAAAACGCTTAAAAAAAACGCAACGTGGGCACACAGCCTCAGAGACATCACTGAGACCAACATCTTGAGCCCTGTCGCATGGTGTTTGGAATGGATATACAGTGAGGCAAAAAAGTATTTAGTCAGTCAGCAATAGTGCAAGTTCCACCACTTAAAAAGATGAGAGGCGTCTGTAATTTACATCATAGGTAGACCTCAACTATGGGAGACAAACTGAGAAAAAAAAATCCAGAAAATCACATTGTCTGTTTTTTTTTTCATTTTATTTGCATATTATGGTGGAAAATAAGTATTTGGTCAGAAACAAGCAATCAAGATTTCTGGCTCTCACAGACCTGTAACTTCTTCTTTAAGAGTCTCCTCTTTCCTCCACTCATTACCTGTAGTAATGGCACCTGTTTAAACTTGTTATCAGTATAAAAAGACACCTGTGCACACCCTCAAACAGTCTGACTCCAAACTCCACTATGGTGAAGACCAAAGAGCTGTCAAAGGACACCAGAAACAAAATTGTAGCCCTGCACCAGGCAGGGAAGACTGAATCTGCAATAGCCAACCAGCTTGGAGTGCAGAAATCAACTGTGGGAGCAATAATTAGAAAATGGAAGACATACAAGACCACTGATAATCTCCCTCGATCTGGTGCTCCACGCAAAATCCCACCCCGTGGGGTCAGAATGATCACAAGAACGGTGAGCAAAAATCCCAGAACCACACGGGGGGACCTAGTGAATGAACTGCAGAGAGCTGGGACCAATGTAACAAGGCCTACCATAAGTAACACACTACGCCACCATGGACTCAGATCCTGCAGTGCCAGACGTGTCCCACTGCTTAAGCCTGTACATGTCCGGGCCCGTCTGAAGTTTGCTAGAGAGCATTTGGATGATCCAGAGGAGTTTTGGGAGAATGTCCTATGGTCTGATGAAACCAAACTGGAACTGTTTGGTAGAAACACAACTTGTCGTGTTTGGAGGAAAAAGAATACTGAGTTGCATCCATCAGACACCATACCTACTGTAAAGCATGGTGGTGGAAACATCATGCTTTGGGGCTGTTTCTCTGCAAAGGGGCCAGGACGACTGATCTGGATACATGAAAGAATGAATGGGGCCATGTATCGTGAGATTTTGAGTGCAAACCTCCTTCCATCAGCAAGGGCATTGATGATGAAACGTGGCTGGGTCTTTCAACATGACAATGATCCAAAGCACACCGCCAGGGCAACGAAGGAGTGTCTTCGTAAGAAGCATTTCAAGGTCCTGGAGTGGCCTAGCCAGTCTCCAGATCTCAACCCTATAGAAAACCTTTGGAGGGATTTGAAAGTCCGTGTTGCCAAGCGAAAAGCCAAAAACATCACTGCTCTAGAGGAGATCTGCATGGAGGAATGGGCCAACATACCAACAACAGTGTGTGGCAACCTTGTGAAGACTTACAGAAAACGTTTGACCTCTGTCATTGCCAACAAAGGATATATCACAAAGTATTGAGATGAAATTTTGTTTCTGACCAAATACTTATTTTCCACCATAATATGCAAATAAAATGAAAACAAAACAGACAATGTGATTTTCTGGATTTTTTTTTCTCAGTTTGTCTCCCATAGTTGAGGTCTACCTATGATGTAAATTACAGACGCCTCTCATCTTTTTAAGTGGTGGAACTTGCACTATTGCTGACTGACTAAATACTTTTTTGCCCCACTGTATGTGTGTGTCTCAATTAATTTTTATGATTTTGCAATTTCAGAACTCTCATAACAGTGAATTCACAGAGACATGTATGAACAATTACCTCTCAATCCCTGACATGTGAGAGGGCTCAAGATGTTGGGAACCGTATTCCTATGACATTTATGTTATACCTTGAAAAATGCCATAAATGTCAGAGATGGGTAAACGCTTTTAGGCTAGGGCAACCATTTGCACAAACTGCATCAACCATGGATCCCTCCAATGATACACAGTTTGCTAAGCAATGCCTACCTCGCTGCTCAGTGCTGACGCCTACATATTCTTCACTGGATGCAGTAGAACATTTTTAGGGTATGTGCACACACTGCAGATTCACCTGCGGGTTTTTTCCCGCGGAACCGCAGGTAAAACCGCAGGTAAAGTGACCTGCGGTTTTGCTGCGGTTTGGCCTGCGGTTTTGCCCTGCGGTTTCACACCTCTACTATGTTAAAGGTGTGAAACAGCAGCAGAATCCGCAGAAACAATTGACATGTTACGGAAAAAAAAACCACAGCTTTTCCGCAGGTAAAAAACCGCAGCGTGAGCACTGCGGTTTTGAAAACCCATAGGCTAACATGGTAAAGTACCATGTCTGCGGAACTGCTGCAGTTCTGCAGGGCCAAAACCGCAGCATGTGCACATGGCCTTACACTCATATTACACTTTTGCCACATTGATCTAAAAATACGTAACCATTTTCTAAAGGTGAGAAAGCTACAACCAAAATATCAGACCCAACAAGTACATGTGACACATTATAATTCACAATAAATAGATTTGCCATAAAAACAATACTTTCATGAAAATTTGTCATCCAGAGTCAGAGTCCAAGCGCTTACCAAACCTGAAAGACACAAGAACAGGTGTACAATGTCAGAAACCGGAATTCATTGACTTGTTCAGGGATTGTACAAATAATCAAAGCAAGAAAGGCCATAAATGTGATCTGATTTTAACCTCTAGAGCTGTGGTATTCAGGATTAGCACTCAGGGCAGTGTCTTAATAGAAGTTACATTATTTTTTGTTCAAAGGGGTGTTCTGAAATTACCGTAGATAGAAAAGACCCCCCGGTTTCGCCTAAGAAACTGTGCCACTCAACTCTGCTAGCCACGAATAGTATTACTGTGCTCTGCCCAGTTATATTGAAAGGGCCCGAGCTGTAATATCAGATAGTGCCAAAGGACAAGCAATGCGCGGAGTGCCCTAACCCAAAAATGAGTGAATTTAAAGTACAGTACCATGTGTTTTTTTATTGCCAATCCCTATGGTGTTTTTAATGTTGCTTTGCCAGTTTTCATGATATCCAGAAACTCATAACATTGTAGTACAGTGTCCCATGTTTTCTACATTGTCTCTTGTTTACAAGCTAAGAATAATTCATAGAAATGGAGAACTGTTCCAAAGTACAATAATACGGAATAGAATCACATTCAAAGTGACAGTCAATGGGCTTGGAACACTTCACATCCAAGTGCATTGAAGTTTGGATATTCGACCACCACTCCCCATTTACACATTTACTCCTAAGTGTGCTGGTTTTCACGTACGATGGAAATCCCAACATTAGAGAAGTTATCCCCTATCCTATGGATAAGGGATAACTTTTAAACTTGGTACAACCCCCTTTAAGGACTTCATTTTTAAAAATGCCATGGACAATCTCTTAAGAGGTGGTGGGGTGCTAGACATCCATAAGCTTTTTAAATTTGTCTCTTCAATATTATAAAAACTATACAGAAAGTGCTAGACAACTAGAAAAATAACTTGAAAATGCTGTTACTACCAGCTTCATGGCCTGAGGCGGCAGCTGCTTGCTCGTCTTTTTCCCCACATAAATAGTGGTACAGCCAAGTACAAGCACCTTTCCTTAGAATCTGCGATGCCACCAGTAGCTGGAGGCTTCCAGTTTGCATTGACATTTAGATCAGAGACCCACTTACCCCTTTAGATCCCCAAAAATGACTAATACTGGAAGACCAAAATCAAATCTGAGTTTGCGTCAGCAAATCCCAAAAAAGGCACTGACTGCCAGCAGCCTTCACCTGATGCCCCTGCTGGAAGAGGAAATCAGGTCACTGGTAGTGAATGGGTCTGTGCACATGTCAGCGTGTTTCCACGGGCCGTGTGCCCGTGGTCAAAACACAATAACGTGTCCGTTTTTTACCATCAGTATGGGCCGCAAAACAGCCCACACACGGAGAACACACATGGATGCCATCTGTGTGACACACACCAGCACTTCAGAAGCAGCGCTACAGTAAGAGCTGTTCATCGGCACTAGGTACTGAAGAAGGCTCTCATCATTATCCCCTGCTCTGCCGGCGTTCAGCGCGAGCAGGGGAGAATAAGAGTTGTATTCAGGTGATCACAATGACAGCAGGCGGCGGCTGATGAGACTATTACTCCCATCAGCCTACACCTGCTGCCGCTAATAACAGTGGCAGCAGAATCGGCTAATGGGAGTATTCATCAGCCGCCGCCTGCGCTACACATAATTTTAAAGCAATCCGGCCTGATTTCCCCTCTATTTTCTATAATCAGCCAGTTAAAACTCACAGCTGGGAGCTGCAAACCTCAGCTGTCAGCTTCATCAAGGCTGGTTTTCAAGAATAGAGGGGTCCCCACAGTTTTTTTTAATTATTTAAATAAATAATTTAAAAAAACAATGTGGGCTTCCCATTTTTGACAACCAATCTTGCTAAAGGTGACAGCTGGAGGCTTCTATTCTCAGGCTGGTAAGGGGCCATTGATATAGGTCCCCCAACCTTAAAATAGCAGCCCGCAGCTGCCCAGAAAAGGCGCATCTATTAGATGCGCCAATTCTGGCGCTTTGTCTGGCTCTTTCCATTTGCCCTGTAGCGGTGGCAAGTGGGGTTTATATTTTGTGGGCTTGATGTTGCCTTTGTATTTGTATTGTCAGGTGACATCAAGTCCACGGCTTAGTAATGGAGAAGTGTCTATAAGACACCTCTCCTTAACTAATCCTATAGTTAAATGGTAAATAAAGACACAGTCAGAATAAAGTCTTTTATTACAGAATAAACAGTTTAATATTTTTATTTAAAAATAACAAACAGAGTTATACTCACCTAACGCCCAATTCCACCGAAGCCCTTGTCTCCTGTAATAAAACTAAAATAAAAAAAAACAATATCCCTCATCTCTCCGTCATTCTGTCCCACACTGTAATCCATGTCTAGGGGATAAATAGTGTTCAACCTGGACAGTGCCAAGATGCAAGGTGCCGTCAGATAGGTAATAGGAGTTCACAGTGAGACATTGTGCTCAGTGTCTGCTGGATGACAGGCTGTATGATCGCATCATGAAACCATGCAGCCTGCAATTTAGATGTAGCAAAGCTAGACCCATCATGGGACAAAAGGATTTGCAGCATCTCTGCGGAAAGGTGAGGAATATTGTTGTTTGTTTTTCTTAATTTTTTTTTTAACTCTTTTTAGATGACGAGGGCATCAGGGGAGTGGGCGAGGTCATAAGTTTAACTAAGATTTATTACAGGAATCTGTGTTATTCTTTCAATTAAAGGACTTTTTTCTGTGTGTGTTTTTTATAAGATATGACTATGAAGTTAGTAATGGGGGTGCCTTATTGATACCTCTCCATTACTAACCTTGTGTGAAGACAATCAGACGCCATACAGAGATACAGTATGGCATTGGATTTTTATGGATACTTTGCTATTCTGTAACATAGGAAAATGTAAATGATCTTGTAAATCATTCATAGCTGCTGTAAAAAAAAAACAGACTGCATACAGCCTACACACGGGAAACAAGTGAGACAATTTATTGTCCTGCTTTTATGGTTGAAACTCTGAATGATATTTTATACGCGGTGTGGAATGTGATGTGTCTGACTGGTTAAGGGACACGTGCTTCTCAATGAATCTGTGGGCCACAGATCTTACTCCAATCACGGACATGGGTAAGATTTGTGGCATAAGGAACAATACTGATTGTCATGAATCTGACGAGTAAGGCCATGTGCACACGATACAGATATCCAGCGGATCCGCAGCGGATTATTCCGCGCAGAAACATTGCATATCCGCATTGTGATGTACAGTAGCATGTTAGTCAATTGAAAAAAAAAAACGCTGTGCAGACGCTGCTGATTTTTCCGCGCGGTTTTCTTGTGGTTCAAAATATGCAGCATGTCACTTCTTTTGTGCGGTCTTCCACCTGCTCCATTCTCCAAATCCGCAGGGGGGGAATCCGCAGGGGAAAACCGCAAGAAATCAGGAAGAAATCCACAGGAAAAATGCAGGTCATTTGACCTGCGGATTTCTTCAATTCTGCGCGGAAAAATCTGCAGGGCTAAAAAGTACGTGTGCACTTAGCCTAAAAGTCAACATATCTCATCCTGCCCCAGCTTGGTCACAGCTGGGTGAAAATGGTATGAAAACAACATTTTTGCGCAATCTTGCTCCCTTGCTTGTGATTTTTAAAATAAACTACACAAACTATCTACATACTATGTTTGGGATCATGGCAAAATGCAAATCCATGTTATATTCATTTACTATCTACTATTAAGCCTTTTAGCCAGTATTAGTAACAAACCTAAGGGTAATTTTGGAGAGGAGCATAGGTTAAAAGCTGTAGTTGCAACTATGATTTTTCCTAAAATGAAAAATATTGAGAATAACTATTTTAAAATGTCATTGGACTAAATGGTCTACAAAATACTTTTCCTGTACGTATATAAAATGTATTCACCTTGGCTAAGATACAGTTATAGTGTGACTGTTCACTGAGAATACATAAAACACAGTAAAGAACAACATAATCCTACTACAATCCATACAAAAGACACCACACTTACTTTGAAGTTGGAACTTCATCTATTCTATTCCCAAGCTGTGATTCATGAGATTTGCTCCTTTTCAGTGTGGAAAAGTTGGGCAGCAACTGCTGAAAAACTTTGCGACTAGGTGGTGGCGGTGTCCGAGGAGGCTTTATTTTCATGTGTCTCTTTGTCATTGGAGTGGTGGGGGGTGTTATTGTAATCCCATGGGGAGTCCTCAGTGTTAGCCTACTGCTTGGTGTCGAGGAGCTAAACGGATCTTGGAAGCTCTCTGGATAAACATAAGGTCCATGTGATTCGGAGACAGGGATGGCAGACACTGATATGGATCGAGGCTGGTGACTGTTGGCCTTTGGAAGTTGAGTGTTTAAAGTCCAAACTGTCCCCACTGGGGATGAGAGGTCATAAGGAGATTGGGAAGAGCTGTCTTTTCGGGTTTCACTAGGATTCCACAATGTTTCCTTCATGTCACCACCTAGACAAAGCAAATTCTACCATAAAACAATGGATAAGTCACAGCTGGAATACAATTTAAGGCAGTTAAGGAAACTTGCAAACACTGCCTGACTGGTTCTGAATTACAGCATATACTACAGCCCAGAGCTGCACTCACAATTCTGCAAGGTGCTATAATTATAGATAATAAGAAGCCAACAAGGAAATAGTCAGACATTGGGAGATTTGGCACAGATTACTATACTGTGTATTGACAAACTCAGCTAGAGATTCCAAAATATTTATTTATACACTTGAGAACCAAATATGATTGTCTACACTTTAATAGCAAAATGGATAATTTACATCAAGTGACAATTTTATGTAATGTAATTTAGGTACAAGAACAATTTACAGTGACGCTGAAAAAGATGTCTGACATAGATGCCTTTGGCAGATTTCTTCTTCAGGAATTTGTAGTTAGAGTGGCGCATGCTTTGGTCGGGATGCCACTAGCATTAGTAATGGCTGTGTGAAACATGGTTCTCTGCTCTTTACAGCGCTCTAGAGAAGATTTACCGCATTTTGAAGATTATTAGACTCTCAGGACCATAAGTTGCACCCCAAATTTTGGGGTGGAAAATAGGAAAAAAAAATTTCAAACAAAAAGGTGGTGCGTCTTATATTCCATTTCCCTAATCGGGACGGTGGAGCGGAGCATTGCTACGGTGCCTGGGATCGCAGAAGGTGTTGTGCCGGTGAGCAGAGTCCATTTCCCCAATGATTTCCCTGCGGTGGGCTTCGGGAAAATGGCCAACAGAGGCGGCGCATGGGCAGATTGAGCACCACCACCACGTAAGCTCACTTCGGATTATAAGGCACACCCCCTTTTCCTACCAAATTTGGAGGAATAAAAGTGAGTCTTAGGCTGGAGTCACACACAACCATTAAAAAAACGGTCCCATTTTAACGGTCCGAAATCGCACAAAGGTATCTTAACCATTGATCCGGTTTTGATGCAATTTTTCTTAATTGATGCGATTTTAATCGCATGTAAGGATCCGTTTGACATCCGTCTGGCGAGATTTTCTCGCAGGATAGCTAAATGGACATATAATGGAGCCCAATGACAGGTTTCCCCACACAAACGAATTAATAGATCTAGACACATATATATATATATATATATATATATATATATATATATATATATATATATATATATATTTTATACATGTCATAGAGACACATTAATATATATTACAAATTCATACAGTTCATCATAGCAGAATAGCCGCAGAAACATTTGCCGGCTTTTGTATAATTATTCTCCTGCCCGACATGAAATGACACATGGTTTACATATAGTTAACCATTTCATTTCATGTTTCATGTTTTTTTTGTTATGTCTATCACTATTAATTAGATGAGGGTTTGTGGTTAAAATTTTGGACTTGTAGGGGTTATTTTAAGGGGTTAATTCCTTGTATTAAATTGCAGGGACTCCTGCTGACGTCACTGAGGCTGCAGGGAGTCCCCGTAATTTCATACAACGAATTAACCCCTTAAATTAACCCCTACAAGTCCAAAATTTTAACCACAAACCCTCATCTAATTAATAGTGATAGACATAACCATTTCATTTCATGTTTCATGTTTTTTTGTTAACTATATGTAAACCATGTGTCATTTCATGTCGGGCAGGAGAATAATTATACAAAAGCCGGCAAATGTTTCTGCGGCTATTCTGCTATGATGAACTGTATGAATTTGAAATATATGTATAAATGTGTGTCTATGGCATGTATGTATGTATGTATGTATATATATATATATATATATATATGTATGTGTGTGTCTAGATCTATTCATTCTTTATTTAACCGGTCTCTGTGATTTTACTGTATTGGAAGAATTGCCGGCTTTTGCTAAAGGACACCGGGTGCGATTTTATCGCAACTCACACATCTAGTCCGTTTTTAGTCCCATTTTTTCTCGCCCCCATAGACTTGTATTGTCGAATCTGATCCGAAAATCGGTGACCATCGCAGCATGCTGCGATTGCCTCGGTCCGAGGATCGGATCCGATCAAAAATCGCATGATGTGAGCTGCCCCATAGAATAACATTGGGTGGAATGCAATGCGATTTTTTATCGCATTGCATTCGTCCGATTTAATCGCCAGTGTGACCCCGGCCTTATAATCAGAAAGGCACGGTATTTATTTTCATGAGCATCTTTTATAATGGAACGTGCACATGGTTTAGGCTACTTTTCCATCATGAGCTTTTGGTCAGTTTTTGATATTGCAGGTTTTCTGCACCTAATAAATAAAGTAAATTAAATTACATTTTATTGCATTTATGACGATGTGGTTTTTTATTTCTTTTTGGCATGTCGTGGTGTAACTAAAGCTGCTTTGCTGTTGATACTTGGTATTTGGCTTGACAAAACCTTATTGATACAGTCCAGTGGAGTTTTTGATGCAGAAACGCTCTGCAGATTTTCCGCACCTAATGCAAGTCTATAAAATCTGCACATAAAACTTAGGGTACTCGCAAGAGAGCTTGACAGGCTGCGGATTTGAAACACGCACCTCAGAACATTTTACGTGGAGTAAAATAAGCACAGTGGGCATGAGAGTCTTATAAATCCTACTCCCTTTTTGCTGGAACTGTAAGACGCTACACAGAGTCAAAAACTCACCAAAAACCCATTATAGGCACACAGCCTTAATTTTCTCGCAGCAGAAAAGAGTGTTTGCATTCATAAGGGGGTCACACGGGCGATGATTCTGTCATGTGAGAAAATTGGCTCGACTATGCCAACAACACTGTCATTCTAGCGTGATCCAATTATCTTGCATTGGACAATCAGAGAACAGGTACGGAGAAGAATATGGAGAAAAATGATTAGGCTAATGACACTGAGCTCAAACTCACAGTTTGGTCAGTGTCAGCTTAGTGTGATCCTATTTTCTCGTATGAGAGAATCGCAGCACAGGTGAGGAAAAGATGGAGAACTGAATTTCTCCATCTTCTCCATTGTTTGAGTCTGCGGATGCCAGACTGCGCTCAGATGACATGCAAGTGCAGTCTGATGTTTCACCCGCACACATAGACTTGAAAGGTTGCACGTAATCCAATACCTGGAGCAACCTGCAGCATACTGCAATTTTTTCCTCATGCCGAATTGAAACCCTTAGTCAGTCCAGGATTTCTTGACTTGTTTTCTAGTCTTGATATCTTTATATTTAATGGGGGAAAAGGGATTGATTAAAAGTTTGATGTTCTTTGAAACTTTTTTTTTGTGCTGCAGGGAGATTTTAGGGAATTTTAAGCTTTGACTGTCCAATTTTACTATATACAACAATATCACAATATTGCTGTATATGGCAAAAATCACGGTCTCCTTTGATGCCCAGGTTTCAACAGAGTGCCATGTTGACAAGCATATAGTTTTTCTTCAACAGATAACACAGCCTAACAGGTTAACAGTCGAGGGCAGAGCTCCGTCCACAACTTTATGAGGCGGACCCTGGCTGTGTGTCATAGCCATTATCTACCGGGTATTGGTCAGGGTCATCTCATGGGCCCGCTCCCTACTTGTGCCGTGCATGTATGGTGGATGTCGGGAAGGGTTGAAGATCACACTACTGGCAGCCTTCCACAATAACCAATTAGTTGACGTTGAGAAACTGAAAAGTTCAATCAAACCATGTTTTCCCTGAAATGCCGAAGCGTTTCCCAGAAAACCATACCAATCGAGCAGCCAGGTTCAACCCATGCTGCCTGTGGTGGAGGCAGCATAAATCAAGTGACAGGTCCCTGTAATATGTTAGATTTGTTACATTTTCTACGTAGCGCCCAAGACTGACACCATACGCTATGTGACATAAAGTGTGGAACATAAGATGGCGTTACCTGGCCACGCTAGTTTCCTTAAACAGGTGAGGGCTCCATTCAGCCGAGAGCACTCTTCTGTGCTCGCTCCATACCTCTTCATGGTTTCTTTCACTTTTAACTCATTCATCTCCAGTAAGGCATCTAGTGTTAAGTCTTCAGGTGTTTTCTTCAAATGCAAGTAAAAAACATATATTATGCAGTAAAACAATAAAGACAATCCAAGGAAATATTGTATATAGAAAGAATTTCATACAATTAGGCTATATGCCCACTGCAAAAAAAAAGGCAGCAAATATCATTGTGAAAAATTGAGCTGCGGATTGGTCGCGCCGTTCACCATTTGAAAAAGGTTACATCTTCTAATTCCATAACCAACGCCCCAGTTAATTTTCATTTCAGATTTTTCTCAAAGGATGTGCAAGAGATTTTGTCAGTCTTGCGAAATAAAAAATATACAGAAAAATGAAAGAAGCACTGCAATCAATGAACGTGAAGATTTATGACACCCAAATTAGTACAGAGACAAACAACTATTCAGACCTCCCGTCAGCCATTTTCAAGTGGCGGAATAAATCACCAGCGAGATCTGACAAAACATCGGATTGCACCTGGACCAATGTTATTCAATGGAGCGGTGTACTTATTAGATAAAAAAAAAAATTGCTACATGTCCAAGCTTTATCTGCTATTCGGATCACACTCTGCCGTGTAAGTCAATGAGTCTGTGGAAAACATCGAACTGCACTCGGATGACATATGAATGCGGTCAGATTTCCACAGACTGACAGCATGGAGAAGATTGAGAATTTTTTTTCTCCATCTTCTCTTCATCCAAGAGAATCGGATCACACTACGCTGACACTGTACCCTGACACTGCAATCAACTGATAAGAGTTTGATCAGAGTGAGATTTGCATAATTGACCCGCGCGGCTCTTAGAAACCCGATGTTTACGTTGGATACCAGCGTCCAGCGAGACCAGCGATGAAAAAACGGCCCAGGACGATCCAGCATGATCAGCGATACCCGGCGGGGGGGCTGTTTGCTGCTGGATGTCACACACAGCGATATCGCTGGAGAGATCACTGAAGTGTCACAAAAACTGCGATGTCGCCAGCGATATCGCTGTCTGTAACGGGGGCCTTAAAGCCACGTGCACACGTCGAGTATAGGGTGAGTTTTTTAACTCAGTATTTTTAAGCCAAAACTAGGAGTGGAACAATCAGAGGAAAAGTATAATAGAAACATGTCACTACTTCTGTATTTATCACCCACTCCTGGTTCTGGCTTACAAACACTGAGGTAAAATACTCACCAAATACTCAATGTGTGCTGTGGACTAACGCTACGTTCCCACGAGGAGTGTTTGGCCTCATACCCACTGGCGATAAAATCGGACGATTGCAATCCGATTTTTAATCGGATTGCACTCTGACCAATGTTAGTGAATGGGTGACATCTCACTTGTGATTTTTTTCTCAGCCAAAATCGGTCTGAGAAAAAAAATCGCAGCATGCTGCCATTTGCAGCGATTTTCCCCAATAGATGTCAATGGGTGCGATTAAAAAAAAAGGACCAAAAACGGACCATCACCATTCTGTGGTATAGAACACTGTAAATGGTCCTGTAACTGACTGTAGAAAAAGAGTGGCTGGGGAAAAAAATCGGGTGAAAAACGGATGGAAACATAAAAAAAATCGCATAGAAATCGCATGCCACTGGCATAGCACTCCACCCTTTTTTCCAGTCCAGAAATCGGACCGTTTTTTAGGTATGAGGCCTTTGGTGAGTTTTTGGTGTTCCAGATTATCTGCAGCATTTCTACAATAGCTATACTTGGCTACTTGCATTTTCTCATAATGTTTATAAATGTATTGATACAGCATTTGGGGGTGACGCGTTTTTAGTGCGTTTCTGAAGCAGAAATGCACTAAATGCATATGTGTTTTATACCTTCAGATTTTCCATATCTAGTGCAATTCTTTAGGGAAAATCTGCACATTAAATTTATCATTCTCACAAGAGAAATTAAGATGTTGTGGACTCAAAAACTCACGATAGTCAGTACAGTGGGCATAAGAGTTCAATAAATCCCATCCACTTTACGCAGCAGCAAAAACTCAGTGTAGGAACCTTAACCTCAGGCTACATTCTTTGAGGGATGGAGGCAATCTATTCGGATCCTGAACCCACAAGTAGAGAATTTTAACAAAACTACAGTAAAAAATGCTTGGTGAAGAGTAATGAATTAATGTGAATCTGGCCTTCTGGTGATGCCCTTTTACCTCACACCACTGACGCTATTCACAACACAAGAACTGTAAGGCCGAGGTCAGACTTGCGAGTGTGATGCGAGAAACTCGCGCATCAATACCTGGCACTTCCGCCGGCACTCGGACCAGAGTGTGCGGCTGTATGTATTTCTATGCAGCCGCACATTCCTGTCCGAGTGACGGCGGCATTGCCGGGTATTAGTGCGAGTTTCTCACATCACACTCGCAAGTCTGACCTCGGCCTTACACACAGTTTCCTTACACAAATCCATAGCGTGTTCACATACCTTTAGGTTTTGTTTTCTTTGAATACTATTTCGTTGCAGTGTTTTGTTTGTTTGTTTCCATGAAAAAAAAATGCCATTAATTTGATTAAGGGCAGTTTCACACGTCCAGATAATTCCGGTACTGGAAAAACCGGTACCGGAGCTCTCCGTGTCCGTGTGCATACGTAGACCATCCGTGTGACATCCGTATGTCCGTGTGTACCATCTGTGTGCTGTCCGTGTCCGTGTATTGGAAAAATTAGTTTCAATGTTAACCCTTTGACTTTTAAAAAACACACACGGATCGCACACGGACGCCATCCGTGTGCGGTACGTGTTTACACGGACCCATTGACTTGTATGGGTCCGTGTGATCCGTGCTGTTGCACAAAAACGGACATGTCAGCGTATTTTGCACACGGACACACAGTCCGTGAAGACACGCTGACATTAGAATGTGTCTACGTGTATCAGTGTCTCCGGTACGTGAGAAAAGTGACACTACACGTACCGGAGCCACTGACGTGTGAAACCGGCCTTATTCATTTTTTCAAACATTATTTAGGATAGTTTTTTTTTTCTTACTTGGACATGTGTTTTTTTCCCTATACTGTAGACAGCTCGATGGGAAAAAGCCTGATGTGATTCTTGGAGTATGATGCATTTGAAAAAGGACTCAAAAACTGTGAAATCACGCCCAATAAAATATTGCTTATAATCTTTTATTTCTGATTAAGTTACAGCAAACTTGTGGCTTTAGCGTTTTGTACCGCCCCCAAAAAACATCCCAAAACATGCCAATATACACTAGGAAAACAGCGGAAAAACAATGCAGCATGCAATGCTTAGAAAATGGCCCCTTAGTAGTGACTGACAGCGCTGATATTATATACAGACCCACAAAGCTATCATCATCATCACTGAATTGCATGCAGTCTGATCATAAACACACAGGAGCACATCTATGGAAAACAGAACAAAGTAAAACCTCTGACGTTCATGACCACAGTAAGAACTGTGTGGTTAGCCACTACCTGAGCAAATAATATATGTTACACGGTGGATTTATGATTAACATCTTCATTTTCCTCGGCACACACCCGGAGCGTAATAAATACAAACAAGAACAAGCTAGAGGGATTCTGCAGACAAGCGCTGGGGTGTTGTGGGTGGACGGCCGTTCTCTACTGTTCATCGTCATACGTTATAATAGCTGGCTATATTTGTCTGGTAGGATTACTAGACAGCAGCTGCGCTACTCCACCTACTTCTCACCATGTAGCTCGACCCCAACATTGGCCTCCATAATCCCCATTCCAGGAATATAAAACCGACCCACTGACAGATACAGAGTGCAGTGCGGAGGATAAGATAACACAACAACAGGGGACTAAGCCGAAACCAAAACACAGCATGAAGTCACAAAATGCTATTATGTATAACAGCAATGGCCAGGATAATTCCAGATGTGTCCTTTCACTGGACTGCCCACTCGTTTTTATCTCGTACGACATAACATAGGACAAAATCAAGAGTAGTCACCAAACGTACATGAAAAATAAAGATGGTACAACAGAACTACTGTAGGGAAGGTGGACTGACGGACAGACCTGTCTGTAGTGGGAAGGCGGAGGTGTAGCGCAGTGTAGGTGTGAAACCGCTGAGATAAAGAGAAAGGGTGTAGTATTGTAGTTTGACCATTAGAGGGCAGTGGAAAGTGTAGGAGTGGGACTGAACTGCCATTGGTCAGAGAAACTGTCAGGTCATGGTGGGCGGAGTTACCAGAACTGGAAGTATAAAAGGCTGAGGGAAGGTTCTGGAAGGGTCAGTCAGCGATAGGAGCACAGTAGAGAGGAAGTTCTGCTGAGGAGAAAGACAGTAGAAAGGCTCTGGAGGGGACTGACAGTTGATGCAGTCACGGGGGGTGGCCCAGAGGACAGTAGCCGCAGACGAAGACAGCCTGGGGGTACCAAACGGACGGCGTACTCAGACTAGTGAAACACTGTGGTGGATAGGCCTAAGACAGCCACCATGAAAAGAGCCACGAGAGACGCCACGACTACAGCAAAAAAAGGAAGTGAAGGTACCCAGGCCTGAGTACGTAGAAGTGTGAAGCTGCTGTGGGGAATTGCTGTGGCCAATAAAAACGGACCTGTTGAATACAAATTCTGTCTCAGTCTCGTGTTTGTCTGCGGCAAAAAGTGGGTCACCCCCCCAGTCGGTTACCCTACCTACACTACAATGGTGCTACTAATCCAAGTTCCCTTCCCCTAGCCTCATAATTACCAGACACCATCTTCATCTTTTATTGGCTCTACTCCAGTCACCAGCAAGTTGCGACCTGCCGGATCACTTCAGTGTTTACTGGAGAATACCAGAAGCCACAACTCAATGTATGTCTATGGGAGCCAGATTGAGGCCCTCATAGACTTGCACTGAGAGCTTGTAACCATTACCTCTCACTTCCGGTCAATCAGAAGTTGCGGTCATAAGATGGCGTATCGAGACCGGAGTGGCGCTGGGAAGAGCTGAAGATGGTAGCTGAAAAGTATAATACTAGGATCAGGGACCTTAGATTAGTAGCTCCACTCCAGCACTGAGTATTACATTTAGGTATCGTTACATTTAGCGATGCACCAGCGATCCCGACCACAATACGACCCAGTCAGGATCGCTGGTGCATCGCTAAATGGTCGCTAGTGAGCTGCCAAACAGGCAGATCTCACCAACGATACAGCAGCAGTCGGCGGTCGTTACTTACCTGTCAGATGCGGCGATGAAGACATCCTCCCGCCCGCGTCCACGTGTCGCTTGTCGGCGCCAGCAGGAAGCGGCCGACGAGAAACGGCCCAGGACGTTCTCGCACGATCAGCGATAACCAGTGGGGGAGCCAGTCGGAGGTACAGTAAGTATTACACATAGCGATATCGCTAGCAATATAGCTGTCGCGTCACAAAATCGATCTCGCTTAGTGTGACGGGGCCTTTAGTCTAATGTGTTTAACGGTAAGCACAGGTCTTCAAAATACAGATTCTGCAAAAACTATTAATGGCTTCAGTCACCGCTCAGTACATAGTAAGCTGTAACCACGCTCGTGCACTGACTGACAGCCAACTCAGCAGTGAATTAGTACACTGCTGTCAGTAAGTGCCGGGCCTGGTTACAGCCGCTCACTATGTACTGAGAAGTGACTGAAAGTCGGAGGCTGCCAGGAGGAATAAAGTTTATATCCTCCCTGCAGCCAGGCTCTCAGCATGGTGAATTTAGAATGCTATTAACCTACAAACTAACCCCATACCTGCAGGATAGTAGCGCTTTCTTACGTGTCAGGTTCCCTTTAGTAAAACGAAAAAAGTGGTTTAGTACCGTGTTAGCCAGTAGAAAAAAATATATAAAGTGCTCTCAGTGAGAGAAACAAAATAGGAATCTTGTGGGTATGATACCTTTTAATGGCTAACAAATAATAGTGAATGTTGTTACAAAGCAAGCTTTCGGGACTGCTTATGTCCCTTCATATCCCTTATCCCCATATGTCCCTTATGTCCCTTGATATCAGCCTGATGAAGGGACATAAGCAGTCCCGAAAGCTTGCTTTGTAACAACATTCACTATTATTTGTTAGCCATTAAAAGGTATCATACCCACAAGATTCCTATTTTGTTTCTCTCACTGAGAGCACTTTATAGGTTCCCTTTAAACATTATAATTTATGGTTAAATATCCTTTGTTATAGAAACATGAATCTTGGGTCAAGATACATTAGTATGTTACACCACTTTCCCTCCTTTGTTCCTTCAGAGAACCGCTGCTCCGCCACTTCATTAAACAAGTCGTGTGCCAGCTTAGAGTATCTCCAGAGTATAGTGCTGGGAGGCACCATTCATTAGACAGGAGAATCAGTGTCACTGTAATAGCCTTACTGGAGCTGTAGAAGCCAGTGGCCTGACATGCCCAGCACTTGAACCGTTTGGCACCACTACGGCGCTAAATCCTTTTCTTTATTCTGCGCACTTTCTTTATGCAATTAGTGAAACAGAACAGGACGTTGTTTGGAAGGTATACATAACGGAAAGCAGATTAAATCATAATAACCTTAATAACCTTGGAGCAAGGCAGCTCAGACAAGCTTTCCGAACCTGCTCCCGGCCTCCATGACACGCGACAAAATAATCCAAGTCCAAGAGAGAAAAAAAACATAGACAAAAGGCTTATAAAGTCCTACCTAAAGCAAATTCTACTTTTTTGTAAACTTTGCAGGACAATTAGGCAGGGCTGTGGAGTCGGAGTCGGAGTCGTGGAGTCGGAGTCGGTGCTCATTTTGGTGGAGTCGGAGTCGGAGTTGGAGTCGGTATAAAATGGACCGACTCCGACTCCTAAAATATATAATAAATTGGGTACAGTAGTTCAATGCAGGATGTGCTGAATATTTTTTCATAGGAGTTTGGGAAAGTTATGAAATGTCCTATAAATGGCTGTTATATTCCTGATCTAAGGCTACATTCACACACAGCATTTTTCCTGTGTTTTTTGAGGATACGTTTTTCAGCTGCAAAAGCTGATCATCTTTTTAAAAAAACTGCATCACCTGAAAGGTTTTTGAGCTCATAGATAATGTTTTCAATAGCAAAAGCAGATTAGAAATCTGCTCTATCTATATATCCATTTATCCATATCTGTCTATCCATATCGTATCTGTACCAAAAAGAATGAAAACCGGGTAGTACACCAATATATATTCTGTTCTATCTAAATATCTTGATTATTGGATCATAAAAATGATTAAATGTCTGAGGTTCACATTGTACTACAATAAATTTTTCACTTAAATATAAGCAATATGTGTGGGAGTCGGAGTCGTGGAGTCGGAGTCGGAGTTGGAGTCGGAGTCGGTGTAAGGGAAATTGAGGAGTCGGAGTCGCAGGTTTGGCTTACCGACTCCACAGCCCTGCAATTAGGGTGTTTCGTTTATGTACAAGACGTTACTCTTCAGTGGATTGTGGACAAGTGATCTGACTATGCTGTAAAAGTAAAGAAGATACATATATGGTATTTACAAGTAAATTCTATATGCACATTAGAATAGGGAACGAACCACAATACAAACTGTACTAAACCAGTCTTGGCTTGAAAAGTCAAAGCAAAACAGTCAAAACAGAGAGAGGCCAAATCCAAGATCCAACCAAGTCATTCCAAAAAGACAAGAAAAAAGGAATTCTAGCCATGGATTATTCACTTCATGCAAACAGAGTAGGGATAAAGCTAGCTCAAGTCTGAAATCATTCAGAAATGTAGTTAAAAGATAACTATTATATAAAACTTTTTTTTGTGTTCGTGGCAAATGTGCAATTTTTCTACCAACCTACCGTATGTAGAAATGAAAATAAAAAATGTGATCAACTCCTATAAGGCTATGTGCACACGTTGCGGATTCTGCTGCGTTTTTTTCCACGTGGAAACGCAGGTAAAACCGCAGGTAAAGTGACCTGCGGTTTTCCTGCGGTTTGGTCTGCGATTTTGCCCTGCGGTTTCACACCTCTACTATGGTAGAGGTATGAAACCGCTGCGGAAACCGCACAAACAATTGACATGCTGCGGTTTGTAAACCGCAGCAAAACCGCGCGGAAAAAAACGCACCGTCAGCACAGCGTTTTTTCATTGTACTGTACTTGGTCAGCGGAACTGCTGCGTTTCCGCAGGGGCAAAACCGCTGCGGAAACGCAGCAGAAACCGCACCATGTGCACACAGCCTAATTTAGATCGGCACTGTTCATATGCATCATCATGTGTAGCACAGAGCTATGTTTTCATGTTTTTTTTTAGCAGATCCATAAAAAAAGGTGTCAACAATACTTGTAAAACTCTTCCTAATTCATTCCTATGGGAAATTCACTTTGCTGTTCATATGAGAAGTACTCTGTGCTTTTTTTTTCTGTGAAGAGGTTTTAAGAAGTGCCTGGTGCAAAAGAAAGGCCTTGTCACTTCTTTGAATTCTAATCCCAAACTGACACTGTCAAATCAAAAAGGCTGAAAAAATATCCCAGTTTTGTTGAAAAAAGCCGGGTATGGGCTGAACTGTCCTAGTTGGATTTGCACTGAAAGAAACAGCAACTATTCATTGAACATGTGAGTGCTGGGACCTGCTTTTCTTTTCGAAAAAAAATATCCTAATCTCTGAAAAAACCACTTCGGTTAAAAAAAAACACTTCAAAAACTCCCTCAAAACGTTATGTGCACACAAAGCCTTTCAGATGCTGACGGAGCCACCGGCTTTCACTCTGATACTGATAAGTATAGAGAGCACACGGCTTCTGAAGACTGATCATGTCACTTCTTGTTTCCAAACCCTTAGGCTACGTGCACACGCTGCGGAATGGGGTGCGGATTTTGTAAAATCCGCAGGTAAATCTGCAGGCCAAAGACCTGCGGTTTTACCTGTGGATTGCTCTGCGGGTTTTCATCTCCACAATGGAGGAGATGGCAAACCGCAGCGGAATCCGCAGAAAGAATGGACATGTCAATTCTTTCTGCGGTTTCAAAACCGCAGGAAAACCGCGCGTAAAAATCCGCACCGTCTGCACTGCGGTTTTTTATTCCCATAGGGAATAATGGTACTGTACACCGCAGCAAAAACTGCTGCGGACCCGCAGCGGCCAAATCCGCAGCGTGTGCACACACCCTAAAGTGCTTAAAAGAACTGCCATAAGAAGGAAAATGTGTCATTTAAGGCTACTTTCACACATCCGTCTTTTTTAATCCGGCACGATGCGGCGAAAAGTGTGAAAACCGGATCCGGAACTGGATCCGGTTTTGTCACATAGAAAGTAATGATCGCCGCATTGTGCTGGATGTACATGCGGCGGCCCAGGTTCTTTCCGGATACGGCAAAAATGCGCCGTCCGGCTTCTGCAAAAAACGTTCCCTGCAACGTTTTTTGGCAGCGCCGGAACGGCTTTTTAAAGTGCGCATGCCCGGACACTGTGTGATTTAACCCCACAGGTGCCCGGCAAGCGCAAGACTCTCTCTCTCTCTCCATACCTTTCTTTGTCTGACTACTCGTTCCCCCATGGCTCTCATTGCTCCCGTCTCTACAGCGCGGCTCCCGTCTCTACAGCGCGGCTCTCGTCGCCCGATGCTGCGGCTCCTTTAAATTTTATCCAGGCCGCATCCGGCGACGCATCCACATCCGGTGTCACCGCTACAGGCCGGTTCCGGCGGCATGGCTTTTCGCCGCACGCCGCCGGAACCCTAAACCGGATGTGTGAAAGAGGCCTTAGGAGGTGATTTTGTAGAGCTTTTCCAGGCAAATTTTGGTTGAAAAAGACGCCGTGTGCACATACCCAAAAGGAGTCTTTGCTTGAAAAGTTTGTAGGATATGTGCAACCCAAAAACTCTTTGAAAACATAGACATAACCATAAAGGGTGGGTAGACAGCTCTGGATAAACTTAACCCAGAGAAACAAAGAAATTAATAGGATAAACCCAGGGGCAACACTTGAGAGACTGCCTGTGTGGTCTCTATAGAGAGCTAATACATTCTTAAGCACCAATGGGATTAAAACATATTCCCTGTATATAGTATATGACAGACACATCTACATGATGAAACCGAGACCTGGCGGCACCGCACGGCGATACCATGACAGTAAGTATCACAGGCATGTCAGGTATATTCTGCCCCAACCTTCATTGAGACGCATTGGCAAATCCATGAATCATGATGATCAGATCATGATACCAGGGGTCTGAGTACATGTGAGCATACAATTACATTCCGGGAAAAATAAAAATTGTTTGCAACACCATTAAATCCAAATACCGTAGCTCAAAAATTCATATAATCAGTACTTAAAAGGAATGTGGCGAGAGAAAATTATCTATTGTTTAAATCAGCTTTTATAGAAAATGTATTTATTTTATTCTTTTTCTTCTTCTATTTTTCATATTACTATTAAAAACAATACAAACTTTACTAGCCGCTAAGTCTAATATTAGACTTCTTGTTGGGCACATAGACATTGACAGCACAATAAAGAATCAGACTCTATTTCTTATAGAACCCTCATCTGAGCATGTTCTAATCTGGACAAAGGTCACTGAAGGAAAGGGGGAGGAGGTGACCTGTGACCTATTGTGAATGGTGTGCCCTGTGTTAGTTACTATATATAGGAGGTGTTACCCCTCCTTATTATCATATCTGTGATGATTATAAGACTTCAGAAAGGTTTTCCATACAGTGTGAGTTTATTATAAGGTTTATTATAAAAACCTGATTTAAATAGGTCATTTCCTGATGACACATCCCCTTTAATTTCCCAATAAATCCATTTGCTCAGTAATAATCTACTTAACAGCCACACATACCACTAATAGTAAACTCAGGTTATAGTGGCAACCTCATTTTTTTATTTCTTTATTAGCCTAAAAGAATAGTATTAGATAATATTAGGTAATTAACCGGGGTATGAAAAGAGTGACTTTCTAACGTGTAAAATCATTGCACATCAATCAGATCTTTTTACTTTGTAACCAAGCTTTAGCAATACATTAAAATTAGATATCCAAAATATAATGACAATAAGTAAAAAGACTTGCTGCCATCGTATAATCCTCTTTTCATGGTGTACCTAATCTGTGGATTATCCATTAAAAGGCTGAAAAAGAGAAAAATGAGAGAAAAATTCCAGGGTAATTATAGCATACAGCTTTAACTTGGCCAACTGCAGTGTTATTAAAGACACAGTACGATATAAATATTTCTCTAATGAGGTATTACTAAATGTGCACATTGTAAGGAAGGAAGAGGCATGCATCGGTACTGTTCTTTCTATCATAAGGGAATAAGGGGATTTTGAGCCTCGCTCTTCCCACTTGCCCTGGAGTGGTGGTAAGTGAGGTAATATTTGTGGGGTTGATGTCACCTTTGTATTGTCAGGTGACATCAAGCCCATGGATTAGTAATGGAGAGGCGTCAATAAGACACCTATCCATTACTAATCCTATAGTTATATCGTAAATAAAGACACAGCCAGAATAAAGTCCTTTATTTGAAATAATGACACAGACTCCTTTATTGAATCTTACTTTACTATACTTACTGCATCACCTAATCCCCGAATTCCTCGATCTCCTGCAACAAAAATAAAATAATAAACCAACACAAGTACTCCCTGTCTGACGTAGTCGATTTACCGAGTATCCCACAGCGATCTCACGTGTAGAGCATTGGAAAATGTGACCGCTCTACCTGGCCTCCAGTGATACACTGACAGGAGGTGATAGCTCCCGCAGTTCATCACTGAGAGTTCACAGAAGTTTGTGCTCTCACTTACGGCACTACTGATGCGTGACAATTTTCTCACGCAGCAGTGCCGCAAGTGACAGCACGAACTCCGGTGACTTCTCTCAAGGCAGCGCAGTGATACACTGAGGGAAGATCACCTCCTGTCAGTGTATCGCAGGAGGTCGGGTAGAGCGGTCACATCTCCCGATGTGACTGTTCTACACATGAGATAGTCGTGGAACACTCGTTATTAGGTCGGCGTCACACTTGTGAGAAACTCGCAAGAGTCTCGCGTCTCAAAACCCGGGACTGCCGCCAGCACTTGGACCAGAGCGCTCAGCTGCATAGAAATACATGCAGCCGCACACTCCGGTTCCAAGTGCCGGTTATTGAGACGCGAGACTCGTGCAAGTTTCTCATAAGTGTGACCCCGGCCTTAAATGGACTACGGCGGAAAGGTAAGTATATGTTGGTTTATTATTTTATTTTTGTTGCAGGAGATCACGGGCTTCGGGGATTAGGTGTTTGGTGAGTATGCATGTTTTGCTTTTTTTGTTTTACAATTGAACACAGTCACCGGATGATGGGACTACTGTCCCATCATTGGCTCAGGCTGTCACTGTTAGGCCTGTTTCACACATCCGTTTGTGTCAATCAGTCAAAATCCGCCGTTTTGCAAAAAAAAACGGATCCGCCATTTTTCTTGGCGGATCCGTTTTTTCCCCCATTGAGTTGCATTACTGGCGGATCTTGACGGCTGGCCATCCGTTGGATCCGTATTTTTGCGGATCCGCCAAAATTTTGACGTCCGCCGACATGCCCGAATGGACCATGCAAAGTTTTTTCGGCCGGCAGGATCGGATTTCTCACTGCGCATGCCCGAAAGACTTCACTCAGCCGCAAATTTAACCCTAAACTCTGTTCTGGTGGCTGAAAAATTCTCTCTCTCCTTCCCCAGGCAGCGGTTCCTTTGACGGATCCGTTAAAATAACGATCCGGTGCCAGACGTTGTGGTCAGTACAGGAACGGATCCGTTATCCGCCATTTTAGCGGATTTTGACTGACCAAAAAAACTGATGTGTGAAACAGGCCTTATATGTGACAGCAGACATAGCAGGATGGGAGTAGTAGTCCCATCACACCATGCCTGGCTACACACAGACACCCGCAGACAGAGACTCGCAGACAGACACACAGACACCAGCAGGCAGCTACACACACACAGACACCTGCAGACACCCGCAGTAGACACACACACACCCGCAGACAGACATACACAGACACCCACAGACAGACACACACCTACAGACAGACAGACACGAACATATTCTCCGCTCACACATTCTTCCGCCTTCCTTCCTGCAGCGATTTTTGCACGCAAATCCGCAGCTAATTTGCAGACCTTTTTACACCTGCGGTTTAGCTGCAGATTTGACTGACTCAATGTAAGTCAATGGGTGCAGAAATGCTGCAGATACGCAAAAAGATTTGACATGCTGCGGAAAATAAAACGCTGCGAATCTTCCGCAGCATGTGCACACCAATTCCGGATTCCTATTGATTAAGATTGTTTGAGCTACCCTTTGCGAATTTGGTACAAATCCGCGTGGAAAAAATGCTGCGGAGCCGCAACAAAATCCGAAACGTGTGCACAAAGCCTTAATGGGTAACTTAGAATCGCTTGGGGTCCGGTGTGAAAGCTTTGATGAGTCGGACCCATTATAGTTTTTAAATGTGTTTCCAAAAAGTGTCCTCAAGCTAGGTCATCAATTACAGATCAGTGGGGATCCGGCACAAAGCACCCCACGATCAACTCTTATAAGCCATGGCAGCAACAGGACGTAGCTGTACTGCGCAGCTCCATGCAATGTGCAACAGCAGCTGCAGGGTATTACAGAGAAGATCCTATTGAACAGAACAACTCCTATTATATGAATTCTGAGCCATTCTGCATTACCCACTGCGCATTGTATACAGCTATGGATTGCAGCTCCATTCAAAGCATTTATATCCAGTCGCCGCCAGAGATTATAACAGTTGATTGGTGCAGGGTACCGGACGCTAACCAATTTTATGCCTGGACAAGACCTTTTAAGGCTTCATAGAGCACAAGAATAACAGAATATACAGCTATACAAAAAGCAGAATAGGACTTCTCTCCTTTCTATATTGCAGAACAGATGGTCTGGAGAACAACATTTCCTGTACTAAAGAGTGGAGGCTTCATTCAGCTGCTGCCTTCAGCTGTCAGCTAAGTTATTATTCCTTTATTTTCTACGTGCCCCTACTGCAGCTTCAAAAATCACAGAAAGTGATATCTAGATCATGGAGACAACAACACTTAGAAATAGACCTACTAAGTGATTTAAAAGATATGTATTCCACATTCTAACTATATTTATTGGGTTATAAATGGCTTCTAGACCTGGCAGGTGTTACAACCACATACATAGTAGCTGCATCATAGGAGACTAAATTAATGTTAAAGGGAATCTGGCAGTACGATCAACCCTCCTAAGCCATCTGTATGGGCATATAGGTCATAGGAAGCTGAATATAATGATACCTTGATAACTGCAATCCCATATTTTATTTCAGAGAAATTCACATTTTTCTCATGTGTAAATGAGCCGTTAAAGACAATGGGACGGACACTGATCCGCATGAGAATCTGATTCAAGAGTTTATTTTTATTAAAAGGAGGCACTACCAGTGTGAAGTGTAATGGCCGCTCTCTGCTCTCCTGATTTCACTGCAGAGCTGTGTGTGATTATAACTGATACAGCATGCAGATGTCCTCTCAGTGCTTCAGTTTCCATCTCACAGGCTGACAATGTTTCAATATTTTTGTAATGCAGCAGAGCTGTGAGAGCTGCTGCAAATGTGTTTGTAAGGCGACAAAGTTCAGTTCTACTGTACTGTGTTAGTTACATGTCTCACACTGGTAACTCCTCGTTTCTTATTCAAAAAGCTCTGGAAGCAGATTCTCTTGCAGATCAGTGTCCGGCACATAGTACTGAACAACTCAGTTACATAGAAAAACGTGGATATCTGTGGAATAAAACAACAAATCACAGATATCATGGTATCATTTTATTCAGCTTCCTATGACCTACATACTCATATTGACAGCTTAGGAGGGTTCATACTACTGACAGATTCCCTTTAAGTTAGTTCACTTCTTGTACTAAAAGTAAACCATAGAAGGATCAAACTTATTGACACCGGGCAAATATTATTACGGTTTGTTAATTTTTGTGAAACTGTAAATGCAAAAAAAGATGATAAAACTAAATGTTAATTGCTGGTCTACAGCATACCTAAAAACCATGAATATCAGTAATGCAATATATATGCTGCTACGACTGGACTTGCTTCCCGTCGCGGCTCCGGCGAGTACTGCAGTGTGCAGGCGCTGGACCAGGTCAGAGAGGTCCAGCGCCTGCGCACTGAAGCCAGAGCCGTGACGGGAAGCAAAGAAGAGGACGTCATCGCTAGAAGATGGGAGGTGCCAGAAAGGACCGCGACACCCATCGGACCCACCCCCGGGTGAGTATAATCTAACTCGTTTTTCTTATCTTTCAGGTTACATCGGGGGCTTATCTGCAGCATTACAGAATGCTGTAGATAAGCCCCTGATGGCGGTGGCCGCATCTTATATGTGAAAAAATAGGTGACAGATTCCCTTTAATGAGCTGTATGTACTATTCCTTTGTTAATCCATCAACAATTAACCAGGTTAAAGTTCTGGAGCAACTTCCAGGTGTAGCATTTGCATTTGGAAGCTGTTGCTGTGAACCCACAAGATGTGGTCAACGGAGCTCTCAATGGAAGAGAAACAGTCCATAATTAGGCTGAAAAAAAAAGAAGAAATCCATGGAAGAAATAGCAAAAATGTTATGAGTGGATAAATCAACCGTTTGGTACAATTAGCAAAAAAAAAAGAGCAAACAATGGTAGATGATCGCAAAATCCTTCACATGGTGAAGAAAAACCCCTTCCCAACATCTACCCAAGTGAAGAACACTCTCTAGTAAGCAGGTGTTTCAGTAGCTAAGTCTACCATAAAAAGAAGACTTCATGATAGCAAATACAGAGGGTTCGTCACAATATGCAAACTGTTAGGCGTCGGATTCCTGCAGCCGCACAACAATAATCCAATGCCTCACATGCTGCTCTGCAGCAAGCCATTCCTGAGGCTAAGTCCCCCTGCTGCTCCACTGAGCACGCTCACGAGACGATCTCCCATTGGAGGTCGGGAGTCACGTGCTCTGGTCCTTCTCCAGATCTGATTGGTCCATCTCAGAGATCTGGAAGGTCCCGGCAGCGCACAGCTATAAAAGGCCCACATGGCCATGCGCTAGTATAGACTTTTCTTGCTAGATGTGTGTATGGTGACGTGTTGTGAGTTCATTTTCCCCTTCATTACTGAGGTCCGAGGAACTCCCTCTTCTGGTTAAGAAAGGTAGTGAGCCTGATTGTCAAACACCTGCGGCTGATGATGAGGACTGGCTGAGTGGAGTTACGGACTGGATATAAGGCTGCCGACGCCCTTCTGCCCTGCGGGTGATTTCTCTGTGGGATCCTTGGAGACCAGTCTGAATTCCTGCTCCTCCAAAGCTAAGTTTGCTGCTCGGCCTTTTGCTTTTGTGCTTTGACTTTGTTTTTGCTTTGTTTTTCTGGATTTCTGCCATTCCCTGCTAGGTGTGCTGAATTCATTTAGCTCTGTCTTCTGAAAATACCTGAGTGCTGATTCAGTTTTTCAAGCCTAGCTGCTTCAGGGCCTTTTTCATATCAGCTGGTTGGCTTATGTCTTTGATAGGGTTTTGGCAGATTGCAGACAGCAGCCTTCCTGTCCTTTCCTATCTAGGTAGTTTTGGGGCCCCGTCTTTGCTCAGTCTATCTTTCTGTCTGTGTTAGTATTTTCATCTTGCTTCACCGTCATTAAATGTTGGGGGCTGCCTATTGCTTTGGGGTCTGCTCTGGGGCAGTTTAGATTTCCCTTTCCTTTCTTTAGGCCTATGTATTTCTCCGGCTGTGATTGAGGGGTCTAGAGCATCGTAGGAATCCCCCACGGCTACTGCTAGTTGTGTTGATAGGTTCAGGGGTCTGCAATCTGATAGTTGCCAACTTCTCTGGTTTTCTGGACTTAGCTTGTATTTCTGCTTTTGCCTCCTACGGTGACTCATTCATAACAGTGACGGATGTATGATTCTGGTGACTGACTCATTTGAAACCCCTTCCCTCTGATATTACGCATGTGGATAGGGAATTAGTTCAGCAGTCAGCGCCAGTCAGTGGCAAGCCTTAGGCCACTGTGCACACCGCACCTCTACGCTAGCATCCGACATTGCGCCTGCTTCCTAGCTTTGTCGTCTAGCGGCAGTGTCCTACGCCGCGCTGCAGTTGCAGCCCTCCTTGGCGTTCGCAGTAGCGACGCCGCACACACAGTAGGTCTAGATGGACGCAGCTCCTCTGCCTCGGGTCCTGCTCCTGTGACCAGATACCGTGTGTGCATTTACCTGAGGCCTGTGACACTAACAGACTCAGCGTTTTTGCATGTTTATGTTACAGTACCTCTGTGTGTGAACAGAGTCCGCTTTGCACTTCGGGTGAAGTTGAACCCGTGTGCATTATACCGCCATATCGCTCGTCTGCCATTACCTAGCAGCGGTGTAACACCTACTGCACGGTGGACCCCGAGTGGCGAACGCACTTTATTATTTATTTTTATTTAGTGCGTTCCGCCGATCCTAACACAAACTATTAATGAGCCTTAAAAAAAAGAAAGGTCAGATTAAACTTTGCCAAAAAACATCTAAAGAAGCCACCCAGTTCTGGAAAAGCGTTTGGACAGATGAAACTAAGATCAACTTGTAGCAGAATGATTTGAAGAACAAAGTATGGCAAAGGCTTGGAATGGCTCATGATCCAAAGCATATGTATAATATGGTGAAGGTGAAGCATATGTATAATATGGTGAAGATAATGTGGTAGCATGGGCATACGTGGTGGCATGGGCTCAGATTCAACCAAATGCAGCAAGGATGATTAGACAGCGTTTCATAGTACAGATTGACAATGACCCAAAACATACTGTAAAAGCAACTCAGGAGTTGAATATTCTGCAATGGCCGAGTCAATCACCAGATCTCAACCTCATCAAGCAGGCATTTCACATGTGTATGACAAAACTTAAGGCAAAAAGAGCCACTAACAAGCAACAACTGAAGTCAACTGCAGTAAAGGCCTGGCATCACAAAGGAGGAAACCCAGCGTTTGGTGATATCTATGGCTTCCAGACTTCAGGCAGTCATTGCCTGCAAAGGATTCTCCACAAACTATTAAAAATTATCAATTTATTTATGATAAACTTAATTTGTCCAGTTACTTTTGAGCCACTAAAATGAGGATGCTTTGTAGAAAAATTGTTGCAATTCCTAAATATTTCATATTTTTGTTAAACTCCTTCAATTTAATCTGAAAGTCTCCACTTCAACTGCATCTCAGTTATTTCATTTTAAATAAAAAATAGTGGCATGCAGTGTAACACATTATCAATTTTCTATGTAAATATATTTCTAAAGTTGCTATTGACATAAAATTCTCACCAGATGTCGATAACAACCCATCCAATCCACACAGGAAAGAAATCAAACTACAGAAGTCCAAAAATCAGTATGTTTTGCACAATAAGGTTGCAAAGGTCTTGAGTCAGCTCACTGGTTTTACCCATCATGAGATTACTTGTGGCAACTTGAAAATGAGACACCTTTTAATATTATTTTTCACTGTGGCAGGATTGCTTCCTAATTACTAATAGATTTCAGCTGGTGTCATGACTTTCCATGTCTTTTTATACCTCTCTTTCTTCATGTGTTCAATATGTTTTCCCTGTGTCATTTCTAATTATTACATATAACTTAATTTATGGAAATCTATGCTTTGATTTGCCTGTGTGGATTCCATGAGTTGTTACCGACATCTGTTGAGAATTTTAGGTCAACAGCACCTTTAGAAATATATTTACTTAGAAAACTGGTGACACCCGCTGTGTGTATATATTAACCACCTTGTAACAGGCAGGTTGTCTTTTGATCCTCCAGGTGCTTTCCAGTAGTGATAAAAAAAATTTGGATAGCAGTCGCCCAATGTATTTGCTGGTGTGAGCGAGCCCTTACTCTTGATAGTTTCTACCATGAAAAGCTCCTGTAAGGCTATGTTCACATGCTGCATTTTTGCTGCACCTCTTTCTGTAGGCAAAACCTGCTCTCTTGTTGCCTCATGTGCATCTTGCTAAAGTTTAGTTGGCCAAAAAAAGCACTTTAGGTTTTTGGACCAAAAATGCAGCAAAAACTGATACCTGCGCTTTTTACTGCGTTTTTGCACTTACCCATTGTTTCCTATGGGTGAAAAAATGCTGAAAGAAGTGACATGCTGCAGTTTTCAAAAACGCAGCAGTTTTCCAAATCAGCCAGGAAAATAAAACCTAAGTGGGTGCATGAGATTTCTGAAATTGCTGGTACTGTAAAATGCAGCAAAAAATTTACATTAAAAAAAGCTGCAAAAACGCAACATGTGAACATAGCCTAAGACCATCAGAACAGCTTATAAATTATGCTCCAGAAATTAATGATAAATAACACATGTTTAATCAATATTTACCTTCACTTTACTTTCTATATACCGTACATTTTATGTTTTGTTCTACCTAATTTTTTTTGCGCTTTATCGTTTTCCGTCTCCCACACTGCCTTTTAACTTATTGCTTGTTTGCCTTTGTTCCTTGTAATAAAAACAATGAGATTTTCCCCTAAAAAAGGACTCTCAAGGCACAGATAACTGTAATTATACAGAGTATTGCAATGGATTTTTCAGATGGTCACAGAAAAAGCATTAGACAAAGCATGCCGACTCTTCTTTAGGCTGGGATCACACATGCGAAAAACACAGCTGAGTCTCGTATTTTAATACCCGGCACTGCCGCCGGCACTTGGGAGCAGAGCGTGTGGCTCCATGTATTTCTATGTGGCAGCACACTCCGATCCAAGTGCCGAGTATTAACACGCGAGACTCGGCCGTGTTTCTCGCATGTGTGATCCCGGCCTTAGTATACTTTACTCATGAGTGTCCAAGATTTCTCGGAGATCAGCTCTCAGGCATTTGGGAGGCAGCCAGGGAGTTCCTGCTAATTCAAACAGGTTAATCCAGTGCTGTGTGCTAAAGAATCCAGAAGTAGAAAAGCCTGAAGCGATCACAACACATACTTTAAATTCTGTTTTAGGATACGTTGTAGGAGATAAGTTTAATTCAATCAGAAGGGTTTATACCGCTGCTTTATCATGTTAAGGGCCCGTTACACTAAGCGATATCGTTAGCAATATCGCTATAACGCCACTGGTTTTGTGACGCAGCAGCGATATCGCTGTGTGTGATACTTACCTCCGACCGGCTCCCCCGCTGATTATCGCTGATCGCGCGAGATCGGCCGGGTCCATTTCTCGTCGTCAGCTTCCTGCTGGGCTTCCTGCTGTGGCGACGCGTGGACGCGGGCGGGAGGACATATTCATCATCTCGTCTGACAGGTAAGTAGCGACCGCCGACCGCTGCTATGTCGCTGGTGAGATCTGCCTGTTTGTCAGCTCACTAGCGATGCACCAGCGATCCTGACAGGGTCGTATCATTGTCGGGATCGCTGGTGCATCACTAAGTGTAATGGTACCCTTAGTCTAGTTCTCCATTGCCCCCCATAGACATTAAACTTAGAATGGGTTCACACGCCCACTTTACATCTAGAAAAACCAGAAGATTTTTTATCCGTATTATCATCCGTATGCTATCCGTGTGTCCTTTCTTTTACGACTTATATAATCGGTGCAGTCCATTTTGGCATCAGTTTTTTACATAAACAATTTAATACATAAAAAAGGTAAATACGGTTTCCTATTATTATTATGATGTATCTATGAAAAATGTGTGGGATACAGATAGTAACCCGTATTTGATCTTTTCAATACACACCCATTGCCCACAATGTATGAGTTTGATCTAGAATACGGAACAAAGAAGTGCATGCTACGATTTTTTTTTTACACACAAACCAATGGTAAGTTTGTAAAAATGTTCATGTAAATTATCACTAATTACTCCCCAGCAACATGCCCGCTGTCTTGGGGTCATACTTGACTCTGAGCTTTCCTTTGCCCCCCACACATTTAATCACTGGCTCGCTCTTGTCATCTGCACCTCAAAAACATTTCTAGAATTCGACCTTTTCTTACTTTTGACTCTGCAAAAACTCTTACTGTTTCTCTTATTCATTCTCGTCTCGACTTCGACTATTGTAACTCTCTTCTAATCGGTCTCCCTCTTACCAAACTCTCCCCTCTCCAATCTGTCTTGAATGCTGCAGCCAGGATCATATTCCTCACCAATCGTTACACCGATGCCTCTACCTTGTGCCAGTCATTACACTGGCTACCCATCCACTCCAGAATTCAGTATAAACTTAGTACCCTCACCCACAAAGCCCTCCATGACTCAGCACCACCCTACATCTCCTCCCTTGTTTCAGTATACCACCCTACCCGCGCCCTCCGTTCTGCTGATGACCTGAGGTCAGCATCCTCAATAATCAGAACCTCACACTCCCGTCTCCAAGACTTTACACGTGCTGCACCAATTCTTTGGAATGCACTTCCCAGGTCAATACGATTAGTCCCCAATCCCCACAATTTTAAGCGTGCCCTGAAAACGCATTTATTCAGACTGGCCTATCGCCTCAACACATTAACCTAATCTATCCCTGTGTGGCACAGCCAAAAGTTTTACGATAACCAGGTTCCCCGCATCATGTTCCCACATGCTTTATGCATCCATTAGCCCTCTGTGTCTGTACTGTTACACACTTAACATTATGGCTGGCCCATACAATCAGGGCAACTGTTACCACCCACCTTTCGTGTCTACCTCTTTCCTCATAGACTGTAAGCTTGCGAGCAGGGCCCTCATTCCTCTTGGTATTTGTTATAATCTATGTGATTATTGTTATGCTGTAATGTCTATTGTCTGTACAAATCCCCTCCGAAATGTTAAGTGCTGCGGAATATGTTGGCGCTATAGAAATAAAACTTATTATTATTATCACATTGCATTAGTCAGTGTGCTGTCCGTATGCTATCAATTTTACATGTAGACATCAGATGGACGTTTAATCCATTCATCTGAATGAGCCCTGAAATCGGCCAAACCTGCTGATATCGACGAGTTAAGGGGGCCTCCCAACTGTACCCCAATTGGTGATGTTGGGGGGACAGAAAGATCCGGCATGTCCGATTTTGAAATGTCTGACAGTGTATATAATAAAGAATAGCAGAATGAGCGCTCCTGTGAATGAAGGAATTGGGAGAGATAGCTGAAAGCCGAACGATCGGCTGAACCATCATTTGGCTGATGGTTACCTAAAGTGTATTGTGTCTTTATGGAGGTCGTCTAAACACAAAAATAAGACTTGCAATAACAAATAACTGCAATAACTAACTCTCCCATCAAACATTAACTTTTAAACGTTTTAAACAATTAAACTAACAGCCCTATAGTTACTGCTTTTAAAGAAAAACTTGCAAGGTATGTAGATAATCTAACAAAATATTGTCTCTTCTGGATTCACTAGTCTGCCAGATTTCTGTTTAGATCCAGGGGATCATTGAATAAATTCCAGTCTCAATACAATATTACAGAGAAAGCCAGCATAAGAGAAAGATGAACCAGACAAGGGGTTCACAACAATTTGCAATAAAAGGTATTACCTTAGAGATGTCCAGAGTGACTTTATCCAAGACTACATAGTCGAGCAGCACACCATGAAGCACTGCTGCAGAAGACTACAGTATGTATCTCTGTAGACTTGCGAGTTAGCACAGGCTTCAGGAATGGTCCTGCACACCCTCCAGCTTTTCAATCCTGGACACAGTGCTGGCTGCACACTGTAGAGCGAACATATTCAACACACTGAGCTACACATCCTACTGGCACCAAGATGCTTGTAGCTAATTAATCATACATTCCTCCATGTAGCTGCCACCAAAGCTGCCGTATGCTCCAATGTCATGATGACAATATAAAACCATTCTCTACACATACAAAAAAAAACAACCTGTATACAAATCACAAAGATGTAAGTTTCCAAATTAATATTGTGTCCATTATTCACTACTCTAAAATAATACCTTTTTAATGTTTAAAAAAATGCATAATTTCAGTCGTTGTTTATAATTGTTCAGTTTATATAAATATAGTCATAAATGGAATCACAGATATTCAGGAGCTGCTCTGATCTGATGACACCAAAGTAGAACTTTCTGGGCTAAATGCAAAACACTATGTGTGGTGGAAAACTAACACTTCACATCACTCTGAAACAAGAGGGGATTATAGGGAGCAAAATGGAAAGCGCAAGCTTCTAAGTGTAGTAGTTAGTTTCCAAAGGTATATACTCAGTGTGAATACACTCACCTATTTGGTGTCTTGAGATACTGCATGTAGATCCAGTCCCTGGATCACTCCATTCCTCTTTCCTTTCAGTTTGCTGCAAAGATCTGGGAACTAGTGAGAGCACCGGACAATGCTTTCATAGGCTATAACACTTGGTGAATGTTTTTCCCAGCAATATGCACTCCTGAAGTATGATGATGGAACTTGATATTTAGATTAAAGGATGATTTTTATTTTTAATTCAAAATAGAATACAACCGGTTTCGACTGCTAAGAGTCTTCCTCAGGTAATGTCAGGTTGCTGGACATTATACCTGAGGAAGACTCTTAGCAGTCGAAACCGGTTGTATTCTATTTTGAATTAAAAATAAAAATCATCCTTGAATCTAAATATCAAGTTCGATCATCATCCTTCAGGAGCGCATATTGCTGGGAAAAACACTTCACATCACTCTGAAAACAACACCCACTGTCAAACATGGTGGTGGCAGAATCATACTGTAGGAATACTTTTCTTAAGCGGAGGGGGGACAGGGAAGATGGTGAGGAGTTGGTGGGAAGATGGATGAATCTAAATATACGACAATCCTGGAGGGAAACCTGTTACAGGCTGCAAAAGACTTGAGACTATGGTGTAGGTACACCTTCCAGCATGACAATGACCCTAAACATACTGCCAGCCTACAATGGAATAGTTTAGATCAAAATCATATTCACGTGTTTGAATGTCCCAGTCACAATCCAAATCTAAATCCCATTGAAAATTTTTGGCAAAACTTGAAAATAGCTGATCACAGACACTTGCTATCTAATCTCAATCAGCTGGAGCTAGTTTGCAAAGAAGAATAGGCAAAAATGTCATCCTATAGATCTGCAAAGCTGGTAGAGAAAATACTCACGCAGCGAGCAGTGCCATAAGTGAGGTCACTGGTGTTCATCAGTTTGGAACTCTGGTGAACTTTCTCAAGGCAGCTCAGCGCTACACACTGCAGGAGCAATTATGCTCCTGTGTCAGTGTATTCCAGCTGGCGAGGATAGTGGCTGCATCACTGATGTGACTGCTAGCCAAATCATCTGGAATGTGTCATGGGACAGTATGATTATCTTCACATCCAACAGGTGAGGGATATGGTTGTTCATAATTTTTCTTCTTTTCCAGTGGACATGGGCATTGGTGGATTAGGTGAAAAGGTGAGTATTATAGTTGTTTATTATTTTCTATCTTTTACAGGTGCCATGGGTTTCAATGGATTAGGCGTAAAAGTGAGTATAACTGTGCTTTTTTAATTTAATTTCAAATAAAGGTGTCAGTGTCTTTCTTTTAATTAAAGGATTTTATTCTGGCTGTGCCTTTTTTTTTTCAATCTAACTATGAAGTTAGTAATGGCGGTGTCTTATAGAAGCCTCTCCATTACTAACTCCTGGGATTGATGTCAGCTGCCAAAACAAAGCTGACATGAACCCCATGAGCGAGCGGTGCCCTAAGCGAGGTCAACGAGGTTCATCAGCTTTGAAGTATGGTGCACTTTCTCAGTGCAGCTCAGCACTTGAAGCTGCAGAAGCGTAATCGCTCCTGTGTCAGTGTGAGCTGGCTGGTGGGGAGAGTGGTCACTGATGTGACTGCTCTCCAAATCATCAGGATCATTGTGGGACAGTATAGATTATCTTCACATCGGACAGGTGAAGGATATGGTTGTTTATTATTTTTCTTCTTTTCCAGGGATGACATCTAAGTATAGTCCTATTTCCACGGACTGACAGAATGGAGAAGATAGAGAATTTTTTCTCCATCTTCATCTAAGAGAATCAGATCACACTATGCTCACATTCTGATCAAGCTCTAGAGTTTGATTAGAGTGTAATTTGCATAATCACAGGAGAGAATCTGTAGTTATCTGCAACCTGCCCAGAAATAGAGTTTCAGTTCATGCACAAAGCATAGAATTGGTGAATCGGAAGAGTGACGTCACTGAGAAAAGGAGCAGAACAGCCATGGATCCCGAAGAAGTAACAGGTGAGTACATTAACACACACACTACGTGCACATATACATTGAAAAAAAAAAAAAAAACAGTCATGGGAGATCTTCTTCTTCTGAAATGTATCCATAAAATAGGATGTATTAGGTTTGACCCATATGGGATCATATTTGTTTTTCTGTGTACCCATAGACTAGAATTGATGAGAATAGTGCATGCTGTGACTTTTTTCATTCGGACACTCGGTCTGTGTGAAAAAACTGACATCTGAACAGCCTTATTCAATAACATTGGTCAGTGTTGTCCTGTCTGTGTGCTATTGCATCTCAACTCGGACAGCACACGTCGATATCATACGCTCATCTGAACAAGCCCTTAAACTGACAGGTAACATTTTTCATTTCCTCCTCCAGTCACTGGTAACACCTAACACGGTAAACTTGCAAAGTTCTTACATCTCCAAGCTCCTTATTCAAATAAATGAGGAAATTATCCTATGACAACCTGTCATGTACATAGTAAAATCTCTACAGATTTGGTGTATACCCCCTGGGGTACATGAACTGAACATACGATCTAAAGCAGTTTTTTTTCAATGTTTCCAAGCCAAACATCCCTACTGTAAGGGTTAAAAACCTGGAATATAGAATATGCATATAGAATATGCTTCACAGAGAGGAGCAGACATGGAAGCTGCCCATTACCGTATCCCCAAGACAGGTTTTCTATATGCGTATCACTGCTAACACAATTCACAGACCTATAATTCGTTTTTTACCAATATCAATGTTGTAAATGGTTATAAAAAGGTGGATAAAGTTTTCGTTTTATACAGTTCTAGTGTCCTACCTAACAGTAAGCATGTCAGGAATCCTCTCCTGGGCTGCAAGAATGTGTTAGGAATGCCAAGTCAGTAATCAGTCTTTAAAATGATGAGGAGGATACGTAAAAATAAGAGCTATCAGATTTTCCATACAGAAAGAAACACAGATGTAGCAGAGCTGAATTTGTCATCTCAAGCATTATTTACAGTCTATGGTAAGACACGGCAGGCTTATGTGCAGTCCTATGTAAAACCACAGAGAATCATGGACAAATGATAGAACGAAGAAAACCTCTATCCTGCTACATCCTGATTTTTAAGAGTCGCCTCTTAAAACGAAAAAGAAAAAAAAACGAATCCTGCACTTCACAACAGGTGACAAGCATGAGAACAGACCGCAGCCATCAGCCAACATACCTTCCTGTCTGTAACCTCTCGGCAGAACAATCCTCTCAAGCACCTCGGTGTGACTGGCTGCTTGTGATCCCTGTTAGACATTCTGACTACTGCAACAACAGTGCATTGTCAGACTAATCTCCCAGCAGAATGCATGCGGGGGGCTGACTATTCACGGACCGCCACTGATTGTGGAGGGGCTTAGGGCTTCACAATGATTGCAGTCAACTAGAGAGCCACCGCTCAAATATAGGAGCTTGTCACGAAGAGGCGAATCAGCACATACTTGAGCATTCCGAATGTGGCTGTATGTGCGCCATGACGGAGGCTGCCGGCTTCGGGGCTTTCCAGCTTGGTAACCTATTTATACATCAGACTGCAAAATAGCTTTGAAAAACACAGGACAAGTGCCTAGGTTACACGAATGACTCGTCCACCAAATGCCTCAAGTATGGGGAGGGACGGAAATGGCTTCTGTCCTCCTTCACCGAGAAATGGGAGAATATACAAGGGCTAGAATGCTTCTCACAACCATTATACACTCACTGGCCACTTTATTAGGTACACCTGTCCAACTGTGTGTTAAGACTTAATTTCTAATCAGCCAATCACATGGCGGCAACTCAGTGCATTTAGGCATGTAGACATGGTCAAGACAATCTCCTGCAGTTCAAACCGAGCATCAGTATGGGGAAGAAAGGTGATTTGAGTGCCTTTGAACGTGGCATGATTGTTGGTGCCAGAAGGGCTGGTCTGAGAATTTCAGAAACTGCTGATCTACTGGGATTTTCACGCACAACCATCTCTAGGGTTTACAGAGAATGGTCCGAAAAAGAAAAAAAATCCAGTGAGCGGCAGTTCTGTGGCCGGAAATGCCATGTTGATGCCAGAGGTCAGAGGAGAATGGGCAGACTGGTTCGAGCTGATAGAAAGGCAACAGTGACTCAAATTGCCACCCGTTACAACCAAGGTAGGCAGAAGAGCATCTCTGAACGCACAGTGCGTCGAACTTTGAGGCAGATGGGCTACAGCAGCAGAAGACCACAATGGGTACCACTCCTCTCAGCTAAGAACAGGAAACTGAGGCTAAAATTTGCACAAGCTCATCGAAATTGGACAGTAGAAGATTGGAAAAACGTTGCCTGGTCTGATGAGTCACGATTTCTGCTGCGACATTCGGATGGTAGGGTCAGAATTTGGCGTAAACAACATGAAAGCATGGATCCATCCTGCCTTGTATCAACGGTTCAGGCTGGTGGTGGTGGTGTCATGGTGTGGGGAATTTTTTCTGGGCACTCTTTGGGCCCCTTGGTACCAATTGAGCATCGTTGCAACGCCACAGCCTACCTGAGTATTGTTGCTGACCATGTCCATCCCTTTATGACCACAATGTACCCAACATCTGATGGCTACTTTCAGCAGGATAATGCGCCATGTCATAAAGCTCGAATCATCTCAGATTGGTTTCTTGAACATGACAATGAGTTTACTGTACTCAAATGGCCTCCTCAGTCACCAGATCTCAATCCAATAGAGCATCTTTGGGATGTGGTGGAACGGGAGATTCGCATCAGGGATGTGCAGCCGACAAATCTGCGCCAACTGTGTGATGCCATCATGTCAATATGGTCCAAAATCTCTGAGGAATGCTTCCAGCACCTTGTTGAATCTCTGCCACGAAGAATTGAGGCAGTTCTGAAGGCAAAAGGGGGTCCAACCCCTTACTAGCATGGTGTACCTAATAAAGTGGCCAGTGAGTGTATAATCTCAGTTTGCAGTCAGTGAATGGAAACTCAGGTGCATTAAAAAAAAAAAATGAAAAAGCACCTGCCCAGGTAACAGCCAACAAAGTGAATCTCTCTTCATAGGTTGAAGACCAAGTCCAGGCCCTGGTCGGTATACTCACTGCCATGAACTGTAAAATATGTCCATTTTTTATTCCAGTCAAATAACTTCACAATTCAGGAACACAATGGATATGTGCAGCAGTGCTCACATTTGTTATGTTTGGCTTTGTTCTGTGAATATCTCATCCTATCACGTCCACACCCCATTAAATTCCTCCCGAGCGACCTTATTTCTTAATATACAAACGTATGGTATGAGTCCCTCTAACTGCTAATATACAGGTACTAGATTGAAGGGATCGCTGCATCTTTTGTCTTCAGAAGAGCACACTCCCATCTCAGGAGGCCTCTTACTGGGCAGCGCTGTGCTCCTGATGACTGACAGTTCAGACCAACAGCATGGTCGTGCTCCTGGCCTGAACTGTGCGCCATATAAGCTGTAATCAAAGGAGCCCTGAAGCCCTGGTGATCTGGCAAGCTTCACAGCAGCACTTGCAAAGTCTACAGCGAAAAGCTTACAAGAGCGTCACTCCTTTCCTAGCGATCTGGCCACCGCTGTTAGACCCCATAGGAGGCTAGTACACTAAACTATATAACTAAGGCTGGTTTCACATTAGCGTATTTCTGTGCAGCGCATCATGCACGTCCATGCGTCATGCGTACCTATGTTTAACATGGCGTGCCCATGGTCTTGCGTTTGCATGCGTTCATATGCGTTTTCATGCGCATGCGTTTTTTTCAAGGTGTGTGTCTAGGCGCCAGACGCAACCTGTTGCATTTTGGGGTCCGCCGAAAGGCGTAAAAAAACCCACATGCGCATGCTTGCACACGAAATGCGACAAAATAACGCATTACAGGCTATGGGAACGCAGGCGTGCGCATGGACATGCGTTCGTCTGCGCTTTCGTGCGCATGTGTTCTTGGCGTAAAAATGTGTAGACACTGGTTTTAACCCCTAGAGAACGAATGCGCATAAAAAACGCAAACGCATGCAAAAACGCATGATGCGGGTTTTTTTGCATGCGTTTCTATTGCGCACGATGCGCTGCGCAAAAAAACGCTAATGTGAAATTAGCCTAAGTTATTTTGCTAACAGGTAAATTGTAAAGATGTTTGTTTTTACATGTACTTTGCAATTTGACCCATTTAAAAAGTTGAGACAACCCATTTATATTTTATTTTACCCTATTCACAGATTTATGAATCTACAGGCCATTCTTTATGTAATTGGTTTTTTTTTTTGTTTATTTCTTTTTAGCTATTAGCTAATTATTGAGCAGAAAGTTTAACTCCTGCCGGTCAGGATAAAACAACTGACTCTTTATTAAGTACATCCCAAAAATCGATAAAAGCTATTTGTGTTATTAGTCTTGGCACAATTTCAGAATGTAAGGCTGTACTAATTAACCCCTTAGTGACCAAGCCAATTTTGATCTTAAAGACTAAGGCCTGTTTCACACATTAGTTTTTTGGCGTCCTCCAAAGTGTGAAAAAACGGATCCGTTTCCGTTTTGCCACAAACGGATGCTACTGGGTCCGTTTTTTGGACAGATCCGTTTTAGCCACTAATGCAAGTCTATGAGAAAAAAAACGGATCCGCCAAAAAAATGGCGGATCCATTTTTTCTTTTTCCAAAACGGCGGATTTTGACGGACGTCAAAAAACGGATGTGTGATCCACCCCTTAGTCAAATATAACAATTCTGACCGGTGTCACGTTATGTGGTAATAACTCTGGAACGCTTCAATGGATCCCACTGATTCTGAGAATGTTTTTTCACTACATATTGTACTTCTTAATAGTGGTTAAATTTCTTGGGTATGACTTCTGTTTATTTATTGAAAGAAAAATGGAAAATTGGCAAAAATGGTGAAAATTTTGCAATTTTCAAACTTTTAATTTTTTTGCCCTTAAATCAGGGCGTTGACGTATGTAAAACAAAATAGTTAATAAATAACATTGCCCAAATGTCTACTTTACATCAGCACAATTTTGGAAACATCTTTTATTTTTCTGTTAGGAAGTTAAAAGTTGACCAGCCATTTCTCATTTTTTCAACAAATTTTACAAAACCATTTTTTTAGGGCAGTTTCACACGTCAGTGTCTCCGGTACGTGTAGTGACAGTTTTCTCACGTACCGGAGACACTGACACACGTAGACACATTCTCATGAATGTGTCTATGCAGATGTCAGCGTGTTTTCACGGACCGTGTGTCCGTGTGCAAAACACGCTGACATGTCTGTTTTTGTGCAACAGCATGGATCACACGGACCCATACAAGTCAATGGGTCTGTGTAAACACGTACCGCACAAGGATGCTGTCCGTGTGCTGTCCGTGTGCGATCCGTATGTGTTTTTAAAAGTCAAAGGGTTAACATTAAAAATAATTTTCCAAAAACACTGACACGGACAGCACATGGATGGTACACACGGACATACGGATAGCACACGGATGTCCTACGTATGCACACGGACACGGATAGCTCCGGTACCAGTTTTTCCGGTACCGGAATTATCTGGACGTGTGAAACTGCCCCTTAGGGACATCACATTTGAAGTGTCTTTGAAAGGTTTATAGGGCATAAAGTGCCCAAAAGTGACACCATTCTAAAAACTGCACCCCTCAAGGTGCTCAAAACCACATTCAAGAACTGTAACTCTTCAGTTGCTTCACGAGAACGCAATGTGGAAGGAAATAATGAACATTTAACTTTTTTTCACAAAAAATTTACTTTAGTCCCAAACTTTTTTATTTTCACAAGGGTAACAAGACAAAATGGACCACAACATTTCTTGTGCAATTTCTTCTGAGTACACCAATACCCCATTTGTGGGGAAATCTACTGTTTGGGCGTACGGCAGAGTTCAGAAGCTAACGAGCACCAATTGACTTTTTGAGTGCAAAATTGGCTGGAATCAGGAGTTGACGCCATGTTGCGTTTGGATAGCCCTTGATGTGCTTAAACAGTGGAAACACCCCACAAGTGACATTTTTGAAACTACACCCCTCAACGATTTTATCCAGTGGTATAGTGAGCATTTTGAACCAACAGGTACGACACAGAATTTGATAACATTAGGTTGTCATATTGAATATGTCGTCATTAGTGTTAAGCGCAAGTGATTGCTACTAGTTTCCATTCGGTGCTCGTTTATGCACCGAATATCACAGGTGCTCGAGTGACATGCTTGAGTCCCTGTGCCGCATGTTTTGCTGCTGTTAGACACACAAAAAAACATGCAGGGATCTGCGATACTCGGTGCATACCTGAGCACCCAATGCAAACTCGAGTAGAGAGCACTTTCGCTCAACACTAGCGGTCATTTCGTCATCATTTTTTTTTTACTTTTGAAAACCCGACAATTCTTACAACCCTAACCCTAACACAACCATAACCCCAACCCTATCACAACCCTAACCTCAACCGCAATGATTGAAAAAAATATTTTTTTCTTTATTTTACAAAAGAGGATTTGATTTACTTTTTTTTTTTACGGGTAGCGGCCGGCAGATCTCGGCGGGTGCACAGCGCATGTGTCCAACATTTTTCCCAGGAAGATGAAGCTGAAGGCTGGGGGACGGAGCTGCAGGCAAAGGGGATGGCAGAGGTATAAGGTAGACTTGGGGGACCACATTTCTCTCTTCTCTGATATGTTAGATGATATCAGAAGAGAGAGAAATTAATTTTAAATCAGACTTTTTTAATGTGATAGCCGTTATTCGGTGAATAACGGTGATCACTTGACAGGGAACCGCAAAAACTGGCCATGATCATGACCGGAGAGTTTTTGATTCTGGGGGGTGCTATACTCTTATTTCTCAACATCATTAAAAATCGTCGCTGAGGAATAAGTACCCTTAACTGCCGACATTAAAAGGCGCAATGGCGGTTATTTGGAGGCTAAACGATCAATTATTTTATCCTGGTCGGATGGACACTTTTTCCTCTATGTTATGAAAGTATTGACCAGGAGCTATATCCAAGCCTGAGATTGTAGGGACTGTATTCCGATGCACTGACATTTGTTTTTTTCTTATTCTCTTGTTGATTTTACTATTAATATCTTTTTTCTGAAGTTATATCAATTTTTTATAGGGTTTTTACCTATATTTCCCAATTCCCCCCCAAAAATCTGTCTATTCAAGAAGCAAAAGCTAGGTGGTCAATATACAGTATATCTCAAGATAAGTAAGCAGAATTACTTAGCTGTAGCTTAAATAAGCGAAGTGAGTACTTCTCGGGACTAGAGATGAGCGACTGCCTTCTTTCGGGTCGAGTCGAGTCGGGTTTCATGAAACCCGACTTTCTCAAAAGTCGGGTCGAACAAAATCGGCCGATTATCGTGAAAAGTCGAAGGCCGACTGAAACACGAAACCCAATGCAAGTCAATGGGGAAGAAAAGTCGGCAGTGAGTGGAGGACAGGAAACACACCTACAGTGCCCATTTTAATGCCAAAAGCATCAATTCTTATTACTTAAGCTTGTCAACCTTAATTTACTTTATAATAATAGGCTTTGAAAACTGGGGGTTTTTATTTGGCTAAAGTTGTGGGGGGGTAGGGCTGGCTCCAGATTTTCGTGGGCCCAGGGCCAAAGAGTGTCAATGGGCTCCTTTAACACATGCCACAATTCATGATCCTCTGGTACGGCAGAGAAATAGCGATATAGTACAATGAAAAATACTTCACTTATTACATCTCATGACTGATATCCATTTTAAATTCTCCAATAGCTCCAAAAACGGACAGTATATTACTCCATACAGTATTATGGCCACCGCATAGTGTGCTATACAGAGTAATGAGACCCATATATTTCTCCCTACAGAATCATTGGTCCCATATAATGTTCCATACAGTATATGATGAGCTCCACATAATGCTACAGTATATGTTGGTCCCCATGGATGAAGCTCCACTGTCTTATGGGCCCAAATAATGCTCCATATATAATGGACCCCATTTCTAATGCTCCAGTGTATAATGGGCCCTGTAAATGCTGCTCCAGTGTCTGATGTCCACCTTTGGAATGCTCCAGTGTATGGTGGGCCTCATATATCATTCTCCAGAGTATAGTGCTCCCCAAAAATAGCTGCCCCAACATTGAAAACAATTACATAAGTCTCCTCACTAGGGAATCCCTGTACTAGTCTGGAGTCCTCGTCGTCCCCATCTTCCATCTCACTGCACTTGGACTGTTTAGGAAGAGGGCGTACAGACGTGACGTCATTGCGCTCTCGGCCCAGAATGTCACTGTCAGGAAACGCAGAAGACGTCACGGCGGTGGAGCAGGGAGAGGTAAGTATTTCAACTTTGCAAGTGCTGTGATCCTGAGCAAGCAGGGGGGGCCAACTCGCTGGCGACGGCACTGGCACAGGGCCCCTCTTAGTACACAGGTGTGTCTGACGGCGGGTGTGCACCCCCACCGTCAGAGACACTTGATTCTACTATGAGGGACCTTGTGCCAGTGCCGTTGCCAAACAGTGTGCCCACCCACCTGTCCAGGGCAACGGCACTCGCACGGGTGCGTGTGCCAGGTGGTGACCCCGGCCCTGTGGGGGGAGGCAGCCCTGTTAGGGAGGTGGAAAAATTGGCATATGTTGATGTTGGACATTCAGCAGCTGCAAATGGAGTAATTGGAGAAGTCCGCGGAAGAGGAGGACAAAAGCAAGCCATTTTTCTGGCAACCTACGTGTCAGCAGGGGAGGGTGGGACAAAATCCTTTGAAATCCATGCATCGTTCATTTTAATTAAGGTTAGATCATCAACATTTTGGGTCGACAGAAGGGTCCTTTATTCTGTCAGGATTGATCCAGCAGCACTGAAGACTCGTTCAGATAACACACTAGCAGCAGGGCAAGCGAGCTCCTGTAAGGCATATTGTGCCAATTCAGGCCAGGTGTCAAGTTTACTGGCCCAATAGTCAAAGGGGAATGACCGGTGAGGGAGAACATCGATATGGGAGAAGTAGTTTGTTACCATAGTTGACAACTGCTGTCTCCTGTCACTTTCGATTGATGCAGTATTACCAGTCGTGTGAGCGGTACTTGAAAAATCAGTCCACAACATGGTCATGAAACCCCTGTGTCCAACATCACTTCGGCTGTGTGCACCATGAACACCTCTTTCACGTTGCTACCTACGGCTCGTTGGAAAAACATCACCGCCGCTGTGTGCTGGGAATGCCTCAAACAAACGGTTTACCAGAGTTGCTTGTTTGTTAGCCAATATTAGTTCTAGGTTCTCCTTTGGCATGATGTTTTGGAATTTGCCTTTATAACGTGGCTCTAGGATGCTGGCCAACCAGTTGTCGTCATCGTTCATCATTTTGGCAATGCGGGGGTCCCTTTTTAGGATCTGCAAGGCATAATCAGACATGTGGGCCAATGTTCCAGGTGTCAATGATGCACTGAGAGTGCTGGGTGGAGGAGCACTTTCAGGCAAATCCACATCCCTCCAGTCACGCACAAACCTTGTACCTGACCTTGCCACGCCAACATTTTTTCTTGCCCCCTGAGAAGCATCCTCCTCCCCAAAATAATCATCCCCATCATCCTCCTCTTCTTCTTCTTCTATCTCATCCACGAGACTTCCCTGACCAGAAAATGGCTGACTGTCACCAAGGCTTCCCTCCTCCTCTTCCTCCTCGGCTGCAGACGCCTGCTCCTTAATGTGCGTCAAAGTTTGCATGAGCAGACGCATAAGTGGGATGCTCATGCTTATGATGGCGTCGTCTGTGCTTACCAGACGTGTGCATTCCTCAAAACACTGAAGGACTTTACAAAGGTCTTTCAGCTTCGACCACTGCACACCAGACAACTCCATGTCTGCCTGCAAACTGCCTGCCCGTGTATCCTCCCACAAATGAATTACAGCCTGCCTCTGTTCGCACAGACTCTGAACCATGTGCAGGGTGGAGTTCCACCTTGTTGCAACGTCGATAATTAGACGGTGCTTGGGAAGGTGGAGCAATCGCTGCAGATTCTGCATACGACTGGAGTGTACGGGCGACCGGCAGATGTGCGAGCACAGTCTTCGGACCTTATGGAGCAGGGGTGTTAACTCCGGATAATTACTGAGGAAGCACTGCACCACCAGGTTCAAGGTGTGAGCCAGGCAAGGTATGTGTCTGAGTTTTGAAAGGGCTATGGCTGCCACAAAATTCCGGCCGTTATCACTAACTACCTTGCCTGCCTCAAGATGTAGACTGCCCAGCCACGACTCAGTTTGTCGCTGCAAGTAGTCGGCCAGTACCTCCGCGGTGTGTCTGTTGTCGCCCAAACACATTATCTTCAACACAGCCTGCTGACGCTTACCACTAGCTGTTCGATAGTGGGACACCTCGTGTACAACACTGGCAGCTGCGGATGGAGTGCTCGTGCGACTGCGCTCTGTGGACGAGCTTTCGCTTCTGGGGGAGGAGGAGGAGGAGGGTCGAACGCTTACAGCCCAACTGTTTCCTATACCGTGGGCTAGGCAGCACTGTCCCACCGCCGCTGTCCCCTGTGGACCCTGCATCCACCACATTAACCCAGTGCGCAGTGATGGATACGTAACGGTCCTGGCCATGCCTACTGGACCATGCATCTGTTGTGAGGTGCACCTTTCCACTCACTGCTTGCTTGAGTGCATGGACAATGTGGTCTTTCACATGCACGTGGAGGGTTGGGATGGCTTTTCGTGAAAAGAAGTGCCGACTGGGTAGGTCATAGCGTGGTACTGCGTAGGCCATGAGCTCACGGAAAGCTTTGCTTTCAACCAACCCGTAGGGCATCATCTCTAACGAGATTAGTTTGGCAATGTGGGCGTTCAAAGCCAGTGTATGTGGATGAAAGAATGAGTACTTTCTTGTCCTACTCAGAGTCTCTGGTAGGGTGAGCTGGATTTGAGAGCTGCATATGGTGGAACTAGCGGTGGACATGGCGGACTGAGAGAGGGTTGGTGATGGTGATGGTGTTGGTGGTGTTGCTGATGGCCTAGATTCAGTCTTTTGTAGCAATAACATTGTGATTCCATGACTGCTTTGCCCTTGCGACGACACCTCGACATTTGCTGCTGGAGGTTTGCTAACCGGTGGGCTTACAGTGGGGAAGGCGATGTAGCGTTGTTGACTACCTTCATTCGGAGCAGGTGCACATGTGGTACATGAGGTTTGGTAGTCCGTCCACGCTTGCAAGTGCATGGTGGTTAAATGTCTAATCATGCAACTGGTATTCAAATTTCTCATATTTTTCCCTCGGCTAAAGGTCTTTGCGCACTTCTTACAGATAACTTTTGCCTGATCATTAGGATTTTGTTCAAAAAAGTGCCACACTGCACTCTTCCTACTATGGAAGACATTTTGAGACCTTGCACGCTGTGCTAATTTGACCGTCTGGCCAAGTTGTCCTGCAACTCTTTTATTTTTTTGTAACACGTTTTTGGACTGCTACGGTCCTGTCAGATAACAGCTGTTGCGATGTCGTTGCCTGCTGCAGATCCACCTCCTCCTCTTCTGAGCTATTGGCAGTGGCACCCTCTTCCCCCAATGGATGCCAATCTGGGTCAACAACTGGGTCATCCATCACCTCCTCTTCAATTTCATGTGCACCTTCCTCTGTGTCACCGTGTAAGGTGGTATAGTATGCGGGAAGGGGCACCTGAGTTTCATCAGGGTCTGATTGTGCCTCAGTACACTGCGAGGACAATGTAGTGCTCTGAGTGAATGTACCAGCAGAAAAATCTAGCAGTGGCTGTGCATCAGTGCACTCCATGTCAGATTCATCTTGGCCTGGGGAATTCACGATTTGACTTGCTAACCCAGGCATGGTATGTGAAAAGAGCTCCATGGAGTAATCGGTAGTGTGGCCTGCCACATCCTTCACTTTTGGTAGGGGTGAAGGACATAAGGAAAGGTGTTGTTCCTGACCAGGAGCCTCCAATGACGACTCAGTGCTTTCATTTTTTGAAACTTCAGAAGAGGAGGCGAGAGAGCTGGAGGCTGTGTCAGCAATGTAAGGCCGGTTTCACATTAGCGCTTTTTAAGCGCACGCACGGCCGGGGGTAGCTCCGCCCCCGAGCTGGCTCTCTGCCCGGCGTGCCCGCCCCTTGCTTGTAGCGCCGCCTACTAGCGGACAGCGGCGCCTGCGATCGGCGCACCCTATCTTTAGCATAGGGTGCGCAGATCGTGCGCAGGCCGTGCGCTAGTTGCGCTTTGACCTGCGCTGCGCACTTTTGACGGTGCGCCGTGCGCGCCAAAATCAAACTTTTCGGATTTTGGCGCGCACGGCGCACCGTCAAAAGTGCGCAGCGCAGGTCAAAGCGCAACTAGCGCACGGCCTGCGCACGATCTGCGCACCCTATGCTAAAGATAGGGTGCGCCGATCGCAGGCGCCGCTGTCCGCTAGTAGGCGGCGCTACAAGCAAGGGGCGGGCACGCCGGGCAGAGAGCCGGCTCGGGGGCGGAGCTACCCCCGGCCGTGCGTGCGCTTAAAAAGCGCTAATGTGAAACCAGCCTAAGCCAAAACTTGTTCCTGAAGCTTCGGCTTTAAAAGTGGTTTACCTACTCCCAGAAAAGAGAGCCTTCGAGGCCTTGTGGAGCCAGACGATGACGCAGGCTCAACACCTCCTGCCTTAGGTGCTATTGTGCTTTTGCCACTACCATCAGATGCAACACCACCACCACCACCACCACAATTGGGACCAGCTGGCAACCCCTGCCCACTTCCATGGCGTCTTCCACCATACTTGCTCATTTTTGTGAAAATGTACCCAAAATACCACCAGCTATATGGTACTGTAAAACAAGGTAGAAGGTGTATCTACTATTGGTGAGAATTTGAATCTCACTATAGATTTGAGGACACAGAACTATTGTCTCTGGCCCAGTAGAGATTACACCTCAATGTAACAGGCTGAAATTGTATGGTGTATGACAAGGTGGAGGGTGTCTATAGGATTGGTGAGAATTTGGATCTCACTAGAGATTTGAGGACGCTGAACTATTGTCTCAGGTCCAGTAGAGATTACACCTCAATGTAACAGGCTGAAATTGGATGGTGAATGACAAGGTGGAGGGTGTCTATAGGATTGGTGAGATTTTGGATCTCACTATAGATTTCAGGACGCAGAACTATTGTCTCTGGCCCAGGAGAGATTACACCTCAATGTAACAGGCTGAAATTGGATGGTGTATGACAAGGTGGAGGGTGTCTATAGGATTGGTGAGATTTTGGATCTCACTAGAGATTTGAGGACCCTGACAATGATGCTCTTAGTCCAAGTATGGACGCAGGCAGCCTAATAAGCAGGACTGTGCACAGTGCACACACAAAAGGGTGGAAAAATGAACCCTTGGTAACTGTGCAGAAAAGAGGAAGAAAAGAATTTTTGGTTTTAAAAAAACAGTTTGCACAGCAGTGTGCAAACAGCAATGCAGCTATCAGGGAGCCTTATAAGGCAGCCTAATAACCAACAGAGCTGATGCACAAAAATAGAGCCTCCCCTGTCACTGCACACAAAGTGTTGTGTTGTGAGTGGAAATCGCTAACAGCAGAAGCAGTTTTTTGGTTCTTCTTACCTGCCTAACGCTCTCCCTTATTCAGAATCAGCAGCAGCAATCTCTCCCTATGCTAAGATCGCAGAAGTAAGATGGCCTTTTATAGCCCCTGTGACGCCACACAAAGCCAGCCAATCACTTGCATGCCCTTCTCAAAGATGGTGGTGACCGTCCCATGTCATCGCGTTGCCCACAGTGTGCGTCCTCCATCATTGGCTGAAAAAGGGCGCTGGAAGCATCTTTTGAAACGCGACTTTGGCGCTCTGGTCGCCGACCTCGTGGCCGACCTCACGCTATGGTCAGGTGTCGTTTCATGAAACCCGACTTCAGCGAAAGTCGGCGACTTTTGAATATGACCGACCCGTTTCTCTCAACTCTACTCGGGACCTGTTTTATCTTTTGTTATATTGTGTAAAATAAAGCAACTGAAGGACTTATATTTTTTAGTAATACCCTCTGTTTAAGAGGTAAATGCTCTTTAAAAACTATTACAAATAATCAAACATTTTATTATAAAATACATTAATGTTAATGTCTTTTCAGAGAAATAAAACGTATCTAGCTGCTCAAGAACAGATTGCACAGAACATGTAGTATCCAGCGCGAAGCATACAGCTACATCAGTGAGCAAGGCAATTATGGGGGAGGAGAGGGTGTTGATCAGCAACAAAAGTGATAATTAATTCCCACAATCTGCAAAGCAAAAGGAACAGATAGATGCTTGAAGAATTCAACATCATATACAAATATTCTATAAAGATAAGGCCATTAACTCCGTTCCAGCCAATCGTATTACCCTGCACAATGCTTCCCATGTAATGCCATATTATCTCTGCATAGCCTACAGTAGCTTTAACCCTTTAAGGTCTCAGCCAGTTTACATTTTTTTGCATTTTCATTTTCGCCTCACCTTCCTCCAAGAGCCACAACTCCGTTTTTGCACTGACATGGCCATATGAGGGCTTGTGTTTTGCGGCATAAATTGGAAGTTCTAAATTACACCATTCCCTTTAGCATATAACATAAAAAAACAGGAAAAAAGTTTCCAAGTGCAGTGAAATTTAAAAAAAAACAAAAAACAATTCCACTACAGATTTTTGGGGTTTTATTTTTCCTTAATGCATTGTTCAGTAAAAGTGGCAACATTCTGCAGGTCAGCACAATAACTATGATACCAAACTTGTCTAGCATTTATAAATATTTCAACGGCACATAAAAATTCTCAGCTTTGTAAAGAGCCATTTTCTTAGGCCCAGAACTTTTTGCTTCTGTTAAGGGCAGCCAAGGTGTAGTTTCTCATGGTATCATTTTGGAGTACATATAATATTTAGTCACTTTATATAGTATTTTTGAGAGGCGCAGTAGCCTCAGTTTTGGTATTTTGATTTCATTTTTTTATTTTACCATATGGGCTAAATAAAGTGGCTTTTTACAGATACAGTGGGGAAAAAAAGTATTTAGTCAGTCAGCAATAGTGCAAGTTCCACCACTTAAAAAGATGAGAGGCGTCTGTAATTTACATCATAGGTAGACCTCAACTATGGGAGACAAACTGAGAAAAAAAAATCCAGAAAATCACATTGTCTGTTTTTTTTTCATTTTATTTGCATATTATGGTGGAAAATAAGTATTTGGTCAGAAACAAGCAATCAAGATTTCTGGCTCTCACAGACCTGTAACTTCTTCTTTAAGAGTCTCCTCTTTCCTCCACTCATTACCTGTAGTAATGGCACCTTTTTAAACTTGTTATCAGTATAAAAAGACACCTGTGCACACCCTCAAACAGTCTGACTCCAAACTCCACTATGGTGAAGACCAAAGAGCTGTCAAAGGACACCAGAAACAAAATTGTAGCCCTGCACCAGGCTGGGAAGACTGAATCTGCAATAACCAACCAGCTTGGAGTGAAGAAATCAACTGTGGGAGCAATAATTAGAAAATGGAAGACATACAAGACCACTGATAATCTCCATCGATCTGGTGCTCCACGCAAAATCCCACCCCGTGGGGTCAGAATGATCACAAGAACGGTGAGCAAAAATCCCAGAACCACGCGGGGGGACCTAGTGAATGAACTACAGAGAGCTGGGACCAATGTAACAAGGCCTACCATAAGTAACACACTACGCCACCATGGACTCAGATCCTGCAGTGCCAGACGTGTCCCACTGCTTAAGCCTGTACATGTCCGGGCCCGTCTGAAGTTTGCTAGAGAGCATTTGGATGATCCAGAGGAGTTTTGGGAGAATGTCCTATGGTCTGATGAAACCAAACTGGAACTGTTTGGTAGAAACACAACTTGTCGTGTTTGGAGGAAAAAGAATACTGAGTTGCATCCATCAAACACCATACCTACTGTAAAGCATGGTGGTGGAAACATCATGCTTTGGGGCTGTTTCTCTGCAAAGGGGCCAGGACGACTGATCCGGGTACATGAAAGAATGAATGGGGCCATGTATCGTGAGATTTTGAGTGCAAACCTCCTTCCATCAGCAAGGGCATTGAAGATGAAACGTGGCTGGGTCTTTCAACATGACAATGATCCAAAGCACACCGCCAGGGCAACGAAGGAGTGGCTTCGTAAGAAGCATTTCAAGGTCCTGGAGTGGCCTAGCCAGTCTCCAGATCTCAACCCTATAGAAAACCTTTGGAGGGAGTTGAAAGTCCGTGTTGCCAAGCGAAAAGCCAAAAACATCACTGCTCTAGAGGAGATCTGCATGGAGGAATGGGCCAACATACCAACAACAGTGTGTGACAACCTTGTGAAGACTTACAGAAAACGTTTGACCTCTGTCATTGCCCACAAAGGATATATCACAAAGTATTGAGATGAAATTTTGTTTCTGACCAAATACTTATTTTCCACCATAATATGCAAATAAAATGAAAAAAAAAACAGACAATGTGATTTTCTGGATTTTTTTTTCTCAGTTTGTCTCCCATAGTTGAGGTCTACCTTTGATGTAAATTACAGACGCCTCTCATCTTTTTAAGTGGTGGAACTTGCACTATTGCTGACTGACTAAATACTTTTTTTCCCCACTGTATGGCAGTACTGTATATGCTTATTTTTTTCTATTTTTAAACTGGGGAAAGGGAGGGGTGATGATTTTAATTTTATTGTATTCTTTATTTATTTAAAAACTGTTTAATATTTAAAAAACTTTTTTTTCTTACTTTTTTTTAGTCCCCATGGGTTATATGAATCTGCAGTGATTTGATCACATGTACTATATACTGCGATACTCCAGAATTACAATATATAGTACAAATCATGGTCTCCTATGAAGCCCAGCCTGTGGTTGAGCTTCACAGAAGTAATGAAATGTCAGGAAAGAAGCCTTCAACAGCCCCCTGGCTGCAGTGGAAACACCTTCAGCACCCTGTGATCACACAGGAGACCCATAGGTGCCCATATAAACAAGCCACCAGAATGGCTGCAGCCTTTCAGAGAAAAATATACTAATAGTCAACCCCACAGCGGGCAGGGAGAAGCCGCAGGAGACCACCTGTCCAACTAGTCTACAGTGCGGTCCCCGGCAGCTTCTCCCCGCCCGAAGCACTGGAGATACCGGTCTCTGCATATATGTGCATGTAGGCAAAAAACTTTCAGCCACTGGCAGCGAGCGGGAAGAAGACAACTGCATTTAAAGTATGTTTTTCTTGAAACGCTGCAGTGTTTCAGAGTCAAACATATCTGCGTTCATCCAGCCAGAACTGTATACATGTTGCCCATGGATTGGGCAGCATGTGTTAGCTGACAGATTCCCTTTAAATGCGTCTGTCAATTATAAACAGTGGCCATTAATGGATTAAATAGCAGTGACAGAGTAAGCAACATTCAACTAAGGTCGCTCCATAGAGAATAATTGAGGTGGAGTTAATAACGCACACCTCCTCTGTATGAAAGCCAGGGCTCTGCGGGCCTGATTCCCAGATTATAAAGTTCCATTCTTGGGATTAGACGGGGTCCACCTAATGATAACTTACTGTATTGGGAATAACCCCTTAAAGTCTGTACTGCAAGGCAGAGTTTACAGATGTGGCATTCATGATCACTTAAACAGTAAGTAAGAAAGCAAGAGGTAAGGTCCTGGATGGACCTTATGTGGTGGTTGTTCTAGGTAATGTAAAGTCTGTACCAATAACACTAGGTTACAGAGGGAATTTTAATTCGACTGGATTTTGGGTCCAGCATTTACAAGCAACCAAAAGATTCTGGGTGGGAAAGGTTGTTCCCATAATCCAGCCTGAAGTTTGCAGACCTAATAACAGCAGCTGGGTTATATCAGCAGGGGGGATTTGGGCTGGGAATGAACAGAAGTGTTTGTTTGATGAACACATTTCAAAACTGCTTGAGCTGATACTGCCAGGAAGACAAAGATTGGTGAGGCTGCTACATTTACTTTGTTCATTGCACCCTAGGAAAGAACTGTTTATGTTGTGCATTTGTACTGAAGGAAGGCTGTTTTCATTTTGGAGCTGTAAAATTTATCATTAACAATAAAATAAACCTTACACTGTTTTAATATAAAAACCCTGTGCATATGTGTATCCAAGCGGCTACCAGAGAGCTGACCCCCTAAAATTACTGTAACATTTCTAATCAATCAAAATGGTACCAAGACACTGCCACAAATTGATGTTCTGCACAGTGGAGGTCAATATCAGAATGAAGTTCCTTAAGTCCATTATATTATCAGAAAAACTAAATACAATAGGACTGATTTACTAACCTACATGCACTGGAACACTAGCTTAATTTTGCCTTATATGCCCTGCACCACAGTCATCACCTTTTTTACTCATTTTTTGACTCACTTGATAAGGAACTTGGCCTATCAGAATGGGAATGTGGCTTGATAGGAGACATAGCAAAGCCTAGACTGTGATTTTGTGTGCTGAAATTGAGCCAAAATTTGGTGTTACTTAGTGGACCAAAGTAAGCCATCTAATGGTATAATGCCACCGCAGTTTAAAGATGCTCCATATTTATCAAACTTTTAATGCCCAGTATGTCTGGTATCTTGTTCATGTTTGCACTGTCTAAAAGTTGGCCAATTTTAGTAAATGAGCCTCAATGTCCAATGTCTGCAGGGAGCAATAATCATCACTGTTGAACTAGTCATACGGTTAATGGGAATACTTTTTGTTGTCAGCTGTTGCGCTGGAGAAGGGAGCAAGTTGGAACTCATCGGCTAGGCTTGCGGGTCCTGCATTTCCATCTAAGTCACAACATCTGCAGGGCAGGGAGGAATAGATCTGTCATTCAGCCATATATCAATGCAATGTGACAAAAGAGCTCTTGTCAGTGTGAGTGAAAAAATCCAAAGAAATGGAAAAAAAGCCGGGCTTCTTAAAATCGCGCTCACCAGAAACACACCTTCCGCAGCAGAGGTAACAGAAAAAATCCTTTAATGAGCCAACGCGTTTCGTGGCTTAAACCAGCCACTTCATCAGGGCCACTGATGAAGTGGCTAGTTTAAGCCACGAAACGCGTAGGCTCATTAAAGGATTTTTTTTCCATTTCTTTGGATTTTTTCATTTATTGCCAGCGGGACACCAGCGACGACCGGATATCTAGGAGTGATTCCCAGTTTGTTGTGACTCACACAACTATAGCAGGTGAGTCTAACTGATTGGGGATTTCATTGTGGTTTCTTAATAGACGATACACCCTATGTGCGCTTCCTATATTTGCTTATTCCTGTCAGTATGAGAAAAATTTTGAATATATTCCATCATGGGACGTAACTATTATAAGAAAAGGAAGAGATATCACACGTTCTGGATTATTGGAGCCTGATTATTACTGCTGTATTGTAGGGGTTTCTGACATTACTAAATATAAACAGAAAGAACCATTATAAAAATACTAGCAATAAAAAATAGCAGGTTCTGTGGACATAAATTACGATTGTAGAGGCAAAAATAAAACTATAAATTATTTTTATGAATGAATGAATAGCTCACCTGCACAACCTCATTTCTCACACCGACTGTGTAGAGCCAGTCATTGACTTTAGGGTATCGGTTCAGCATCTGTGTTCTCTCCGAATGAGGCACTTGAAGCTTGCACTGAAGCTGCTTGCTAATATAATTCATCAGCTTGGCCTGCAAGAATAAAGTACAATATTCATATATATATATATATATTCATATATCGCTTTGCTGCCTGTAAGTGCATTTCTAAAAGAACAGTAACAAAGTAATATCAGGAACAGATTCGGAATCTTGTGACATGTCTATGACCACTCCTAGTCAGACGTGTCAGAAAGTTGTCCTGTTATTCCTATAAATGAGAGAGAAAATAATTTGTATTGGGAACCTGTCCATAATTTATGCAGCCTGGACCATGGGCATCAGGAATGTGAGACTGGCTCCTGTACTGCAAACATCCATGTTTTACTCTAAAACACTGCAAAGTTTCCGAGAAAAATGTAGCTAAAAGTGCAGAAAGGGAAGTCCAAGAGGCAGGTCTCTGCTGGCTTCTCCTCACCTACTCAGCTAGATTGACAGCCAAATACCGACTTGGGCTGAATTTCTTGGCATTTGAAATCCCACAGGCCCATGCTGTCCCCGTCCCCAAGAAACAGATGAGATATATTACTATTGTTACCCTGGATGGAGGAAAGCAAGATTTACTACAAGACCAATATTTGTAATGATACCTGTGGCCTGCTGGGGTTAGTGATGGAGTCAGCGACTTTGTGCTCTGTTACAACTTTTAACAGTGTCTTGAACACCGATTCTGCTAACAACGTAGCAGACAAGGTGGCCCACGACCAGACAGGCCCTTCTGGCATTTGCCAGATTACCAGTCTGGCCCTGCTGACAGCTCTCTGTATAGCGAGAGACCGGTCAGCAGTGTTGGATTGGGGTGCCAAGGGCCCACCAGTAACCAACTCCAGGGCCCCACTTTTCCGCTACAGGCAAGTGTGACATTACCGTCAATCATACATTTATATACACTGAACTGGGTAGATTGGTAAATGAAGAAGGTAGCTACCTTTGTCTGTACATAGGGATTCGAGTATATTGTGCCAACTACTGCTTATATAAGAGGGTGATTGCACATGGGCCCACCAGAGGATTTTCCTGTTCTCCTTTGGGCGAGTCCAAGCCTGCTAGTCAGTCTACCTGAGCAGATTGGACTGCTGTTCAGTTGAAGTGGCTTTGATACACAAAGGCCCCTATTAATCAAGTCCCACTGTATTCACATCAGGCTTAATGAGGGAGCGTGCAGGAGTCAGAGAGACATGAGTCATTAAAGGACTCTGTCAGCACATAATGTATGATCAAACTAAGTCCTGCCGCTTGGTGCATAATGGCAGGGCCAATCATTAAATACACGTTCTTACCTGCTTGTTTTTCCTCAATCTCGATCCCCCTTTCCTTTAATTGAAAGCTCAGGATTCAAAGAGTCAGAGAAAGGTGGAGATTGATGGAAAACATGCAGGTTGTAAGGTGTATTTAATTAATTGGCGCTGCCATGATGTGTTCAGCTCCTGTACTTGGTTTGAACTGTCGTTCTGTGCTGACAGAGTCCCTTTAAGAGGCCACTTTCTGAGTCAGGCAAGCCTGAAAAGTGATGTGCAACTCACTACAAATCCAACTTCAGTCAGCGGCTAGGGTAAGATTTATGGCACGAATTTCGCTGCAACTAGTCATGATTTTGACAAGTGGTCATCTCCACGCAGTGTAATGCCCCCGTCATGAGCCAGTTTTGCACAGTCGCGTCCAAGCTTTAATGACAGGACTAGCCAAAACTGTTATGAAAACATCAAATCGCAACATTTTTAAACTCTGCAACGTTTCAAAGTGTTTTACGCCACAATTCTGGCATAATTGCTTTAATAAATCTGGGCCAAAAGTTTCATAGAAACTTGCATAAATTTGTACATATAACCAAAACATCTCTTTAATAGTGGACTAACTTGAAAGGTTATGGATCATCAAAACAAGAGGATCTTCTATTATCAAGACCAGTGCAGATGAAACATCCAGAATTGTGAAGATCAATTTTATACCATGTAAATGGAAAACAAATTCTTCAAAGGGAAAGGCATGCAGAGCCTACAAACAGATATGTGACTTTATGGTTTCACACTCACTGTGCTATTTAATGTATACAGGAAATATAAAACCAGATTTCATTATTATCTGTGCTATGGAAAATATTAACAGAAGGATGTTTCCCACACACGTTCAGCTACCATGTTACATTTCACAAGTTTTAAACCATAACCATTATAAGCCTATATCATGACTGAAAATGTTAGATGAAGACATAAATGTTGCATAAAGAATTAAGACATCAAATGAGGTTTCCTGTCATAATGTTTTAAGTCTTATAAATAGGATGGGTCATAACCACTTGAACCTGCACTTAGCTGGAGAACAACATTTTTTTAGCCCACTTATGTTTGATCTCTTCTCAATAAATGAATAGGGTACATAGCGAGAAGCAGCTGTAACCACATGCTAGCACTCACTGACAACCAGCTCTGTACTGATGCATTGGTGAGCCTGGTATCAGTGACGGGGCGTTGTTATGGCCACCACTCACTGTGGACTGAGTGGTGGCTGAAGCCGCACCGGCAGCGCATCTATGACTGAAAGCCGGAGGTTGCCAGGAGGAATAAAGTGTGTCAACCGCATGGCTTTACAACGATATTAACCTGCAGATTAACCCCATATCTGCAGATTAATAGAGTTTGGGTACATAACAGGTAAAAATGGGATTTAATTTAGTTATGAAACCAAACAACAATTCAAAATTCAGAAGTAAGCCTAAATCTGAATGAGTGATAATTTTGTGAGTGACCTGGTCAGATTCCTGACTTGAAACCTCATGAGGAACTGAGCAAATAACACAGAGTTCATCAGTACATCCAAATGTAAATGCTCATGTTCTCAAATGATGCTAGGATAACGGGAGAACACACAGCTCGAGACGGTAGTACGGCCATGTCGCTGGTCCGAAGTGCACTGCCCCCAGCAAGGACCACAGAATAATCCTTCATAGTGGACCTGTCGCCAGACTTTAAAATACAAACTGTGTAGTTTTGGACTGGATATTCAAAGGTTCAGGGAATGAAGACAAACAAGTAATTTGTACAAGTACGGATACAATTTATAACCTGTACGATCCATTTTATTACTAAGTGGCATTAAAAAACCCTGAGTTTGAAGCTTTACAAGAAGTAATAACTGAAGCTTATAAGCGCAGTCATCCTGTAAAACCAACATATAATATATATTATTTTTAACTTGTCAGTTTTAAGATATTTAACAGCTGGCAGTAGAAGGACCCAAACTTGGCACAATAGCTAAAAACAGAGCACATGTTGGGATAGGAATGTGAATCTCATGACAGCAAGACAACTGTGATGACTATGTAAGTTTCCATAGAATCCAATCATCACATACGGTGGGGGGTGGGCAGAAGGGTTAAAGAGTTATTAATTATATATTATGTCATTTCCAAATAAATCTTGATGACAAATAAAATAAATATTATAAACATTTTTCAGCCAGTAAACAAAATAAAATACAAAGTAACAATCTAACAAATAGGATTACAGTGCATGTAACACAGCAGTTTGGAAGGAGCAGGCTGTATGAAAGTGGAGGCTTGCCAAGATACAGGCTACACACACTTCACCCATCGCCCCTTAAAAAATGCATGTTAGGGCAGTCTCACATGTCCAGATAATTCCGGTACCGGAAAAAATGGTACCAGAGCTGTCCGTGTGTATACGTGGTACATCCATGTGGCACACGTGTGGCAATCGTGTGCCGCACCAGGACCACACGGATTGCCGCCGGGGAAGAAGCACTACAGTAAGCGCTGTTCCCCGGCGGCTGGTGCTGAACGCGGCGGTCATTCTTCTCTCCTGCTCTGCCGGCAACAGCGAGCAGGAGAGAAAGAATGAATGAAAACCTGACGTTTGTCCCCTTCTGTTTGTGAATCAACCCAGCAAAACTCACAGCTGGGGGCTGCTATTCTCAGGCCGGTAAGGGGTCATTGATCTTGGCCCCCCCAGCCTAAAAACAGCAGCTGCTCAAAAAAGGCGCATCTATTGGATGCGTCTATTCTGGAGCTTTGGCCGGTTCTTCCCACTTGCCCTGTAGCGATGGCAAGTGGGGTTAATGTCACCTTGCTATTGTAAGGTGACATTAAGACCGGCTTAGTAATGGAGAGGTGCGGTTTTACCTGCGGTTCCGCAGATAAGAATCCGCAGACCAATCCGCAGTGTGTGCACATAGCCTAAAACTGCACTAAAACTGCAGGTAAAACGCAGGTCATTTTACCTGCAGATTTAGCAAAATCTGCGCAGAAAATTCCACAGCAGAATCCGCACCGTGTGCACATAGAGCAGACAGCCCAGATGAATTTAGCAGAACGGTTATAACAAGCCCTGAAGTCTTCATGGGAACTACTTTGGAAACCTTGGCAGCTTGCTACTTGCAAAACAAAAATTCTGAGAAGAGAATGAACTTAGATGATTTAATGACGCAGATAAACTGTATAAACATCTCAGCTCTCAGATTTAAGCATATATTTTGCCTGTAACTATTGAGAAAATTAAAGGGGTCTTCGGCTGGTTTCACACTTGCGTTTTTTTGCGCTGCATTTTTGTGCATACATGCGCATGCGTTTTTTTGTAGTGTAAGCCCAGGCGCACAAAATGCAACCAAAATGCAACCGCGCGGCGCTTAGAAACCTGCTGTTTACCTTGGATACGAGCTGGGAGCTCGCTGATTGTTGTTCTCCCGCCTGCCACACGCAGCGATGCGTGCTGGCCAGAGGGTCCAACGATCAAAAAAAAGTCTAGGGTTTTTGAGCACGATCAGCGATACCCGGCAGGGGGGTCGGTCGCTGATAGGTGTCACACACAGCGATCTCACTGGTCAGATCTCTGTTGCGTTACAAAACTTGTGACTCAGAAGTGATCTCGCTAGCGATCTCGCTGTGTGTGACGGGGGCTTTACACACAGTTGTTAGCCTGAATAAAGATAATGAAAATAGGCTGCTTGGCACCATACATTACTTTTTTTTTTTTTTGCTTCTTATGATTTTCAGTTAATACTATATTTTTAACATTTTACTCTTTCAAACCACATATTCAAGCCCTTGCCTCCTCCTGCCGCCTCAAACTCAAAAATATTTCCCGGATCCGCACATTCCTCAACCATGAAACCACAAAAACACTAGTGCATGCCCTTATCATCTCCCGCCTCGACTACTGCAACCTCCTACTCTCTGGCCTCCCCTCTAGCACTCTGGCACCAGTCCATCCTACACTTTGCTGCCTGACTAATCCACCTGTCTCCCCGCTATTCTCCAGACCCCCCCCATGCCAGGCCCTTCACTGGCTTCCTATTGCCCAGAGGCTCCAGTTCAAAACCCTAATCATGACATACAAAGCCATCCACAACCTGTCTCCTCCATACATTTGTGACATGGTCTCCCGGTACCTGCCAGCACGCAACCTTCGATCCTCTCAAGATCTCCTTCTCTACTCCCCCCTTATCTCTTCTTCCCAAAACCGCATACAAGACCTCTCCCGTGCTTCCCCCATACTCTGGAACTCTCTACCCCAACACATCAGACTCTCACTAACAACGGAAACCTTCAATAAGAACTTGAAGACCCACCTGTTCTGAAAAGCCTACAGCCTGCAATGATCCTCAGTCTACTGAACCACCGCACAACCAGCTCTACCCTCTCCTAGTGTATCCTCACCCATCCCTGTAGACTGTAAGCCCTCACGATCAGGGTCCTCTCTCCTTCTGAACTTGAGTGTCCAATGTCTTACACATGTTTATTGCACCTGTCTATATTTCCCCTTTTCATAAGTAAAGCACCATGGAATATATGGCGCTACATAAATGTATAATAATAATAATAATAATAATAATAATAATAATAATTTTACAATAGGATAAAATTAACATAAATGCTGAAACTCCTTCATGTATGATCCACACACAAACAGGCTTTTAAGAGCAGTGCTCATTATATAAACGATGCCTGTGCAGCCCGCCATATACTCCGCATCATACATGTCTACAGCGTACTGCAAGGAATTTTAGTGTTAGTGTTAATTTTCTCCTATTGTAATATGATCCCCACAAACAGGCTTCTGCAAGCAGCGCTCATTAGAAAAGATCTGCTGTGCAGCCAGCCACATAATTTTGTCTTTATTGAAGCTGCTGCACCTGCTACTCCCATAATTTATTAAGACATGGTGTTACTTATAATTAACCCCTACGTTCTCTAGATAGCTGGAGACCTAAGGTTACTAGAAAAAAATTCGTTATTTTACACAATTTTTGGAAGGTAGCTGATGGGCATGGTCACACGTATTAAAACATGTAATTACGGTACTTTGGAATCCAAAGCATATATCAGAGGCAGAATCTCAGGTTCTTGGTATGGATTTGCAATATGAACTCCTGCAAGCCTGCACGTTGATTAGCTCAATCCCTAAGGTCATGTGCACATGTTCAGTATTTGGTGAGTTTTTTTTACCTGAACGCCAAAACCAGGAGTGAGTGATAAATACAGAAGTGGTGATGTGTTTCGATTTTCTTTTCCTCTCATTGTTCCAATCCTGGTTTTGGCATACAAATACTGAGGTAAAAAACTCACCTAATAATGAATGTGTGCACGTGCCGTAGAGGTGTGTGCCCACAATGTCTTTTTCAGGCGGGTCAACTCTGAAAAAAAATCGCCTGAAAATACGCTAAACTTTCAAAAGAATGAACAAAAAATGCATTTCTATGTGAACACAATTTGCTGCTCAAATGTTCAGCCTTTTGAACTTTAGGCTTCCAAAAACACAAACTAATTAAATGGAGTGACATAACCATTCTTCAGGAGACTTCATCTTGGAAGCAGCTCACTAGTTTATTACGGTACATACAAAAGTTAAAATAAAAGCCAGCGGCCAAGGGCGTCACATAAAATTGTCCGTCCGAGTGGATGCCAAAAAAGACACTTCAGGACAAAAGCCAACGGCGTGTTCTGAAATGGCTTCCTCCTGAGAAACTCACTGGGTTCACACTCGTCTTTAAGACGTCATGTGCACATCACCCTTCATCTAAGTGACATGTTATTTATTGACGCAGCTTTTGAAACAGCGCCAGACTAAAAAAAAGGTGTGAAATGGCTGGCATGCCTCCGGCTGTGAGTGCCTCAGACAGGCAATTGGGATGTAAGGAGTTTTCCTGCTTCAGTATTAAACCAAGAAGAATAGTCTGGGGGCCTAATTTTAAGATATGATAGTCCCCACTTTTAGGGCTATCAATAGATCTCAACCTATTATTTGGCAAGGAAAGAGAGTCAACTTAACGTTACAAGGTGTCTGTTGTATGAATTCCCCACACTGAGGTGTCAGAGAAACATCTATAGCAATAATGAAGAGAAGGGAAAAGGGTCCAAGGTCTGGGTGGGGAGTCCATGGTATAAAAAAATACAGATCGCTATTTCATAGGTTAAAACCTGAATGAATTCAAAGATGGATCATGTACAAAAGGAAGAAAACTGTCATGTCCGCCATGTTTGTCATGTCTGCCATGTCTGTTTTGTCTCAAGAACTCCTGGAGCGATGTGCATGTGCATATCTTGTCTGCTGTCCTGCATGTTCGCTAGAGCAGTGTACACACTCCCCTCATGTCTGAGCTGCAGGATGCCTGCGTTTCTGCTCTGCCTTCTGTGATCTTCTCGTCTTGTCTAGAGTCCCTGATCATGTGTCCCTGCCTGGATCCTGCACTGTCTGGTTCTACAATCATCTCGTCATGTCTGGAACGCTTATCATGTGACGTTTCCTAAAGATCCTGCACTGTCTGGTTCGGTAATCATCTCGTCATGTCTGGAACTCTGATCATGTGACTGTGCTCTGTTATCCTGTGGATCTGAACCCGGAAGTGGTCCCCTGGTCCTGACCACCTGGAAGAGGAGGTGCTATGCCCTATATCAAGCCGCCCCTTCCTATGCTCAGGGCCTGAGTATTGTGTGGTGTCCCTGCATGGCTGCTTGGTCTGTGGGGCGCTTCCTCTATTCTGTGCCCTTGCACTCTGCTCTGTCGTGCACCTCTGCACACGCTCCGTGCTCGTACTCCATCTCTTGTCCCGTGCCTTGTCTTATGTTTGTCCATTGTGCCATGTTCGTCCTTGTCCTGCTTGGACTTGTAGTCCTTCTGTTATTCTCTGCCTTGCTCCTCCCTATGGTCTCTGCCTTTGCTTGCTCTGCCTCTCTCTCTCCTATGGTGCTCTGTAGTGCTCCCTGGTACACGCACCATTCCTCCTCTCTTTCCTCTTGTGCTCTTTTCCATGTCTAGTCCCAAGGCTCTCCGTTGGCCCGGCTCTGGGCTTCGGCCTATGCTCCGCTGCTAGACTCTTTCCTATTATGCTCTCTTGCACGTTTCTAGGCTAGTCCCAAGGTTCTCCCTTGGCCCAGCTCTGGGCTTTGGCCTACGCTCTGCTGCTAGCTCTGTTCTTGCTCTGACCTGATTCCGTGTTTCTGCCTATGCTTCCATCCCTGGTTCCGTACTCTGCCTAAGCCCTGCCTTGTTTCTCGTCTTGTCTTCCCTTGCTCTGTTTCTTCGTATGCTCTTTGCATACGCCTGGCCTTCCTAGCCTCCTGTTTGTGCCTCAGCCGTGCCCGCCCTAGCCGTGCTCGCCTGCTTGTGCCTCAGCCGTGCTCGTCGGTCAGTGACAGCTGTGTCGCCTGCCATGCCTCAGTCGGGTTCGCTGGAGTCTTGCCCGTCTGTCAGTGCCGCAGCCCGATCAGCTAGCCAGTGCCCCGGCCGTGCCCTCTGTGCTCCCTTGCACTTCACGCTGTTTCCGCACTGTGCTCTCTAAAGCATGCGCAGGCCCTCGCCTGCCCATGGCATACCTCCCCGTGCTTATATAATAGTACGTGCAGGTTTGGCCATGTACCCTGTCGTGCCCTCCTGCACGCACAGGTCCTAACCTGGTTCTTGAACCCTGTCCCTGGCGTGCCTCTCTGTATGCGCAGGACTCTGCCTCGCCTGGACCCTGGCGTGCCCCTTTGCACGCTCAGGACTGTCTCGTACCTTGTGCCTTGGTGTGTCCCCTACACACGCACCTAGCCTTGAACCCTGGCGGGTCCCCTACACACGCACCTAGCCTTGAACCCTGGCGTGTCCCCTACACACGCACCTTGTCTTGCACCTAGCCTTGGACCTCGGCGTGTTCCCTATCACGCACCATGCCTGGATATCTGTCGTGCCTCCTTGCCTGGAACCTGGTTTGCCTGCCGGATGCCCGGAACCTGCCGATCGCTGCCAGAGATCATGAGCTGGATGACTGCGGCCTGACGTCCTGAGCTGATGTCCGCAGCCTGATGCCTTGATGATGTCGATCGTTGCCAGCAGTCCGGAGTCCGATGCCATCGTGCCGTTGCCCGTACCTAGGCGTGCCACCTGGCACGTACCATGCTATGGACCTTGGCGTGCCCACGCGCGCACCTTGCACGTTTTGCTTGTTTACACTGTATGTGATCAGTTATTCTAATGAAGTTACCTTGCACCTACGTCTTGTCTCGTCTTGCTTCCTGCTCGTCATTGTCATCAGACACTCGTCTAGTGTCCCCTGAGCCGGCCGTCTGGTCCCAGCAGTCGTGGTGGCTCACCCCCTTGGTCTTGCCCCTGACACTCCCTGTATAGGGGGTGGATTCTCACAAGGTAAGCTCGCCCTCGGGGGTGGGTGCCATGACCCAGAGGGCCCACTCAAAAAATGGGCTCAGCAGGAGCTGAGTCCGTCACAAAAACGCAAACCTACGCGTTTCGGCTACATGCCTTATGTGCTATCAGTAGTGCAAAGGTGCTAATTTATGGTGAAATGCCACAAGTTCATTCACAGCCAATATTATATCACTACGGGTATGTGCGCACATTGTGGATTTGCATTTGTAAAAATCTGCGAGGATTCTTACTCTCTTTGGGTATGTTTACACGGTCAGTAAATGCTGCGGATTGGACGCTGCGTACAGCCGCAGCGACGAATACGCAGCATCCAGATGTTGCAGCATAGTGGTGGGGATCTTATGAAATCCCATCTCTGCTACGCGTTCAAACACGAATGTGGCACACCCGTGTATACGCACATGCAGCACGTCTTTATAGACCACAGCATGTCTATTTATCTTGCGGAGAAGCTCAGTGTCCGCAAGATAAATAGCACCATTCTGTGTATAGGATGCATTCATTCCACAAGTGTTCAATGAACACATGCGGAATCACCGCGCGTACAAAAGGGCAGCGCTTTGGGTGGAGCTGCGTCCAAAGCGCTGCCAATATGCCCCATGGAAACATACTCTTGGCAGAAAGCGGAGATGAAAATCCGTGCGGATTTGATGCGGATTTTCATGTGAATTTGTAACCTAAATATACATTATTTAACAAAAAAAAAAAAAATTATGATGTTATTTCCTTGTCTAACCTCTTCTTTTACATACCCTATTGAAGACAATGATATCATTTCATACCATGTTCAAATATAATGTTTACACACACAAAAAACAAATATAAATGCATATAATATATATCTATATATTCAAATTCACAGAAGCTTTATTGTCAGGACTAAATACGCATTCGTTTTACCACAGCAAGTGTACAAAAGGGAATAGGGATAGGGACTGTAGGGATGTTGGGTAGGGGCTGTAGGAAAGATGGATGGGGCAGATCCAGGATGGGGCTATAGAAGTCCATGGCATAGGGAAGGGGGATGGGGCAGATCCAGGGTGGGGCTATAAAAGTCCATGGCATAGGGAAGGTGAATGGGGGGCATGGGGCAGATCCAGGGTGGGGGCCATAGAAGTCCATGGCATATCATAGTTCTCTTTCTCGCAGTCTATGACATTCGCTCACATATTGTGCTGCTATCTCCACTGCTCTCTCTTCTTCCCCCAGCAGGATATATATTTTCTCTTCCTCCTTCATGGTGATGAAATTCGGGAAGAGATGTGAGAGTCTCCTGAAGTGAGTGTCCCTCACTGCTATTTTGGGCAGTGTAGCAGGAAGTGGGTCTCATCCTCCAGCGCCTCCTGGTCACAGTGTTGGCACAGTCTTTCCTCCCTGGGCTTGTAGCTCTGCCTGTGTCGGCCGGATTCGATGGCCAGACTGTGGGCACTGAGTCTATATCGGCTCAGAATCTTGCGGTCTCTGGGGTCTGGGACTTTCTCCAGATATGGGACCAGTCTATAGTCTCTCTGTAGACTCCGGTACATGGTCAGTTTCTGTGAGCTGATGATGTTGTTCTTCCAGTCACTTACGTACCTCTCCTGGCCTTCGTCTACCATCTTCCTGATTCTGGCTTTTGTGAGGTTGTTGTGATTTGTGTTCTGGTCAGGATGGGTGAGCTGTTCCAAGGGTCCTGGTTTTTCTGTTTCACCTACATGTGTCAGGGCTTTATGGTGATGGGAGCTTGGATTGCTCCTACGTAGGTGAGCCCGGAATGACAGTGCCCTCTTTAGAACCGTTAGGTGTAGAGGGAATCTGCCCAGCTCGGCCCGAGGTGCTTCGATGGACTTGGAGAAGGTGCTTGCAGAATACTAGGTGGAATATTTATGATGGGCTTGAATCCCACCTTGACCAATCTGGGTAGGTGTGAGGACCCCAGACTTCGCTGCAATACAGGAGGATTGGGGCGATGATAGTCTAAGATTTTTAACCAGACCCTCACTGGTGGCTTCACATGGTAGAGTTTCCTTCGGATGGCATAGAAGGTTTTGCAGGCCTTGTCTTTCAGGGTCTCTATGGCTTGTTTGAAGCTCCCTGACCGGTGAATCTCTAGGCACAGGTAGGTATATTTGTCTGTTCCTGTAAGGGCGCAGTTGTTGAGGACAAATGAAAGGTGCTGGTCTGATTTTCTCTTTCTCTTCTGGAACACCATGATGTTGGTTTTCTTTAGGTTGACTGGTAGTGCCCAGGTGGAGCTGAAATATTTCTAAGATTTTCAGGTTGTCTTGGAGGCCTTTCTCGGTTGGTGACAGAAGCAGCAGGTCATCTGCATACAGCAGGAATTTCACCTGTGCATCGTGGAGGGTGACACCTGGTGCTGTGGAAGATTCCAGAGCGGTAGCCAGCTCATTGATGTAAATGTTGAAGAGCGTTGGGCTTAGGCTGCAGCCTTGTCTGACTCCCCGGCTCTGCTGGAAATAGGCCGTTCTTCTGCTGTTCACACTCACACTGCAGAGGTTCTCGGTGTAGGAGCTTTTGATAACATCGTAGGTCTTTCCTCCTATTCCGCTCTCCAGCAGTTTCAGGAATAAGCCTGGGTGCCACACCGAATCAAAGGCCTTTTTAAAGTCCACGAAACAGGCGTATATCTTCCCATTCTTTGTATTGTGGACGTGTCTCTGAATGAGGCTGTGCAGGGTGTAGATGTGGTCAGTAGTGCGGTGGTTTGGCATGAACCCTGCTTGGCTCTTGCTGAAGACGTTGTGCTCGGTGAGGAAACTGAGGATCCTCTTGTTCAGGATGCTGTTGAACAGTTTTCCCAGGTTGCTGCTGACACATATGCCTATGTAGTTGGCAGGGTCATACCTGTCCCCATTCTTGTGGATGGGTGGGATGAGGCATTGGTTCCAGGTACGAGGGAAGTAGTCGGCACTTAGCACAATATTAAAGAGTTTAACCATTGCGGCCTGTATTTCTGGTGGGCTGTACTTCAGCATTTCTGGTAGGACTCCATCCAGGCCACCGGCTTTTCTACATCTTATGGAAGAGATTCTCTCTGCTACTTCCTGTAATGTAATAGGTGTATCCACGGGGTTTTTGAAATTTTTTATTTTTCCTCCGTTGCTTTTAGTTTTGCCATTATGCTTTCCTGTTCTTGGCTTAGTTCTTCCTTTGGAATGTCTTTATAGAGGTCTCTGAAGTACTGGAGCCAGATGTTGCCATTTTGGATATGGATGTTGTTTTTTTGTCTTTTGTGCCCATGTGGTTCCATAGTTCCCAGAAGGAGTTGTCTTGGAGGGCATCTTGGAGTTGGTTAAGTTTGGTGGAGATGTAACTCTGCTTCTTCCTCCTGAGAATGGTTTTGTACTGCCTTTGTATGATTTCATAGGCTTCCCTTAGACCCATGTGGTTGGGGTCTCTGTGTTTCTTGTTTGAGGCTGTTCTCAGGGTCTTCCGTATGGCTTTACATTCTCTGTGAAACCATCCGTTGATCTGTTTTTCTTTTGGTCTCTTGTAGTTGACTTTTTTAAGGTCAGACAGTCTGGCCATTGCATAGAATATATTGTTGAGGTCTTTTGCAGCTTGACTCACTCCCTTTGGTTTAGGCTGGTACTCGTAGTTGTAGAAGTGGTGGAGCATCCGCTGTATTTCAGGTCTGCTGGGAGCCTCTTTATACTTTAATGCCAACATTTTGTGCCATTTATAGGATGGAGGCCGGGTGAAGAGGCCGCTCTGCTGAGGCTTTTGAGTGGATGGTTTCTCTGTAGATTTCAAGTACAGAAGAAGTTGGCTGTGGTCTGACAGGTGCGTTTGTGGGAAGACTATGAAGGTGCTGATATTTGCCAGGTTCATATCTGTAATGGCATAATCTACTACACTTCTCCCTACATGGGAGTTTAGTGTACACCTCCTTAAGGAGTCTCCTTTGGTTCGTCCATTAAGAATATGAAGTCCTAAACTTCTGCATACATTCAGGAGCTTTTTACCACTTTTGTTGACTGTGCTGTCATAGCTGTTTCTCTCTGTGACTACTGAGTCTTGGCCGTCATTCTCTGCTCCAAATATGTAGATGTTCCCATCCGTGGTCAGGAAGTCGTTTTCTCTCCGTGTTCTTGCATTGATGTCTCCAAAGATGAGAACTTTGCCCAGGCCCTGATAGTGGGCAGCTTCTCTTTGTAAGATCTCAAAGCAGTCTGGATTGAAGTAGGGTGACTCTGGTGGTGGTATATAGGTGGCGCAGAGGTGGACATCAGACTGAGAGGTGAGGATGGAGCTGCTGATCCTGATCCATATGTGGTTGCCTCCTCTCTTCGCCGGTTTGATGTACTGGTGGAGCTCTTCTTTATACCAGATCAGTATTACTCCTGAGCTCCGGCCCTGTTTGGTATTTTTATTTTTCAGGGCAGGGACAGAGATTTCCCTGTATCCGATGGGCACCAGAGATTCGTTTTCGGCTCTGGTCCATGTTTCCAGGAGGATCTGAATGTCTATATTTCTCAGTCTTTGTATAAAGTCAGGGTCATTTGTTTTACATTCAAAGGCCGAGGTGTTGAGACCCTGAATATTCCAGCTGCTGATTGTAAGTGAAGTCATTTTTCTAAATATCTTGGGTGTATATACCTTGTAATGAGTATTGCTGTGTAGGACACACCTGATCTCTGACTGATTTATTAATGATGTTGGTTCCGTCCAGTCACATTAGTTTCCTGCACACTGTGTTGAGCAGAGTCTTTATCTCCTCCATATCTCTGCTCTGTATGTCTCTGCTCTGGATGCCTCTGTTTTGCATGTCTCTGTGTGAGGTCGGTGAACTCCTCCGTGGTCGTCTCCTCCTCTGATGGTCCAATTTTGGGTGAGGGTGTATGTTTTCAGCTTCCTTTGATATAATTGTTGTTTCTTTCCTTCTTATTGTCGGGGGTCTTTAGACGGGATTCTGGCTGGTGTTGGATCCAGGCCTAGGGTTGTCCCTGTTTAGTACAATGTCCTTCAGCATTTTGGCCAGAAGGCTGACACCTGATTTGTTCAGGTGCTTACTGTCATAGAGGTGATGGTGATTTATGGAGGGGTGTTGTGCCAGAATCACTCCTGGCACAGATTTCATTCTTGCTGTTAGGTCCATATTGATGTTCTGGATGGTGTGGTTGGATATATCCTTTCTTGGGAGCAGAGATGACAGAATGATTTTGCTGTCAGGGAATTTTAGTTGTGCCGTCTTTGCTAGTTGGGCCAGTTGTCCTGAGATTTGTTGGTGCTGGTCTGGCAGATTGTTTGTGCCGGTGTGTAAAATGATACGGTTTGGGTTGAAAACTGTGGATTATTGATGACCGCTGTCACCTGCTCAATAGTTGCACAGCGGATTTTATTGACCCTTTTTCCTGGGAATAGCCGCCTTGTATTCAGGTATTTCCCATTTGAGTCCATTATGAGGACGGTGTCAGGACTTTGTGATGTTGTTGGTGGGGGATGTGGCTGCTGATGGGGGGGGGGGGTCTGTGCTGGAGATTTTGCTGGTAGCAGGTTCTCTTCTCTCTTCTATGGGTCTTATTTCTGGCTCACTTTGATTAGACTCTGGTTCCTCCATACTGGGGTTATTTGGCCTCTCAGCCTCCTGGCCAGTGGAGGTCATGTCCTCTGCACTCCTCATTTCCATGGGCCCCCTCCTGGCTCAGAGGTCCAGGGGTTGGTGGTTTCAGCTTTTCTATCTCCTGTCTCAGCCTGGCATTTTTTTTCTGTAGTTCACACATTGTGGCTCTTATTTCCTGCAGGGATAACCTGTATTCACATTTCAGTTTGTTTATCTCAGTAACTATGTGGTCATTAGCATTTCTGTCACAAGTGTTTCTCAGATAGTCTTCCTTAAACTGTACAAATTCTCTTTCTAGTTGAAACAGTCTCTGAGGGTCTGGGGTGAGGGGTGTGAAGCATTGGGGGCAGTGGTGTCTCTGTAGGGGTGTGGATATCAGAGGTGGCTGTAATGGTGTGGATATCAGAGGTGGATGGAGTTTGTTGTTCTTTGTGAGATTGGGCCTGGAGTTTAATATGAGGGAATCTGTCTTCAAATTGCTCCAGATTGTCTTCAGTCCCATGTACCAGGACGGTGCCACTGTTGTACAGAGTGATAGTAAGTGAGCTGCACTCGTCATCTTTATGGTTTCTGACTCTGATCTGCTGGCCATTATTGGTATCAGACTTGGTTATGTATTGATATTGCTTGCACAGGGCGGTGTGCCAGGCCAGGAGATGCTCTGTGAAGAATAACACATTGGTTTTCCTTTTATCTTCCTCACTAGATGTGAAGTCAGCATAGAGTGTCTCAGGGTCTTCTAGAAAAATATTCAGGATTGAGAGTCCTCAGTAGTTGATACCTTTTAATGGCCTTTACCTTTTTGGGGTTTTCTCGAATTGTGGCAGTTTTTATGGATTTCTTTGTATGACTGTTCCTTTGCCCTTCAGGGTATGTTATCTCCAGGATCTTTGACCCCCTGCTACCTTGTGTCTCCGACTCTCTATCAACATTTACTTTGTTCTGTTTCTCTTGTTCCAAATTAACATTTTCCAATTTTATAATTCTAATTCTTATTTCTGACAGTTTTAAGTTCTAGCAAGATTATGAGTGTGGTGAGGCTGAGGATGGTCCTACCTGAGGGTGCTTGCTGTCCTCTGGATGTCAGACCGGGTGCTGCCTGGTGGTTGCTGTCTGTCCTACAGGAGATTCTTGTTTTGTCCTTTAGAACTTATTTTTCCTCCTTTTTCATAAAAATCTTTAGTCCGGCTCCGTCCTGCTCACTTCTGTATTCCACGGCGATGAATTTTTCCAGGTTGTGTCCTAAAGTTTCCTCATTACAAGGTATAAAGTGATGAAAATTCAGGAGCTCAAGTTCAGTGCTGCTTACTCCTGGAATGGTGGGCGGTGTACTATCGGTGTACTGTGTGTATGTATGTGTGTATATATATATATATATATATATATATTATACAGCTCTGGCAAAAATTACAAGACCACTTCCAAATGTTCAGTTTGTCTGATTTTTCTTTTTATAGGTATATTTTTGAGTAAAATGTAAATTGTTCTTTCAGTCTACAAACTTCTGACAACATGTCTCCAAATTTCCAAGCAATAAATTTAGTTTTTTTTCCTGGAAAGGAGAAATGGTCAAAATTAAAAAATAAACAGTGCTTTCAGACCTCAAATAATGCAAAGAAAACAACTTCATAATCAATTAGGCTATGTGCACACGATGCGGATTCTGCCGCGGAAACGCAGCGTTTCAGGCTCTGCGGGTCTGCAGCAGATTTAGGTGCGTTGTACAGTACCATTGTTTTCAATGGTAAACTGAAAAACGCTGTGCACATGCTGCAAATTTTTCCGCGCGGATTTGCTGCGGGTTCTAATCCGCAGCATGTCAATTCTTTGTGCGGAATCCGCTGCGGTTTCACACCTCCATTGTAGAGGTGTGAAACCGCAGGGCTAAACCGCAGCCCTTTTTGACCTGCGGATTTTACAAAATCTGCGCGGAAAAATCCGCAGCACCAAAAATTACGTGTGCACATAGCCCTAGAAACAACAATACTAATGTTTTAACTAAGGAAGAGATCTGAAATCAATATTTTGTGGAATAAGCATGATTTTTAGAAACAGCTTACATGCGTTTTGGCTGCTTGCCAACAGTCTTTCACACTGCTTCTGGCGCAAAAATTTAAGCAGTTCTTCTTCGTTTGATGGCTTGTGACTATCCATCATCCTCTTGATTACATTTCAGAGGTTTTCAGTGGGGTTCAGGTCCAGAGAATGGGCTGCCTATGACAGGGTTTTGATGTGGTGATCTCTTAATTTTTGCCAGAGCTGTGCTGTATATACATATATACAGTATGTGTGTGTGTGTGTGTGTGTGTATATATATATACACATACACACACATATATAGATATACATATATATCTAAAGATAGATATATAATACCAAGCCCAAGGTTTATTAATGAACATAATAAACTGGTACATAAAGATTTCAATAAAGACACACACACGAAATATGCATGAAACGCAGTATGTTTAATTTTCAAAAAACTAGTAAAAAAAAAAAATAATTATGTGGGTTCCCGCATAGTTTTCTTAACCAGCAGAGGGACAGCCGATGACTGGGGGCAGATGTTTATAGCCTAGGAAGAGGAAGGGGGTAATACCCATGGATCTTCCCAGGCTATTAATATCAGCTTGCAGCTGTATACTTAGCCTTTACTGGCTATTAAAATAGGGGAACCCCCCTAAAAAATGGCTTGGGGGTCCCCTTATAACCAGTAAAGGCTATTCAGATAGCTGCGGGCAGATATTAATAGCCTAGGAAGGGGCCATGGATATTGGCACCCCCCCTGGCTAAAAACATCAGCTCTCAGCCACCCCAGAAATGGCGCATCTTATAGATGCACCAATTCTGGCACTTAGCCTTGCTCTTCCCACTTGCCCTGTAACAGTTGCAAGTGAGGTAATAGTTGGGGGTGTTGATGTCACCTTTGTGACATCAAGCCCTGAGGTTAGTAATGGAGAGGCATCAATAAGACGCCCCTATTACTAACACCATAGTCAAATTGTAATAAAACAGATACCCAGTAAAAAATCCTTTAATTGAATTAAAGACACAGACTCCTTTAATATTCTTAATTAAACCATACTTACTGCATCGCCTAATTCCCTGACGCCCTTGATCTCTTGTAATAAAAATAAAATAATAAACCAACACAAATACTCCCTGTCCAACATAGTCTAATTGCCGAGAGTCCCATGACGATCTCACGTGTAGAACAGTCACATCGGGAGATACGACTGCTCTACAGGGCCTCCGGTGACACACTGACAGGAGGTGATCCTCCTGTAGTGTATCAGAGTTCCTGCTCTCACTTATGGCACCACAGCTGTGTGAGAATTTTCACATGCTGCAGTGCCGCAATTGACAGCATGAACTCTGGTGAACTCACGGCGGTGGAGTGATACACTGCGAGAGGATTATCACCCGTCACTGTATCTCCGGAGGCCCTGTAGAGCAGTCACATCTTCCGATGTGACTGTTCTACACTTGAGATCGCCGTGGGACACTCGTTATTAAATAGACTACGGCGGAAAGGTAAGTATAGGTTGGTTTATTATTTTATTTTTGTTGCAGGAGAATGAGGGCATCGGGGACTAGCTGTTTGGTGAGTATGAATGCTTGGTTTTTTTCTCCTATTCAACACAGTCGCCGGATGATGGGACTACTATCCCTTCATCGGCTCATGCTGTCACTGTATATGTGACAGCAGACATAGACGGATGGTAGTAAAAGTCCCATCAGACGATGCCTGCCTACACACAGACACCCGCTCACGCACACAAACCCGCACACAGCCGCGCATACACCAGCAGACCCCCGCAGACACACACAAATCCACACAGACACCCGCAGACAGACACGTACATATTCTCGGCTTACACAGTCTCTGCCCACACACATTTCTCCGCCCACACACTCTTCCTCCTGCCTTTATGCATTTTCGCACGCACATCCGCAGCAAATCCGCAAACCTTTTAACACCTGAAGTTTTGCTGCAGATTTGACTGACTCAATGGAAGTCAATGGGTGCAAAAACGCTGCAGATCTGCAAAAAGAATTGACATTCTGCGGAAAATAAAATGCTGCGAATCCGTGCGGATTTTTCAGCTGCATGTGCACACCAATTCTGGATTCCCATTTATTAACATTGGTTGGGCACTACATTGCAGATCTGGTGCAAATCCGCACGTCAAAAAAGCTGCAGAAACGCAACAAAATCCGCAACGTGTGCACATAGCCTAACAAAAACAAAAAAAGTAATAAAAATAGCAGCTGAGTAAGCAACAGTGTAATTGAATTTATGATGTGATAATCTAATTCTAATAATTAATAATAGTAGGAAAGATTGTGTTTTACATTTAATCTTATAGAAACTCATGTTTCTAATGGAAAAATCCATTTTCTTTCTCCATTAGCTAATTTATGTTTGTGATCCTTGCTTTTTAAAGGCCTATAGAAATTCTCCATATCCCTAAATTTTAAGGTAGCGAGATCCCTAATATGTTCTTGTATGAAATGTTTACAAACAACTTAGATGTTCATAGCCATAGGATTGGGGATGTTGCAAAGGATCTTGTTCTCTTTTCTCGATTACTATCTGGCTAACAGTTATCTATGTAACGGTACTGTACTATATGGCCTGATTCTTCAACGCATTAATGTCAGAAAGTGGGCGTAAAAAGCTATAAAATGCAACATGAGGCGGCGCAAAAATTAGCAATTTATGACGTTTTCACGCCATTTTTGCCCAACCTTGACAAAGTAGGAGGAACTGGTGTGGAATGGGAATAGAGTAATAGGTCAGGAGTAAGATTTGTGGTAAAGTGCATAGAAGTGAATGCCACTTTGTACCTCACCTTATTCGTTAGGTTAATGAATAAGACGCCTCGCAGTCCATCCTGCTCCCATCATGACCGGTGTGAAAAACACCAGTCTTGATGAATAGGGGCCAATTGTTTCTAAAAAATTAAACCATGCTCTATGTGATGAAGCATTGCACAAGTATTCTCTAGTAAAATACTGTCTTCTAGGGAACACAATCCAAAATATGTTGTTCTAAAGCAGAGGTCCCCAACCTTTCTGACTTTGAGAGCCATATTCAGCTCGGAGTGAGGGTCGTAAGCCACATCCAGCCTTGAGAGAGGGTCGCGAACCACATTCAGCTCCCGCCCCTCTCACAATAGTGGAAACCAAAGCCCCCATTACAGGCATAATGGTAACCAAACATTTTCCACAGAAATCACCCCAAAGCAGTATATCGAGATCCAGGGGTTCCCACGATCCCCCCCCATTCAGTTCTCTCTCATCAAGCACTCCCAACACACTGTCACATCAAGCTTCAAGCACCTCCTCTGACAGGTAGTATCATCTTGTCTCCAACGTACCATACTTAAATTATCTCAAAACCCCTAAGACCAGTATAAGTGCATCCAGATCTGCTCTTCTGTGCAGGGCTGCTCACAAAATTCACCATTTTCAGATGCGCTCTTCATACCTGTTTGCTAGATCTGGAGCTAATGCGCCAAGCTGGCAGTCGCGAGCCACAATTTATGAGCCAAATGTGGCTCCCGAGCTACAGGTTTGGGACCCCTGTTCTAAAGAGTCATACAGGGTGGCTATGGATACATATTAAGGAGCTATAAGGAGACTGTTCAGAGTATTGGCTGAACGGTTTATTCTAATTATTGCTGTGGCGCGATTGTAACTACATAATAAAATTGCACCCAAAAATTGCATGCACTGTTTTCAATGGAGTTGGCAATTTTTACTGGTGAATTAAATTTACTTAACACATTCCACCTAAAGTCTTTAACTTCATCTAAAAAAAAAACATGGAAAAACTGCAAGCTTTTTTTTTTTTAATCTTGTTTCAGCTGCATCACAACTAAAAAGTGTAAATACTCATGACACGCCAAAGACTAGTCCATACGTACAATCATTATTTGTATGGAGGATTTGAGGTCTTTCTAGTGTTTTACATTATTAGAAAGTGCTCCCACTCCCATCGCCTTCAGGCCAGTTTCCATATCTGTGAAGTACTCTATGAACAGGTGAAAAGACAAAGGTTATTGCAGATGATCTGCTGTCTGACAAATAGGGCATGTCATAGTCCTTCTTGTTTTGTTCATCGGGGCAATGCATTGTGTCACATCTAGTTCTTAGGGTATGTTCCCATCTATTATTATATTTACCTTATAATAGCTAAAGATGTCTACAAGCTGCCATTCACTCAACGGAGGACAAAAGAAAATCCAAAAAAAGCTCACTATGCACTACATAGTGCTTTTTTTTTTTTTTAAATTGACGCCAATCGCCAACTTACGTATGGTGAAACGACAAAGCTTCTTTTGAAGGTATATGTTGGTAAATTCTCCAGATGAATACATCTGACACAGTTCACCCATTTTTTGCTACATGTAAAGGAATACTTGATATAACCAATTCCTTTGACAGTCTATTTTTTAACAGAACACTTGAAAATATAATTAATGCAGGACCTAAGTAGAACAATGTCTCATGTCTATTTTTTAACAGAACACTTGAAAATATAATTAATGCAGGACCTAAGTAGAACAATGTCTCATGTATCAATTTATTGAAAGTTAACTAAGAAAGTCCAGAGTTTTCCATAGGGGAAAAAAAAAAATCAGTAAACTGGAAATATTTCAACTCATATTCTAGGGATTGGGCAAGTTGAAATTCAGCATGTCCTATCCTCTTTTCTCTGACATCTCTATTGAGAAGATAGCTCACAAGAGGCAGAGACTACCTTGGCATTCATATGCAATTTGAAATTCTCTATCTGTAAATTGTTGATTTTTTTTAATACCCCTAAACAAATGCAGGGTGAAGCACACAGCGCATATGAAAATGGACATCAAAAACATGCATCATTGTTCCTCTATGTATTTGCTATTCTAAAACTTGGTAACAGTTTAAATACTTAGTTTTTGAGCTTGTCTGGTGTTTTTTTTGCCACTCACCCACCTACATGACACTACTATCCAATTCTGATACAAGCAGAGCTTATAAAAGTTATCCATGACCTCATTTGGACATAGAAGTTTAAGGCTGAGTTCACACGTGGCGTTTTTTTCGCGTTGGTTTTAACCGCGCGATTTTGCCGCGAAAAATAAGCATCCCATGCATTCCTATGGGATTCCGCAATGCTGTGCTAATGCTGCGGTTATTACCGCGGCGGAATCACTTCGCGGTAAAAAACGCAGCATGCTCATTAATTTTGCGGAATCGCGGCGATCCCGCACCCATAGGAGTGCATTGTTCTGCTTACTTTCCGCATGTGGCTGTGCACACCATGCGAAAAGTAAGCAGAACAATTGCGGATGGTACCCACGGTCCGAAGGAGAGGAGACTGTCCTCCGGGCTGTGGGTACCATATCCCTGTAAAAAATAGAATTTAAAATAAAAAATATTATTATTCTCACCTTCCGACGTCCCGCGCAGCCTTCCCGCCTCTCTCCACGCTACCGTTCCCAGTAATCCTTTGCGAAAATGCCCGCGATGGCGTCCGTTCTCGCGGGATCGCGAAGTCTCGCGGTCATTCGCGTGACGTCGCGATCCCGCGAGAACTTACGTCATCGCGGGCATTTTCGCAAAGGATTACTGGGAGCGTGGAGAGAGGCGGGAAGGCTGCGCGGGACGTCGGAAGGTAAGAATAACATTTTTTATTACTTTTTACATTTTATCTTTTACTACTGATGCTGCATAGGCGGCCTCAGTAGTAAAAAGTTGGTCACACTTGTCAAACACTATGTTTGACGAGTGTGACCAACCTGTCAATCAGTTCTCCAAGTGATGCTACAGATCGCTTGGAAAACGCTAGCATTTTGCAAGCTAATTACGCTTGCAAAATGCTAGTTTTTCCGCGGGAAAATCGTGGGAATTTAAAATGCGATTTTCCCACGGAATGGAATTCCGGAACTCTCGCGGTAATTTCCGCTACGTGTGAACCCAGCCTAAATATGGCTTCCGACGTATGTACATTACTGGATTGAAATCGAGGAGGTTGAGAAATTATGCCAAAAAGTCAAGATGGCCACACTGTAACCCTGCTTAATCTTCCTTGATTAATGTCTCTGAAAAGAGGGTAAGTAATCCCAAACCCTGTCCTCTGGGATGTCAGTCAAACCAGATTAAGTTAGATTAGGGTGCATCCATTATAACTTCTGGAAACATTGTTTCCACCTCTGTGACTGCAAAGATCTGTACGAGTATATGTCACAAGCCATGTGTGAACTTCTTTATTATCAAAATTAGGCTCAGGCCTTAATCAGAGGTCAGTTTTTCACATATGTGCAGGCTTGGACTGGCCCACAGGAGAACAGGAGAATCCTCCGGTGGGCCACCAACCTCTTGTATAAGCACAATATACTTGAATCACTATGTACAGACAGAGGCAGCATATTATTCATGTAACAATCTTCTCAGCTCATTGTTATATAAATTTGTGATTGAGGCTATTGTTGCATTTGCATGTAGCTGAAAAGGGGGTCCTGGAGTTGGTTACTGATGGGATTTCCCCCCCCCCTGTCCGACACTGTGTACACGTTCTATCCGTGGCTTTAACTATGTTTTTTCACTTCCGTATTCTATGTCCGTTTTTTGAACTGTGCCACAAATCAAAATTATCTATGCAAGTATATGGGAAAGTGAAAACCGTGGACAAAACATGGATTTTTTATATATACGTAAAAGTCACAGATGAAACACTGATGGTAAAAACTGAAACACTGAGCTAACACTGATGAAGACTGAAAAAAAAAAACACTACTGACACAGAAATTGTTTTTTTAAGCCTAATAGGCATGGCTGTTCAAAGTGCTAAAACAGAAGGTGGTAGAGCTAACAATTTGTGGACAAAAACACGCTTCCTTTTAAATATTTATTATCAGCTATTTATTAGGGCTGTAAAATGTCGCAAAGCTGCACAAAGAAGGTACCACTGATATGAAAAGGAAATAAAATACACTCTTCTTTCCTTCTATTATTAAAAATAGCAATAAATGATATATCTGTACCTAGGCCCTGAACAGCTCGGCTTTCCACAATTTAATAGCCGAATTCCTGCCTTTCTCTACGATTAAGCACTTGTGCACAGTAACTGTTTTAAGTTTTTGATAAACATTCACCATCTTATCCATTAAGACGTTAATAGTAATGATTTTTCTTTATTTCTGTGTCAAGGATCTTAAAAGGTCACCTAATCTAGATGACGGTAAGCTGCTTAATCAGCTGCTATTCTCATGCGCTTTCACCTAGCTGCTCCTTGGCTGGCCTTGAATCCTCCAGCAGAGGCTTCAGCAAAAAGACATCATTTCCACATACAGTAACAGTATTCACGGCTAGCAGACAGAACTTGTGGAAGGAAGGCAGAAGGTCAGTAGACACAGACTGGAAGAGATGCGGAGACTTCATTGATGAGCATAAATCAATTCACACAGTTCCAAGTCAAGAATGTGTAACACACGCAAACTAGTTCTTCAAGTGTTGAGTCCTGGTGAGCAAGAATGTGTTCTCTAGAAAACCGAGTTCTAGCATTCTGAAGGGGAAAAGTCTTTGAAAATGACCGCAACTGGAAAGGGAAGTAAAGCAGCAACAAACAATGCAACTATTATGGCATCTTGGCATGGTTCACCTAAGGTTGCAAACAAACTAGCATATGGCATCCGATGTGAGCGTGAGCCGAGTGTCATGCTACTGTGCTCCGATACTCCTGCATGAGAGAATCGCAGCACAGGTGCGGAGGAGACGGAGAAAGTAATTTCTCCATCTCCAATATGGCCTGACTCGCCATATATCAGACTGCACTGGGATGACAGTCCAATGTTTCGCATGCACCCATAGACTTATATGGGTGCGAGTGAGCAGAGCCTCACTGCCAATCGCAGCATGCTGCAATTGTTCTCTCATGTCGACTCGGCGTGCGAAAATAATCGTAGACGTGAGCTATCCCATAGCATAACACTGTGCCAAGTGCTATGCGATGTTTTATACAATACAAAAGTGTGACTCTGGCCTAAAAGGAAAACTGGCCACTACAAAAGATCAGACCCGATAAGCGACTGGTAGATGCATGTGAAACCAATATGATGCCTTGTAAAGTTTGCGTCTAGAAAACTGTAAAATAGTGAAAGCACATTTTGACTGAAATCTACTCATAAATACAAGTGAACGTTAAAAAATTCCTAGTTCCACAGATTAGTTTTAGAACTAATTGTACTAATTACATTAACCACTTTGCCTGTTTTTCACCTTCCGGACCAGGCCAAAGTTTTCAATTCTGACCAGTGTCACTTTATGTGCTAATAACACTGGATTGCTTCAACATATTCCATTTTTTTCGTGACATCATGTACTTCATGTTAGTGATAAAGTTTGGTCGATATGATTTGCGTTTATGTAAATATAAAAAAAGTCAAAATTAAAACTTTTTTGCAATTTTCAAACTTTTAATTTTTCAGCTCTTAAATCAAATAGTTATACCACACAAAATAGACAATAAATAATATTTACTACATGTCTACTTTACATTAGCATTATTTTTTAAACTTTTTTTGGTTAGAAAGTTATGAGTTAAAAGATTATCAGCAAATTTTCATTTTAACAACAAAATTCCCAAAGCCAATTTTTTTTTTAGGTACATCACATTTGAAGCACTTTGAGGGGCCTATGTGACAGAAAATACTCAAAGGTGACACCATGTAAAAAACTGCACTCCTTAAAATCACATTTAAGAAGTTGATTAACCCCTTTAGGTGCTTCACAGGAATTATAGCAATGTGGAAGGAAAAAATGAAAATTTGGAATTCTGCCCACAAAAATGTTGCTTCAGACCCACATTTTTCATTTTCACAAGGGATACAGGAGAAAATGGATAGTAAAATATGTTGTGCAATTTTATGTGAGTACATCAATACCCAATATGTGTTGAAAAACTACTGTTTGGGCACATGGCATGGTTTGGAAGTGAAGGAGCACCATTTGACTTCTGGAGAGCAAAATGGGCTGGAATAGATAACAGATGCCTCATCACGTTTGCAGAATTCCTGATGTGTCTAAACAGTAGAAACCTCCCACAAGTGACCCCATTTTGGAAACTACACCCCTCAAAGAATTTATCTAGAAGTATGGTGAGCATCTTAAATCCACAGGTGCTTCATGGAATTTTAAAACATTAAACCGAGAAAATGAAAAAAAAATTCCCCAAAAATGTTGCTTTAGCCCCAAATTTTTCATATTCAAAAGGGTAGCAAAAAAAAATGGAACACCCAATTTGTTTTGCAATTCCTCCAGAGCACATTGATGTCCCATATGTTGAGGAAAACAATTGTTCGGGCACAAGGGAAGCTCCAAAATAAAGAGTGACTTTTTAGGCAGCAGACTTTGCTCGTATGGATGCGGGCACCATGATACATTTGAGGAGAGGGATACAGTGAGCGTCATGTTGCCTCCATCCTTAAAATTTCTAAGACAGCAGTCCATAACAATGAGGTCAAGCAGCAGATATTGGGGACAACAAAGCTACAGACTGGCAGAGAGCGAAAACGACTCTCCACTGACCGGGATGACAGTCATTTTACTTGAATGTTACTCAGCAACCTGAGGATGACATCAAGTGACCTACAAAAGGAATGGCAAATGGCAGCTGGGAAGTGCACTGCAAGAACAGTTTGTAACAAGCTCCTAGAGGCAGGGCTCAAGTCATGTAAAGGTAGAAAAAAGCCTTTCATTAATGAGAAGCAAAGGAGAGCCAGGCTGGTTTGCCAAAGACGATAAGGATTGAACCATAGAGGACTGGAGTAAGGTAATCTTCTCTGATGAGTCTAATCTTCAGCTCTGCCCAACACCTGGTCGTCTAGTGGTTAGACGGAGACATGGAAAGGTGTACAAGCCACAGTGTCTTGCACCCACTGTGAAATTTGGTGGAGGATCGGTGATGATCTGGGGATGCTTCAGCAAGGCTGGAATTGGGCAGGTTAATATTTGAGAAGGATGTATGAATCAAGCCGCATACAAGGTTATCCTGGAAAAACAGTTAATTCCTTCTGCTCAGGCAATGTTCCCCAACTCTGAGGACTGTTTTTTCCAGCAGGACAATGTGCCATGCAACACAGCTAGGTCAATCAATGGGTGGATGAAGGACCACCACATCAAATCCCTGTCATAGCCAGCCCAATCTCCAGACCTGAACCCCATTGAAAACCTCTGGAATGTAATCAAGAGGAAGGTAGATAGTCACAAGCCATCAAACAAAGAGGAACTCCTTAAATTTTTGTACCAGGAGTGGCATAAGGTCACCCAAAAGCAGTGTGAAAGACTGGTGGAAAGTATGTCAAGACGCATGAAAGCTGTGATTAATTAAAAATCATGGTTATACCACAAAATATTGATTTCTTAACTCTTGCTGAGTTAAAACATTAGCATTGTTGTTTCTAAATGATTATGAATTTGTTTTCTTAGAATTATATAAGGGTTTGCAAGCGCTGCATTTTTTTGTTATTTTGACCATTTCTCATTTTCTGAAAATAAATTCAAAATTTAGTGCTTGGAAATTCGGAGACATGTTGTCAGTAGTTTATAGAAAAAAAAGAGCAATTTACATTTTACTGAAAAATATACCAATAAAGAGAAAAATCAGACAAACTGAAAATTTTGCAGTGGTCTCTTAATTTTTGCCAGAGCTGTATATATTGTGAGGGGTTGACACGCTTAGCTGCTTCCTCAGGTATAGACAGGAACACTATGGTGGTGAAGCACCTGCTGGTTTATTGGAGTCAGAATACACTAACGCAGGCTTCAAAAAAACAAAACAAAGCTTTTCTGGCGTAACGGAAAAAAACAAAACAAATAAAGGGTTAACAGAGTCCTTTGATCTGCAGGTTTCAGCGGAGCTCCTCCTTGGAGCTATGTGGGAGTACTTCCTCTCCCAAGACATCACAACATGTCCAGGTATTTAACCAGGACCATGTGATGATCACGATTGTGACATCACCGCAGGTCCTGCTAGTACACCTGCCGGTGTCAGCTGCAGGAAGGGATATGGTGAGCACTCTCCTGCCCACTCTATGAGTGCTCACATAAAACTAGCCATGTATGCAGCTTACTTTAACCGTCCCCAGCTTACTTTCACCATCCCAACACTTCGTGTGCTGGAGGAAAACTATAAAACTAACCTGGATTCATACCACTGACGCCAACATGCGCTGTGATATACATCTCCCCTCGTACACACACACCCCACACACAGTGAAATGTTTTGTTTTATTTGGTATGGTACTCGGACCAGTGGTTCCAAGTAGGCGGTGTGATAAAACACTCCGGGATCGCCTTTGCTGGGGTCAAAGGTCACGTGCGTTCAGCATAAAACTCAGGCGCAGAGCTGGGATTCGGGTGAAACTGACCCTGGGTCAGGTTTATTAACGGTGAAAGCAATGCAAAAAAGGAAATAAAACATAAAACAAATCCTTGCCTGTCCGGCACTAACTAAACAATGGACAACCTAACTACCAACTGGCGGGCTTCTCCCGTCCAGCCAAACCACAGTTGCAGTGGGCGCTGCTTCCACTCACGTCTGTCTCTCACACAGACAAGCTCTCTGTGTTCCCAGGCTGAGACACTCACACAACCACCTTGCATCCTTTTATATCCGCCTCCCATTATCCATTAGTAAGCAGGTGCGATACTGACCAGACTAGGCCACATAGGAAAGGAATCTGGGCGAGATATACCTGCCCTCATCCACTATTCCCACATGATTCTCACATATCCCCCCCTTCTGCTCAGACCACTCCGGTCGAGCAATGACACCCGCCAAACAGTGCACTCGGGACAGGGCATCTGCATTTCCCATCTGTACCCCTGGGCGGTGCTCCACCGTAAAAGTGTAGGCCTGCAGGGCAAGGAACCACCGGGTCACCCGGCTATTCCGTTCCTTGTTCAAGTGCATCCACTTGAGAGGGGCATGGTCAGTGATCAGCCTGAACTTTCGGCCCACCAGGTAATATTTGAGGGCCTCTAGAGCCCACTTAATGGCGAGGCACTCTTTTTCTACGACTGCATACCTTTGCTCGTGTTTATTCAGGTTCCTGCTGAGATAGAGGACTGGGTGTTCCACTCCGTCCCTCACTTGTGAGAGTACAGCCCCGATACCGGTATCAGAGGCATCCGTTTGTACCACAAACTCACTGCGGAAGTCCGGAGTCACCAGTACGGGCTGAGAGCAAAGTGCCCGTTTTAGGCTATGGAAGGCTTCTTCAGCCGCTAAACTCCATTTAATCATGACGGAGTCTTTCCCTTTTGTAAGATCCGTCAAGGGGGTAGCGATGGCTGCAAAATTGGGTATGAAACGGCGATAATAACCGGCGATCCCCAGGAAGGCTTGCACCTGCTTCTTGTTGACAGGTTGTGGCCAGTCCTGAACCGCCTGAATCTTATCAACCTGGGGTTTAACAACACCCCTCCCAATTACATACCCCAAATACCGGGCTTCTTCTAGCCCGATGTGACATTTCTTGGGGTTCGCGGTTAGACCTGCCTCCCATAGGTCGTCAATCACAGCTTGTACTTTCTGGAGATGAGTCTCCCAGTCCAAGCTGTAAATGACAATGTCATCCAAATAGGCCGAAGCGTACTGCCTATGTGGCCTCAGGACTCGATCCATCAGTCTCTGGAAGGTCGCCGGTGCCCCGTGCAGTCCAAACGGCATATACACATACTGAAATAAACCTTCCGGCGTAGCAAATGCTGTCTTTTCTCTGGCAGCCTCCACCAGAGGGATCTGCCAATACCCCTTTGTTAGGTCTAGGGTCGTAATATACCGGGCTTCTCCTAACCGATCTATTAACTCGTCGACCCGGGGCATGGGGTAGGCATCAAATTTTGAGACAGCATTCAGTTTCCTGAAGTCATTGCAGAACCGGATGGTGCCGTCCGGTTTAGGAATTAGCACAATCGGGCTGGACCACGCACTGTGCGATTCCTCAATGACTCCTAACTCTAACATTGCCTTCACTTCTCGGGAAACGGCTTCACGGCGCGCTTCCGGGATTCGGTAGGGCTTTACGTGAACTGTGACACCAGGTTCCGTTACGATGTCATGTTTCATTAGCATAGTCTGCCCGGGTTTTTCTGAGAAAAACTTTTGGTTGTGAAGTAGAAACTGCCTGACTTCCGTCTTTTGCCGCTCCGAGAGAGTCTCTGCAACCCGTACCTCCGGTACGGTATGCGAGCAGACAGGACGGGCCAGCTCCGCTGACAAGGCAGACCGATCCTTCCAGGGCTTTATCAGATTTACATGATAAATCTGTTCAGGTTTCCGTTTACCTGCCTGGTATACTTTGTAGTTTACTTCACCAACTCTTTCCTTGATCTCAAAGGGGCCCTGCCACTTTGCCAGGAACTTACTGTCCACCGTGGGGACCAGGATCAACACCCTATCTCCGGGTGCAAACGTACGGATCTTGGCGCCCCTATCATAGATTCTTTTTTGGGCTCCTTGAGCCTGTATCATGTGTTCTTTGACGATAGGCATAACAGTCGCAATACGGTCCTGCATTTGTGTGACGTGATCTATCACTGTTTTAAACGGAGTGACCTGACCCTCCCAGGTTTCTTTTGCAATGTCTAACAGTCCGCGAGGACGTCGGGCGTACAATAACTCGAAAGGCGAGAATCCCGTGGAAGACTGGGGTACTTCCCTGATGGCAAAAAGCAAATACGGAAGTAAATAGTCCCAGTTCTTCCCATCCTTGTCTATCACCTTTCTCAGCATCTGCTTCAGAGTTTTATTGAACCGTTCGACCAACCCGTCTGTTTGAGGGTGATACACAGATGTGCGTAACAGTTCAATTCGTAACAAACGGCAGAGCTCCTTCATTACCCTGGACATAAAGGGGGTCCCCTGGTCGGTGAGTATCTGTTTTGGTATACCGACCCGACTAAACACATGCACCAGTTCCTTGGCAATCGTCTTGGTGGCCGTGTTACGCAAAGGGATGGCCTCCGGGTAATGAGTGGCATAATCCAAGATGACCAGGATATGTTGGTGTCCACGTGCAGACCGTGGAAGGGGCCCAACTAAATCCATCCCAATCCTCTCAAACGGGACTTCAATAATAGGTAGGGGTACCAAAGGGCTACAGAACCGGGGCTTAGGTGCAGAGGCTTGGCAGTCAGGACAAGACTCACAATATACTCGAATATCGTGATGCATGCCTGGCCAAACAAAACAGTGTAATATCCTTTCGGTGGTTTTCTGGACTCCCAGGTGACCTCCCATCACATGTCCGTGGGCCAGGTCCAGCACCTGCCGCCGGTAGGGTTTTGGCACGACTAATAGTTGTACCGTATCTTCCCCCTTTTTCTCTATCTGATAGAGTAAATCATTCTCCAGAACCATGTAAGGATATGCCAGCCTAGAGCCAGGTTCAACGGGTACCCCATTTATCACTTTTACATTTGTCCTAGCCTGAGAAAGGGTAGGATCCTTTATTTGCTCACTTTGGAAGTCATCTTTCTGAACTTCCAAATCCGGCAAACGGGGAGGTGGACGGCTGTCGGCCTCCTCCTCTTCCCCGGTCTCCTCCGTATCACCCGCCATGACTGAAAACGGGAACTGTAGGTCATTTCCAGCAGACTCTTCCCCCGAGTCTTCCGGGGAGACCTCTTCCAGGGGTTCGGGACCCACACGTGCCCTGGGAGAAGAATCATGTACACTATTACCCGAGGGCATCAACTGATTCTCCCACAATTGCCAGAAGTGGGGAAAATCCCAGCCCAGGATAACATCATGCAATAACGCCGGGACGAGTCCCACTTTATGTTGCACAGACCCATAGGAAGTAGTAATGCATATGACCGTGGTGAGGTACGAACAGGTGTCTCCATGCACACACGTCACAGAAAATTTGTCTGATGGTCCAGTCGGGGCTGACACCAGACTGGCCTTCACCAGAGTCACCACACTTCCCGAGTCTAACAATGTCACCACATTTTTGCCATCAACAGTTAAATCACACAGGTGTTTTTCCACATCCTTTTGACCGGCATTCACACTCACTACCCGTGCAACCATAGACATGCGGTTTTTAGAGTCTGTGACGTCGCACTGCATGGGTTCAGTAGTGACCGGACAGTTCGCAGCAATATGTCCCATCTCTTGGCAGCGGAAACACCTAACGGGCCCCTTGCTTAGACCATAGTTCGTTACTCTTGGCCTCGCAGTGCGGGCAGTCCCGTTTTCCTCCCCCACTGTCTTAGGGATTTTTCCATCTCCCCTACTCCCTGGAACAGTCTTACCGGTTCCCCGTGGAGATGATGAAGAACGAGGTGGGGTAGCGTCGTCTCGGAGTCCTTCCGCCACAGAGTAACGTTCAACCAGATCCACCAGTTGATCTGCCGTCGTAGGATTTCCATGGCTTACCCACTTCCTCAGGGCTGGCGGTAGAGCTCTCAGGTACTTGTCCATGACGACTCTCTGAATTATCTCTGGCGCTGTCAACACCTCGGCTTGTAGCCACTTCTTCGTCACGTGGATCAGGTCGAACATCTGTGACCGCGGTGGTTTATCCGGCTGATAAGTCCATTGATGCACTCTCTGTGCACGGACAGCGGTCGTCACTCCCAGCCGGGCCAAGATCTCGGCTTTCAGTTTGTCAAAGTCCTGCGCGGCTTCAGGCTCTAAGTCATAATAAGCCTTTTGGGCCTCACCGGAAAGAAACGGGGCAATCAGGCCGGCCCATCGTGCCTTCGGCCATTTTTCTCGCACCGCCGTCCGTTCAAACGTGGTCAGGTATGCCTCGACGTCATCTTCGGTCGTCATCTTCTGCCAGTACCGACTCACGTGAATCACTCTCGACTCGGCTTCCAGGTTAACCTCCTGTAGGCTTGCCAGGCGCTGCGCCACCTGCTGGAGAAGCGAACGATCAGTAGCTGTCATGTCCACCAACTCCTTCAGCTGGGCCATCATCACCCGATTAGCTTCTTGCTGGACGGCGGTGGACTGTACCAGCGCTTTCACCACGTCCTCCATGCTCATGCTTGCAACGTGATGCCCGCGTTCTCCACCACAATGTGATAAAACACTCCGGGATCGCCTTTGCTGGGGTCAAAGGTCACGTGCGTTCAGCATAAAACTCAGGCGCAGAGCTGGGATTCGGGTGAAACTGACCCTGGGTCAGGTTTATTAACGGTGAAAGCAATGCAAAAAAGGAAATAAAACATAAAACAAATCCTTGCCTGTCCGGCACTAACTAAACAATGGACAACCTAACTACCAACTGGCGGGCTTCTCCCGTCCAGCCAAACCACAGTTGCAGTGGGCACTGCTTCCACTCACGTGTGTGTCTCTCACACAGACAGGCTCTCTGTGTTCCCAGTCTGAGACACTCACACAACCACCTTGCATCCTTTTATATCCGCCTCCCATTATCCATTAGTAAGCAGGTGCGATACTGACCAGACTAGGAAACATAGGAAAGGAATCTGGGCGAGATATACCTGCCCTCATCCACTATTCCCACATGATTCTCACAGCGGGCTAGTAGAACACATGGACAGAGGTTGCCTTGATTAGTCAGTCCGTATGCACAAGGCCTGCTGTCTTCGCCATGGCACACATCCTTTTCCGTTTGTGGTTAGAACTTGGACTATAGTTGCTCATTGTTTTCTCTAACATTCATGAATCATAATTCTCCTGCATATCGGTTTCAACACATGTGCAATGCTGGCCTGTGTACACTGGGATACAAGCCAACGCTGGTGAGATCATTCTGCGGGAATGAATGTGTTACATCATAACGTCCTACCTACTGACCCATTATTGGCTTCTGTATAGAGCTGAGCTTTCGCCTCTCACTTACTGTATATTAACAGTTTCTGATGAAAAGATATAGTGCTGCAAACATAAATGAGTTAAGGTTACAAATGTACTCATCATACTCGTTTTCCTACTGTTCTATATAAAGGCAATGTCTGGGCAAATAGATTATACAGATTATTTCATGAATAACATACAATATTAAACTTGAAGGGAGACTTTCGGGAGGAAATTATACAGTACCTACAACTAAAAGGCATGTACTGTTACTCTGAGGAAATCGATACTTTCCTTGTAGAGTGCTGTCCTGCAATTGCTAAGAAATGTGCCATTGAAGTTCTCAGTAAGTGCATTGGGATGCGTCAAAGCACTTACAGCTCTCCAGCCCTTACTCCTTATTTTCCTCCTAGCGCATTGTTTCTGCGTTTGATAGGCCAATCCAGCTTCTGTGACCTGCCTACTCTCGCAGAGATCTTGCACAAGCGCCATCAGTGCCTGGGGTCATTGTTACTGATGAGCGAGTATACTCGTTGCTCGAGTTTTCCCGAGCATGCTCGAGTGGTCTCCGAGTATTTTGGCGTGCTCGGAGATTTAGTGTTTGTCAACACAGCTGCATGATTTGCGGCCGCTAAACAGTCTGAATGCATGTGTGGAATTCCTAACAGGAAGCCCTACATGTATTCAGCCTGTCTAGCAGCCGCAGCTGCATCGACAAGCACTAAATCTCCGAGCACGCCAAAATACTCGGAGATCACTCGAGCATGCTCGGGAAAACTCGAGCAACGAGTATACTCGCTCATCACTAGTCATTGTCAGTGCACAAGAACTCAATTAGGGGCAGCAGATGACAGAGACTGAATTGACCTGTTAATCACCTGCAATAGGCAGATGCTGGGCAGAGAACAAGGACTGGGGGCAGGATTCTTAGCAATAGCAGAGCAGATTTTTGCAAGAAAGGTATGGATTTACTCAGGGTATCAGCACCCATACTCCTAGTTTTAGGTAGATATGACTCTTGACAGGTTCCTTTTAAATCTTCTGCATTCCATTAAGATATGACAAAAGAGGCATGGAATGAAAATATCCAAAAGCTAAGATGATAATGGAAAATATCTGGTTCAACAACCCTAATTTCTGATATCAGGTTTACCATTCTTGATGAAAAAGGGTTAGGAAGTGTCAATCTGCTAGGAGCATCCCTATACTTCATTTCCAGGACAAACTTCATTAATGACCAGGCCATCCATTGTTTATATGGCCCATGATGCCACACTTAAAATGCTAAAATTGGGATCACACATTATACAAAGTACTTGAGTAATATCTAACACTGGGAACTTATCATATAGTTCATCACTGCATGTATAAGATCTTTAATTAGACTGTACTAAATAATGCACAGTCAATCCATTGCTGCATATATAATACTCCACTTCTTTTCAGATATCGTAAGAATTCAGGGCTTGTGACATTTACAGTATATTGGACAACCACAATCCTGCCAGAAAAGCTTCAACAGTCATTGTCGTTTCAAATGTTTGAAATAAAACGATAGTACAAGCAAATATAAGGAACATTGTCATTTATCTTATCAGAGAAATATGCTTTTTTTCCCCATTTATGAGACTCTTCTTTTCACTATCACTTAATCATATTATTCAGGGCTGAATTAAAATCTTTCTTGCTCAAGGGCTGCCAGCTCACTGTTTGATAAGATTGCTGAAGTTAGAGAGAAGGAAGAAGGCGCTAGAGTGAGTTAGAGTAACAGACACACACAAAGGGGGCTGCTGCTTTCTAGTGTTCTACCTTACCCCAGAGAAGGATTCACAGCTATACTGCTCAATACAGAAAGAACAGAAAGAAGAGCAAGAATCCTTCACACCTGAATAAACCCTGAAAATTAGAGATAATGCCTACAGAGGAGAAACTAGTGAACAATGCTGGATACAAATCACACTTTCAAAGCTACACAGAATCAGAATATACAGTATATGTTTTGATCAGAAAATCCAATTTTTACTTTAAACTTCAAAGCATTTCATATACCAATATATTGTTGGTATTTAAACAAATATATATTTGCTTATGAGAATATACTTGAGGTCTGATGTATTGGGTATTTTGAGAAACTCTAGAGAACACAATATAGGGCAGTACCGTCCGGTAAAGGAAAGGTATAAGCAATGGTATCACTCACCTAATGCTGTTGGGTGCAGGCATAACATTTATAAAGCCGTGGAAAGTCGCTACTGCTGACCCATGGCTGGAGGAAATGGTGCTTCCATATGTATAATGGCAAAAATGGAAGCTGACACGTTTTGGCGGGCTGTGCTGCGGAACAAAGAGCCTTGGGATTCCAAAACGGTAGGAAGAACGAGGATTAAGTAACAAAACACAAAAATGTTGACATAGAGTGTGGAGCGTTCCCCTCCACTTTATTAACCACTCAACCCTCTCTGTGGCGTTTTTCATGCTTTTTGGAGCCATTTTTTCATATTTAAAGTTGGAAAAGGCGCCAGTGCAGAAACCATTGGTATTAAAAAAAATTGTTTTGGAACGCCAAGGCTCTTCAATCTCGCAGCGCAGCCCGCCCAAGTGTGGCGGCTTCCTTTTTGGCCATTATTGGGTATTTTGGTGCAGTTTCCTTTTCACATTTCTTCCTTTTTCTAAGCTGCATATTATTAATACTCTAATGTGTCATACAAGAATGGAATTTATTATATTTGAAATCACCAAGTTGTAGCCTGTTTAATACCCTCAGATCAGCTTAGCAATGTACGTGTGCATAACAGTTGTGGTTATAAAGCGGAGCCAGAGGGGCTAAATATTGTGTGTCTCCAGGCTCCAGGCAGTCTTACTAATGGTGATACTGCCCAGTTTGAATATTTTTCATTATTTTATTGATTTACAGTTACTTACGTAAGGTATTTTGCAGAGCTGTAAAAGGATTGCAATTACTCACGGTATCATATATTATACGGAAGAGACTCCACCTGAGAGAGAGCGTATAATACATATAACAATGGTACCAGGAACTGAAACAAACTGGAGAATGATGACATAGTACTGACAACTCGCATCTGTCCCGTGCACCAGGGCAGGTAATCACATTCTAACAACAAAGGTTGCCATAGAGAAGAAATGAAGTTTGGCTGCTCGGCCAAAGGCCAAGTTTCCTTAGAGAACTTTGTTTCAAAGGCAGAAAGAAAACAGATGCACTTACTCACTTTCGACATAAGAATTGGGCTGCGTTTGTTTTCTACAAAGCTAGTAATCAGACTTGTCTTATATTGTATATCGCTGAACAAAGCAGTAAATAGTAAAAAAAACAGGAGTTATGATGCACAAATCACTACCAATTCAGCATTAACCCCAGCAGGGACCTCTCTTCACTTACAATTTTTCCAACATCTTTAAACATTTTCATTTTGCAGTCAATTTGTATCATGCCTTGCTTTTTGGGGCTTACATACAATTTTCTGATCTTTTTATATAATTTTTGGGAGGGAAGGTGATACAAAAAAAAAAAACATGGGAAGAGGAGGGAGGTGATGGGCACCTAAAAGGACACTTCCCCCCATTTTCAAACCTTGAGCATCTAAAATGGTTAAGCTTCTGAAATCAGCGCTAATTCTGATGGCAGAATTTAAACTCATATGCAGACAGTATAGCACAGCCAATACCTGCTCTGTATGGAGCGGACTCAGCTCCTTAGCCCATTCTGTACATTCAGTGCACACATCTGCTGTACATGAGTGGCACCTTGAGCATAATGGGAACCAGCACTTGCCAGGGTTCACCAGCTGCTCGCACCAGACCTTGTTATAAATGTACTTTTTCAATTTGTGTCTACTATTGTTGGAATATGCTTGGTGCAACAACTCCATTCCTGTCTATGAGTGTTTAGTTGCTAAATTTGTATGCTGTTCATAAAGTTATAACAAAAAGAGGCTCACACAGGGATAACATGTGACTGTATTTCCTATTTTCCTGTGTTGGTGTATGAGAGGAGCAGCCTGCTGTAGATGCTGCACAGATATAGACAGTTAAATGATTTATTCCTGATCTATTAAGTTTATCCTATATTGTTCCTGTTTGTTACTGAATAAAGAAGCTATGTTGTCATGTGCTTGGAGAGTATCGTGAGTAATCCGCTGCAAACAACTATACCAAAGCCGTATGGTATACTATTAGTTACCATTTTAATTTATGGCGCATGTAAGGTGGGGATGAAAAAAATAAAAGTAAGAAAATCTGTTAACTATGAAAAGGGACAAAAAAGCATGCCATTTTAATCTATCATGTGGTTTGTGACTGCAATTCATCTGTGCAGCGTGAACCAAGTTTAGGCTACATTAAGGCAAATGCATTTTCAGCCAGTGTTTACCAACCAGACTGCACAAGGACAATACACTAACCAATAGTCAAATTAGTTTAATATGGTCTGTGTGGGAAAAAAAAATTAAAAATGAGCATGGTAGGCCGGGTGCCCACGATCTGGAAATAGCAGCGCTTTGGATGCAACGTATGTTCGCTGTGTCCAAAGCGCTGCCGTCTATTGAACACAGGTGAGTCCTCATGTGTTCACTGAACACATGCATAAGTACACAGCGTCAAATCCGTAGAAGCTCAGGATCGTGGGCACATACCATTACTGTTTCACCTGTTTAGTAGAAACCATACTAGTTTCAGCTGCACATAGCTTGTGCACCAGATCACGATGCAGATGAACACACAGATTACATCATGTCCACAATCCTCAGTGAATTGAAGAAAAAAAACTGCATCAAGCATCAGATGGACATTATTACATATTTTCTACCATAAATAGGATTCCGATCTCAGACACCATCTATAGTTACCAATATTGTTGCTTTCTGTATTCCAGTTAGGCAGGTTCACATTCATACAGTGAATTCCACTTGACATACACGCCTGAATTACAAAAAAACAGTTTCCATATTTATGTGGCAGTATATCCATAGACTAAACTAGTACAAATATAGTTGAAAAATACACATCTTTTTTACTGCATTTTATCCGCTTAATGTCTTATTGTGTTTTTGGACGCACAAAAAAAAATGTAGTTGCCCATGTTTTTTAGTCTGTGTATGAAAGATACAGTATTACGCAAAAGTGTTAAGCAGGTGTGGAAAATATGCGGCAAATGATGATCATAGTTTTTCAATTAACAACAATGCAAAGTGAATGAACAAAAGTGAAATCTAAATCAAGATGGTGGACCGTACTTTGTCTTCAAAACTGGATCAAAGCATCAAACATCTTGGACAACCAACCACAGATCTGCTGTGGATATAGGCTTGCGCAAATCATTCTGTTTCGTCATGTAATCTCAAACTCATGATGTTGTGATCAGGGCTATGTGGGGTCTATATCATAATTTCCAGGACTCATTGTCTTTCTTTACACTGATGTTCATCCTAAAAGTTCAATGCGAGAAACTCGCGGCAGTCTCTCACCTCAATACCCGGCACTGCTGCCGGCACTCGGGACCGGAGTGTGTGGCTGCATGTCTTCACATGCAGCTGAATGATCCGGTCCGAACCACCGGCGTCAGGGCCGGGTACTGAGGCGAGAGATGTGTGCGAGTTTCTTGCATTGCACTAGCAAGTGTGACCCCGGCCTTAATTACATTGGTTGTATGTATGGGGTTGTTGTCCTGCTGCAGAGCAAATTTGGAGCCAATCAGATGCCACTGCATGATGGGTAAGTATCTGCCTGTATTTCTGCCTAAGAAAACCATTAATCCTGACCAAATCCTCATTTGCTGAAATGCTGCCACAAACTTACAAGGAACCTCCGCCATGCTTCAATGTTCCTATAGACACTTGTTATTGTATTGTTCTTCAACCCTTGGGTGAAAAAATGCCCTTTGTTACAGCCAAATAGTTTACATTTTGACTCATCATTCCAGAGCGGCTACTGCCATTTTTGCAAGTTCCTGTGTTTTGGCTCATAGCTAAGTAGTTTGATTTGTTTTCTTGAGAAAGGTATGGCTTTTTGGTTGCAATTCTACCATGGAGACGACTTCTGTCAAGTCTCTATTCAACAGTTGGGTGTAGCTGGGTCTCTCTGGTTGCTGGGTCTCTCTGAGCTGATCACACTGCTGGACATCATCCAAATTTGAAGTGAAGTAAGCATGATATGTCTTTCATCTATTGCAAGTTTTTTTTTGGCTGACCCTTGTGTCTAGGGTCCTCAACATTGCCCATTTTTTGGTGTTTGTTGGCCAGATCTTGAACAGCATATCTTGAAACCCCAGTCTGCTCTGAAATCTTTACTTGGGAAATACCTTGCTGATGCAGTATAACCACATTGTATCTTGTTGCTGTGCTCAGTCTTACAGAGGTGTATGACCAGTTACATGAAACCGTCTTCCATAACCTCACTGTTGGAGCAGAGTTTGGCTGTTCCCACCTTTTTAAGCTTCCTACACAGCTGTTTCTGTTTTAATCAATGACTGATTTAACCTACATATCAAAATGATGAACATTATTAACTGTGTGGTATAATTGATTATAATCCTCCAAAATTCTTGACTTTGTGCAACACGTGTACATAGAAGAATTGATGCTATTTTTGAGGCAAAGCGTCGTTACACCAAATATTGATTTCGATTTCTCTTTTGTTCATTCACCTTGAATTTTGTTAATTGATCAAAATAAAGTATTAACACTTAAATTTTTTAAACTATTCTTACTTTGCAGCATTTTTTTTTACACACCTGCCTAAAACTGTTGCACAGTACATTATACAGTCATATGTTAAAGTTTGGGCACCCCTATTAAAGTTAACCTTTTTTCTTTATAACAATTTTGGTTTTTGCAACAGCTATTTCAGTTTCATATATCTAATAACTGATGGACTCAGTTATATTTCTGGATTCAAATGAGGTTTATTGTACTAACAGAAAATGTGCAATCTGCATTTAACCCCTTCACTACCAAGGGTGGTTTGCACGTTAACTCCCGGGCCAATTTTTACAATTCTGACCACTGTACCTTTATGAGGTCATAACTCTGGAACGCTTCCATGGATCCCGGTGATTCTGACATTGTTTTCTCGTGACATATTGTACTTCATGTTAGTGGTAAAATTGCATTCAAATAACTTTATTTGTGAAAAAACGGAAATTTGGCAGAAATTTTGAAAATTTCGCAATTTTCCAACTTTGAATTTTTATGCCCTTAAATCACAGCGATACGGCACACAAAAAACTTAATACATAACATTTCCCACATGTTTACTTTACATCAGCACAATTTTGGAACCCAAATTTTTTTTTGTTAGGAAGTTATAAGGGTTAAAAATTGACCAGCGATTTCTCATTTTTGCAGCACCATTTTATTTTTAGGGACCACATCACATTTGAAGCCACTTTGAGGGGTCTATATGATAGAAAATACCCAAAAGTGACACCATTCTAAAAACTGCACCCCTTAAGGTGCTTAAAACCACATTCAAGAAGTTTATTAACCCTTTAGGTGCGTCACAGGAATTTTTTGAATATTAAAAAAAAAATGAACATTTAACTTTTTTTCACAAAAAAAATACTTCAGGTTCAATTTTCTTTATTTTACCAAGGGTAACAGGAGAAATTGGACTGCAAAAGTTATCGTGCAATTTGTCCTGAGTACGCTGATACCTGATATGTGGGGGGGAACCACTGTTTCGGCGCATGGCAGACCTCAGTAGGGAAGGAGCGCCGTTTGACTTTTTCAATGCAAAATTGACTGGAATTCAGATCGGACGCCATGTCGCGTTTGGAGAGCCCCTGATGTACCTAAACAGTGGAAACCCCCCCAAGTGACCCCATTTTGGAAACTAGACCCCCCAAGGAACTTATCTAGATATGTGGTGAGAACTTTGAACCCACAAGGGCTTCACAGAAGTTTATAACGTACAGCGGTACAATTAAAAAATCATATTTTTTCCACAAAAATGATCTTTTCACCCTCAATTCTTATTTTTCCAAAAGTAACAGGACCCTAAAAGATATTGTGCAATTTATCCTGAGTGCGCTGATACCCCACATGTGGGTGTAAACCACTATTTGGGCACATGGCAGAGCTCGGAAGGGAAGCAGCGCCATTTGACGTTTTTGGCTGGAATTGAGATCGGACACCATGTCGCGTTAGGAAAGCCCCTGATGTACCAAGACAGTAGAAACCCCCCACAAATGACACCATTTTGGAAACTAGACCCCCCAAGGAACTTATCTAGATGTGTGGTGAGCACTTTGAACCCCCCAGTGCTTCATTGAAGTTTATAACGTCCGGGCGTGAAAATAAAAAAATCGTATTTTTTCCACAAACATGATCAATTAGTCTCCAATTTTTTTAACAACAACAAAAGTTGTTGTCCAATTTGTCCTGAGTACGCTGACAAAAAAAGCACTGAGAAAAGTACTGTATGGGGACACGTCGGGGCTCGGAAGGGAAGTAGTGACTTTTTGGAATGCAGACTTTGATGGAATGGTCTGCGGGTGTCATGTTGCCTTTGGAGAGCCCCTAATGTACCTAAACAGTGGAAACCCCCCACAAATGACCCCATTTTGGAAACTAGACCCCCTGAGGAACTTATCTAGATGTGTGGTGAGCACTTTGAACCCCCAAGGGCTTCACAGAAGTTTATAATGCCCAGGCATGAAAATAAAAAAATCGTATTTTTTCCACAAACATGATCAATTAGTCTCCAATTTTTTTATTTTTCCAAGGGTAACAGGAGAAATTGGACCCCAAAAGTTGTTGTCCAATTTGTCCTGAGTACGCTGATACCTCATATGTGGGAGAAAACTACTGTATGGGCACACGTCGGGGCTCGGAAGGGAAGTAGTGACGTTTTGGAATGCAGACTTTGATGGCATGGTCTGCGGGTGTCATGTTGCTTTTGGACAGCCCCTGATGTACCTAAAAAGTGGAAACCCCCCACAAGTGACCCCATTTTGGAAACTAGACCCCCTAATGAACTTATCTACATGTGTGGTGAGCACTTTGAACCCCCCAGTGCTTCACAGAAGTTTATAACGACCGGGCGTGAAAATAAAAATATCGTATTTTTTCAACAAACATCATCTTTTAGTCCCCATTTTTTTTATTTTCCCAAGGGTAACAGGAGAAATTGGACCCCAAAAGTTGTTTTGTAATTTGTCCTGAGTAGGCTGATACCCTACATGTGGGGGTAAAACACTGTTTGGGCGCATGGCAGAGCTTGGAAGGGAAGGAGCACCATTTGACTTTTTCAACGCAGAATTGGCTGGAATTGAGATCAGACGCCATGTTGCCTTTGGAGAGCACCTGATGTGCCCAAACAGTGGAAACCCCCAATTATAACTCCAACCCTAACCCCAACACACCCCTAACCCTAATCTGAACCCTAGCCCTAACCCTAGCCCTAACCCTAACCCTAGCCCTAACCCTAGCCTAACCCTAACCCTAGCCCTAACCCTACCGGGAAAATGGAAATAAATACATTTTCTTTTAGTTTTATTATTTTTCCCTAACTAAGGGGGTGATAACGGGGGGTTTGATTTACTATTTATGGCGGTTTTTATGTTTGGCAGCTGTCAGGCGCTAAAAGACGCTTTTTATTGTAAAAATAGTTTATGCATCACCACATATTGTGAGCTATAATTTTTCCGTATTTTGACCCACTGAGTCATGTGAGGTCTTATTTTTTGCGGGACGAGTTGACGTTTTCATTGGCACCATTTTCGGGCACGTGACATGTTTTGATCGCTTTTTATTCCGATTTTTGGGACGCAGAATGAACAAAAACCAGCGTTTCATTAATTTCTTTTGGGGGGTTGCGTTTACACCGTTCCGCGTGCGGTAAAATTGATAAAGCGGTTTTATTCTTCGGGTCAGTACGGTTACAGCGATACCTCATTTAGGTCTTTTTTTATGTTTTGTCGTTTTTTTGCAATGAAAACAATTTTATATAAAAAATAATTACTTTTGAATCGCTTTATTCTGCGAGCTATAACTTTTTTATTTTTTTGCGGATGACGCTGTATGGCGGCTCGTTTTTTGCAGGACAAGATGACGTTTTCAGCGGTACAATGGATATTTATATGCGTCTTTTTGATCGCGCGTTATTGCACTTTTTGTTTGGTGGTATGATAATAAATCATTATTTTTTGCTTCGTTTTTTATTTTTATTTTTTAAGGGGTTCGCTAAAGGGGTTAACTAATGGGACAGTTTTATAGGGCGGGTCGCTATATGTGTACTTTTATTGTTTTTGTTTTTTTTTATTTTGAAAAAATGGATTTATTGGGGAATATTTTTTTTTTTTTTACCAATTTATTTAGCGATTTTTTAAAATTATTTTTAACACTTTTTTTTTTTTTTTTTTTACTTTATTAGCTTGTCCCAGGTGGGACATCACTGTCCTGTGACAGATCGCTGATGACAGATCAGCGATCTGTCACAGGCACTGCTGCAGACTTCCTCATGCCTGCGCTTTGCAGGCAGTGAGGAAGTCAGCTCCCTGCAGGCCCCCGACGCCATCTTGGATCCGGTTACCTGCAGGGATGGAGCCCCCCGCAGCAGCGCTGCATATTGCGCTGCTGTGGGGGGCTCAGGGAAGCACAGAGGGAGCCCCCTCCCTGCCGATGCTTCCCTTTAACCCCCGGTACACGGCGATCGCGTTTGATCGCGGTGTACAAGGGGTTAACGTGACGGGGGCGGTCCGTGACCGCCCCTGACACATTGTGCCGGGTGTCAGCTGTGATAATCAGCTGACACCCCGCCGCGATCAGCGGCGCTCACCACGTGGGCGCCGCTGATCGCTGGGACGTAATATTCCGTCCATGGTAGTTAGGTCCAGGGTCACATGGACGGAATATTACGTCCATTGTAGGTAAGGGGTTAAACAAAATTTGACCGGTGCAAAAGTATGGGCACCCTTATCATTTTCTTGATTTGAACACTCCTAACTACTTTTTACTGACTTCCTGAAGCACTAAATTGGTTTTGTAACCTCATTGAGCTTTGAACTTCATAGCCATATGTATCAAATCATGAGAAAAGGTATTTAAGGTGGTCACTTGCAAGTAGTTCTCCTATTTGATTCTCCTATGAAGAGTGGCATCATGGGCTCCTCAAAACAACTCTCAAATGATCTGAAAGCAAAGATTATTCAACATAGCTTTTCAGGGGAAGGATACAAAAAGTTGTCTCAGAGATTTAACCTGTCAGTTTCCACTGTGAGGAACATAGTAAGGAAATGAAAGAACACAGGTACAGTTCTTGTTAAGCCAAGAAGTGGCAGGCCAAGAAAAATATCAGAAAGGCAGAGAAGAATGGTGAGAACAGTCAAGGACAATCCACAGACCACCTCCAAAGACCTGCAGCATCATCTTGCTGCAGATGGTGTCACTGTGCATCGGTCAACAATACAGCGCACTTTGCACAAGGAGAAGCTGTATGGGACAGTGATGCGAAAGAAGCCGCTTCTGCAAGCACGCCACAAACAGAGTCGCCTGAGGTATGCAAACGCACATTTGGACAAGCCAGTTACATTTTGGAAGAAGGTCCTGTGGACTGATGAAACAAAGATTGAGTTGTTTGGTCATACAAAAAGGCGTTATGCATGGAGGCTAAAAAACACAGCATTCCAAGAAAAACACTTGCTACCCACAGTAAAATTTGGTGGAGGTTCCATCATGCTTTGGGGCTGTGTGGCCAATGCCGTCACCGGGAATCTTGTTAAAGTTGAGGGTCGCATGGATTCAACTCAGTATCAGCAGATTCTTGACAATAATGTGCAAGAATCAGTGACGAAGTTGAAGTTACGCAGGGGATGGATATTTCAGCAAGACAATGATCCAAAACACCGCTCCAAATCTACTCAGGCATTCATGCAGAGGAACAATTACAATGTTCTGGAATGGCCATCCCAGTCCCCAGACCTGAATATCATTGAACATCTGTGGGATGATTTGAAGCGGGCTGTCCATGCTCGGCGACCATCAAACTTAACTGAACTGGAATTGTTTTGTAAACAGGAATGGTCACAAATACCTTCATCCAGTATCCAGGAACTCATTAATAGCTACAGGAAGCGACTAGAAACATATATGTGACATGCACAAGTGTGAACAAGTCGGTAAGACAATGCCCACACCACCCAATGGCTGAACCACAACAAGAGAGCACAAAATCATTTTGTGCTCTCTTGTTGAGGAAGCGACTAGAGGCTGTTATTTTTGCAAAAGGAGGATCTACGAAATATTAATGTCACTTTTATGTTGAGGTGCCCATACTTTTGCACCGGTCAAATTTTGTTTAAATGCAGATTGCACATTTTCTGTTAGTACAATAAACCTCATTTGAATCCAGAAATATAACTGAGTCCATCAATTATTAGATGTATGAAACTGAAATAGCTGTTGCAAAAAACAAAATTGTTATAAAGAAAAAAGGTTAACATTAATAGGGGTGCCCAAACTTTAACATATGACTATATATATATATATATATATATATATATAGTGGTGTAGTGTCCACTGTGTCCGCTAGGGGGAGCTGTGTGGGTGTCCAAGGACGGGCGTATAGCCATATCCAGGGTGGTAATAGGAGCAGGGTCCTAAATGACCGTTATGTATCCCAAGGTGGGTGGCCTTGGGATGAAGGCTTGATTATGTGTTGATCAGCAGGGCTACTGCTGATATTCTGTTCCAATGTGTTAGGGAAGCCTTTAGGTTGTTGGTGAGACGGGTGGGGGACCAACCACCTACAAATCCACCCAGGGGCGTGTGTCTAAAACGCCCATAGTGAACAGTATGTGTGTGAATGGTTGTAGGACCACCTGCGATGAGGTCATAGCCATGTGATCTGGTGGGCGTGGCTATGGACCATATAAGGTGACCAGGGTAGGTCACATGAGTGAATGCCTGGACCCGGTTGGTCAGTATGGAAGGTCTCGTCTGGCTGATGTGCTGGAAGATGTGGCTGCCTTCCGGAGTGCACGTGTGGACACTGTGAGTAATGGTGACGTGTGTCTGACAGTTCCCTGGAGGGAATGGACGTCTGCAGTGTGAAGCAGCTAAGAGGTAACCCGGACACGGGATTGTAACTAAGAGACTGTATAGCCTATTGGCTGGATGAAGCACAGCCTGTCTGACCAGAGGGCTAAGGAGAGCAGAGGTCCACTGTGAAGATACCCTCCGGTCTGCTATAAGACTGTTGCATATTGCTTTGGTTTATGATGATGAATAAACCGCATGGACTATGTTGATGTTTTATGAAAACGAAAAAAGTGGTTTGGTACCGTGTTAGCCAGTAGAAAAAAATATATAAAGTGCTCTCAGTGAGAGAAACAAAATAGGAATCTTGTGGGTATGATACCTTTTAATGGCTAACAAATAATAGTGAATGTTGTTACAAAGCAAGCTTTCGGGACTGCTTATGTCCCTTCATCAGGCTCATGAAGGGACATAAGCAGTCCCGAAAGCTTGCTTTGTAACAACATTCACTATTATTTGTTAGCCATTAAAAGGTATCATACCCACAAGATTCCTATTTTGTTTCTCTCACTGAGAGCACTTTATATATTTAGATGTTTTATGAAAAACCCATGCCGGACCTGGTTATTTGGCTGCAAAGCGAGTATCCCCAACCTGAATAACAAGCGCTACCTTACAATTGGTGAAGAATGCGAAGGGCACTGTTGTAGCCTTGTTGCTAGGGGCAGCGGATGAGGACTGCAAAACTCGGTTGCTAAGGGCAACGGTTCCAAAAAGCACATGTTGCAGTGCTGGCAATGCTGAACCAGGAGGGCGGACGGTCTTGAAAACCGTGTGATATGCTGACCGGGGTCAGTGGAAGAGATTTATAGGACACCTCTACGGTAGAGGGGTCCGAGAACCTGCGTGGCCAGCAGGTGACGGTCGTGAAAACCGTCTGGTATGCTGACCTGGGTTAGAGAAAGAGACTGTGGATTGCTATAGGATGCCTCTGTGGTTAAGAGGCACCCAAGAACCTGTGTGGCCGATATCAGCAGGTATCGGACAGGTAACTGTGTTGTACTGACCGGGGTCAGTGAGAAAGACGGTGTACCTGGATGGTTCAGTGTGCAAGGTCCTGGAGGGTCAATGTTGGGAGGTTCTGGGAGAAGAATCAGATCCCTGGAGCACGTGCTACGACCTTGGACCTGGTGAGGCGTGAGTGTTGGACAGTCTCAGGAGGAGACGGATGTCCTGAATAGCACCCGCTGAGCCCCTGGACCTGGTGAGGTCGGTGTGTTGGGAAACCCTGGGAGGAGGGTCTGCTCCCTGAATAGCACCCGGTGTGCCCTGTGTGTTGGACGGTCTCAGGAGGAGATGGACGTCCTGAATAGCACACAGACAGGACACGTGTTTTGTGTTGTGTGTTTTTTTTTTCTTTTCCTTTTCAAGTCAGCTTGTGGTGGCTCAGTGGGGTCAAGAAGGTGACAAGCGGCTTCCTGTAATTTGGCGGGGTTACGAAGGTGACAAGCGGCTTGCTGTAACTCGGCAGGGTTACGAAGGTGACACCAGCAGCTGTGTGTGAGCGGTAGCCGGAGGTGTCGGTGACAGCAGGAGCTGTGGCAGTGCCAGCAAGAACTTGTGTGGTATCGTACTTAAAGGGCCAGTACAAGCCCAAGAGACAAACTGTTTTGTGTGAACTCTGGTCTAAGGAGGCCTGTTGAAAGGAAATGGGGAGATCCCGAAAGGGGGCCGTAACCCAAAATGGGGTGGAGTCCCTGGGGGAGGCGGAGTCCAAAAAGGGGATAGTCTCCCAAAAAGAGGAGGGGCATCCCAACGTAAAGGGGATGGGACAGATGAACTGTTGCCAGGAGCAAATGTCCTATGTCTGTCCAATCTGCCTGGTGAACTACCCAGCCGGCACGATGCTATGGGGGTGTGGTCTCCAGTTAAATAATGAAGAGATAGTTGGTCTGGTTGACCCGGAGAGCCCGGTGACTCTACTGAGGGTTGCTCCTGAGATACCCGGCAGAAAGGTTGGGGTCACTTTCAACCACGGGGGCACTAAGGATTGTCCAGTGGCTCGGGTAGTCTTTGAGAGAGGCTGGGACATCGAGAGACAGGATGTTGCGGTTGTCCCGAATCTGTCCTGTCCAGTGGTTATAGGCCGGGATTCTAGACTGTTCTCTGGCTTGTGGGAGAGGGGAGTTCCTCTACAGCAGGGGGATGGAGACGTTTCTACTGTTGGGCTAGCAGACACTGAGACGATGACGCTTGCTAAAGTGGACAAGTCAGTTGTAGAAGTGACCGGAAGAAGGGGGACATCTGCCCAACTTACGGACCTGACGTCTCGTGACATGACGGATGGTGGGCTGGGAGATGAGATGACTGGAGCGGACCCACGGTCAGAGGGTAACTGGAGGGTTCACTCGGATGATCGGGGTGACTCAGTCTCAGGGAGCTGGCTGTGGCTCTGAGAGAGAAAGGGAGCACAGACTAGAAGAGCTAGAGAAGGAAGTCTCCGAGCTCAAAGATCACCTGGCAACGTGGCAAGGTCTGAATAAGTCCCTCAGAGAAGAGGTAGGAGTACTAGCAGAAACTGTAAGAGGTCTTCTGCGGGAGAAGAACTGGGACGAAGACTTACAGCGGCTGGGCCTGTGTGATGAACAGAGTGAAGACAAGAAGAAACTGAAAAGTATGGAAGCAGAGATGATTCATATGCAGGAGGAGCTTGCTGCTGCAGAGCGTGCTAAAAGGCAAGCACAGCAGGAAAGAGATGAACTGGCCGATGTAATTGCCAACAACAGTGGTAAACGTGCTCTGGCTTTGGAAGAAAAGATGCGTTTAGAGTCTCGCATTGCACAGCTTGAAGAAGAATTGGAGGAAGAACAAGGCAACGTTGAATTAGCCAATGACAGGCCAAACTTCAGGTTGACCAGATGAATGCTGATCTGAATGCGGAATGTAGTAATGCTCAGAAGAATGAGAATGCCCTTCAGCAATTAGATCGCCAGAATAAGGAGTTAAAAACAAAGTTACAAGAATTAGAAGGCTCTGTTAAATCTAAATTCAAGGCTTCAATCACCGCTGTGGAAGCAAAGGTTGCACAACTGGAGGAACAGCTTGATGCTGAAACTAAAGAGCGACAATCTGCAAGCAAACAAGTACGTCGTACAGAGAAAAAAACTGAAGGATGTACTAATTCAAATGGATGATGAAAGGCGTAATTCTGAGCAGTACAAAGACAAGGCAGAGGAAAATAATGTTCGTCTGAAACAGCTGAAGCACCAGGTTGAAGAAGCAGAGAAAGAGGCTCAACGTGCCGATACATTGCACCGCAGATTACAGTGTGAACTAGAGGATGCTACAGAGACAACAGATGCAATGAACCGTGAGGTTAATGCATTGAAAAGCAAACTCAGACGTGGTGATGTACCATTTGTTACAAGACTCATAGGCAGAAAAGGAATTGACAGAGCGCACTTTAGAAGTGTGGTGACTAAACAGTGTCTGATGACGCAGACAGACTGTGACTGGAGGGCCAAAGCTCAAGAACAATATTCTGACCGCTGGGGGCGGGGGAGGCCTAACGTAGAGATGAGGCCATATGACAGACAAAACAGACGGAGACGGTTCTCTCGACCTGTTGGGCAAGGTGACATGGGTGCCCGGTCTCGAGATCCCTGGGTGATGTCGTGTGTTCAACCCCACAAGTTTGAACAGAGGGGGGAGGTATGTGGTGTAGTGTCCACTGTGTCCACTAGGGGGCGCTGTGTGGGTGTCCCAGGACGGGCGTATAGCCATATCCAGGGTGGTAATAGGAGCAGGGTCCTAAATGACCACTATATAGCCCAAGGTGGGTGGCCTTGGGATGAAGGCTTGATTATGTGTTGATCAGCAGGGCTACTGCTGATGATCTGTTCCAATGTGTTAGGGAAGCCTTTAGGTGGTTGGTGAGACGGGTGGGGGACCAACCACCTACAAATCCACCCAGGGGCGTGTGTCTAAAACGTCCATAGTGAACAGTATGTGTGTGAATGGTTGTAGGACCTGCGATGAGGTCATAGCCATGTGATCTGGTGGGCGTAGCTACGGACCAAATAAGGTGACCAGGGTAGGTCACATGAGTGAATGCCTGGACCCGGTTGGTCAGTATGGAAGGTCTCGTCTGGCTGATGTGCTGGAAGATGTGGCTGCCTTCCGGAGTGCACGTGTGGACGCTGTGAGTAATGCCGACGTGTGTCTGACAGTTCCCTGGAGGGAATGGACGTCTGCAGTGTGAAGCAGCTAAGAGGTAACCCGGACACGGGATTGTAACTAAGAGACTGTATAGCCTATTGGCTGGATGAAGCACAGCCTGTCTGACCAGAGAGCTAAGGGGAGCAGAGCTCCACTGTGAAGTTACCCTGCTGTCTGCTATAAGACTGTTGTGCATATTGCTTTGGTTTATGATGATGAATAAACCGCATGGACTATGTTGATGTTTTATGAAAAACCCGTGCCGGACCTGGTTATCTGGCTGAAAAGCGAGTATCCCCAACCTGAATAACAAGTGCTACCTTACAAAATATATATATATATATATATATATATATATATATATATATACACTGCTCAAAAAATAAAGGGAACACTATTCCTTTTGCAACAGGCTGTTTGTGTTCCCTTTATTTCTTTGAGCAGTATGTGTATATATATATATATATATATATATATATATACTGTGTATGTGTATATATATATATATATATATATATATATATACACTCACTGGCCACTTTATTAGGTACACCTGTCCAACTGTGTGTTAAGACTTAATTTCTAATCAGCCAATCACATGGCGGCAACTCAGTGCATTTAGGCATGTAGGCATGGTCAAGACAATCTCCTGCAGTTCAAACCGAGCATCAGTATGGGGAAGAAAGTGATTTGAGTGCCTTTGAACGTGGCATGATTGTTGGTGCCAGAAGGGCTGGTCTGAGTATTTCAGAAACTGCTGATCTACTGGGATTTTCACGCACAACCATCTCTAGGGTTTACAGAGAATGGTCCGAAAAAGAAAAAAAATCCAGTGAGCGGCAGTTCTGTGGACGGAAATGCCTTGTTGATGCCAGAGGTCAGAGGAGAATGGGCATACTGGTTCGAGCTGATAGAAAGGCAACAGTGACTCAAATTGCCACCCGTTACAACCAAGGTAGGCAGAAGAGCATCTCTGAACGCACAGTGCGTCGAACTTTGAGGCAGATGGGCTACAGCAGCAGAAGACCACACTGGGTACCACTCCTCTCAGCTAAGAACAGGAAACTGAGGCTACAATTTGCACAAGCTCATCGAAATTGGACAGTAGAAGATTGGAAAAACGTTGCCTGGTCTGATGAGTCTCGATTTCTGCTGCGACATTCGGATGGTAGGGTCAGAATTTGGCGTAAACAACATGAAAGCATGGATCCATCCAGCCTTGTATCAACGGTTCAGGCTGGTGGTGGTGGTGTCATGGTGTGGGGAATTTTTTCTTGGCACTCTTTGGGCCCCTTGGTACCAATTGAGCATCGTTGCAACGCAACAGCCTACCTGAGTATTGTTGCTGACCATGTCCATCCCTTTATGACCACAATGTACCCAACATCTGATGGCTACTTTCAGCAGGATAATGCGCCATGTCATAAAGCTCGAATCATCTCAGATTGGTTTCTTGAACATGACAATGAGTTCACTGTACTCAAATGGCCTCCTCAGTCACCAGATCTCAATCCAATAGAGCATCTTTGGGATGTGGTGGAACGGGAGATTCGCATCAGGGATGTGCAGCCGACAAATCTGCGCCAACTGTGTGATGCCATCATGTCAATATGGTCCAAAATCTCTGAGGAATGCTTCCAGCACCTTGTTGAATCTCTGCCACGAAGAATTGAGGCACTTCTGAAGGCAAAAGGGGGTCCAACCCATTACTAGCATGGTGTACCTAATAAAGTGGCCAGTGAGTGTATATATATATATATATACACATATATTGTGTGTGTGTATATATATATATATATACCGTATATATATATATATATATATATATATAGATATATACAGTGGGGCAAAAAAGTATTTAGTCAGTCAGCAATAGTGCAAGTTCCACCACTTAAAAAGATGAGAGGCGTCTGTAATTTACATCATAGGTAGACCTCAACTATGGGAGACAAACTGAGAAAAAAAAATCCAGAAAATCGCATTGTCTGTTTTTTTTTCATTTTATTTGCATATTATGGTGGAAAATAAGTATTTGGTCAGAAACAAAATTTCATCTCAATACTTTGTGATATATCCTTTGTTGGCAATGACAGAGGTCAAACGTTTTCTGTAAGTCTTCAAAAGGTTGCCACACACTGTTGGTGGTATGTTGGCCCATTCCTCCATGCAGATCTCCTCTAGAGCAGTGATGTTTTTGGCTTTTCGCTTGGCAACACGGACTTTCAACTCCCTCCAAAGGTTTTCTATAGGGTTGAGATCTGGAGACTGGCTAGGCCACTCCAGGACCTTGAAATGCTTCTTACGAAGCCACTCCTTCGTTGCCCTGGCGGTGTGCTTTGGATCATTGTCATGTTGAAAGACCCAGCCACGTTTCATCATCAATGCCCTTGCTGATGGAAGGAGGTTTGCGCTCAAAATCTCACGATACATGGCCCCATTCATTCTTTCATGTACCCGGATCAGTCATCCTGGCCCCTTTGCAGAGAAACAGCCCCAAAGCATGATGTTTCCACCACCATGCTTTACAGTAGGTATGGTGTTTGATGGATGCAACTCAGTATTCTTTTTCCTCCAAACACGACAAGTTGTGTTTCTACCAAACAGTTCCAGATTGGTTTCATCAGACCATAGGACATTCTCCCAAAACTCCTCTGGATCATCCAAATGCTCTCTAGCAAACTTCAGACGGGCCCGGACATGTACAGGCTTAAGCAGTGGGACACGTCTGGCACTGCAGGATCTGAGTCCATGGTGGCGTAGTGTGTTACTTATGGTAGGCCTTGTTACATTGGTCCCAGCTCTCTGCAGTTCATTCACTAGGTCCCCCGCGTGGTTCTGGGATTTTTGCTCACCGTTCTTGTGATCATTCTGACCCCACGGGGTGGGATTTTGCGTGGAGCACCAGATCGAGGGAGATTATAAGTGGTCTTGTATGTCTTCCATTTTCTAATTATTGCTCCCACAGTTGATTTCTTCACTCCAAGCTGGTTGGCTATTGCAGATTCAGTCTTCCCAGCCTGGTGCAGGGCTACAATTTTGTTTCTGGTGTCCTTTGACAGCTCTTTGGTCTTCACCATAGTGGAGTTTGGAGTCAGACTGTTTGATGGTGTGCACAGGTGTCTTTTTATACTGATAACAAGTTTAAACAGGTGCCATTACTACAGGTAATGAGTGGAGGAAAGAGGAGACCCTTAAAGAAGAAGTTACAGGTCTGTGACAGCCAGAAATCTTGATTGCTTGTTTCTGACCAAATACTTATTTTCCACCATAATATGCAAAAAAAAATGAAAAAAAAACAGACAATGTGATTTTCTGGATTTTTTTTTCTCAGTTTGTCTCCCAAAGTTGAGGTCTACCTATGATGTAAATTACAGACGCCTCTCATCTTTTTAAGTGGTGGAACTTGCAGTATTGCTGACTGACTAAATACTTTTTTGCCCCACTGTATATAGATATAAAAATATTTTTTTTTTCATTTTTTTAATTATTCTGAAGAGGGGAGATCTTAAAACCCATTGCAGTACATTTCAATACATCTAAAATGTATTCAGCAGATGGACGTTACCTACACTTTCAATGTATGAGCTGAAATTCAGATAGACGTATGACACCTACTTGCAACAAGCGTTTTTTACTGATCTTTACGACGCATTGAAAAGTCTCCAGACGTACAAATGAGAACCTAGCCTTGTCTGAAAAAAATAATATAAACATTATTTTGGACAAATATCAAATGCATATGTTATATTTGAATGTCTATTCATTTCTGCAGTTGAACGTAAGAACTCGAGCTTTACTAACTTATAAGTGCCAGTTTTCTTTAATTATGATAAATACATCCATCAGCAAGTCATTCCATTTTAAGCAGTAAGAGTGATGGCCACTACGCCTACATAATTTGTACAGTGCCTAGCTTCTTTTTCTCACCTGATCAGGGTCACCTATAAGCACAATGCTCATATACCCATACAAAAAATGAAGTCTGCCTGACTGTTCGGATTCATCCACAAAGGCACGGGAGCTGAAATCCTGTCAGTTTAAATCACATGCATTCCTATCTCCTGCCTTCATCCGTCAGGCACAGAAACTACATGATCCACTTTTCTGGTCACAGATACACTGAATTTAGACTCTAAATAAAAGTGGAAAGATAAAGAGGAAGACTGAGAGTAACACCAAGCAGTAGAATTACAGAAAAAGCTTGGGTATCTTGTACCAATGTTCCATACATGGCCTGAGAAGTAATATTTCTCTTTATAAGGATGCTCTTCTTTGAGAACATTTTTTTCCATATCACTAACTATATTAAAAAAAGAAGAAAAACAAATTACATTTTGGCACTGGCCTCTAAGTGTTAAACTAGAAACTCCTATTTCCTGATCTTTACATACCTACAGTACATTGCTATAACACACAGGTTTACTATGAAAGGTAACACTCCTATATGCAGTCGATAACCCATTATAGGTGGCAGTTTCACCTCCTCCCTCTCCCTTCATAATGACCCTTGCCCAGGTTAGAGCTACTCAGACTGGAAGCTCAGAACACTTTTATACCAAAGATAGGGTCTGAGTGAGTCTTTTGCTGTTGTGCAAAGCAGAAAGTAGGAGTCTAATTAGGTGCAGGCAGACGGCTGCACAACACAGCCAAGTGATACCCAATGTTTTATCGAACAGCACTCGGCCCAATGTTATACTATGGGGCAGTGCAGATCTGCAATTTTTTTCTCATGTCAGTACGGCATGAGAAAATAATTGCGGCATATTGTATGTACATCAGATAATCGGATCGCATGCACATTCGTGGACTCAGACAATGGAGAAGAGGGAGAAACTACGTTCTCTATCTTCTCTGCACTTATGATGCAATTTCCTCCTGTGAGACAATTGCATCTCAATAAGGCAAAAAAACACCAGAAATAAGGTGGCAGCAACACAGGTGCAGCAATACCGATGAAACAACCACTCTCAAACTACCAATCCATGGAGGGGGTGGTTGTTTGGTATATTAGTGCACAAAAGATAATAATCTGTATGCGGCGTTATTCACATACAGGTGATGCAGAGCATCTGGCTTACAGCCTATAGGTGACACCCATACTCTTAGATCAGGCGGACTGCCCAGTGCTAACCAAAATGCTTTCTGTGTGAACAGAGGCCACAGTTTACAGAGCCATCTGGGCCCAACTGCACCCTGAAAAATAAATAAAGTGCAAAAGACACATACCAATATATGTGAGGTATTAGTTGATATTAAGGCCAAAATATGCAAGCTCGCAACCTATGTCAAGGGTCCCCACGTTTGCGAGTCCTATCACTAAACATCAAAACAGAGCAGTTGGGTCCAGATGGCTCTGAAAACTGTGGCCTCTGTTCACACAGAAAGCATTTTGGTTAGCACTGGGCAGTCCGCCTGATCTAAGAGTATGGGCGTCACTAATAGGCTGTAAGCCAGATGCTCTGCATCACCTGTATGTGAATAACGCCGCATACAGATTATCTTTTGTGCACTAATATACCAAACAACCACCCCCTCCATGGATTGGTAGGTTGCTAGTGGTTGCTTCATTGGTATTGCTACACCTGTGTTGCTGCCATTATCTTTTGTGCACTAATATACCAAACAACCACCCCCTCCATGGATTGGTAGGTTGTTAGTGGTTGTTTCATTGGTATTCCTACACCTGTGTTGCTGCCATTATCTTTTGTGCACTAATATACCAAACAACCACCCCCTCCATGGATTGGTGGGTTGTTAGTGGTTGTTTCATGGGTATTCCTACACCTGTGTTGCTGCCATTATCTTTTGTGCACTAATATACCAAACAACCACCCCCTCCATGGATTGGTAGGTTGTTAGTGGTTGTTTCATTGGTATTCCTACACCTGTGTTGCTGCCATTATCTTTTGTGCACTAATATACCAAACAACCACCCCCTCCATGGATTGGTAGGTTGTTAGTGGTTGTTTCATGGGTATTCCTACACCTGTGTTGCTGCCATTATCTTTTGTGCACTAATATACCAAACAACCACCCCCTCCATGGATTGGTAGGTTGTTAGTGGTTGTTTCATGGGTATTCCTACACCTGTGTTGCTGCCATTATCTTTTGTGCACTAATATACCAAACAACCACCCCCTCCATGGATTGGTAGGTTGTTAGTGGTTGTTTCATGGGTATTCCTACACCTGTGTTGCTGCCATTATCTTTTGTGCACTAATATACCAAACAACCACCCCCTCCATGGATTGGTGGGTTGTTAGTGGTTGTTTCATGGGTATTCCTACACCTGTGTTGCTGCCATTATCTTTTGTGCACTAATATACCAAACAACCACCCCCTCCATGGATTGGTAGGTTGTTAGTGGTTGTTTCATGGGTATTCCTACACCTGTGTTGCTGCCATTATCTTTTGTGCACTAATATACCAAACAACCACCCCCTCCATGGATTGGTAGGTTGTTAGTGGTTGTTTCATTGGTATTCCTACACCTGTGTTGCTGCCATTATCTTTTGTGCACTAATATACCAAACAACCAACCCGTCCATGGATTGGTAGGTTGTTAGTGGTTGTTTCATGGGTATTGCTACACCTGTGTTGCTGCCATTATCTTTTGTGCACTAATATACCAAACAACCAACCCGTCCATGGATTGGTAGGTTGTTAGTGGTTGTTTCATGGGTATTGCTACACCTGTGTTGCTGCCATTATCTTTTGTGCACTAATATACCAAACAACCAACCCGTCCATGGATTGGTAGGTTGTTAGTGGTTGTTTCATGGGTATTGCTACACCTGTGTTGCTGCCATTATCTTTTGAGCACTAATATACCAAACAACCAACCCGTCCATGGATTGGTAGGTTGTGAGTGGTTGTTTCATCGGTATTGCTGCACCTGTGTTGCTGCCATCTTTAATCAGGTCCACTGCACTCTGATGCATTTGTTTGGAGGCCTGGGCATTTAAGCATCTCTGCCTTTTTTCTGGTGCTTTTTGAAAAATTTTTTGGAGGATTTCTAAGTCCTCTTTTTGTGTCGGTGGGCTACACCTCAAGAAGACACTCATATCAAACTGTGACAGAGCTTGAGCCGAGTGTCATTAGCATAATCAGTCCAATTCTCTTGCTTGAGAAAATCAATGGCCATGTGACCCGGACCTTAAATAAAGCCTAGCAGCCAGTGTGGAAACTACAAGATTTTATTATTTTTTATATAGATTTGAATATGAAAAATTGTAAAAATAAACAAAAAATGTTTTAAAGAAAAATAACATAAAAATTTAATTTTAAACAACAGTTAATTTTCTGATGACACATTCATTTTAAATAACACTATAAAAAAAGGAATAACAGAGATTCTTTATTCAAAAAAAAAAATATATATTTTAGTGCTTCACAAAAAGAGTACTGCTTTGGTACTGGAGTAATATAGATCCAGGTGGATCAAAGATACTGGGTTCTCATGTCTAGTTTGAGGCTAGGCATGACACTCTTTTTTTTCTTGGTAAAAGATGCTGGAGAAAAAAGGTGAACCAAAGGTCCTGGTTTCTTCAGCCTAGTTTGAGTCTATGCATGTTAGTCTATTTTTTCTGGTAAAAGTTGCTGTAGATAAAAAAAATATCCTGGGTTCTTCATGTCTGGCGTGAGACTAGGCGTCACACTATTTTCCCCAAGTAAAACTTGCAGGAGTAGAATGGTGGACCAAAGATCCTGGGTTCTTTATGTCTGGCTTAAGACTAGGCATGACCCTATTTTCCCCAGTGTAAAAACTTGCAGGAGTAAAATGGTGGCCCAAAGATCCTGGGTTCTTCATGTCTGGCTTGAGACTAGGCATGACCCTATTTTCCCCAGTGTAAAACTTGCAGGAGTAAAATGGTGGCCCAAAGATCCTGGGTTCTTCATGTCTGGCTTGAGACTAGGCATGACCCTATTTTCCCCAGTGTAAAACTTGCAGGAGTAAAATGGTGGCCCAAAGATCCTGGGTTCTTTATGTCTGGCTTAAGACTAGGCATGACCCTATTTTCCCCAGTGTAAAAACTTGCAGGAGTAAAATGGTGGCCCAAAGATCCTGGGTTCTTTATGCCTGGCTTAAGACTAGGCATGACCCTATTTTCCCCAGTGTAAAAACTTGCAGGAGTAAAATGGTGGCCCAAAGATCCTGGGTTCTTCATGTCTGGCTTGAGACTAGGCATGACCCTATTTTCCCCAGTGTAAAACTTGCAGGAGTAAAATGGTGGCCCAAAGATCCTGGGTTCTTCATGTCTGGCTTGAGACTAGGCATGACCCTATTTTCCCCAGTGTAAAACTTGCAGGAGTAAAATGGTGGCCCAAAGATCCTGGGTTCTTCATGTCTGGCTTGAGGCATTCTGATCTGTGTTTTTTAATTTTTTTTCTTTTATACATATATATATACAGACGGACATTGTGAAGAAAATCTGACTAATCATAGACGATGTAACAGATCTAGCACTGCAGATATTTTCTTTTTTATATTCCTATATAATGATGACTGAAGAGAGCATAGCCATAGTTGTGATGCAACATCTCCATGACCTGTCACAAACCACCACATTCTCTCTCTCTCTCTACAGAGCATGACTAATTTACCATCAATACTCTACAAGACCCCTTCAGATGTGAGATTTTCTTTTTCAGTTTTAACATACAGTAGATATGATCAGCTATTGTAAAAGAAGGTCATAAAGCTACAAATGACAATAAGAACCAGCTGACACACTAAATGTTACCTAAACGCCACATATTTTTGGGTTCAAGTTACCGTAAATTCATCAAAAGTCAATTTTCCACTCGTAAGTCCTTTAATACTGACCCAAAATGTCTCTATGAACACAAATAAACAAGTTATAGCAAATTGTGATAAAAAAAATAAAAGGCAAAACCAAATACAAACTACAATGTTATTTCTACTCATTCTACGGATATGATCTGCGACGGTGCAGGAGAGAGCTGGAAAAGAAGGAACACATCTCCAAAACTGTTCAGCACTTCACTAAACCCAAATGCTTTCTCACAGATTTGGAATGTTTCTGCTTTCTATTAAGCAATGTTCCAGTACTGAGACTTTAATGGCACACATATACTGTACTCACATATACAGTACTCAAGACACAGCGTCTATGCAGGAGCTTTTCCTGACATATACTGTAATGTTCCAATAGGCCCCAAACGCAGTGTGTACCTATTCTATTAGAACATAAACCCCAGCATGTTTTTCCAATCATTCAGTAAAATAAATTCATAAATGACAACCCTCTGTCACCAAGTCAGCCAAATTTATCTTTAGATAAAAACATGAGTAAAGATGTTTTCAAATTTCCTTTCCGCCCAACGTTCATATTAGGCTGAGTTCACACGTCGCGTTTATTTCGCGTTTTCGCGGCGGTTTTAAACGTGCGATTTTGCCGCGAAAAATAAGCATCCCATGCAATCCTATGGGATTCCGCAATGCTGTGCTAATGCTGCATTTTTTTCCCACGGCGGAATCGCTTTGCGGTAAAAAACGCAGCATGCTCATTAATTTAGCGGAATCGTGGCGATCCCGAACCCATAGGAATGCATTGTTCTGCTTACTTTCCGCATGTGGCTGTGCCCACCATGCGATAAGTATGCAGAACATTTGCGGATGGTACCCACGGTCCGGAGGAGAGGAGACTGTCCTCCAGGCTGTGGGTACCATATCCCTGTAAAAAATAGAATTAAAATAAAAAATATTGTTATTTTCACCTTCCGGCATCCCGTGCAGCCTTTCCGCCTCTCTCCACGCTCCCGTTCCCAGTATTCCTTTGCGAGAATGACCGCGATGACGTCCGTTCTCGCGGGAGCGCGACGTCTCGCAGTCATTCGCGCAAAGGATCACTGGGACCGGGAGCGTGGAGAGAGGCGGGAAGGCTGCGCGGGACGCCGGAAGGTGAGAACAACAACATTTTTTATTTTTTTTTTATTATTTTTTACATTTTATCTTTTACTACTGATGCTGCATAGGCGGCCTCAGTAGTATAAAGTTGGTCACACTAATCAAACACTATGTTTGACGAGTGTGACCAACCTGTCAATCAGTTCTCCAAGCAATGCTCCAGATCGCTTGGAAAACGCTAGCATTCTGCAAGCTAATTATGCTTGCAAATCGCTAGTTTTTCCACGGGAAAATCGCGGGAATTTAAAATGCGATTTTCCCTCGGGGTAACTTCCGCGAGAGTTCCGCTACGTGTGCACATAGCCTTATGCATCAGTAAAACCCCCCCAGAAGCAGATGCTAACTGCCCCATATTAGGGGATAAATTCCTTCCCAACGCCACATAGTGCAATGAGACTAGTTCCCTAGATCAACATCCCATCACAGAATCTAATACCCATAACCTGTAATATTATAGCTTTCAAGAAAGTCATCCAGGCACTCATTGTACTTTTTAAGTGAATCAATCATAACATTGTGTCTCACTGCTCTTACAAATTTGCTATCTGTTATTATGATTAAATACTCTTTTCTTCTAGACCATATATTTCAAACTTTGGCCCACTGTCCAAATCTGGCCCACAGGGTTAGTATATTTGGTGAATGACACCATGCAGCTTCCCCGAGTACATTTGGCCCACATTGTCATTATACTGTATAGAGCAGTATTTGAGACCATTATACTGCATGGAGCATTATTTGAGATCATTATACAGTAGGAAGCACTATATGGAGCCCATTATACTGTATGGAGCACTATGTGGAGCCTATTATACTGTATGGGGCACTATGTGGGGCTATAATGCTTTATGGAGCACTATATGGGGCCTATTATACTGAATGGAAGACTATATGAGGCCCATTATATTGTATGGAGCACTATGTTGGGCCATTATACTGTATGGAGCACTATGTGAGGCCCTTTATTCTGTTTGGAGCACTATGTGAGGCTATTATACTATCTGGAGCATGATGTGGGGGCCTTTATTCTGTATGGAGCACTATGTGAGGCCATTATACTATATGGAGCACTATGTGAGTCCAATATACTGTATGGAGCATTATGTGGGGCTTATTATACTTAATGGAGGACTATATGGAGCCCATTATACTGTATGGAGCACTGTGTGTGGCCATTCTTCTGCACAGCTGTGTGGGGATTACAGTTGGAGAATCACACTGTAATGGGTCACCATTCTTTGTTGGGGAAATTAAGAGAGGGGGGTATAGAAGGGTCATCATACCTTGCGTGTAGAGGAATTCACTGTGGGGGGTATCATACTGTGTTTGGGGGAAGTTTTGTTTGCATCATACTTCATTATTCAAGGTTTTTTATCCTGTGTTATTACATATTTTAGGCCATTTGGCCAAATGTTTTTTTACTGCCCTTACATAACACATATTATTCCAATATTTTATTCCAAGATCCATTAATTAAAATATGGTTTGTTCGTGGGATAACCCCTTTAAGTTTGTTTTCATATGAAAAAGTTCATTATATTTGATAAGGAAAAACTTCCTTAATTGTAGACATTTTTTTTTAATAAATATCAAGGTTGACCCACGACTTTGTCTAAGCTTTTAATTTTCGCTCTCTGTGTATTTGAGTTTTACATTACTGTTCAAGACATAGAGAATGCCCCCTTACAGTGCCTACAAGTAGTATTCAACCCCCTGCAGATTTAGCAGGTTTACACATTCGGAATTAACTTGGCATTGTGACATTTGGACTGTAGATCAGCCTGGAAGTGTGAAATGCACTGCAGCAAAAAAGAATGTTATTTCTTTGTTTAATTTTTTTTTAAATTGTGAAAAGTTTATTCAGAGGGTCATTTATTATTCAACCCCTCAAACCACCAGAATTCTCTTTGGTTCCCTTAAAGTATTAAGAAGTATTTCAGGCACAAAGAACAATGAGCTTCACATGTTTGGATTAATTATCTCTTTTTCCAGCCTTTTCTGACTATTTAAGACCCTCCCCAAACTTGTGAACAGCACTCATACATGGTCAACATGGGAAAGACAAAGGAGCATTCCAAGGCCATCAGAGACAAGATCGTGGAGGGTCACAAGGCTGGCAAGGGGTACAAAACCCTTTCCAAGGAGTTGGGCCTACCTGTCTCCACTGTTGGGAGCATCATCCGGAAGTGGAAGGCTTATGGAACTACTGTTAGCCTTCCACGGCCTGGACAGCTTTTGAAAGTTTCCTCCCGTGCCGAGGCCAGGCTTGTCCGAAGAGTCAAGGCTAACCCAAGGACAACAAGGAAGGAGCTCCGGGAAGATCTCATGGCAGTGGGGACATTGGTTTCAGTCAATACCATAAGTAACGTACTCCACCGCAATGGTCTCCGTTCCAGACGAGCCCGTAAGGTACCTTTACTTTCAAAGCGTCATGTCAAGGCTCGTCTACAGTTTGCTCATGATCACTTGGAGGACTCTGAGACAGACTGGTTCAAGGTTCTCTGGTCTGATGAGACCAAGATCGAGATCTTTGGTGCCAACCACACATGTGACGTTTGGAGACTGGATGGCACTGCATACAACCCCAAGAATACCATCCCTACAGTCAAGCATGGTGGTGGCAGCATCATGCTGTGGGGCTGTTTCTCAGCCAAGGGGCCTGGCCATCTGGTCCGCATCCATGGGAAGATGGATAGCACGGCCTACCTGGAGATTTTGGCCAAGAACCTCCACTCCTCCATCAAGGATCTTAAGATGGGTCGTCATTTCATCTTCCAACAAGACAACGACCCAAAGCACACAGCCAGCAAAACCAAGGCCTGGTTCAAGAGGCAAAAAATCAAGGTGTTGGAGTGGCCTAGTCAGTCTCCTGACCTTAACCCAATTGAAAACTTGTGGAAGGAGCTCAAGATTAAAGTCCACATGAGACACCCAAAGAATCTAGATAGCTTGGAGAAGATCTGCATGGAGGAGTGGGCCAAGATAACTCCAGAGACCTGTGCCGGCCTGATCAGGTCTTATAAAAGACGATTATTAGCTGTAATTGCAAACAAGGGTTATTCCACAAAATATTAAACCTAGGGGTTGAATAATAATTGACCCACACTTGTATGTTTAAAATTTATTAAAATTTAACTGAGCAACATAACTTTTTGGTTTGTAAGATTTATGCATCTGTTAATAAATCCTGCTCCTGTGTGAAGTTTGAAGGCTCTAACTTATTTGCATCTTATCAAACCTGCTAAATCTGCAGGGGGTTGAATACCACTTGTAGGCACTGTATATACAGCTCTGGCAAAAATTAAGAGATCACTTCCAAATGTTCAGTTTGTCTGATTTTTCTCTTTATAGGTATATTTTTGAGTGAAATGTAAATTGTTCTTTCAGTCTACAAACTTCTGACATGTCTCCGAATTTCCAAGCAATAAATTTTGGGGGTTTTTTTCTGAAGAGAAGAAATGGTCAAAATTAAACAACAAAACAGTGCTTTCAGACCTCAAATAATGCAAAGAAAACAAGTTCATAACCATTGAGAAACAACAATACTAATGTTTTAACTCAGGAAGAGTTCTGACATCAATATTTTGTGGAATAACCATGATTTTTAAAAACAGCTTTCATGAGTCTTGGCATGCTTGCCACTAGTCTTTCACACTGCTTCTGGCACAATATTTAAGCAGTTCTTCTTTGTTTGATGTAAGTATAGGAGTAACCCTGGCACACTAATAACATGAAAGTAAAGTCTTCTCAACGACAGTCTTTAATTGTTGTGATTTTATTGATTGTGAAAAAAAAAAAGGGTGGTGTTACAATCCAAAAAAGGGTGGTGTTACAATCCAACGTTTCAGCTCTACATCTCGAGCTTTCATCAGGGATATGACTAGATCCTTGGTTTTGAGGTGTGTGTATAAGTGGTATAGGTTTGCCTTTGTAATCCAGCTGCTGGAACGGTACCTATAGTAACCACGATGTGTAGGGTCAGCACGTGACTCCCGTCCTTGTGTCCTAAATCTAGTCAGGTGTGGAGGAGCCTGTCATATCTACTTCTTCTTTGTTTGATGGCTTGTGACTATCCACCATCCTCTTGATTACATTCCAGAGGTTTTCAATGGGGTTCAAGTCTGGAGAATGGGCTGCCCATGACAGGGTTTTGATGTGGTGGTGTCTTAATTTTTGCCAGAGCTGTATATTTGTACATTGCAATCAGATCACCGCTAAGCCTTCGTTTTTCCAAAATGAATAACTCCAAGTTTGATAACCTGACTTTGTATTATAGTTCACCCATTCCCTTAAGAACCTTGGTCGCTCTTCTCTGCACCCTCTCTAGTTCAGCCATGTCCTTCTTATACATTGCAGACCAAGACTGAACACAGTATTTGAAGCGTGACTTGTATAAAGTGACTTGTATGAAGGGAAAAACTATGTTCTTGTCATGAACATATTCTTCTTTCAATGCATAATTCAATGTCTATTCTTCACAGAAACTGCCTGGCACTGGTCACTAAAGTGGAGTTTGCTGTCCACCCATATAACCAAATATTTTTTAGTGACAGTTTTTACAGTGATTTGACATTTAGTGCATAAATTGTACATTTTATGGAAATTCAAATGCATGATCTTAAATTTCTCTACATTAACTTCAAATTGTCACTTTTCAGCCCATGCCTTCTCCAGCTTACATAAATCCCTCTGTAATATTAAATTATCCTCTATGTTGATTATCTTGCAGAGAAGTTTAGTATGATCTGCAAATATTGAAATTCTGCAAGGTCATCAATTAAAAATATAAAAAAAGGGCCCAATACTGACTCGTGTGCTTTCTCACTGTTAAGTGTTCCTTTCAGAGTGTGTTCCATTAATAACCACCCCTTTTTCCTATCACTGAGCCAGTTATTAAACCAATTACAAATATTTTCCCCAGTCACATTGATCTCATTTTATTTAACTTGCTTTTATGTGGGACTATATCAGAGGCCTTTTATAAAGTCCAGATAGATGATACTAGTGATAGCAAGTTCTATGTGGCTGTGGAATAAGCTGGTGCTATATAAGCAGCAGGAAATAAAAACTTGGCCACTCAAATGCTAAGGTTTTTTGTAATTTTTCTGTTGTAGTATTTTAGCCAGATGCAAAAATCTTCAGGTAAAGGCCACCATACACATGGGATCACAGGCACCACAAGACACCCCACCTGAACATAATCCCATGAACTACCTAATAATAACGACAGGCTCATTTTTGGTGAATAAAGGTTGTGGTATTTATTAATGGGTTACCTAATAATCAACCATTCAAATAAAATATCATAAAGCCCCGCAAAAATCACATATGTAAAATATCTTAGTAAAAGGTAAAAAAAAAGTATAGTTCAGACAATATTCACCCAGCCACAGCTTGGAGACCACCCGACTAATGAACACCACGATTGTAAATAAAACATCCTAGGGAGGGTGGGCAGGGAGTTGCTTCCATCTGCTTCACTGGCTGGCACAGACACGGGTGACAGGAATGTCAGGCTCATAACCATCTTTTGATTCCCGCTTAAAAACCCTTTGCCAATCAAAGGACTGTTACCAAAACCGGTCTGGTCAGCTAATCTTCTGACAGAAGAATCTAGAAAGTGAGTACCATTAACAGCCCTGAAAGGGGGGACAGAACATACCATACAGTCATATGTAAAAGTTTGGGCACCCCTATTAATGTTAACCTTTTTTCTTTATAACAATTTTGGTTTTTGCAACAGCTATTTCAGTTTCATATATCTAATAACTGATGGACTCAGTTATATTTCTGGATTCAAATGAGGTTTATTGTGCTAACAGAAAATGTGCAATCTCCATTTAAACAAAATTTGACCGGTGCAAAAGTATGGGCACCTCAACATAAAAGTGACATTAATATTTCGTAGATCCTCCTTTTGCAAAAATAATAGCCTCTAGTCACTTCCTGTAGCTATTAATGAGTTCCTGGATCCTGGATGAAGGCATTTGTGACCATTCCTGTTTACAAAACAATTCCAGTTCAGTTAAGTTTGATGGTCGCCGAGCATGGACAGCCCGCTTCAAATCATCCCACAGATGTTCAATGATATTCAGGTCTGGGGACTGGGATGGCCATTCCAGAACATTGTAATTGTTCCTCTGCCTGAATGCCTGAGTAGATTTGGAGCGGTGTTTTGGATAATTGTCTTGCTGAAATATCCATTCCCTGCGTAACTTCAACTTCGTCACTGATTCTTGCACATTATTGTCAAGAATCTGCTGATACTGAGTTGAATCCATGCGACCCTCAACTTTAACAAGATTCCTGGTGCCGGCATTGGCCACACAGCCCCAAAGCATGATGGAACCTCCACCAAATTTTACTGTGGGTAGCAAGTGTTTTTCTTGGAATGCTGTGTTTTTTAGCCTCTATGCATAACGCCTTTTTGAATGACCAAACAACTCAATCTTTGTTTCATCAGTCCACAGGACCTTCTTCCAAAATGTAACTGGCTTGTCCAAATGTGCTTTTGCATACCTCAGGCGACTCTGTTTGTGGCGTGCTTGCGGAAACGGCTTCTTTCGCATCACTCTCCCATACAGCTTCTCCTTGTGCAAAGTGCGCTGTATTGTTGACCGATGCACAGTGACACCATCTGCAGCAAGATGATGCTGCAGGTCTTTGGAGGTGGTCTGTGGATTGTCCTTGACTGTTCTCACCATTCTTCTTCTCTGCCTTTCTGATATTTTTCTTGGCCTGCCACTTCTGGGCTTAACAAGAACTGTACCTGTGTTCTTCCATTTCCTTACTATGTTCCTCACAGTGGAAACTGACAGGTTAAATCTCTGAGACAACTCTTTGTATCCTTCCCCTGAAAAGCTATGTTGAATAATCTTTGTTTTCAGATCATTTGAGAGTTGTTTTGAGGAGTCCATGATGCCACTCTTCATAGGAGAATCAAATAGGAGAACTACTTGCAACTGGCCACCTTAAATACCTTTTCTCATGATTTGATACACCTGGCTATGAAGTTCAAAGCTCAGTGAGGTTACAAAACCAATTTAGCGCTTCAGGAAGTCAGTAAAAAGTAGTTAGGAGTGTTCAAATCAAGAAAATGATAAGGGTGCCCATACTTTTGCTCCGGTCAAATTTTGTTTAAATGCAGATTGCACATTTTCTGTTAGTACAATAAACCTCATTTGAATCCAGAAATATAACTGAGTCCATCAGTTATTAGATATATGAAACTGAAATAGCTGTTGCAAAAACCAAAATTATTATAAAGAAAAAAGGTTAACATTACTAGGGGTGCCCAAACTTTAACATATGACTGTATATGTGAACCTGAGGTAAATTTGGGGGAGGGAGAGGAGGAGCTAAATTAAACATATTAAACACTACCCTTCTCAATATAACGCATCAAATAATGAATGGGGTGTAGGGTGCCACGATTACATGCGTTCCCAACGCTATTCACTCTAAAGGGGGGTCTATAGATTAGCCTCACGTTGACCGAACCCAGCGGTTCAGCCAACAGTCTAATGTGTATGGGGGTATCGAAAAACCGATTTCTAGGATAGGTGTCGATTGGGTCTGTCCGCTTTCAGACTTCTGACTGCTTTGTTTACATGTCAATAATCAGTTGCCAGACATTGTCTGGTGACGGCTATCTCATAGAGAACACAGATACGTTCAAATGTATGAGAGAACCAGCTGAGATCCTTCAGCTGACAGCCATCTAATGTGTATTTCAGGTTTAGGGCTTTGTTCACAATAATTAAAAAAAAAAAAACAAAAAAAAAAAACACATAACAGTGCCAGATCCGTCAGATATGATTGACTGATGACTGCACTGTAAAGGGCCAAATGTGCAGCACATACTGAATGATGTAGATGCTAAAAGCTCTAAGCCCATCAGCTCAAACTGTGGGTGTTATCCGCAGCGTTTAGATGAGATTTCAGAAATACTTGTGCTTTATGGACAGCAGATGCTTAACCCCTTGACTGAGCCATTTTGCAGCTTAATGACCAGGCCAATTTTTACAATTATGACCACTGTCACTTTATGAGGTTATAACTTTGGAATGCTTTAACGGATCCCGCTGATTCTGAGTTAGTTTTTTCGTGACATATTGTACTTCATGTTATTGGTAAAATTTCTTCTCTATGACTTGTGTTTATTTATGAAAAAAAAAATGGAAATATGGCGAAAATTTTGCAATTTTCAAACTTTTAATTTTTAGGCTCTTAAATCAGAGATATATGTTACACAAATTTCATAATAAATAACATTTCCCGCATGTCTACTTTACATCAGCACAATTTTGGAAACAAAATTTTTTTTTGTTAGAAAGTTATAAGGATTAAAAGTTGACCAGCGATTTCTCATTTTTACAACAAAATTTACAAAACCTTTTTTTTTTTTTAGGGACCACATCATATTTAAAGTCATTTTGAGGGGTGTACATGACAGAAAATACCCAAAAGTGACACCATTCTAAAAACTGAACCCCTCAAGGTGCTCAAAACCACATTCAAGAAGGTTATTAACATTTAAAGGGGTTCACAGGAACTGAAGCAATGTGGAAGGAAAAAATTAACACTTAACTTTTTTTTGCAAAAAATTTACTTCAGAACTAATTTTTTTTTTGTTTTCACAGAAAATGAACCACAAAATTAGTTGTGCAATTTCTCCTGAATATGCCGATACCCCATATATGGGGGTAAACCCCTTTTTCGTGCACAGCAGAGCTCGCAGGGGAGGGAGCGCCGTTTGACTTTTTCAACTCAGAATTGGCTGGAATTGAGATCGGATGTCATGTTGCGTTTGGAGAGCCCCTGATGTGCCTACAGTGGAAACCCCCAACAAGTAACCCCATTTTGGAAACTAGACCCCTTAAGGAACTTGTCTAGATGTGTGGTGAGCACTTTGAACCTCCAAGTGCTTCACAGAAGTATATAACGTAGAGCCGTGAAAATAAAAAATAATTTTCTTCCACAAAAATGATTTCTCTCCCCCAAATTTTTATTTTTACAAGGGTAACCTGAGAAATTAGACCCCAAAAGTTATTATGCTATTTGTCCTGAGTACGCCGATACCCCATATATTGAGGTAAACCACTGTTTGGGCGCACGGCAGAGCTCAGAAGGGAAGGAGCACCGTTTGACTTTTTCAATGCAGAATTGGCTGGAATTGACAGTGGACGCCATGTTGTGTTTGGAGAGCCCCTGATGTTACTAAACAGTGAAAAGAACCCACAAGTGACACCATTTTGGAAACTAGACCCCTTAAGAAACTTATCTAGATGTGTGGTGAGCACTTTGAACCCCCAAGTGCTTCACAGAAGTTTATAACGCAGAGCAGTGAAAATAAAAAATCATTTTTTTCCCTCAAAAATGATTTTTTTTTTAGCCCACTATTTTTTATTTTCACAAGGCTAACAGGAGAAATTGGACCACAAAAGTTGTTGTGCAATTTGTCCTGAGTACACCAATACCCCATATATGAGGGGGAACCACTGTTTGTGTGCATGGGAGAGCTTGAAAGGGAAGGAGCACCATTTTGGAATGCAGACTTTGATGGAATGTTCTGCGGGTATCATTTTGTGTTTGCAGTCAAGTAAAAAAAGGAAGCACACTGTAGCGCCAAACCATGCAAACATGAAAATTGAACAATGAATAGCATTACTGCATTAGAAGTATGAAAAATTGAGAAAGTTTAGCACATAAAATGGCCAAGTTATGTGTACCTGGAAGCCACGTTAAGGCATTTCTCGTTTTCCAGGTCCCTATTCTATGCCAATCCTCACTAAGAATGTAGTCTCCATCTGAATGGGAACCTATGAAAAATCCTCTGTTAGGACTGAAGTCTATATCTCTGTGGAGGGGAAATGGCCCTGGTTTGATTAAAAACGCCTGCAGCTAACAGGTGGAGTGCTCAGTCAGAAGGTAAATGAATACAAATGAGCACTCCACCTGTTAGCTGCAGGCGTGGACCACCGGTAAGTACCGGGAGGGGGCAATCAAGGACCCTATTTCTCTCTCCTCTGATGTGCGATCATATCAGAGGAGAGAGAAAGCAAATGCACAATTGCGGCTCTTTTTTTGCGGTCGCTGTTATACGGTTAATAATGGCGATCGCAAAAGCGGGGTCAGTAAAAACCAACCCGAATCATGTTCTCTGGGGTCTCAGCTACCCCCGGCAGCCGAGACCCCGGAGAAAGTCCGACTCTGGGGGGTGCTATACACTTTCTCCACAGCGTTGTGAATTAACGGTGCTGTGGTTTAAGTACCCTTAACTACCGCCGCTAAAAGGCATATTGGCGGTCGTTAAGGGGTTAATCTGGATATTCTGGATGGCAAATCTTCTCCATATCTGACCCATGTGTAGACACTCTCTGGGACTTCCCCACTGATGACACTAGCAGATAACATGGAGTACAAATTACACTAGAGGTGTGGCAGCATTTCTGAAGAATGGCACCAAGGTGAAAACCCTGAGTGACAGTTCACACCAGCAGACATTCCTCGCAGTATCACATGCCTCTGAGTCAGGATCATGCTGTCGCGCTCGGCCTACAGTCAGCACTTTCACATTAGGTTTTGTGCCAGCACAATATTACTGCTACCAGCATGTTACACCTGGAAGCGTTACATTTTGGTGCTTCAGGTCATATTGGTAATTAGTGAGAAATTACTGATAAATGAAACATCACAGGGGTTGGGAGACATCTTCCTGGGTGTGAATGTGAGAACTTCTCTCACATAACAAGCCCGGGTCAGTGAACATTTTTAGCAGTACTTCAACAACCTTGCTGTGAAACTTTTCCTCATACCTTTTCCCTCAGTCCCCCCGTTTTACATAAAAAATAAAATCATGTATCCCAAAAATATAAGTATGACCTGGTTTTAGTCATAAAGTGGCAAGGGCTTTTGTACAACGGAGCAAGAGGTTTCAGATACTAAAATGATCAAGACATCTTGTTCTCAAAGGAAAAATGTAGACCCTAAAAACACCATATCATGTAATTATGCCACTTCACAAGTGAGCCACTATGCTGGCTAATGTGACACTTATGGAAGGCCATACCATGCACTTGGTGGTAGGTATCAAATGGATTACTGAGCAAAAAAACAAGACACTAAGGCTGTGTGCCCACGTTGCGTTTTTTAAGCGCTTCCGCCGCGTTTTTGCCACTGCGGAAATGCTTAAAAAACCCATTCCCATGCAATCCTATGGGATTCTGCAGTTGCTGTGCCCATGCTGTGGATTTTACCGCTGTGGAATCGCATAGCGGTAAAATCCGCAGGATGTCTATTATTTCTGCGGAATCGCGGCGATTCCACCACCATAGGATTGCATTGAAACACTCACTTTACACATGTGGCTATGCCCACCATGCGTAAAGTGAGCGCTTCATGTGCAGATGGTACCCAGGGTCTGGAGGAGAGGAGACTCTCCTCCAGACCCTGGGTACCATATTCCTGTAAAAAATAGAATTAAAATAAAAAATAGGGATATAATTACCCTCTGTCGGCCCCCGGAGTCCTTCCCGCCCTCACTGGCGCTGACGGCAACTTCCGTTCCCAGGGATGCATTGCGCGAATGACCTCTGATGACGTAGAGGCAAAAACGCTTAAAAAACGCAACGTGGGCACACAGCCTTACGGTATATTGTATATTATATATATACTGTATTATCAAAAATATCAGGCAGCTTCCTAATGAAGCCATCCAAAGAGTAAGCATGTCACTTATTTCAGTTTGAGCATTGAAGCAGTTAGCAGAAATAACAAAGGACTGAACATGTGCACAGCAATTTTACATTGCTGTGGATTCATTTTTTGCATTTCTAACACCATACATTTCTTCAACAAATCTTTCACATTAAATGTACCTTAAAGCAGGAGCACACATAGACAAAAGAGGGCCAAGAACTGAATATGGGCCCTTTGCAGTCCCAATAGCTCATCATAATGCACAATTTCACCTGCTTTGACCTCCTTAAACCTTAGGCCTCTGCTGCACCAATTGTGTCCACACTTGCCTTAAAGGGAATCTGTCACCAGTTTTTGAGCCAATGAACAAATGGCATCACCTTTAACTGCTCCTGTGATGCATCACGCAAATGTGTCTATCAGCTCCCAACTCCCCCTGTATACCCTAAAAAATACCATTTAATATGCTCCCGTGCTGTATATAAATAAGGGTGATCCGGTCGTTGGGCATTCTCGCTGCGGTGTCTGTCCCACTTCTCTGCTCCTAATCGCGTCCTCCTTGATTGATTAATGTGGATGCCTCATCCATATTGTGAACCGAGATATCGCGCCTGCACAGTAGACACAGGTACTTTGGGGAGTATACAGGGGGAGTTGGAAGCTGAAAGACACATTTGTGGGACGCAGCATAGGTGCAGTTAAAGGTGGTGTCATTTGTTTGTAGGCTCAAAAACTGGTGACAGGTTCCCTTTAAAGGGAATCTGTCAAAGGTTTGGGTTGCTAAACCATCAGCATTTGATTAAGTAGTATGAGATTAGAGATTCAAGCCTGCCTATGTCAAAGCCAGATATTAAAGAGCTTACAAAGTACCCGCGCTGTCCTGAAGCTCGTGCAGCATTGTCCGCTTTTCCATCTGCACAGCACAGAACACTTTGCTGCACAATGGTGAAAATAAATAATGACTAACTATAGTGCCACAAAGTTGTTGCCTAAACAAGCCGGCTCACGGCACAACACTGTTGAAGCAGCGAGATGAAAATTTCTCATAACAGGAAAGTATTAAAGCAAAATTCCTATTAACTTGATAAATGTAACTGCTTTCGATTGCTGCAGAACGCTCACACCACTTCCCCTATTTCGTGTGCCGTTGCGGTCTTTGTAAAACATGTCACATAAAGATCACAGGGGCATCACTCCTTCACGAGCAAGAAACATGGTGTTATTAAATTCTTGAGGTTCTCCATGTGCAAGTCTATCAGGGTAACTAATGCGTTACCAATCACAGCATACTGTACTATCAGCGTGTTAGCACTGACGTTCCAAACAAAACATGGCTGCCTTTAGGCAACATATGCTCCTATTTTTAGACCTTCTGCTTAGCTTATCTCAACAGAAAATTATTTTCGGCCTATTTTTACTGAAAAAGGGTGCAGCTAAACAGTGCATCGCATTGTTAGGTGTGAACCTCAGGACATCACATGAAATAGATATCAAACAAAATAGCTCCATTTTTCAACAAAAAAGTACTTGTATTCCCCAGCAGAATATACAAATCCCACAACTCGTCAGCTACTGCCATAATTACAGGCCTCTCTCGCCTCGTCAGTAAATGTGTATATCTGACCATTTCTAATATTCCATACAGACACATGAAAGCGACTGATTAACCCCTTCATGACCTCGGGATGTTCTGGGTTTTTTTTTTGCATTTTTGCTTTTTGCTCCCCTTCTTCCCAGAGCCATAACTTTTGAATTTTTTTTGTCAATATGGCCATGTGATGGCTTGTTTTCACGGGATGAGTTTTACTTTTGAATGACATCATTGAGTTTACTATATCATAAAATGGGGAAAAAAAATTCATGAGCGGTGAAATTGTAAAAAGTGCAATTCCACAATTTTTTTTTTTTACTATGCTCACTAAATACTAACACTGACCTGCCATTATGATTTTCCAGGTCATTACGAGTTTTCAGATGCCAAACATGTTTAGGTTCTTTTTTATTTAAATGGTTTGTATTAAAAGAAAAACAAAAAACACCAAATTATTTTTCGAGACCCTTTGTGTCTACATTTCTTGGATATTGGGTGAGGGCTTATTTTTTGCATGCCAAGCAGAGGCGTAGCTAGGGTTTCGGTTCAGGGGCGGCGAAACTTCTGAGTGGGCCCCTAACTAGGTAACTGTGATTACAACTCGTTGACGCACCCTAATAGTGGATGTAGGAGATGACTGCGCTGTTACTGAAAATAATCCCTATATAAAGACCAACATGGATATTACTGCAATATGGTCAGTGGTAAATACCAGTCCTACAAAACATATAAGTGATTACTGCACAGTTATAGTTGGTGACTTACCGCTGACGTTCTTTCTGATGGAATCGGTCACTTTTCACGTCTTTTCCATCTGGCCCAGACAGACATGACAACTCCTGCAGCCACGACTCTGCTACAGAGAATACAACAACGACACATTTCACTTCTCATATTCCAGCCCCATCACCATGTATCCCCAACCTGCACAAACCACTCATCCTTCTGATACCCCAAGGCTAAGCCGCTGCAGCTGTATGTGTCCCTATTACTGCATCTGATACCCCAGTGCTGAGCCACTGCTGCCGTATGTGTCCCTATTACTGCACCTGATACCCCAATACTGAGCCGCTGCTGCCGTATGTGTCCCTATTACTGCACCTGATACCCCAATGCGGAATCGCTGCTGCCGTCTGTGTCCCTATTACTACACCTGATACCCCAATACTGAGCCTCTGCTGCTGCCATGTGTCCCTATTACTGCACCTGATACCCCAATACTGAGCCTCTGCTGCTGCCGTAAGTGTCCGTATTACTGCACCTGATACCCCAATACTGAGCCTCTGCTGCCGTATGTGTCCCTATTACTGCACCTGATACCCCAATACTGAGCCGCTGCAGCCGTATATGTCCCTATTACTGCACTTGATACCCCAATACTGAGCCTCTGCTGCCATATGTGTCCCTATTACTGCACTTGATACCCCAATACTGAGCCTCTGCTGCCGTATGTGTCCCTATTACTGCACCTGATACCCCAATGCTAAGCTGCTGCCATATGTGGCCCTATTACTGCACCTGATACCCCAATACTGAGCCGCTGCTGCCGTATGTGTCCCTATTACTGCACTTGATACCCCAATACTGAGCCGCTGCTGCCGTATGTGTCCCTATTACTGCACCTGATACCCCCTATACACACACACGGCTCTGCTCCACACCCCCTATACACACACGGCTCTGCTCCGTACACCTTGTACACACGCGGCTCTGTTCCGTACACCTTGTACACATACAGCTCTGTTCCGTACACCTTGTACACACGCACTCTGTTCCGTACACCTTGTACACACTCACCTCTGCTACGTACACGCTGTACACACGCCTCTGCTACGTACACGCTGTACACACGTGCCTCTGCTACGAACACGCTGTACAAATACGGCTCTGCTACGAACACGCTGTACAAACGCGGCTCTGCTCCGTACACCTTGTACACACCTGGCTCCGCTCTGTGCACTTGTACACATGCGGCTCTGCTCCATACACCTTGTACACACGCAGCTCTGCTCCCTACACCCCGTACACACGCAGCTCTGCTCTCTACACACGCGGCTCTGCTCCGTACACGCTGTACACATGCGGCTCTGCTCCGTACACGGTGTACACATGCGGCTCCGCTCCGTACACCTTGTACACACACGGCTCTGCTCTGCACACCCCGTACACATGCGGCTCTGCACCATACACTTCGTATACATACGGCTCCAATCCATACACATTGCACACACGGCTCCACTCCGTACACCCGGCACACACGGCTCTGCTCCGTACATCCTGTAACACTTGGCTCCGCTCCGTACACAAACGGCTCCGCTCACCCCATACACACGCGGCTCCGCTCCTCTGTACACCTCATACATGCATATCTCTTCTCCGTACACCTTCTACACACACGGCTCCACTCTGTACACCTCATACACACACAGCTCTGCTACATCCACCCTGTAAACCCCTCCTGACCCCACACAGAAACTTACTTCACCTCATCCAGCACCATGACAACCAGCACAGCAGAGCCCTGCAGCCGCTGAAGCCCCTGATCATGTGACCCCCTGACTCCGCCCCTCCCGTGACCTCATCACAGGTCCTGAATAGCCCAGGGCGACATTGCTGGCTGTGAGTGGGGGGCGCACTGCTGGCACCGGGGCCCCCCACCGCCTTCTCAGGGGCCCATAGCGGCTGGGAGGCAGAGTAGGGAGATCGATTCTCCCTGCTCTGCCGCAGAATGTAACTGTATGGGCGCGCTGTGCACGCCGATACAGTTACAGTAGCGTATCTCCGGTAGGCCCCCTCAGAGCTCGGGGCCCGGGGCGACCACCCCCTCTGCCCCCCCCCCCCCCCCCCCCCCCCGGTAGCTACGCTACTGATGCCAAGATGACATTTTTATTGATTCCATGTTGGGGATGTTACAATGTTATGATCGCCTGTTATTGCAATGTTGCGGCAACTAAAAAAATGTAATTCTAGTGTTTTGATTTTTTTATTCGTTATGCCGTTTACCAAGTTGATTAATTCCTTTTATATTTTGACAGATTGAGCGTTTCTCAACGTGGCGATACCAAATATGTGTATTTTTTTGTTTATTGTTTTATTTTGAATGGGGCAAAAGGGAGAGATTTGAACTTTCATATTTTTAAAAACTTTCTTTTTACTTTTCATGTGCTACAATAGTATCCTTAGGAGACTTGAAGCTGCGCTCATCTGATTGCTTGTGCTACACATAGCAGGGCTGAAGCTATAGGTCATTCAGGGCCAATGACCTACAGGGGACATTGACTTCAGTGGATTTGGGGTAAGGTAAGTATAAGTGTTTTTTGTAAAGGCCCCGTTACACATAACGATGTCCCAGTGATCCCACCAACGATCTGACATGGATGGGATCGCTGGGACATAGGCTGATCGCTGGTGACGTGTCACATAGACAGACTCACCAGCGATCAGGACCAGGGAGCAAGCTGGTATCTAGGGTAAACAGCGGGTAACTAAGAGCCGAGCGGCTCTTGGATACCCGCTGTTTACCCTAGATACCAGCTCCCAGCGTCGCTGATCGTTGGTCTCTCGCTGCCACACGCAGCCATGCGCGCTGGCCAGCGGGAGACCAACGATCAAAAAATGGCCCAGGACGATCCTGCATGATCAGCGATACCCGGCGGGGGGGGCGATCGCTGATGGATGTCACACGCAGCGAGATCGTTGGAGAGATCGCTGATGCGTCACAAAATCAGCAATCTCGCTAGCGATCTCGTTGTGTGACGGGGCCCTTAGAGTCACTAAAGGATGTACTTTATTCTGGGTGTTCTTTTTTTGTCAATTTGACTATGGGGTTATTAATGAGGGCGTCTTGATGTTACCTGACAATACAAAAGGTGCAGAGCAAGTGGTAAGAGCGAGACTAAATGCCACATTTGGCGCATCTTATGGATGGCTGAGAGCTGATGTTTTCAGTCTGGTTAGGGGACAATATCCATGGCCCCTTCCAGGACTATTAATATCAATCAGCAGCTGTCTTCCTAGCCTTTGCTGGTTATTAATTATAGGGTGACCCTACGTCATTATTCCATGACATGATAATTAGCAAAGACTAGTCTGGTGGGGGGAGTGTCTATTTCCTGGGGTGGCCTGGCATCAGGAGCTGCAATTAAGGCCACTTGGCATGATTGACATCTTTTCTGTGCCCAGTCACAGCTTCATTGGTGGACATTGCGCGCTTGCGTGAGATCTCCTGCATTGAAGCTATGAGTGGGCACAATGAAAATGTAGAGTTGGAATGATTACATCACCAGAGGTCAGGACTGGTCGCCTGGGAGGAATAGATGCCCCAACAAACTAGTCCTGACTACTTAAAGCGCCACTCCAGCGCTGTTTTTTTTCAGCGCTGGAGTGATGCTTTAAATGCAAGTCCCCTGTTCCCAGTCATATACACACTCTCCGGCATCTTCACAGTTTTTTCAGTGCCACTCTAGTCCCGTGGCACCATCTTGTGTCCGTAACTTCTGTCCGGAAGTCAGAAGCTACGTCACAAGAGCGCAATGCAAGTCTGTAAGAGCAAGAACTAGGCTCTCATAGACTTGTATTGTAAAGTGACCGCCGCGCAGCACCAACACTGGAGCTGCAGGCAGGTCACTTTTCCCTGGAGACCGATGAGAGCTGCGGTGAAAACAGATGAAAACTCCAGAAGAGGAGTATCAGACAGGGGGCAGGGGACTTACATTTTAACCCTTAACGATCAGGGGTATTTCAGCTTCTGAATTAGTTTTTTCCTTCTCTTCTTCTCAGGCCAGTTTCACACGTCAGTGGCTCCGATACGTGTAGTGACAGTTTCCTCACGTAACGGAGATTCTGACACACGTAGACCCATTCAAATGAATGGGTATATGCATATGTCAGCGTGTTTTCACAGACCGTGTGTCCGTGTGCAAAACACGCTGACATGCCAGTGTTTGTGGGAGCGCACGGTCTGCAAAACGTGCGGAACGCGTGCACACGGAGTTCACACTGTCCTCTGTGTTCACGGACGGCCGCAAGGGAAGAAGCGCTACTGCAAGCTCTGTTCCCCGGCGCCTGGTGCTAAACGCGGCTGTCATTCTTCTCTCCTGCTCTGCCGGCAAAAGCGAGTAGTAGTTTACAGTCGGAGCGGTCGCATTAGCAGCGCTCTGGCTGTAAACTGATTAACCCCCTGAGAAAAATTAATGCCGTGGGACGTGACTGATCGGCGGACAGGTGTGGATATAGTTGGTTTATTATTTTTTTATTTTTTTACAGAACAATGGTTTCGACATGGGATTAGGAGTATAACAAAGATTTTAAAACCGTGTGGTGTATTCTTTCATTAAAATACTTTGTTCTTAGTGTGTGTGTGTTTATTTAACCCTTGAATAACTCTAGGATTAGTAATGGAGAGGTGTCTTATTGACACCTCTCCATTACTAAGCCGGGCTTAATGTCACCTTACAATAGCAAGGTGACATTACCCCTTTTTACCCCCATACCCCCACTTGTCACTGCTACAAGGCAAGTGGGAAGAACCCGACAAAGCTCCAGAATAGGCGCATCTAATAGATGCGCCTTTTCTGAGCAGCTGCGGGCTGCTGTTTTTAGGCTGGGGGGGCAAGATCAACAGCCCCTTACCAGCCTGAGAATAGCAGCCCCCAGCTGTGAGTTTTGCCGGGTTGGTTCACAAACAGAGGGGGACCCCACGTCGGGTTTTCATTCATTCTTTCTCTCCTACTCGCTGTTGTCGGCAGAGCAGGAGAGAAGAATGACAGCCACATTCAGCATCAGCCGCTGGGGAACAGCGCTTCCTGTAGCGCTTCTTCCTCAGCGTCCGTCCGTGTGGTCCTGATGCGGCACACGGTTGCCCACAGGATGTACCACGTATCCACACGGACACGGATGGCTCCGGTACCGTTTTTTCCGATACCAGAATTATCTGGACGTGTGAGACTGCCTTCAGAAGTCATAACTTTTTTATTTTTCTGTCAATATGGCCATATGAGGGTTTTTTTTGTGGGACCAGTTGTACTTTTGAACAACACTATTGGTTTTAACATTTTGTGTACTGGAAAACGGGAAAAAAATTCCAAGAGTTGTGAAATTGCAAATAAAGTGCAATTCCACAGTTGTTTTTTGTTTTCGCCATGTTCGCTAAATGCTAAAACTGACCCTGCCATTATGATTCTCCAGGTAATTACAAGTTCACAGACAACAAAAATGTATAAGTTCTTTTTTATATAAGTGGTGAAAAAAAATTCCAAATTTGTAAAAAAAAAAAAAAAGAAAAGGCGCCATTTTCCGAGACCTGTAGAGTCTCCATTTGTCATGATCTGGGGCTGGGTGAGGGCTTAATTTTTGCGCTCCGAGCTGATGTTTTTATTGATACCATTTTGATGTATATACGATTAGAGTTGAGCGACTTTGGTCAGATCGGGTTTCGTGAAACCCGACTGAAACAAAATTTGTTTCAGATGAAACTGGTCCGACTAGGGCAAAAAAAGTCGGAGTTTCGTCCAAAACCCGACCCCAATGCAAGTCAATGGGAAATAAAAGTTGGCATTGAGCGGATGACATTCATCCACTCAATGCCGACTTTTATTCCCCATTGACTTGCATTAGGGTCGGGTTTCGGAAGAAACTCCGACTTTTTTTGCCCTAGTTGGACCAGTTTAATCTGAAACAAATTTTGTTTCAGTCGGGTTTCACGAAACCCGATCCGACTAAAGTCGCTCAACTCTATATACGATCTTTTGATCACTCATTATTACATTTTATTGCAAAGTAGTGGCGGCCAAAAAAACGTAATTCTGGAGTTTTTAATTTTTTTCTCATTCTCTTTTTATATTGATAGATCTGGCGATTCTGAAAATGGCGATACCAAATACGTGTATATTTGATTTTTTTTATTGTTTTATTTTGAATGGGGCGAAAGGGGGGTGATTTGAATGTTCATATTTTTAATTTTTTTTCTATTTTTAAAAACTTTTTTTTACTTTTTTCATGCTTGTTCAGACAGCGGCATTTGACTAGTTAACAGCCGCGGGTGGATCACGATTCCATACGCAGATGTTGCGGGCACGTATCAGATTTTGTCTCCCGAGATCTTGGTGCCAAGATCTCCATCTGCGCATGAAACTGTCCACCGCACAGGAAACCATGGAACTGTGGGGGCTCTTGCCTTTCACAAAATGTCGGCAGAGACCCCGCAGCACCGGAGACACCCACAGCGGCAGTACTGGGCAGCACCGCTGGATACCCCCGCAGAGCCGGACACCCCAATAGCACCGCTGGGCACCCGCAGCACCGCCGGACACCCCTCATCACATCCTGTGGCCTACAGCATCGGTAACGGTAAGGTATATACGAAACTATAAGACGCACCCCCATTTCCCCCCAAAATTTTGGGGAAAAAAGTGCATCTTATAATTCGAAAAATACGGTATGTCTTTACCAGCTTTGAACATCTAGAGGTTGAACTTTTTGCTCATTATTCTTTGCAAACTAGCTCTAGCTAAGTGAGATTGGATGGAGAGCATCTGTGAACAGCAATTTTCAAGTGTTACCCCAGATTCTCATTGGGATTTAGGTCTGGACTATGGTTGGGACATTAAAACACATGAATATGCTTTAATCTAACCCATTCCATTATAACTCTGGCACTATGTTTAAGTTGTTGTCCTGCTGAAAGGTGAACCACGACCTAAATCTTTGGCAGCCTCTTAACAGATTTTCCTCCAGAACTGCCCTGTATTTGGCTCCATTCATCTATCTTCCCATCAATTTTCAGCAGCTTCCATGTCCTTGCTGAAGAGAAGCATTCTCTTCAGCATGATGATGCCACCACCATGTTTGAATGTTGGGTTGGTGTTTTCAGGGTGACGTGCTAGTGTTAAGTTTCCCACCACATATAGCGTTTTGGATTTAGCCCAAAAAGTCCTACTGTTGTGTCAACTGACCAGAGCACCTTCTTCCACATGCTATGTCCTCTCTACACGACTTTTTGCAAACTGCAAACTGGATTTATCATGGCTTGCTTTAAAAAATGGCTTCCTTCTTGCCACGCTTCCTTAAAGGTCAGATTTGTGGAGTATATGACTAAGGCCGGGATCACACTACCGTGTGTGATGAAAGAAACTCGCACGAGTCTCTCGCATCAACACCCGGTGCTGCTGCCGGCACTCAGGACCAGAGCTGTGGCTGCATGTATTTCTATGCAGTCGCAGCTCCGGTCCTGCGTGCCAGAGGCAGCGCCGGGTGTTGATGCGAGAGACTCGTGCAAGTTTCTCAGATCACACACGGTAGTGTGATCACGGCCTAATAGTTGTGGATCTCTGCAGCTCCTCCAGAGTTACTATGGGCCCCTTCGCTGCCAGTTTTGTATAACCTAACCTTCCTTTACTCATCTCAACAACTTTATCCCTGACTTATCTGGTGTGTTCCTTGATTTTCATGACACTTTTTGATCCCTAATGCTCTCAAACGAACCTCTGAGGCCTTCACAGAACAGCTGTAGTTATAATGAAAATAAATTGCACACAGGTGGACTAAATTTACTAATTATTTGACTTCTAAAGACAATTGATCATTCAGGATTTTTTTTTAGGGGTATCAGACTACAGGGGCATAAAAACAAATGCACGTCACAATTTTCAGGTTTACATTTTTTAAATAAGTAGAAAACCATGTATCATTTCCTTTACATTCCACAAATACTTGCTACTTTGTGTTGGTATATCACATAAAATCCCAATAAATATTTAAGTTTGTGGGTGTGACATGAAAATATATGGAAATATTCACTGGGCATGAATACTTTTTCAAAGCACTGTACATGTTTCATAGTCACCCGACCTGGTGACCAGTGTTTGCCTCCCACTGCCTTTTCTGCTCAGATTCTTCCTCCTTTCCTCCCGATTCCGAGATGGCCTCCACAGTGGCACGAAGAGTGCAATGGTAAGGCTGGGGTCACACTTGCGAGTGCAATGCAAGAAACTTGCACGAGTCTCTCGCATCAATACCCGGCACTGCTGCTGGCACTTGGGACTGGAGTGTGCGGCTGCATGTCTTTCTATGCAGCTGAACGCTCAGTCCGAACCGCCGGCAGAAGTGCCGGGTATTGATGCGCGAGTTTCTCGCATTGCACTCACAAGTGGGACCCCGGCCTAAGACTAAATCTCGCCTCTTCTGCCTTTCCTATCTCACAACGCAGGAATGGCATGGTTTAGACTTACCACTGCACTCCTAATGTCACTGCAGCCGCCACCTTTGAAACAGGAGGAACAAAACGTTGATCTGAGCAGTGAGCTGTGGCACTGACTGAGCCTGGGATATGTAATCTCTTATGATGATGATCTTGGGTCAAGAGGGTTATGCCATGAATCATTTATACTAGCATCAGTATATACAGCCTCAGTAGAGAAATGACAAAATAAAATGGTCTCAATTTTCTGCCACTGAATTAAAGTCAAGAGGGATCCTAAACTGTACAATTCCTCCACCCACAATCTTTAATTAGGTTCGCTACAGGAAAATAAATTCGGTGCTATCCCATATAAACGCCAATGCTGTGAGTCTGCGACTTTCCTACAAGAAGATAAATGCATTTCAAGTGATAAGTCAGTTAAACAAAATTGCTAAACATGTCAGGATTTGTCAATGCAATTGCACCCACACACTGAAATATAATACACCACTTTAGTTGTTTGAACATGTCATTTAAAAACCGGGGAAAAAAAAAAGGGAAAGGAGGATCGTACTGCAAGAGATATGAACACACGCTCAAGCGCTGTACTGCAACCAATTGCTAATTGACTACATGGAAGTAAACCTTTCTTCTTGTCATCAGGATGTTATGACATTTTGTAGACATTAATACCATGGTGCCGAGGATATAGGGAGTCCACAAAACAGCGCTGCTAGATAAAACACAATATTAAGCTACAAGTAAACATACAGTTGAGGTCCTAAGTTTACATACACTTGAAGTCATTAAAACGTATATTTGTCCCCTACACAGTTTTGGACAGTTGTTTCGAATGCCTATTTTGTACATAAGACAAATTTTCCAACAAATGTCAACAGATACGGTAATTTACTTTATAATTCACACTATCAAAACTCCAGTGGGTCAGAAATGTACGTAGATTAAGTTGAATATCGCTTTAAAAAGCTCAGAAAATTCCAGAAAAGAATGTCAGGTGTTATGATTGGGTCACCGAGTACGAAAGAAAGACCAAGCTAAGCCACAGAAAACCAGAGAGGTTGGTAACTAAGCGGATTGCAGACCCCTGATCCTATCCACGCAACTAGCAGTAGCCGTGGAGCGTACCTACGATGATTCTAGATGCCTCGACACAGCCAGAGATCTAAATAAGCCTAAAGCAAGAAAGGGGAAATCTAAACTGCCCCAGAGCAGACCCCCAAAGGAATAGATAGCCCCCACACATATATTGTCGGTGAGACAAGATGAAAACACAAACGCAGGTAGGAAAATAGGCTAAGCAAACGATGGGGCCCACACTAACTAGACAGGACAGGAAAGGAAAGACACTGTCTGCAATCACGCAAAAACCATGCAAAAAATGTCCAACACGTCTGATAGAAAAATACTGAAGTCACTAGACTTCTCCCACTATATCAGCACTCTGGCATATTCTGAAAGCAGAGCAAAAAGAGGCCAATGTAATAAGGGACAAAAACAAACTGGCACACGCAGTAACATAAGGATGTAAATTCAGCACAGCCCTAGCCGGGGCTGGCTGACCACACAAAACTGAATAGACAAAACCAAATCAAGTGTGAACAATAGCAAAAGAACACTTAGCTTGAGCATACTGTGACTGAGCTGGAAACTAAGACCTTAGGAAGCAGGAAAAAATCACCAGCAGGGATAGAGGGAGTCGGCTGTCTTAAATCCAGTCAGAAACTCCAAATGTCCAATAGTCCTCCTCACTATCAGGTGGCAGGCCTCTGTTAATTAGATTAGCTCCATTACCTCCTGTAACCACCAGAGGGAGCCCGGAAAGAGAACTCGCGACCCCTCTGTCAACATAACCAGCTCCACTTCCTTCACTAGTAACCAGAGGTAGGCCAGAAAGTGAATTCACAACAGTACCCCCCCTTGAGGAGGGGTCACCGAACCCTCATTCACGCCACCAGGCCGATCAGGATGGGCCCGGTGAAAAGCACGAACCAATCTATCAGCAAGAATGTCAGAAGCAGAGACCCAAGAATTATCCTCCTGGCCATAACCCTTCCATTTGACCAAGTACTGGAGTCTCCGTCTAGCTAAACAAGAATCCAATATTTTCTCTACCTCATATTCCACATTGCCTTTAACCAATACAGGGTCAGGAGGTGCCGCCATAGGAACTACTGGCTCCACAAACCTCTTCAACAGAGATTTATGAAACACGTTATGGATCTTAAACGTAACTGGAAGAGCCAATCGAAAAGAAACAGGATTAAGAATCTACAAAATCTTATAAGGTCCAATGAATCTTGGCTTGAACTTTGGAGACGCAACCTTCATAGGAATATTCTTTGACGACAACCAAACCATATCACCCACTTTAAACCGGGGACCAATGGTCCTATGCCAGTTGGAAAACCGTTGGGCTTTTTCCTGAGAGCGGGACAATTTATCCACCACTTGGTCCCAAATCTCCTGCATTCTCTCTACCACAGTGTCCACACTTGGGCAGGTCGAAGATTCCACTTGCCCTGAAGAAAATCGAGGATGAAACGCAGAGGAGAAAGATAACTGAATTCCCAGATTGGAACAAAAAGTTCTCCAAAATCTGGAAACAAACTGGACTCCTCTGTCCGACACAATGTTCTCAGGAATCCCATGCAACCGAACCCCACCTGTTGTAAAAACAAGGGCACCAACTCTGAGGAAGATGGCAACTTGGGAGTGGTACAAGATGGATCATCTTAGAAAATCTATCACAAATCACCCAGATAACAGTCATTCTTTGAGAGACAGGAAGATCAGAAATAAAATCCATTGAGATATGGGTCCATGGCCTCTTGGGCACCGGCAGGGGCATCAACAACCCACTATAATGAGAACAGGTTTTAGACCGAGAACAAGTCCCACAGGACTGCAGAAAATTCCTGACATCACGAGATAAGGCAGGCAACCAAAAAGACCGACTCACCAAATCTCTAGTACCAAAAATACCTGGCTGTCCAGCCAATGCGGAGCAATTAATTTCAGACATGACTCTCTTCCTCCACTGGTCAGGAACATACAATTTTCCCATAGGGCAACGCTCATGTTTGTCCTCCTGAAATTCCTCCAGGGCACGTCTCAAATCGGGCGAAATGGCGGAAAGAACTACCCCCTCACCTAGAATGGCAGTAGGCTCGGTCACAATAAGAGAATCCGCCAAGAAACTCCTAGAAAGGGCGTCCGCCTTAACATTCTTAGCGCCCGGAAGAAAAGAGACCACAAAATTAAAACGCGTGAAAAACAAGGCCCACCAAGCCTGTCTAGGATTCAAGCGTTTGGCTGATTCAAGATAAATCAAATTCTTGTGGTCGGTGAGGACCACAACTTGATGTCTAGCTCCCTCCAACCAATGTCTCCACTCTTCACCCTGTCTTATGAGGAAAGGTTGCAGGATTTGGGAATGTTTAGTTTGCAAAAGAGAAGACTGAGAGGAGACTTAATAGCTGTCTACAAATATCTAAAGGGCTGTCACATTGTAGAAGGATCAACTTTATTCTCATTTGCACAAGGAAAGACTAGAAGCAATGGGATGAAACTGAATGGGAGGAGACACAGATTAGATATTAGAAAAAACTTTTTGACAGTTAGGGTGATCAATGAGTGGAACAGGCTGCCACGAGAAGTGGTGAGTTCTCCTTCAATGGAAGTCTTCAAACAGAGGCTGGACAGACATCTGACTGGGATGATTTAGCGAATCCTGCTTTGAGCAGGGGGTTGGACCAGATGGCCCAGGTGGTCCCTTCCAACTCTACGATTCTATGATTCTATGATTCAAATACCCATTTCATGGCCAACAATTCCCGATTCCCCACGTCATAGTTACGTTCAGATGGGGAGAATTTTCGATAAAAGAAGGCACAGGGATTCATTTTAGAAGTCACCGGATCTTTTTGGGACAAAACAGCTCCTGCACCAATCTCAGAAGCATCTACCTCCACCTGAAATGGAAGTGAGACATCAGGTTGCTGTAGAACCGGAGCAGAATGCCGAGACTGCCTCTGGAGACCAATTCGCCCTTTTTGGTCAGCTCAGTCAGTGGTTTGACAATACCAGAAAAATTACCTATAAATTTACGATAGAAATTAGAAAAACCCAAAAACTTCTGGAGAGCCTTCAAAGAAGTGGGCTGAACCCAATCATAAATGGCCTGTACCTTGGCCAGGTCCATTTCAATAGCCGACATAGACAAAATAAATCCCAAAAATGAAATCCTCTGTACACCAAAGAGACATTTCCATCCCTTAACATTCAGGGAATTTTCCCTCAAAATCCATAACACAGTCCAGACATGTTCCACATGAGAATCCCAATCACTGGAAAAGATCAAAATATCATCCAGATAATTGATCAAAAACTTATCCACAAAGTCCCAGAAAATATTGTTCATAAAGGATTGGAAACAGAAGGGGCATTAGTTAGCCCAAAAGGCATCACCAGGTACTCAAAATGCCCCTCCGGAGTATTAAACGCTGTCTTCCATTCATCCCCGTGCTTCATGCGAATAAGATTATACGCCCCCCTGAGGTCATGCTTGGTAAACCAGCAGGCATTTTTAACTCTGGAAAATAAATCAGAAATCAGGGGTAACAGGTACTGATATTTAATAGTGATTTTGTTAAGGGAACGATAGTCAATACAAGGCCTTAAAGAACCATCTTTCTTGGTCACAAAAAAACCCAGCACCTAATGGTGAAGAGGATTTTCTAATATGACCCTTCTCCAACGACTCCTTGATATAAGATCGCATAGCATCATGTTCGGGTACAGATAAGTTAAAAAGCCGACCCTTGGGAATTTTACACCTGGGCATTAACTCAATTGCACAGTCATAACTCCTATGAGGAGGCAAAGACTTAATCTCACTAAATACATCAGAAAAATCAGCCAAATAATTCGGAATATCATGAGACTGGGGAGAGGTGGAGAAAACAGGAGTGTCACTAAGAACACGGTGACAACCCTAACTCACCACAGACACAGATTTCCAATCCAAAACAGGATTATGAGTTTGCAACCAGGCAAAACCCAGAACAATAGTATCATGCAAATTGTGCAGCACCAAAAATTTACAATTTTCTTGGTGGTCCGGGGTGACCCGCATTATCACCTGGGTCCAAAACTGGGGTTTATTCTCCACCAAAGGAGTAGCATCAATACCCCTCAAAGGGATAGGAGTCCGCAGGGGTATCATGGGAAAGCCACAACGTTTAGCAAAGTCCAAATCCATCAGATTCAAAGCTGCTCCTGAATCTACAAAAGCCTTAGCGGAAAATATAGATAAGGAGCAGATCAGAGTAATTGCCAAAAGGCACTTAGGTTATACACTGCCCACAGCAAATGTGTGCGCAAAACGTTTTTCTCGTTAAGGGCAGACAGAAATAGTATGAGAGGCGTCTCCACAGAAAAAACACAGTTTATTATGCCTTCTAAACTCCTGACGTTGCGCCCTAGACAAAACCCTATCACATTGCATGGGTTCAGACGTTTGTTCAAAAGGCGGCAACGCCTCTCGTGTAGTTTTACGTTCACGTAAACGCCGATCAACTTGAATGGCTAATGACATAGAATCATCAAGACCAGAGGGAACAGGAAATCCCACCATAACATATTACGGTTTCTGATAAACCCTTCCGAAAGAGAGCTCTAAGGCACCGTCATTCCATGTAGTAAAGACCGCCCACTTTTGGAATTTTTGACAGTATAACTCTGCAGAATCCTGACCCTGGTTCAATGCCAATAGGGTTTTCTCAGCTTGATCAATAGCATTAGGTTAATCATACAACAACTCCAAGGCTTGAAAAAATGCGTCCACATTAGTCAGAATAGGATTTCCAGGTGTCAGAGAAAAAGCCTAATCCTGGGGATAGCCGCACAGCAAGGAGATGACAATTTTAACCTGCTGCGCAGAGCTCCCCGATGAGTTAGGCTTCATGGCAAGAATTAGTTTACAATTATTCTTAAAATTCAAAAATTTAGACCGTTCCTCAGAAAACACATCAGGAGTAGGGATTTTTGGTTCAACAGCAGGTGATTGAGCGAGATAGGCGGAAATTCCCCGCACTTCAGCAGTGAGCTGCTCAACACGATCAGACAATTGCTTAATCTCCATTAACGAAAAAAAAAATCCTCCTACGGCCCCAGAGAAAAAGAGGAAAAAAAAAAAAAAAAAAATATATATATATATATATATATATAAAAAAAATTCTGACACTTTTTTCTTTCTTTTTACAATTCTCTCCTGCTTTTGAGTACCCTAGAATCTGCAGTTTAGGCTGGTGATTCTGTTATCATTGGGTCACCGAGGAGGAAAGCAAGACCAGGCTAAGCCACAGAAAACCAGAGAGGTTGGTAACTAAGCGGATTGCAGACCCCTGATCCTATCCACGCAACTACCGTAACAGTAGCCATGAAGCGTACCTACGATGATTCTAGGTGCCTCGACACAGCCGGAGAACTAAATAAGCCTAAAGCAAGAAAGGGGAAATCTAAACTGCCCCACAGCAGACCCCCAAAGGAATAAATAGCCCCCAAACATATATTGTCAGTGACGCAAGATGAAAACACAAACGCAGGTAGGAAAATAGGCTGAGCAAACGATGGGGCCCCCACTAACTAGACAGGACAGGAAAGGAAAGACACTGTCTGCAATCACGCAAAAACCCTGCAAAAAATGTCCAACACGTCTGATAGAAAAATACTGAAGTCACTAGACTTCTCCCACTATATCAGCACTCTGGCATATTCTGAAAGCAGAGCAAAAAGAGGCCAATCTAATAAGGGACAAAAACAAACTGGCACAAGCAGTAACATAAGGATGGAAATTCAGCACAGCCCCAGCCGGGGCTGGCTGACCACACAAAACTGAATAGACAAAACCAAATCAAATGTGAACAATAGCAAAAGAACACTTAGCTTGAGCACGCAGGGACTGAGCTGGAAACTAAGACCTCAGGAGGCAGGAAAAAATCACCAGCAGGGATAGAGGGAGTTGGCTGTCTTAAATCCAGTCAGAAACTCCAAATGTCCAATCGTCCTCCTCATTATCAGGTGGCAGGCCTCTGTTAATTAGATCAGCTCCATTACCTCCTTTAACCACTAGAGGGAGCACGGAAAGAGAACTCGCGACCCCTCTGTCAACATGACCAGCTCCACTACCTTCACTAGTAACCAGAGGTAGGCCAGAAAGTGAATTCACAACAGTCAGGGTTTTAGAAGCCTCGGATGTACGTGATAGTAATTTAAGCCCTACCACCTTGATATCATATCAAAACAAATTAGCCAAGACATGGGAAACAGAATTGTGCACCTTCACACGTCTATTACAGCCATGGGGGCAATATCTAAAAGCCTGAAGGTAACATATCCCATTCGTCTGTTCATAGGATATTCTGCAAGTTTAACCCCTTCCTGCCATCCGACGTACTATCCCGTCCACGGTACCCGGGCCCGTATGACCGGGGACGGGATAGTATGTCGGCGCGATCAGCGGCGCCCACGTGGTGAGCGCCGCTGATCGCGGCCGGGTGTCAGCTGATTATCACAGCTGACACCCGGCACAATGTGTCAGGGGCGGTCACGGACCTCCCCCGACACGTTAACCCCTTGCACACCGCGATCAAACACGATCGCGGTGTACCGGGGGTTAAAGGGAAGCATCGGCAGGGAGGGGGCTCCCTCCGTGCTTCCCTGAGCCCCCCACGGCAGCGCAATGTGCAGCGCTGCTGCGGGGGACTCCCTTCCTCCAGGCCCCCGAATCCAAGATGGCGACGGGGGCCTTCGGGGGCCTGCGGAAGCTGGCTTCCTCAGTGCCTGCAAAGCGCAGGCATGAGGAAGCCTTCTGCAGTGCCTGTGTCAGATCGCTGATCTGTCACAGTGATCTGTGATGTGACAGATTAGCGATCTGTCACAGGACAGTGATGTCCCACCTGGGACTATTTAATAAAGTAAAAAAAAAAATAAAAAAAAGTGTAAAAATAATTAAAAAAAAAAATCGCCAAATAAATTAGAAAAAAAAAAAAAAAAATTCCCCCAATAAATCCATTTTTTGGAAATAATAAAAAAAAAAACAATAAAAGTACACATATTAGGTATCGCCGCGTCCGTAACGACCCGCCCTATAAAACTGTCCCATTAGTTAACCCCTTTAGCGAACTCCTTAAAAAATAAAAATAAAAAACGAAGCAAAAAATAATGATTTATTATCATACCGCCAAACAAAAAGTGTAATAACGCGTGATCAAAATGACGCATATAAATAGCCATGGTACCGCTGAAAACGTCATCTTGTCCCGCAAAAAACGAGCCGCCACACAGCATAATCAGCGAAAAAATAAAAAAGTTATAGCTCGCTGAATAAAGCGATGCAAAAATAATTATTTTTTATATAAAGTAGTTTTCATTGCATAAAACCGACAAAAACATAAAAAACGACCTAAATGAGGTATCGCTGTAACCGTACTGACCCGAAGAATAAAACCGCTTTATCAATTTTACCGCACGCGGAACGGTGTAAACGCACCCCCCCCAAAAGAAATTCATGAAACGCTGGTTTTTGTTCATTCTGCGTCCCAAAAATCGGAATAAAAAGCGATAAAAAAATTTCACGTGCCCGAAAATGGTACCAATAAAAACGTCAACTTGTCCCGCAAAAAATAAGACCTCACATGACTCGGTGGGTCAAAATACGGAAAAATTATAGCTCTCAATATGTGGTGATGCAAAAACTATTTTTACAATAAAAAGCGTCTTTTAGCGTGCGACAGCCGCCAAACATAAAAACCGCCATAAATAGTAAATCAAACCCCCCGTTATCACCCCCTTAGTTAGGGAAAAATAATAAAATTAAAAAAATGTATTTATTTCCATTTTTCCATTAGGGTTAGGGCTAGGGTTAGGGCTAGGGGTGTGTTGGGGTAGGGTTAGGGTTAGGGTTAGGGTAGGGTTAGGGTTAGGGCTAGGGTTAGGGCTAGGGTTAGGGTTAGGGCTAGGGTTAGGGTTAGGGTTAGGGGCGTGTTGGGGTTCGGGTTGGAGCTAGAATTGGGGGTTTCCACTGTTTGGGCACATCAGGGGCTCTCCAAATGCAACATGGCGTCTGATCTCAATTCCAGCCAATTCTGAGTTGAAAAAGTCAAATGGTGCTCCTTCCCTTCCAAGCTCTGCTATGCGCCCAAACAGTGTTTTACCCCCACATGTAGGGTATCAGCCTACTCAGGACAAATTGCAAAACAATTTTTGGGGTCCAATTTCTCCTGTTACCCTTAGGAAAATAAAAAATTGGGGGCAAAAATATCATTTTTGTGGAAAAAAATGATTTTTTTATTTTCACGTCCGAGTGTTATAAACTTCTGTGAAGCACTTGGGGGTTCAAAGTGCTCACCACACATCTAGATAAGTTCCGAGGGGGGGTCTAGTGTCCAAAATGGGGTCACTTGTGGGGAGTTTCAATAGTTTAGGTACATCAGGGGCTCTCCAAACGCACATGACACCCGCAGACCATTCCATCAAAGTCTGCATTCCAAAACGTCACTGCTTCCCTTCCGAGCCCCGACGTGTGTCCATACAGTAGTTTTCTCCCACATATGGGGTGTCAGCGTACTCAGGACAAATTGGACAACAACTTTTGGGGTCCAATTTCTCCTGTTACCCTTGGGAAAATGAAAAAATTGGGGACTAATTGATCATGTTTGTGGAAAAAATACAATTTTTTTATTTTCATGCCCTGGCATTATAAACTTCTGTGAAGCCCTTGGGGGTTCAAAGTGCTCACCTCACATCTAGATACGTTCCTTAGTGGGTCTAGTTTTCAAAATGGGGTCATTTGTGGGGGGTTTCCACTGTTTAGGTACATTAGGGGCTCTCCAAAGGCAACATGACACCCGCAGACCATTCCATCAAAGTCTGCATTCCAAAACGTCACTACTTCCCTTCCGAGCCCCGACGTGTGCCCATACAGTAGTTTTCTCCCACATATGGGGTATCAGCATACTCAGGACAAATTGGACAACAACTTTTGGGGTCCAATTTCTCCTGGTACCCTTGGGAAAATAAAAAAATGGTGACTAAAAGATCATGTTTGTGGAAAAAATACGAATTTTTTATTTTCACGCCCGGGCGTTGTAAACTTCTGTGAAGCACTGGGGGGTTCAAAGTGCTCACCACACATCTAGATAAGTTCCTTGGGGGGTCTAGTATACAAAATGGTGTCATTTGTGGGGGGTTTCCACTGTTTAGGTACATTAGGGGCTCTCCAAAGGCAACATGACACCCGCAGACCATTCCATCAAAGTCTGCATTCCAAAACGTCACTACTTCCCTTCCGAGCCCCGACGTGTGCCCATACAGTAGTTTTCTCCCACATATGGGGTATCAGCATACTCAAGACAAATTGGACAACAACTTTTGGGGTCCAATTTCTCCTGGTACCCTTGGGAAAATATAAAAATGGTGACTAAAAGATCATGTTTGTGGAAAAAATACGAATTTTTTTATTTTCACGCCCGGGCGTTGTAAACTTCTGTGAAGCACTGGGGGGTTCAAAGTGCTCACCACACATCTAGATAAGTTCCTTGGGGGGTCTAGTATACAAAATGGTGTCATTTGTGGGGGGTTTCCACTGTTTAGGTACATTAGGGGCTCTCCAAAGGCAACATGACACCCGCAGACCATTCCATCAAAGTCTGCATTCCAAAACGTCACTACTTCCCTTCCGAGCCCCGACGTGTGCCCATACAGTAGTTTTCTCCCACATATGGGGTATCAGCATACTCAGGACAAATTGGACAACAACTTTTGGGGTCCAATTTCTCCTGGTACCCTTGGGAAAATAAAAAAATGGTGACTAAAAGATCATGTTTGTGGAAAAAATACGAATTTTTTATTTTCACGCCCGGGCGTTGTAAACTTCTGTGAAGCACTGGGGGGTTCAAAGTGCTCACCACACATCTAGATAAGTTCCTTGGGGGGTCTAGTATACAAAATGGTGTCATTTGTGGGGGGTTTCCACTGTTTAGGTACATTAGGGGCTCTCCAAAGGCAACATGACATCCGCAGACCATTCCATCAAAGTCTGCATTCCAAAACGTCACTACTTCCCTTCCGAGCCCCGACGTGTGCCCATACAGTAGTTTTCTCCCACATATGGGGTATCAGCATACTCAAGACAAATTGGACAACAACTTTTGGGGTCCAATTTCTCCTGGTACCCTTGGGAAAATATAAAAATGGTGACTAAAAGATCATGTTTGTGGAAAAAATACGAATTTTTTTATTTTCACGCCCGGGCGTTGTAAACTTCTGTGAAGCACTGGGGGGTTCAAAGTGCTCACCACACATCTAGATAAGTTCCTTGGGGGGTCTAGTATACAAAATGGTGTCATTTGTGGGGGGTTTCCACTGTTTAGGTACATTAGGGGCTCTCCAAAGGCAACATGACACCCGCAGACCATTCCATCAAAGTCTGCATTCCAAAACGTCACTACTTCCCTTCCGAGCCCCGACGTGTGCCCATACAGTAGTTTTCTCCCACATATGGGGTATCAGCATACTCAGGACAAATTGGACAACAACTTTTGGGGTCCAATTTCTCCTGGTACCCTTGGGAAAATAAAAAAATGGTGATTAAAAGATCATGTTTGTGGAAAAAATACGAATTTTTTATTTTCACGCCCGGGTGTTATAAACTTCTGTGAAGCACTGGGGGGGTCAAAGCGCTCACCACACATCTAGATAAGTTCCTTAGGGGGTCTAGTTTCCAAAATGGTGTCATTTGTGGGGGGTTTCCACTGTTTTGGTACATCAGGGGTTTTCCAAACGCGACATCGTGTCCGATCTCAATTCCAGCCAAAAACGTCAAATGGCGCTGCTTCCCTTCCGAGCTCTGCCATGCGCCCAAATAGTGGTTTACCCCCACATGTGGGGTATCAGCGTACTCAGGACAAATTGCACAATAACTTTTAGGGTCCTGTTACCCTTGGGAAAATAAAAATTGGGGTGAAAAGATCATTTTTGTGGAAAAAATATGATTTTTTAATTGTACCGCTGTACGTTATAAACTTCTGTAAAGCCCTTGTGGGTTCAAAGTTCTCACCACATATCTAGATAAGTTCCTTGGGGGGTCTAGTTTCCAAAATGGGGTCACTTGTAGGGGGTTTCCACTGTTTAGGTACATCAGGGACTCTCCAAACGTGACATGGCGTCCAATCTGAATTCCAGCCAATTTTGCATTGAAAAAGTCAAACGGCGCTCCTTCCATTCTGAGCTCTGCCATGCGCCGAAACAGTCGTTCCCCCCCACATATCAGGTATCTGCGTACTCAGGACAAATTGCACAATAACTTTTGCAATTCAATTTCTCCTGTTACCCTTGGTAAAATAAAAAAAATTGAACCTGAAGTATTTTTTTTATGAAAAAAAGTTAGATGTTCATTTTTTTTTTAAATATTCAAAAAAATTCCTGTGACGCACCTAAAGGGTTAATAAACTTCTTGAATGTGGTTTTGAGCACCTTAAGGGGTGCAGTTTTTAGAATGGTGTCACTTTTGGGTATTTTCTATCATATAGACCCCTCAAAGTGGCTTCAAATGTGATGTGGTCCTAAAAATAAAATGGTGTTGTAAAAATGAGAAATCGCTGGTCAACTTTTAACCCTTATAACTTCCTAACAAAAAAAAATTTTGGTTCCAAAATTGTGCTGATGTAAAGTAAACATGTGGGAAATGTTAGTTATCAAGTTTTTTGTGTGCCGTATCTCTGTGATTTAAGGGCATAAAAATTCAAAGTTGGAAAATCGCGAAATTTTCAAAATTTTCGCCAAATTTCCATTTTTCTCACAAATAAACGCAAGTTATTTGAATGAAATTTTACCACTAACATGAAGTACAATATGTCACGAGAAAACAATGTCAGAATCACCGGGATCCATGGAAGCGTTCCAGAGTTATGACCTCATAAAGGTACAGTGGTCAGAATTGTAAAAATTGGCCCGGTCATGAACGTGCAAACCACCCTTGGGGGTGAAGGGGTTAAACACCATGGGACCACGCAGCCATCATACTGTTCAGGAAGGAAGAGAGTTCTGTCTCTTAGATAGGAACGGACTTTGGTGCGAAAAGAACAAATGAAAGCAAGGACAATAACAAAAGACCTTCAGAAGATACTAGAGAAAACATGTACAATGGTATTCAATACCAACAGTAAATCATATCCTATATCTACATGACCTGAAAGGCCACAGAACAAGGAAGAAGTCACACTCTAAAACTGCCATAAAAATGCCATGCCACACTTTGTTGTAACTGCCCATGGGAATAATCTTAAATTTTTGGAGAAATGTCATCAGGTGTGATGAAACTGGAACTGTTTAGACATAACAACCATCGTTATGTATGGAGAAAACAGATGAAAGCCTACAAGTCAAAAATCACCATTGTAATCATGAAGCACAGAGGCATTGCAGTATTGTGCTGTGGGGGATGCTTCAGTGGGGAATGGTGCCCATCACGAAATATATGGCAATGCAAGGATGAAAAATTATGCGGAGATATTGAAGCAAAATCTCACGTCATCAGCCAACAAGTTAAAGCTTGGTTGCAAATTGGTTTTCCAAATTAACAACGACCCTGAGGCCATTTCCAAAGTTGTATCAAAATGGTTTAACAAGAGCAAAGTTAAGGTATTGGCGTGGCCATCACAAAGCCCTGACCTCAATCTCATAGTGTGCAAGCAAGGAGGCCTACAAACCTAACTCATCTACACCAGTTCTGTGAGGAATGGGCCAAAATTCCAGCAACTTATTGTGAGAGGCTTGACCCAATTTAGACAATTTAAAGGCAAAGCTACCACATACTAACCTGTGACGAAACAAATAAAGGCTGAAACTATCAATTGCCTCCAGTATTAAGGCTTGATTGCACAAGCATATATCAAGGCCGAGTGCTATCTGATGTTTTATCGGATAGCACTCGGCCCGCCCAATGTTATACAGCGAGGCAGCTCAGATCTGCAATTATTTTCTCATGCCGATTTGGATCACACACAATCATACAAGTCTATGGGTGTGTATGAAACATCAGACTGCATTCTGGTGTCATCTGAATGCCATGTGATCAGGGGCGCACCTATAATGAGGCAAGTTGAGCCAGCCGCCTCAGGCAGCAGGCAGCTGATGTGCACAGGGGTCGGCATTATGCGTTCTGCTACCCACAGCACCTACAATTTAGCCTCTGCACGCTGGTGCTGCGGTATCATGCAGAGGCTTGTAATTGATGAGGTCACAGGAGGGAAGGAGTCAGGGCCCCCTGATCATGTGACCCCTGACTCCTCCCCTCCTGTGACCTCATCACAGGTCCCGTGCGCACAGCCCTCGGTGTATGCAAGACTCTGCTGCGCTGGTTGTCATCGTGCTGGATGAGGGAAGTTTATGTGTGGGGTCAGGGGGGGGTTTACAGGGTGGATGTAGAGCCATGTGTGCACCAGGTGTACGGAGCAGAGCCTCGCGTGTGCGAGGTGTACAGAGCAGATCCATGTGTGTACAAGGTGTATGGAGCAGAGCCGTGCGTGTGCGAGGTGTACGGAGCAAAGCCATGTGTGTACAAGGTGTACGGAGCGGAGCTGCACATGTGCAAGGTGTACAGAGCAGAGCTGCGCGTGTGCGAGGTGTACGGAGCGGAGCGTGTACGAGGTGTACGGAGCAGAGATGTGTACGAGGTGTACGGAGCAGAGATGTGTACGAGGTGTACGGAGCAGAGCCATGTGTGTACGAGGTGTACGGAGCGGAGCCACATATGTACGAGGTGTACAGAGCGAAGCTGTGTGTGTATGGAGCGGAGATGTGTACAAGGTGTACGGAGCGGAGCCGTGTGTGTACGAGATCTATGGAACAGAGCCATGTTTGTACGGGGTGTGCAGAGCGGAGCCACATATGTACGAGGTGTACAGAGCGGAGCTGCGTGTGTACGAGGTGTATGGAGCGGAGCCGTGTGTGTATGGGGTGTACGGAGCAGAGCCGCGTTTGTACGGGGTGTACGGAGGGCAGCCACATGTGTACGGGGTGTACGGAGCAGAGCCGCTTGTTTACAGGGTGTACGGAGTGGAGCTGTGTGTGTATGGGACGCAGGGCTGTGGAGTCGGAGTCGGTGCTCATTTTGGTGGAGTCGGAGTCGGTATAAAATGGACCGACTCCGACTCCTAAAATATATAATAAATTGGGTACAGTAGTGCAATGCAGAATATGCTGAATATTTTTTCATAGGAATTTGGGAAAGTTATGAAATGTCCTATAAATGACTGTTCTATTCCTGAGCTAAGGCTACATTCACACACAGTGTTTTTCCTGCGTTTTTTGAGGATACGTTTTGCAGTTGCAAAAGCAGATCAGCTTTTTAAAAAACTGCATCACCTGAAAGGTTTTTGAGCTCATAGATAATTAGAAATCTGCTCTATCCATTTATCCATATCTTATCTGTACCAAAAAGAATGAAAGCCAGGTAGCACACAGACTAACACTCCTTTTTTTTAGCACCAGTCAGGTACACCTCATAGCTCCCCAAAAGGACGCCCAGGACAGGCATTGCTCATCTTCAGTAACATCAACTGATAGTTGGAATAAATAGGGGGTCCGGCGTGGTGTCCCGCTGGTGGTACTGCGGAAGGGCCTGGAACCACCAGCGGGTGCCATATTGGAATATCCATCACTTGGGTATTCCAATATGGTGGTCGGCGTACTTCCAGTGCAGCGGATTGTGGGATTCAAAGACGTCCGGACGGAAGTGGATAACGGACAATTTTAGGTAAGTATATAATAGATGAACAGTCTGTCTTCTCTATGGGGAGTTCAGCAGTGTCTGACAACACACTCCTCTCTCCCGCATGATCTCTGTATGGGTGGTCCAGGAAGTAGTAAAAAAAGAAACATATTAAAAGAAGTTCATGAAAATCGGGCAAAAAACCCCAAAAAGAGTAGAGAAAAAAAAAGCACAAATGCAAGAACGAATTGAGCTCTTGGTGTCTAAAGGCAAACAGTATATTTGTATATTCCAAACTGAACATTCCTATAATCAGTTGGGTCAAGGTGAGCATTCATGTGTATGAGTCCATAAAACAAGCGATAGGCTAACTATTCAATTTGTATGGACACCATAAAAACAGCAGCGCAATTAAAAAAAAAAAGCAGCATTAAAAAGTCAAGACAACAAGTGTGAACCTGACTCCAGATCATGGGCAGAAGAGAAGATGGGTTGCCGTCTTCTACACAGCACAAGGTTTATTAGCTGCTCCCAACCGTTGCGTGTTCTTATGAGAACAAAAAAGCGCTCCTCAGATCCCATAAAAATCAAATTACCGTATATATAATGTATTTTTTACACTTATAGTGTATATCTGTAGTACTAATAGCTCTGGTGATCAGGTAAATAAATGATCACCTAGTAAACCACCAGTTTATATCAGCAACGTAGTCATGTAGTCTGGTAAATACAATTATGTTATGAAAACATCCATTCATTTCTAGGAAATGAAATGAGGTTCATGTAGAAAGGCTGTTCTTGGTGATAGCTGTGGAATGCTAGACACAATACGAACAAGGCCGCCGAATGAAACTGTATACTACATGGTGAGCTTAGAGACAGCCGACTGATAGTGAATAGCACAGACTAGTATGATGATGTATCAGATGTGCGCAAGGTGCCGCTTGTCGTCAGAATGTTAATGACGTACAATGGCCACAAAGGTCATGGCATTTTTGCACTTTTTTATGTATTGCTTCAGTGTGAAATCTCTATAGGCCCCAGACCACAGTGTACCAATATTAATTCCTCTTATCTTGTAGTAATCCAAAATGTCAGAGCCACCTGCAAGTTATCCTGGAAGTGTATTGGTGGTGTGTAGCACCAACAACCCCCATATGCACTCACAGGCTCATGTGCATGAGCCATCAATTCTCGATCTCTCAGTAATAATATATCCGATTTCCATAAAACAGGAATTATTTTTACTGTTCCGTGATATAAACAGTCATACAACTAATTCAATTAGTAAAATCAACCTGACAGGTTCCCTTTAAGGCCGGTTTCACATTTGCGTTTTAGGGCGCAGCGACGGCCTGCGCACGGCCGCCGCTAAGCCCCGCCCCCTGCCGCGTCTCCGCCGGTATCTTCGCCTCCGGGCGCATGATGCTGCATGCGTCCCCTATCTTTATCACTGAGGACGCAGGCCGTGCGTAGTATGCGTTTTGGCGGCGCCTGCTTCCTTTTGACGGTGCGCTGACCAGCGCCAAACGCAACCTGTTGCAATTTGGTTGCGCTCGGCGCACCGTCAAAAGGACGCAGGCGCCGCCAAACGCATACTGCGCACGGCCTGCGTCCTCAGTGATAAAGATAGGGGTTGTATGACGCATGCAGCGTCATGCGCCCGGAGGCGGAGCTACCGGCGGAGCCGCGGCAGGGGGCGGGGCTTAGCGGCCGTGCGCAGGCCGTCGCTGCGCCCCTGAAACGCAAATGTGAAACCGGCCTAATGGAGTGGTCCAGAGGTCAAAGAAATGTTAATCTAAATCCCTATATAATTGAGGCTATATAAACTAATTTCTAATATACTTGCATTTACCGGATTTTCCCTACTTCCTATGTCATTAGTGACACACGTTTCAGAGGCTGGGCTAGCCTCTGCTCTGTCCCAGAGTGCTGTGCACAATGACAGCGTTCAGAGCTGATTTGATCTGCTGTCAAGTGCCCCTAACAGCCGAGGGTGGAATCGCAATCCACACGTGGCTGTTAACATGTTAAGTGTCGCTGTCAATATGTGACAGCAGCATTTAATTTGAGCTTACAGGAAGTGCGTCCCAACCCTCGCCCATCAGCTCCCTGTCACATGATCACGGGGTGCTGATGGGTTGACATGTCAACCGGGATTCTTCAGAAGACCCCTGTGCTTGTCACTGCAGATCTCCTATGAATAGGAGGATGATGATTTTTGCTACACATAGAAGGGCTCCAGCCCTACTATCTGTACAACAATCGATAGGAAATCTAAAAAGAAAATAAAAGCTCAAATGAAAACTCCTGTTGCCTCATTCAAAATAAAACAAAACAAAACATACACATACTTGGTATTATTGCATTCAGAAACACCCGATCTATCAAAATATAACCTAAATTAATCTGATCTGTAAATGGAGTAACAAGAAAAAAAACAAAACACCAGAATTCCTTTTTTTTGTAGTCACAACATTGCAATAAAATGCAATAACGGACAATCAAATGATCGTATCTACCCCAAAATGGTATAACTAAAAACGTCAGCTTGGCACTCAAAAAATAAGTACTCACAAGCCCCCGAAAAATGGAGTCGCAACGGGTCTCGGAAAATGACGCCATTTTTTTTTTATATAAACTTTGGATTTTTTTACCACTTAAATAAAACAGACTCTATACATGTTTGGTATCTGCATACTTATAATGACCTGGAGAATAATAATGGCAGGTCAGTTTTAGCATTTAGTGAACATGGTAAAAAAAAAAAAAAAAGCAATTGTGGAACCGAACTTTTTTTTGGAAAATCACTGCACTTGAAATTTTTGTCCACGTTTTCTAGACACATTGTAAATGTATTTGGCTGCAATATGTGAACACAGCCTTAATGTTGGTAGTTCCCCACTGATTTTGATGGCTGATTACTGACAATGGTGTTTAACAAGATGAATGGCAGACATTAGAGCTGGCTTTGATCTAAATTAGTAGAAGGGAAGTTGTGTTGTAGATGACAGCCAAACTTCGTCCATCATATGCAGAGTGTCTGGCCGCACATACTAAACCTAGAAAATGTGAAGACTCTTGATGTGACATTCATAGTCACCAGAAACATTCAGGCAAACGCTACCAACCCAGATGAATGTGCATGTTATATGGGTGGAAGAGGGAAAACATTGGTTGCCAAAGCTGACAAAACTCCTAAACCCTTCATCCAGTTTTAATGTGGATACCCTCAAAAGAAAGCTGAAAGTCTGAACTTCAACTGCATCTGAATGGTTTGGTTTAAAATAATCTGTCCAAATATATATGGACCTAACTGTATATGGGCACATTCCTGTTGCATCTATACTAAATTATTAGACAAAACAAGTACTAATGGGCGAAGTGGAAAGGCGAGCACAATGGAATATTCTGCATGACATAATACACCATTACGGAGCTTTAACCCACTTAGGTATGAAAATGAATAGGAATAAATAAAACGATACAAAGTTTAAAAACTGGTCAATAACTTGAGCTACACAGGAGGGAAATTCTGACAACAAAAAGCATCCTAAATTTAGAACGTGCCGTTACAGGCAGCTTCTCAGATCAGACTGAAGTGCAAAGGGAACTGTGCTCCACTTCCTGTAAGTAGTATTGTAAAACCAGAAGAAAAGAAGCAGACAGATAACGACCGTAAATCACTTTCTATACACACGACAGATGTGCATTTTATCTGCCGTCACCATTTCTGCAACGCACTAAAATCGCACATGACACCAGAAAGACACATACTATCCCCGATGTGTGGGGCAAAATTATGTCTCACCTACAATGGGCGATATGCACAATGGTGAAATATTACTGCACAGCAGAAAAGAAATCAGAATACATATGGGGTAGCAGTAACATTTTAGCATGCATAGACCATTAATAATGGTAATAAGAGCCCCTATAGTATGCATTCATATCACAGCGTAGTCCATACTCTGTGTGCCATCATGTATTGCCTCCGTCCAGTAGAACATTCTCTGCAATGGGTAATGCAACTAAGGAAGAATATCTGAAAAATGGCAAGCATGGAAGCATGAGCTAATGTATGTTCCTCATATAATCAGAATTACAAACATAATGAATTATATTCCAGATCTGTAATAAGCTGGTGTGCATGAGCTTTAAAGAAGCGCTCCCATCAAAGTTTTTATCCTGTAGAAACAGGAAGTCCCTCTCCCCTGCATGAGTCATCACCCCCTTAAAGGGAACCTGCCACCCCCCCTGGAGTTTTTAAGTAAAAGAGCCACCTTGTGCAGCACTAATGCTGCATTCAGTTAAGGTGGCTCTTTTACTTATCGTCCCCTCCACCGCAGAAATAATCGTTTTTAAAAGTTGTCACACATACCTGTTTCCCCGCAATCGCTTATGATTTATTCACACTGCGGGGCTGGGAATCTTGGGCATGAGAGCCGCAGAGAACTACTGCGCATGCCCAAGATTCCCAGCTCCGCAATGTGAATAAATCATAAGCGACTGCGGGGCGGGATCTCTGGAAGCGAGACCACGCAGGCGCAATAGATGTGATAGATAGGCGCCAGGATAGGCGCCAGGATAGGCGCCAGGATGTGATGAGACAGAACTGGCAGCGCTAACTGCGCATGCCCAAGAATATATACTACAGCGCAGGCGCCAGGATTTGAAAAGAAAGATGAGGAGGCGGACCAAACAAGGCAGGAAAAAATGAGTGACGGATGTGAGGCATCTGTGTCAGAGGGGGAAAGACCTGCCCCCCGGTCAAGAAACAGGTATGTGTGACAACTTTTAAAATCGATTATTTCTGCGGTGGAGGGGACGATAAGTAAAAGAGCCACCTTGACAGAATGCAGCATTAGTGCTGCACAAGGTGGCTCTTTTTCTTAAAAACGCCAGGGGGGTGACAGGTTCCCTATAAACTCCAGACCCAGCTGCTCCTCTTTTCCCCCCTGCCAGGGTCTTTGTATAGTGATGTTGAATTGTAGTTCTAATGATGACTGATAAGGTGAAAAGAGACCTCCTGTTTGTACATAGAGCTTAGAAGGATTCAGCTAGTCAGTTTTTTATCAAGTAATCACAGACCTAATGGAAAAAGAGAAGCATTAACTGGGTAGAAAGGCAAAATGAGCAATTGTAAGTACACAGTGCCATATAATATGATGATTGCCATATATTAAGAGGACAATGGTTGTGATGCAAGGACTGCTTTAGGCTGGTTTCACACTAGCGTTTTTTAGCGCAGCGCATCGTGTGCGTCCATGCACATGTGTCCTGTGCCCCTATCTTTAACATGGGGGCGCATGGTCTAGCGTTTGCACGCGTTCGTATGCGCTTTCGTGCGCATGCATTTTTTGTAGTGTGCGTCTAGGCGCGCCGGACGCAACCTGTTGCATTTTTGGTCCGTCCGACCTGTGTCAAAAAAAAGGAATGCGCACGCTTGCGCACGGAATGCACAAAAAAAAAATCACATTACAGTCTATGGGAAGGCAGGCGTGCGCATAGACACGCGCACGCCTGCGTTTAAAATTGCATGCGTTTTAAGAGTTAACATGGCTAGAAACTGGTTAAAACGCATGCCTCTAAAAAAAGCAAACGCATGCTAAATGCATGATGCGTTTTTTTGCATGCGTTTCTATTGCACACGAATCACAGCGCTAAAAAACACTAATGTGAAACTAGCCTTAGAGAGGCTTTCCACTACATGCATATTGATTACCTATCCTTAGGATAGATAATTATCTATATTGATTATAATCAATAGCAGATCTTCGAGGAGCTGACCCCTGGCACTCCCTCACATCAGCTGTCTGTGGTGTACGGTGCGCAGCACCCCACCCCATCACACATTTAGCAGCCGTTACCAGGTCCTGCAGATAAACATCTATTATTTTAGTGTGAACTTATCTAAAAAAACTGGCAGTGGCAACTGTTGTGAGCTCATTTTCTCGTTCACCTTTGATGTCCGATGAACTCCTTCTGCTGGTGAAAGGAGGTGGTGAAACTGATTTGGATGGGAGAAACCTGTCACCTGAACAGGTGGATTGCGATTGGACATCCGGAATCTCTGAGTGGATATAAGGCAGCCGACGCCCTGTTGGGTTGCTGGTGATTTCTCTGCTCTGAGCTCTGGCCTCCAGTTCAGTTCCTGTCTTCTAAAGCTAAGTTTTGCTCTGTTATTGTTCCATGAGATTTTGACTGATTTGCTTAGTTTTGTGTTCTGCCAGCCCCGGCTGGGGCTCTGCTGAATTTCCATTTTTGTCCCTGATCGGTTAAATCTCTTTTGCTCTGTCTTCAGAATATATCGGAGTGCTGATATAGGGATTTTGAAGTCTAGTGACTTCAGGGACGTTTTTCCTATCAGACGTGTTGGGACATTTTTGGTAGGGTTTTTGCGGATTGCAGCAAGCATCTTTTCTGTCCTTTCCTAGCTAGTTAGTTGGGCCCCATCGTTTGCTCTGCCTGTCTTTCTGTCTGTGTTTGTGTTTTCATCTGTTTTCATCGACAATACATGTTGGGGGCTGTCTATTGCTTTGGGGTCTGCTCTGGGGCAGTTTAGATTTCCCCTTTCTTTCTTTAGGCTTATTTAGTTCTCCGGCTGTGAAGAGGCATCTAGGACCACCGTAGGAACGCTCCACGGCTACTGTTAGTTGTTGTGAATAGGATCAGGGGTCTGCAAACCGCTAGCTACCAACCTCTCCGGTTTTCTGGACTTAGCTTGCATTTTTGTTTTTTCCTCCTCCGGTGACTCATTCATAACAGGGTGATGAAGCAGGGCTGCACTGTTTACACCCGGCCGCTGGCGGAACAACAACGAATTAGTGTATTTCCGGTATTCAGTACCCGTGATCTGAAATTGATGATCTTCCATAAGTAGAGGTCATCAATACCATAAGCCCGGAGCATCCTTTAAAGCTGGAAAACCCCTTGAACAAATAACTAGTTTCTCTAGGTGGAAAGGAATTGATGACAAATATTCCATTCCACTGACATCTCAGCTAGTATACAAGGCATTGTGCTGTGGAGTGGCTTTGGTGGCCTACCCACTCAGAAGCCTCATATTACAAACACACATTCTCCATGGCATCAAGCAGCCCACTCTGCAAAAAATAGATTCATTAGCAGCATACAGTCTGCCAGGGTTACAGCACACTTGGCAAAGCACACAAAGGGGAAATCCTTTACCTTAAGAAGAGGAATGACAAATATCTAAAGGAACGGTTCAATTAACCAACTGGGGACTTTCTGAGACCTCATAGAAAACGGTGGCCTCTTAACATGTGAAAGGGAAACTCCGAAACCCCATGTGTAACAATTGCAGCAGCCTAGTACAGGCCAGTGTAACTCGCTGTCCATATCTGAATAACGCAAATGGAATGAATACTGACATGTGGAAAACTGCAACACATCAGATGAAGAAACAGGTACCTAAAAGCTATAAAAATAACAAAGCACGGAATGGTCTGCAGACTGCTCCTCTACAATCAATGAGGTTCATACCACTGTATTCAGTCAAGGAAAATCCTGAGGCTTACATGCAACAAGAACAGCACAAACCTATGTGCACTGCTCACACAATGTATCAGATAATTTACCTTCCAAATACCAAGACCGGATTCAATTCAATTCAATTCAAGTGTTCTTATTCACTCACAGCAAGCGGAGATTGCACAAATCATGAGGATCTGGAACACTAAGTCATTTAGAAAGTTGGGACAACTTTCTGTTATAAACAGTTAAATAGTTTTTTTCATATTTTCAAGTTAGCATATGAATCTTTAAGTTACTCCTCTGGTCACAATTGCTACAGAGTAAACCACAACCAACCTGAGCAACGCTATAACATTGTAAGTAAAACTGTAGCCAAATCTGTCAGCTCAGACGCACAGTATACATATTATATGCTACAGGTGCTTCTCACAAAATTAGTATATCATCAAAAAGTTACTTTATTTCAGTTTTTCAATACAAAAGTGAATCCCATATATTATATAGCGTCATTACAGAGTGATCTATTTCTAGTGTTTATTTCTGTTAATGTTGATGATTATGGCTTACAGCCAATGAAAACCCAAAAGTCTTTATCTCAGTAAATTAGAAAAAATAACTAAAAACACCTGCAAAGGCTTCCAAAGCGTTTAAAAAGGTCCCTCAGGCTATGTGCACACGTAGCATTTTAAAACGCTCACTAAAAACCGGACTCCTTCCCAGAAATCGCGCGTTTTTTTTCCGCGCGATTTCACCGCGATTATGATCGCGATTTTCACGTGCGATATTCAAGCACTTTCCAAGCGATTTGAAGCATCGCTTGGAAAGTGATTGACAGGTTGGTCACACGCGTCAAACATAGTGTTTGACAAGTGTGACCAGGTTTTTACTATTGAGGCTGCCTATGCGACATCAATAGTAAAAGATAGGATGTTAAAATGCTAAAAAAAAAAAAAAAAAAAAAAAAAAAAATCGCGTTATATTTACCTTCCGGCGTCCTGCGCTGCATTCCCGGGCCTCAGCGTTCCCAGTAATGCCTTGCGAGACCTGTGATGACGTAGTCTCGCGTTGCTATAGCGATCTCGCGAGACCGCTAGAGTCACGCGAGACTACGTCATTACAGGGCCTTGCCGCAAGGCATTACTGGGAACGCTGAGGCCAGGAATGCAGCGCGGGACATCGGAAGGTAAATATACCCCGATTTTTTATTTTTTATTCTTTTTTTTACAGGGGTATGGTACCCAGGGCCTGGAGGACAGTCTCCTCTCCTCCACACCGTGGGTACCAACCGCACATGAGACGCTTAACTTCGCGCATGGTGGGCATAGCCACATGCGGGAAGTAAGCGATTCTCATGCATTCCTATGGGTGCGGAATCGCGGCAATTCTTTGCGATTCCGCACAAAAGAATGAGCATGCTGTGATTTTTTCCGCGATGCGATTCCGCCACGGAAAAAAGCGCAGCATTAGCACAGCATGTGCGGAATACCATAGGAATGCATGGGGGGCGTTCTGTACACGACTTTTAAGCGTTTTCGCGCCGAAAATCGCGGCAAAAATGCTTAAAAATCGCTACGTGTGCACACAGCCTCAGTCTGTTTCAGTAGGCTCCACAATCTAACTTGACAGATGTCCAGAAGGCAATCATTAACACACTCCACACGGAGGGTAAGACACAAAAGGTCATTACTAAAGAAGCTGGCTGTTCAGAGTGCTGTATCCATGCATATTAATGGAGAGATGAGTGGAAGGAAAAAGTGTGGTAGATGTGATGGTTTGGGGAGCCATGTCATCTGCTGGTGTAGGTCCACTGTGTTTTATCAAGACCAAAGTCAGCGCAGCCGTCCATCTGCCAAAAAGCTCTTTGGAAATGGAAATTTAATTCTCCAGCAGGACCTGGCACCTGTCCACACTGCCAAAAGTACCAATAGCTGGTTTACAAACAACAATATCACTGTGTTTGATTGGCCAGCAAACTCACCTGACCTTAACCCCATAGAGAATCTATGGGGTATTGTCAACAGGAAGATAAGAGACACCAGACCCAACAATGTAGACGAGCTGATGGCTGATATCAAAGCAACCTGGGCTTCCATAACACCTCAGCAGTGCCACAGGCTGATCGCCTCCATGCTACGCTGCATTGATGCAACACAGATTCATCTCACCTCCGATTCCCCAGCACTGGCCACTACTGAGCATGTACATAAAGTGCAGCACAGATTCATCTCACCTCCAACCCCACAACAATGGTTACTAATGACCATGTACATAAAGTTCAGCACAGATTCATCTCACCTCCGACTCCGCAGCACTGGTCACTACTGAGCATGTACATAAAGTGCAGCACAGATTCATCTCACCTCCAACCCCACAACAATGGTTACTAATGACCATGTACATAAAGTTCAGCACAGATTCATCTCACCTCCGACTCCGCAGCACTGGTCACTACTGAGCATGTACATAAAGTGCAGCACAGATTCATCTCACCTCCAACCCCACAACAATGGTTACTAATGACCATGTACATAAAGTGCAGCACAGATTCATCTCACCTCCAACCCCACAACAATGGTTACTAATGACCATGTACATAAAGTTCAGCACAGATTCATCTCACCTCCGACTCCCCAGCACTGGTCACTACAGAGCATGTACATAAAGTTCAGCACAGATTCATCTCACCTCCGACTCCCCAGCACTGGTCACTACAGAGCATGTACATAAAGTACAGAACAGATTCATCTCACCTCTGACCCCACAGCACTGGCCACTACTGACCGTGTACATAAAGCGCAGCACAGATTCATCTCACCTCCGACTCCCCAGCACTGGCTACTACTGAGCATGTACATAAAGTGCAGCACAGACTCATCTCACCTCAAACTGCACAGCACTGGCCACTACTGAGCGTGTACATAAAGTACAGCACAGATTCATCTCACCTCTGACTCCACAGCACTGGCAAATACTGAGCATGTACATAAAGTGCAGCACAGATTCATCTCACCTCCGACCCCACAGCACTGGTCAATACTGAGCATTTACATAAAGTGCAGCACAGATTTATCTCACCTCCGACTCCACAGCACTGGTCACTACAGATCATGTACATAAAGTGCAGCACAGATTCATCTCACCTCCGACCCTGCAGCACTGCCTCACTACTGAGCATGAACATAAAGTGCAGCACAGATTCATCTTACCTCCGACTCCACAGCACTGGTCACTACTGAGCATGTACATAAAGTGCAGCACAGATTCATTTCACCTCCAACCCCACAGCACTGGTCACAACTGAGCATGTACATAAAGTGCAGCACAGATTCATCTCACCTCCGACCCCACAGCACTGCCTCACTACTGAGCATGTACATAAAGTTCAGCACAGATTCATCTCACCCCCGACTCCCCAGCACTTGTCACTACTGAGCATGTACTTAAAGTGCAGCACAGATTCATCTCACCTCCGACTCCACAACATTGGTCACTACTGAGCATGTACATAAAGTGCAGCACAGATTCATCTCACCTCCGACCCCAGAGCACTGGTCACTAATGAGCATGTACATAAAGTGCAGCACAGATTCATCTCACCTCTTACCCCGCAGCACTTCCTCACAACTGAGCATGTACATAAAGTGCAGCACAGATTCATCTCACCTTCGACCCCATAGCACTGGTTACTAATGAGCATGTACATAAAGTGCAGCACAGATTCATCTCACCTTCGACTCCCCAGCACTGGTCACTACTGAGCATGTACATAAAGTGCAGCACAGATTCATCTCACCTTTGACTCCACAGCACTGGCCAATACTGAGCGTGTACATAAAGTGCAGCACAGATTCATTTCACCTCCGACTCCCCAGCACTGGCCACTACTGAGCATGTACATAAAGTGCAGCACAGATTCATCTCACCTCCGACCCCGCAGCACTGCCTCACTACTGAGCATGTAAACAAAGTGCAGCACAGATTCATCCCACCTCCAACTCCACAGCACTGGTCACTACTGAGCATGTACATAAAGTGCAGCACAGATTCATCTCACCTCCGACTCCACAGCACTGGTCACTACTGGGCATGTACATAAAGTGCAGCACAGATTCATCTCACCTCCGACCCCACAGCAGTGGTCACTACTGAGCATGTACATAAAGTGCAGCACAGATTCATCTCACCTCCGACCCCGCAGCACTGCCTCACTACTGAGCATGTACATAAAGTGCAGCACAGATTCATCTCACCTCCGACCCCACAGCACTGGTCACTATTGAGCATGTACATAAAGTGCAGCACAGATTCATCTCACCTCCGACTCCCCAGCACTGGTCACTACTAAGCATGTACATAAAGTGCAGCACAGATTCATCTCACCTCCGACTCCCCAGCACTGGTCACTACTGAGCATGTACATAAAGTGCAGCACAGATTCATCTCACCTCTGACTCCACAGCACTGGTCACTACTGAGCATGTACATAAAGTGCAGCACAGATTCATCTCACCTCCGACTCCCCAGCACTGGTCACTACTGAGCATGTACATAAAGTGCAGCACAGATTCATCTCACCTCCGACTCCACAGCACTGGTCAATACTGAGCATGTACATAAAGTGCAGCACAGATTCATCTCACCTCTGACCCCACAGCACTGGTCACTACTGAGCATGTACATAAAGTGCAGCACAGATTCATCTCACCTCCGACTCCCCAGCACTGGTCACTACTGAGCATGTACATAAAGTGCAGCACAGATTCATCTCACCTCTGACTCCCCAGCACTGGTCACTACTGAGCATGTACATAAAGTGCAGCACAGATTCATCTCACCTCCGACTCCACAGCACTGGTCACTACTGAGCATGTACATAAAGTGCAGCACAGATTCATCTCACCTCCGACTCCCCAGCACTGGTCACTACTGAGCATGTACATAAAGTGCAGCACAGATTCATCTCACCTCCGACTCCACAGCACTGGTCACTACTGAGCATGTACATAAAGTGCAGCACAGATTGATCTCCACTCTAACTGCTGAAATCCTTAGATCAGGATCAGAACAGACATTTATAGGACATTTCATAACTTTCCCAAATTCTTATGAAAACCTTTAAAGCACATCCTGCACTGTGCTATTGTACCCAATTTATTATACATTTTAGGAGTCAGAGTTTTATACCAACTCCACCAAAATGGACACCTACTCCACAGCCCTGGTAGAATTGCTGCTCTACACTAAAATCAAAACCTGAACAGCTAACCCTCCATCATGCCAGTATATAAAGGAGGACTCGAAAAAAATAAAACTAGAAAAACGTATCGGCCTACACTAGGATGCAAGTCGACATTCTTGGTTACCACACACTGAAGATCTACAAAGGTAGATTACGGGTTTGTACATATCTGTAGACAAAAGGTCTAAAGGTACTGTCACACTTAGCGATGTACCAGCGATATGACGCGGTCAGGATCGCTGGTACATCGCTAAGTGGTCGCTAGTGAGCTTCCACACAGGCAGATCTTACCAGCGACATCGCTGGGGACGGGGGTCGCTACTTACCTGTCACACTAGGCGATCCTGCGTCCTCCCGCCCGGCTCCACGCTCGTCTCTCCACAGGAAGCGCCGCAGGAAGCTGACGACGAGAAACAGTCCAGCCTGTTCTCGCGCGATCAGCGATAACCAGCAGGGGGAGCGGGTTGTAGGTAAGTATCAGACATAGCGATATCGCTAGCAATATCGCTATAACGTCACAAGTTATAGCGATATTGCTAGCGATATCGCTTAGTGTGACAGGCCCTTAACAGTCTGTAGATACAATGAATGATGACGCTGACCCCTCATTTACACGCACACTTTTGGGCAGACACATCAAGCAATTTACTCCAGTAAAATTGTTCGAAATGTTGCAATTTTTTGCACAAAAATGTTGAGACTCTTTTCATTTTTCTGTAACTCTCACCTTGAAAAGTGGGTGAAAGGTTGAGCAAGCCAGAACAAATTTATCATAATTTATGCCACAAAAGTGCACTCTAGCGGCGCACATGTCTTGTCGTGAAGCATGGTAGTTAAAAGTTGTGAGAAATTCATAGTTTACTACAAAAATGTATTAAAATCTGATTGAGAACAGTATAGACATCTACTGAGACAACCTACAAGAAAACCAGAATAGTTCATGTGACCACACCATAGATAAGCATGTAACAGCGCAGTAACATGGAGTCATGGCATCAGAAATGTCGGCATTTAACAAAGGTCACAACGTTCAGAAAAGAACTTTGACTCTTTCGATTATAAGCAAAGTTTCTATTACCAGTATCTTTACACTTGGCATGTACTAGAAATACAACATAATGGTGAAGATAGCTAGGTAGGTGGATGGATGGATGGATGGATGGATGGATGGATGGATGGATGGATGGATGGATGGATAGATAGATAGACTGGATGTGTAACAATATATTGCAAATCATTTATTACCTGCAGTACATCACAGAAGAGAGTTAAAAGCACAGAATATACACTTGATTTCCTAATTCCAGGTATAGTTTGATGGGTGCAGCTTGCAGGAAAAGAACCTTATGTATGCTGACTATGCCATAATGGAAGCTATACTGCCCGACACAGCACTAGGTGCAATCTAGGAATATAACCTTCTCTTCCACTACACGCAACAAAAGGCGATATTGTCTTTAGAGAATGACGCAGTCTTCATGCTGGAAGGAAGACATGTTTAAAACTTTTTTATAAGGTTTAAACGTGTGGCTTGGCTGGGCTAGCTCTAAATTCCACCCAAACCACAAACTAAACAGTCCCTCTAATTAGCTATTTCCTTTTCAGAGCTGCAATCCCTGTAGTTTTAGTGAGTATATCATAAAAACATGTGAAACCTGTCCAACTGCCTTACATATATACTACAAGGAAAGCAACACCAAGACCCAGGGAAACGTCATCCTGCCCAGAAACCTGGAATAGCCTATGGGGAAAATTAAAGGAATCTTAACAGGTTTTTACAAGGAGTGACACTTATTAGCAAAGACGCAACCAGATAAAATTTCACATTTGCGATGGATTAATTAGGCTGGGTTCACATATATCCATTGTATCAGGCTCAGTTTTTTGAGCCTGATGCAACTAAACAGGATTACAAGCGAATCCATCAGTTGTCATCAGGCTTTCTTACCATTTTACTGGCAGGCGCTGGTCTAGAGCTGGATCAGAATGTTACATGAAATACAGATTATATATATATATAAAGACATATATATATATATATATATATATATATATATACACACACACAACGTATATTATATATAGTTATTTATTATGTTTTGCTTAAATAGCGCCATCATATTCCATAGAGCACTATTTACATTATCATCGATGTCCCCCAGGGGCTCACGATCTAAATTCCCTATCAGCTTGAGATCTTGTAAGCACTAAGAAGCTGCCTAGCACTCTGAAAATGGTTGAGGCCCACAAAGCAGAAAGCTATAAGAAGATAACAAATCGTTATCAAGTTGCCCTTTCCTCAGTTTGAAATGTAATTTAGAAATGGCAGTTAACAGGAACAGTAGAGGTCAAGATAAGGTCTAGAAGACCAAGCAAAATTTCAGTGAGAGCTGCTCGTAGGATTGCTAGTGAGGCAAATCAAAACCTCTGCCTGACCACAAAAGACCTTCAGAAACATTTAGCAGACTCTAAAGTTGTGGTATATTGTTCTACTGTTCAGAGCCATCTGCAAAAATATGGCCCTCACAGTTCTCTCTGAACATCAATGGAAATCTGTGGCTAGCCTTCAATGCATGCAAGACGATACAAGAATCTTACAGACGACCCAAGAATCTCACAGAACTGGAAAAATTTTCCAAGGAAGAATGGATGAAAATTTCTCAAACAAGAACTGAAAGACTCTTGTCTGGCTACAAAAAGCGTTTACAAGCTGTGATACTTTCAAAAGGGGGTGCTACTAGGTACTAACCATGCAGGGTGTCAAAACTTTTACATTGGCCCATTTTCCTTTTTCTAATTTTTAAAATATAAAAGATGGAAATATATATTATTTTGTTTCCTAAAATACAAAAGAAATGTGTCACCCTTAACTTTTTTTTTTTAATATTTATTTATAACCGTCTGCAAACAAGATAAGAATCAGTAACAAACATGGCATATAAAGAAAAAGAAGGACATAACAATATCCAGAAAGTGTAGCTTGAAAGACTCAAAGGAAGACGGGGTTATTCAGTATAACAAAGATCATTTCATCTTCAACGTGCTTAACTGTTCACAATAACGGCAATTTTGTCCAGGGGGGGGAACTTTTGCATGCCACTGTACAACAAATCAAACCAACCAGGATATAGCGAAATATATGTTAACACACCAAGAAGTCAGCAAAAATTCATCCGTGGGAAAATTTAGTAAGCATTATTCTAATTTTAGGTCTAATTCAATATATCCTCAAGTGGCCTGAGCTGAGGGACAAACAAAAAATTGTAACATGGTGCTAAATATGAAGCACCTTCTGACAAAAGAGTGATGAAGATGAAGCTTTGATAGGTTTTGCCCAAAGGCCTAACGACTACCATAATCACACTTTGTGCAGGCCTGATTTTCGTGAGACAAGTCTACAAAGTTGGCTTACTGATAGACCAAAGTAGGTCTGTGCTTTCGCCGAAACTCAAGGGCCTTATATGATGATCGATCCTACGACTGTTCATAAAGAAAAATCATTCCTGAATTGAGAGTCCTCAGTGGTTGATACCTGAAAAGATGGTAACAAATTACAAGCTTTCCAGACTACTCAGGTCTCTTCGCCAGTTAGCCATTAAAAGTATCAACCACTGAGGACTCTCAATTCTGAATGTTCTTCTATCTACTGGCTAACACGGTACAAAGATATACATCTTCCCAGTCATTCCTGCCTGTACATTGTCAGTGAGCAAACAATCAGCCATAGTTCCCTTGATTGTCACTGATAGTAACTGTTACGCTGACCTAAAGATGATGCGTGGTGGTCAGTACATGCAGGGTACATGCCAACAACAGCGGCCTAGAGGGATTCACAGGGACAATAGTACAATCTCATCATGATAACTGCATCACACACTATATAGTAGACGGGGCTGATTTCAGGCAGTATACCTGCCCATGGAAGGGGGCCTTCCAGAGCTCTATTCATCCCCAAAGGGTCATTAATATCAATTAAGCCGTTCTCTAAGGACTCACTGCTGTCCCTCACTAGGCCGCAGCTGAAGCCTGAGCTGGCCATGACAATGAAGCAGTGCTGTCAGTAGTCTCGAGGGATGGAGCATTGGAAATACTACAAGCGTCAACTGTACAACTCAGTGATGAAGTAATAATTGAGCGGGCACGAACCACCCAGCAGTAGGCCTGTATGCCCACTCAGTGGTAACAAGCAGAAGGATACAACTGAGAGAAACTACAAAGACCACATAAAAGAACATTTATAGCAAGCGTGATCACCGGTACAGGAAGTAAACGGCTTGGGAGACGAAGCTATCAGAACAAGCAGGAAGTAGGAAGAGCGAGGTAAAGGCAGAGGATCAGGAGCAAAGGATCTGGCTACGATTAAGGACATTGATCTTTTCACCATCTGAGATGGACTTCAATCTGCGGACAATAAATTAGTAAATCTTCTATCTTCAGAAGAGTGCTGAACCTCCTATATTTGTACTACACAAAATAGCTTATAGTTACAAAAAAAAGATTTAGGAGCAAAAAAGATTAAAAAGGCGGCCGTAACCACTATTTGGTGAGATCTACAGGTCATGTAATGTAGGTGAGACATTAGATTAGTGGAAAACCCACTGAAATGGTGTCGATGAGCCAAAAATATATAGCATCTATGGACAGCTTTAGCCTCCCCTGCCATCTTGGGACCACTACTCACAGACTGCTCTGCCATCTCTTGTCCACTTGTCACAGCCATCACTGTCACCTCATGTCCGCTAATCACAGCCATCCCTGTCACCTCATGTCCGCTAATCAGACTCCCCTGCCATCTCTTGTCCACTTGTCACAGCCATCCCTGTCACCTCATGTCCGCTAATCACAGCCATCCCTGTCACCTCATGTCCGCTAATCAGACTCCCCTGCCATCTCGTGTCCGCTAATCACAGCCATCCCTGTCACCTCATGTCCGCTAATCACAGCCATCCCTGTCATCTCATGTCCGCTAATCACAGCCATCCCTGTCACCTCATGTCCGCTAATCACAGCCATCCCTGTCACCTCATGTCCGCTAATTACAGCCATCCCTGTCACCTCATGTCCGCTAATCACAGCCATCCCTGTCACCTCATGTCCGCTAATCACAGCCATCCCTGTCACCTCATGTCCGCTAATCACAGCCATCCCTGTCATCTCATGTCCGCTAATTACAGCCATCCCTGTCACCTCATGTCCGCTAATCACAGCCATCCCTGTCACCTCATGTCCGCTAATTACAGCCATCCCTGTCACCTCATGTCCGCTAATTACAGCCATCCCTGTCACCTCATGTCCGCTAATCACAGCCATCCCTGTCACCTCATGTCCGCTAATTACATCCATCCCTGTCACCTCATGTCCGCTAATCACAGCCATCCCTGTCACCTCATGTCCGCTAATCACAGCCATCCCTGTCACCTCATGTCCACTAATCAGACTCCTCTGCCATCTCGTGTCCGCTAATCAGACTCCTCTGCCATCTCGTGTCCACTAATCACAGCAATCCCTGTCACCTCATATCCACTAATCAGACTCCTCTGCCATCTCGTGTCCGCTAATCAGACTCCTCTGCCATCTCGTGTCCCCTAATCAGACTCCTCTGCCATCTCGTGTCCACTAATCAGACTCCTCTGCCATCTCGTGTCCACTAATCAGACTCCTCTGCCATCTCATGTCCGCTAATCAGACTCCTCTGCCATCTCGTGTCCGCTAATCAGACTCCTCTGCCATCTCGTGTCCACTAATCAGACTCCTCTGCCATCTCATGTCCACTAATCAGACTCCTCTGCCATCTCGTGTCCACTAATCAGACTCCTCTGCCATCTCGTGTCCGCTAATCAGACTCCTCTGCCATCTCGTGTCCGCTAATCAGACTCCTCTGCCATCTCACGTCCACTAATCACAGGTTCTCCTATTATGTGTCCACTAGTCGTGGATTCTTTTGCCATCTCATGCCCACTAATCTCAGACTCCTCTGCCATCTCGTGTCCACTATTTGCGCACATTTCCTGTCCCCTTATCACAGATCGCCCTGCCATCTTGTGTCACTAACCTGCTATCTTCTGCCTTGATAATGACAGCAGAACATATTTTTCTCCAACCCAAAGACCACATGAAAGTTGAAGCTGATGGCCACAATGCTGATGATTCTGACTGGGACCCTGGCGGGCGCTCCAATCACCATGTGCTACCTGTGGTCCATGATTGCTGCCAGTGGTCCTGGGGACAGCGCAGGCTACATAAGCACTATATATAATGTAGGGACATCTCTAGGAACCAACGCTCAGAGCAGCCATTCTCCCCACAGCACCCAGGAGTCTGCTGGAGCCTGTGATGCCAGTGATGGAGAGCAGTGTCACCTGCCAGCAGCACAGGCCTCTCAGCACAGGCTGCCCATCCATCCAGCCATAGCTGTGGCTGCAGACGGTCGCAGCCTCCGCGGATTACTCTCTTGCCGAACATACACATAGCAGGGTGCTAGATTTATTCATTAACTCATTCCTTGCCGGACACAAGTGGAGATCTCAGCCTGCAAACGGCAGCACACGGGCCTCACAGGGTCAAGTGCACGAGCATCTTAACCCTGCCACCGCTGGCGCCCGGGTGCATGCTGGCGGTGAAGTTGCCCCGGTCTCGTCACCCACCTCCAGGGTCCGGATCTCCTGCTGTGTCAGGTCGTTAGAGGCGGCGCACTGAGTGCGGAGCCCCCGCAGGTTGGACATGGAGATGTCGATCATGTTCTGGATGAGCTCGCAGTGCTCCCGGGCGGACAGGGCCGACCTCTCCCCGCTCCCCAGCACGTCGCCTCCCGGCTTCTTGTCTAGCAGCTTCCGACTCTCCATCTTCTCGGCATCGGGAAGAGGTGATTACACCAGGACAGCGACCTCTCCTCCGGGCACTGTGCAAAATGTGCGATCAGATCGGATGGATCGTGCGTGCGGGATCGGCCATGTAGGTTTACCGATGTGCGAGGATAAAGGTGCCAGAGCGCCGGGCATCCATGCAGGGTGGGGATTACAGAAAGTCCATCCGATCCTCGTCACTCCCCCAGCGATGCCCGGACCGGGGAGGGAGGGGTCGCGACCGGCGACTTATCGTGATGCCAGCCAAATAATAGTGAGGGGAGTCATATCCTGACAGCAGCGCCGCACAGCACTCGCCGATCGCTTCCCCCTCTCTGGGCTTTTTAATGTCAGGCAGAGCTCGGGTCACAGGCAAGGGATTGTGGGGCTTGTAGTCTCCAGCAGGAGATCACACACTTGTGCAGGGGATGCTGCTGTCACTTGTCTGCTGCGGAATACTTTCACTTTAGATTAGAAGCCGCTCGAGCCCTGAGTGCTGCTGACAGTCACTGTGTATAGTGACTACCAATAGTCACTGCTTATAGTCACTGCTTATATCTGATAGTCACTGCTTATAGTCACTGCTTATATCTGATAGTCACTGCTTATAGTCACTGCTTATATCTGATAGTCACTGCTTATAGTCACTGCTTATATCTGATAGTCACTGCTTATAGTCACTGCTTATATCTGATAGTCACTGCTTATAGTCACTGCTTATATCTGATAGTCACTGCTTATAGTCACTGCTTATATCTGATAGTCACTGCTTATAGTCACTGCTTATATCTGATAGTCACTGCTTATTGCTGGGAGTCACTGCTGGTAGTCACTACTTAATGCTGGGAGTCACTGCTGACAGTCACTGCTTATTGCTGGGAGTCACTGCTGGTAGTCACTACTTAATGCTGGGAGTCACTGCTTATATCTGATAGTCACTGCTTATAGTCACTGCTTAATGCTGGGAGTCACTGCTTATGTCTGATAGTCACTGCTTATAGTCACTGCTTATATCTGATAGTCACTGCTTATAGTCACTGCTTATATCTGATAGTCACTGCTTATAGTCACTGCTTATATCTGATAGTCACTGCTTATAGTCACTGCTTATATCTGATAGTCACTGCTTATAGTCACTGCTTATATCTGATAGTCACTGCTTATAGTCACTGCTTATATCTGATAGTCACTGCTTATTGCTGGGAGTCACTGCTGGTAGTCACTACTTAATGCTGGGAGTCACTGCTGACAGTCACTGCTTATTGCTGGGAGTCACTGCTGGTAGTCACTACTTAATGCTGGGAGTCACTGCTTATATCTGATAGTCACTGCTTATAGTCACTGCTTAATGCTGGGAGTCACTGCTTATGTCTGATAGTCACTGCTTATAGTCACTGCTTAATGCTGGGAGTCACTGCTTATATCTGATAGTCACTGCTTAATGCTGGGAGTCACTGCTGGTAGTCACTGCTTATTGCTGGGAGTCACTGCTGATAGTCGCTGCTTATTATAGTCACTGCTTATTACTGGTAGTCACTGCTTATATCTGATAGTCACTGCTTAATGCTGGGAGTCACTGCTGATAGTCGCTGCTTATTATAGTCACTGCTTATTGCTAGGAGTCACTGCTTATATCTGATAGTCACTGCTTAATGCTGGGAGTCACTGCTTATTGCTGGTAGTCACTGCTTAATGCTGGGAGTCACTGCTTATATCTGATAGTCACTGCTTAATGCTGGGAGTCACTGATGGTAGTCACTGCTTATTGCTGGTAGTCACTGCTTATTGCTAGTAGTCACTGCTTATTGCTGGAAGTAACTGCTTTTTGCTAGTAGTCACTGCTTATTGCTAGTAGTCACTGCTTATTGCTGGAAGTCACTGCTGGAAGTCACTGCTTATTGCTGGTAGTCACTGCTGGTAGTCACTGCTTATTGCTGGAAGTCACTGCTTATTGCTAGTAGTCACTGCTTATTGCTAGTAGTCACTGCTTATTGCTGGAAGTCACTGCTTATTGCTGAAGTTGCTGCTTATTGCTGGTAGTCACTGCTTATTGCTGGAAGTCACTGCTTATTGCTAGTAGTCACTGCTTATTGCTGGAAGTCACTGCTTATTGCTGAAAGTCACTTCTTATTGCTGGTAGTCACTGCTTATTGCTGGAAGTCACTGCTTATTGGTAGTAGTCACTGCTTATTGCTGGAAGTCACTGCTGGTAGTCACTGCTTATTGCTGTTAGTCACTGCTTATTGCTGGAAGTCACTGCTTATTGCTGGTAGTCACTGCTTATTTCTGGAAGTCACTGCTTATTGGTAGTAGTCACTGCTTATTGCTGGAAGTCACTGCTTATTGCTGAAAGTCACTGCTTATTGCTGGTAGTCACTGCTTATTGCTGGAAGTCACTGCTTATTGGTAGTAGTCACTGCTTATTGCTGGAAGTCACTGCTTATTGCTGAAAGTCACTGCTTATTGCTAGTAGTCACTGCTTATTGCTGGAAGTCACTGCTTATTGCTGGAAGTCACTGCTGGTAGTCACTGCTTATTGCTGGTAGTCACTGTTTATTGCTGTTAGTCACTGCTTATTGCTGGAAGTCACTGCTTATTTCTGGTAGTCACTGCTTATTGCTGGAAGTCACTGCTGGTAGTCACTGTTTATTGCTGGTAGTCACTGCTTATTGCTGGAAGTCACTGCTTATTGCTGGAAGTCATTGCTGGTAGTCACTGCTTATTGCTGGTAGTCACTGTTTATTGCTGTTAGTCACTGCTTATTGCTGGAAGTCACTGCTTATTTCTGGTAGTCACTGCTTATTGCTGGAAGTCACTGCTGGTAGTATCTGCGTAGTGCTGGGAGTAAATGTAGGTTGTTACTACTGGTAGTCACTGCTTATTGCTGGTAGTCAGTGCTTATTGCTGGAAGTCACTGCTTGTAGTCACTGCTTATTGCTAGTAGTCACTGCTTATTGCTAGTAGTCACTGCTTATTGCTGGAAGTCACTGCTGGTAGTCACTGTTTATTGCTGGTAGTCACTGCTTATTGCTGGAAGTCACTGCTGGTAGTCACTGCTTATTGCTGGTAGTCACTGCTTATTGCTAGTAGTCACTGCTTATTGCTGGAAGTCACTGCTGGTAGTCACTGCTTATTGCTGGTAGTCACTGCTTATTGCTAGTAGTCACTGCTTATTGCTGGAAGTCACTGCTGGTAGTCACTGCTTATTGCTGGTAGTCACTGCTTATTGCTGGTAGTCACTGCTGGTAGTCACTGCTTATTGCTTGAAGTCACTGCTTATTGCTAGTAGTCACTGCTTATTGCTGGAAGTCACTGCTTATTGCTGGAAGTCATTGCTTATTGCTAGTAGTCACTGCTTATTGCTGGAAGTCACTGCTGGTAGTCACTGCTTATTGCTAGTAGTCATTGCTTATTGCTGGAAGGCACTGCTGGTAGTCACTGCTTATTGCTGGTAGTCACTGCTTATTGCTGGAAGTCACTGCTGGTAGTCACTGCTTATTGCTGGTAGTCACTGCTTATTGCTAGTAGTCACTGCTTATTGCTGGAAGTCACTGCTGGTAGTCACTGCTTATTGCTGGTAGTCACTGCTTATTGCTGGTAGTCACTGCTGGTAGTCACTGCTTATTGCTTGAAGTCACTGCTTATTGCTAGTAGTCACTGCTTATTGCTGGAAGTCACTGCTTATTGCTGGAAGTCATTGCTTATTGCTAGTAGTCACTGCTTATTGCTGGAAGTCACTGCTGGTAGTCACTGCTTATTGCTAGTAGTCATTGCTTATTGCTGGAAGGCACTGCTGGTAGTCACTGCTTATTGCTGGTAGTCACTGCTTATTGCTGGAAGTCACTGCTGGTAGTCACTGCTTATTGCTGGAAGTCACTGCTTATTGCTGGAAGTCACTGCTTATTGCTGGAAGTCATTGCTTATTGCTAGTGGTCACTGCTTATTGCTGGAAGGCACTGCTGGTAGTCACTGCTTATTGCTAGTAGTCATTGCTTATTGCTGGAAGGCACTGCTGGTAGTCACTGCTTATTGCTGGTAGTCACTGCTTATTGCTGGAAGTCACTGCTGGTAGTCACTGCTTATTGCTGGAAGTCACTGCTTATTGCTAGTAGTCACTGCTTATTGCTGGAAGTCACTGCTGGTAGTCACTGCTTATTGCTAGTAGTCACTGCTTATTGCTGGAAGTCACTGCTGGTAGTCACTGCTTATTGCTGGTAGTCACTGCTTATTGCTGGAAGTCACTGCTTATTGCTGGTAGTCACTGCTGGTAGTCACTGCTTATTGCTGGAAGTCACTGCTTATTGCTAGTAGTCACAGCTTATTGCTGGAAGTCACTGCTTATTGCTGGAAGTCATTGCTTATTGCTAGTAGTCACTGCTTATTGCTGGAAGTCACTGCTGGTAGTCACTGCTTATTGCTAGTAGTCATTGCTTATTGCTGGAAGGCACTGCTGGTAGTCACTGCTTATTGCTGGTAGTCACTGCTTATTGCTGGAAGTCACTGCTGGAAGTCACTGCTTATTGCTGGTAGTCACGGCTTATTGCTGGAAGTCACTACTGGTAGTCACTGCTTATTGCTGGTAGTCACTGCTTATTGCTGGAAGTCACTGCTTATTGCTGGTAGTCACTGCTGGTAGTCACTGTTTATTGCTGGAAGTCACTGCTTATTGCTGGTAGTCACTGCTTATTGCTGGAAGTCACTGCTTATTTCTAGTAGTCACTGCTTATTGCTGGAAGTCACTGCTTATTGCTGAAAGTCACTGCTTATTGCTGGTAGTCACTGCTTATTGCTGGAAGTCACTGCTTATTGCTAGTAGTCACTGCTTATTGCTGGAAGTCACTGCTTATTGCTGAAAGTCACTGCTTATTGCTAGTAGTCACTGCTTATTGCTGGAATTCACTGCTTATTGCTGTAAGTCACTGCTGGTAGACACTGCTTATTGCTGGTAGTCACTGTTTATTGCTGTTAGTCACTGCTTATTTCTGGAAGTCACTGCTTATTGCTGGTAGTCACTGCTTATTGCTGGAAGTCACTGCTGGTAGTATCTGTGTAGTGCTGGGAGTAAATGTAGGTAGTCACTACTGGTAGTCACTGCTTATTGCTGGTAGTCAGTGCTTATTGCTGGAAGTCACTGCTGGTAGTCACTGCTTATTGCTGGGAGTCACTGCTGATAGTTGCTGCTTATATCTGATAGCCACTGCTTATTGCTGGGAGTCACAGCAGATAGTCGCTGCTTATGGGAGTCACTGCTTATAGTCACTGCTTAATGCTGGGAGTCACTGCTTATAGTCACTGTTTAATGCTGGTAGTCACTTCTTTTTGCTGGAAGTCACTGCTGGTAGTCACTGCTTATTGCTGGAAGTCACTGCTAGAAGTCACTGTTTATTGCTGGTAGTCACTGCTTATTGATGGAAGTCACTGCTTATTGCTGGAAGTCACTGCTGGTAGTCACTGCTTATTGCTGGAAGTCAGTGCTAGTAGTCACTGCTTATTGCTGGAAGTCACTGCTTATTGCTAGAAGTCACTGCTGGTAGTCACTGCTTATTGCAGGTAGTCACTGTTTATTGCTGGTAGTCACTGCTTATTGCTGGAAGTCACTGCTTATTGCTGGTACTCACTGCTGATTGCTGGAAGTCACTGCTGGTAGTCACTGCTTTGCTGGTAGTCACTGCTTATTGCTGGAAGTCACTGCTGGTAGTCACTGCTTATTGCTGGAAGTCACTGCTAGTAGTCACTGCTTATTGCTGGAAGTCACTGCTTATTGCTGGAAGTCACTGCTGGTAGTCACTGCTTATTGCTTGAAGTCACTGCTTATAGCTGGTAGTCACTGCTTATTGCTAGTAGTCACTGTTTATTGCTGGAAGTCACTGCTTATTGCTAGTAGTAGTCACTGCTTGTTGCTGGAAGTCACTGCTTATTGCTGGTAGTCACTGCTTATTGCTGGAAGTCACTGCTGGTAGTATCTGCGTAGTGCTGGGAGTAAATGTAGGTAGTCACTACTGGTAGTCACTGCTTATTGCTGGAAGTCACTGCTGGTAATCACTGCTTATTGCTGGTATTCACTGCTTATTGCAGGAAGTCACTGTTGGTAGTCACTGCTTATTGCTGGAAGTCACTGCTTATTGCTGGAAGTCACTGCTTATTGCTAGTACTCACTGCTTGTTGCTGGAAGTCACTGCTTATTGCTGGTAGTCACTGCTGGTAGTATCTGCGTAGTGCTGGGAGTAAATCGAGGTAGTCACTACTGGTAGTCACTGCTTATTGCTGGAAGTCACTGTTTATTGCTGGTAGTCACTGCTTATTGCTGGAAGTCACTGCTGGTAGTATCTGCGTACTGCTGGGAGTAAATCGAGGTAGTCACTACTGGTAGTCACTGCTTATTGCTGGTAGTGCAGGTCGTCACTGCTGGTAGTCACTGTTCAGTGCTGGGAGTCACTGCTGGTAGTATATGCTTAGTGCTCTGATTCAGTGTATGTAGTTACTGCTGGTAGACAGTGTATGTAGTCACTGCTGGTAGTCAGTGTAGGAAGTCACTGCTGGAAGTCAGTGTAGGATGTCACTTCTGGTAGTCAGTTTAGGTAGTCATTGCTGGTAGTCAATTTAGGTAGGCACTTCTAGTAGCCAGTGAAGGTAGGTCACTGATGGTAGTCAGTATAGGTAGTCGCTGCAGGTAGTCACTGTTGGTAGTCACTACTGAGTCAGTGCTGGTAGTCAGCGCAGGTAGTGTTGGTAGTCACTGTCGGTAAACAGTGCTGGTAGTCACTGCTGATATTTATTGCCAGTGCTCAGTGCTGTTAGTGTTAGTCACTGCTGGTAATTACTTCTATAGGTAGTCACTGCTGGTTGCCAGTGCTGGTCTGGCTTTCAGTAGTGGTTGTCATTTCTGGTAGTCAGTAATGATAATCACTGCCGATAGTCAGAGCTTGTAGTAACTGCTGGTATTCAGTGCTGGTAGTTACTTCCGGTAGTCAGTGCTGGCAGCCACTGCCAATATTCATTTCCGGTGCTCAGTGCTGGCAGTCACTATTAGTCACTGCTGGTTGTGAGTGTTCCTAGTGAATGCTAGTAGTTAGTGCCGATAGTCAATGTTGGTACTCACTGCTGGTAGTCAGTATAGGCAATCGCTTTCGATACTTAGTACAGGTAGTTTGTTCTGGTACTCATTGCAAGTAGTCAGTGATGCTAGTTAGCGCTGGTAGCCACTGATGTCAGGAGAGCCGTGCGCTGCAATCCTATACTCTGGGGCAGCACAACGTACCATATATACAGTAGGTACGGAAAGTATTCAGACCCTTTCAAATTTTTCACTCTTTGTTTCATTGCAGCCATTTGGTAAATTCAAAAAGGTTAATTTTTTTCTCATTAATGTACACTCTGCACCCCATCTTGACTGAAAAAAAAACAGAATTGTAGAAATTTTTGCAAATTTATTAAAAAAGAAGGCTGAAATATCACATGGTCATAAGTACGCAGACCCTTTGCTCAGGCACTCATATTTAAGTCACATGCTGTCCATTTCCTTGTGATCCTCCTTGAGATGGTTCTACTCCTTCATTGGAGTCCAGCTGTGTTTAATTAAACTGATAGGACTTGATTTGTAAAGCCACACATCTGTCTATATAAGACCTCACAGCTCACAGTGCATGACAGACCAAATGAGAATCATGAGGTCAAAGGAACTGGCCAAGGAGCTCAGAGACAGATTTGTGGCAAGGCACAGATGTGGCCAAGGTTATAAAAGAATTTCTGCAGTACTCAAGGTTCCTAAAAGCACTGTGGCCTCCATATTCCTTAAATGGAAGAAACTTGGGACCACCAGAAGTCTTCTTAGACCTGACCGTCCAGCCAACCTGAGCAATTGTGGGAGAAGAGCCTTGGTGAGAGAGGTAAAGAAGAACCCCAAGATCATCGTGGCTCAGCTCCACAGATGCAGTCGGGAGGTGGGAGAAAGTTCCACAAAGTCAACTATCAATGCAGCCCTCCACCAGTCGGGCCTTTATGGCAGAGTGGCCAGACGGAAGCCTCTCCTCAGTGCAAGACATGAAAGCCTGCATAGAGTTTGCTAAAAAACACATGAAGGACTCCCAGACTATGAGAAATAAGATTCTCTGGTCTGATGAGATGAAGATAGAACTTTTTGGTGATAATTCTAAGCGGTATGTGTGGAGAAAACTAGGCACTGCTCATCACCTGCCCAATACAATCCCAACAGTGAAACATGGTGGTGGCAGCATCATGCTATGGGGGTGTTTTCCAGCTGCAGGCACAGGACAACTGATTGCAATTGAAGGAAACATGAATGCAGCCAAATACAGAGATATCCTGGATGAAAACCTCTTCCAGAGTGCTCTGTATCTCAGACTTGGCCGAAAGTTCATCTTCTAACAAGACAGTGACTCTAAGCACAGAGCTACAATAACAAAGGAGTGGCTTCAGAACAACTCTGTGACCATTCTTGACTGGCCCAGCCAGAGCCCTGACTTAAACCCAATTGAGCATCTCTTGGGAAGACCTGAAAAGGGCTGTCCACCAACATTCACCATTCAACCTGACGGAACTGGAGAGGATCTGCAAGGAAGAATGGCAGAGGATCCCCAAATCCAGGTGTGAATAACTTGTTGCATCATTCCCAAGAAGACTCATGGCTGTACTAGCTCAAAAGGGTGCTTCTACTCAATAAATTTCTACATTTTTTGTTAGTCAAGATGGGGTGCTGAGTTTACATTAATGAGAAAAAAAATGAACTTTTTTGAATTTACCAAACGGTTGCCATAAAACAGAGTGAAAAATTTAAAGGGGTCTGAATTCTTTCCGTACCCACTGTACTGGTGCCACTATCTGCAGTATAGCTACAATAATAATAAATATGGACATATAGGAAAATTGAGTAATATACATATATACACCGTGTGTGTGTGTATATATATATATATATATTAACTATATTAACTAGGAAAATTGAGTAATACTGTATATATATATTGAGTAATACTGTGTGTGTGTTCTGTCCAGATGTCACCATGTCCCAGAATTCCAACCGGAGGAACTTCAACGACCACCATATTGGGGCACCCAAGTGATGGGTGTCTTAATATGGAAACTGCTGCTGGTACCAACCTATTGCGTGGTACCACCAGCGGAACTCTGTCGCACCACACACACTCTATGTGCCGTACGCACCACACACTCACATTCACACTCACACAAATATTCATATTCACACACTCACAGTCATACACACTTACATTCACACTCACGCAGCCTCTTGCGCGGTACCACCAGCGGAACACTGTCGCACTGCACCTACGTGAATTCCGCGTAGGCGCAGTGAATCATTCGGCTGTTCCTAGCAGCAGATGCGTGACGTGTCTACAGGCAGAGGAAGCCGGTCACATTAAATAGGTTTGTCTGTGTCTGACCGTGTACGGAGCATGCCACATCTCCTGGGCAGGGGAGGAAGCAAAAGACAATACTGACATTACAGCAGGGGATCACAGAGGATTAATTTTGTGAGGTAAGATATTTCACTGACTGTTTTTAAACAATACTTAAAAACGGCCACGAACTGCGCCTGCGCAAGTGACACTGCCGCGGTGACTTATGCGATTCGGGGACAGCAGTCGGAAGTTCCAACTGGCGATTATATATGTAGACAAACACACGTATATAATAGAATCAAGTGATGTATTATTATGGTTTCTTGTCTCTATATTGCAGTAATAGCTCTCTCTTTTATACAGTATATACACTTCTAGATAGTTCATCCCAGGATAGTGACTGTAGTGGTAAATGCATCCGTTTACGGGCATTCCTGTACACGGTTTTGATATGTTAAGAGGTCTATTTGGTGGCCGTTTTTAGACCCGAATAGAAAATCTTGCATCCTGGACTTTTTCTAAAAATGGCACCCGGGTAGACTTTATAATCCATGAAGCTCCTCTGCTTCCTTTTCAATAACTGATGCAACTGCTCACTTATTCCTTTTGTCTTGTTCTCAAACGGAATGGACAAACAAAAAGTCTGAGAAGATGTGAGAAGAGCTGTAGGGTACGTAAACACAAATGTTTTTTTGAGGCTCTCAGAAATGATGAGCTTTCTAGTGGATGTTGCAGCAGGAAACTCCTTCTGTCTGGAGTTTTAAAGGAGTTTTTGTGTTTCCTGGAGTCTTTCCTGATGCAGTTTTGAATAGTTTTTCAAGCATATTTGAAGATTTTTTTGCCTAAAGGGTTTTTCGTAGCCTGTTGATTGGACAGTGCTTAGCTTTCCATCATGAGTGACTTCAAAGAAGTGACATGCAGTTTCTTTTCTTCCACCTGTCATTTTTCAAAACCTGAACTGCAAGAAAAACTCTGATTATGTGACCAGCAAGTTATTTTATAAGAGAAATGAATAGGAAGTGTCTTTTAAGCATTTTTTTTAAACATTTTTTCTTCCATTTTTCATAGTGGACTTGCTCCATAAGGGTATGTGCGCATTTGTATTTGTTGCTGTGGTTGGCTCCTGTTGCTGCCGTCTGTCCCTGGCCTGTGCTGACTGCTGTGGTGTTGGACTACTGCCTGTAATGTAAGTATTGTTATCCATTTTTTTTTTTGGTCTACATTGTTTTTGGATCTTTACAAGTTTAATTTTTCTTCTGTTCTTTTCTATGGTGTTTCACCTGACTGCTGCCTGCTCTTCAAAATGTCCTCAAATGAAGAACAGACTTCTTCCCAGGGTGGACCAGACAAAGATTATGTAATCACATTTGCTCTACTGATTGGTATGTATTGACTGGCAATACGCCACATGTGTTAAATAATTTCTTTACAGGTACCTGGCAGTGATGAAGAGCAGGGGCAGTCCAGTGGAGAGGATTCTTCCCAGGGTCGTTGGGCTCATATGTCTCAGGAGGAAAGACGAGGTGTAAGTATTCCCTTCATCAGAGTTGTAATACAATTTTTTTTTTTCAGTTTTACTTAAAATTCTTTTTTTCTATTTTATCTATAGGTTTCACAATGGGAAGAAGCCACACTGGATATAGACAACGTACAATTAATCTACCTTGTGCAAGAAAAAGTACCGTTATGGGACGCCCGTGACCGTCAGCACTCCGACATTGTGGTGATTCGAAGGCTCTGGGAAGAAGTGGTAACATCGCTGCTGTCTGGTTGGACCATGCCATGCCGCGAGAGAGAACTGATTTTGGTAAGTATTGCAATGTGGTCTGGACCGGCAGTGAACCTGTGAATGGATGTGCATTGTTTTCTAATTTTTTTTTACCCCCTTTACAGTGAAATGAATCAAAATCCATTGGCACTCAATGAAGGACGGCTTCAACAAGGACATGAGAGAGGAGGTTTGGGTTAGAAGTGGTTCTGCTGCAAGGTTCCGCAAATACAAGTACCACCGGGACCTTGCCTTTCTGAGGCCTGTGCTTGCTCAGCGAACGTAAGTATAGAATTTTTTATTTTTTTTTATTTTTACTAATGTTTAATTTTTTTCCACACAGAACCAGAAGCAGCACAACACAACATTGATTTTTGCGCTAATGTTTTTCTCTTTTCCACACAGAACCTGGTGCAGCATCACAGAACCAGGATCATCCTTGGTTGAAGCGGCCCCTCATCTACCAGCCACTGAACAGACGCAGTCCCAGTCATCCACCAGCGATAGAGAAATCTTACAGGCTTCACGGGCTGGGGAAGAGGCAAGCCGGTCCATCAGGTTTTCCCCTCTCCCAACACTCTGCCTCTGCTTTTGCTGTGTCTTCTCGTCAGCGGCAGAGGGCCTGGGAGAGGTCAAGCATGCCCGAGTTTCTGCAATTTAGCTCGGTCTTCCAGGATGGGTTTAGGTTCATTGCTGACAGAGTGAAGAGTGGGCTCAAGGAAGTCAACAATTGCCTTGACCGCCTGGAAGCCGACCTTAATAGATCGGCGCAAAATTTTTCTGCAGCTTAGCTCCAGCTGAAGTCATGCAGGCCTGCCAGGTTGCTTACAGCCATGCATTACAGCAGCAGTCCCAGCAGCAGTCACAATCCTACAATCAACAGGCCGGAGGATACTACCGGCAGCCAATCAACTATCCAGCTCCCACAGCACCAAACTATCCACCACCACCACCGCTTCCAGTTCATTGAGTGACCATGCTGCCAAGTGTATCAACCCTGCAGCCAGCAGCATCCACCATGCTCCAGAGTCCAGCACCCATGCAGCCAGCAGTATCCACAATGCAGCCCAGTCCACCACACCTCTCCACTACAGCACCCCTGCCTATTCCAGCACCCCTGCCTATTCCAGCACCCCTGCCCACTACAGCACCCCTGCAGCCAGCAGTATCCACAATGCAGCCGAGTCCAGCACCATGCCAGATGACTGCTACAGAGCCCAGCAATCCCACTCGGCCAAGAAAAACGAGGTCCAAAAAAACAATCTAGGCATCAAGACCAAAACCAGGAGCCAAAAAAAATATGACCACCTTGAACCCACCACCTCCATCCTCACCTACCAATTTGTCACTACCTTCCCTTGTGTCTCTGTTCCTTCCAGTTTGTCTATCGATTCTCATAATTCCACATTGTCATCTATCCCCAATGTCTCCACTGCCATTCCTGATCCAATCCTTCAATTTTTTGTCCCTTCTCCTGTAACCCCTTCCTCATCAACTACCACCCAATCCTCACAGCTCCACACCGCCAAGGTCCTCCCCATTTCACCCTCACGTAAACCCCGAAGAAAAAACAAAATCACCCCAACCTTAACCATTTTTGTTTGTAAAAGTGTTTAAAATAAAAGTTGTAAAAGTGTTGAAAATTGTTGAAAATAAAATTTGTATTTTGTTAGCACTATATCTTGTGGAATTTTTTTTATCTTTATGCGCTGCCGCCGACACAAACCCGCTTTATTTTTGAGGTGAGGTACGACACAAACACACTTTATATTTGAGGGAAGGTAGTTTGAGGGAAGGTACTCAGCAAATATTTCAGCAACATTTTTCACTTGCTCTCAAAGAAGTAGAAGAGTTCAATTGTTCATCAAAACTGACTGTACGCGAGGCAATTCCTTTACAGCCTGAAATTGTTAGAGATGTTACCCGTGTGGTTGTTCTCTAGCCTTAAACTAGATATGTCAGATTTTAGGTAATCTATGAAGGAGGATCTGATGGAGGCGATACTACTGTATTTCTCAGAACAAATTCATAGACTGCACAAATGTTATTCAGTACGTTTTTGTTGAAAACTGTTTTTTTCCACTTACTGCATAGTGTATATTAAAATATAAATATGCAAAAGTTTTTTTGCTCTAAAATTGTATTCCAATAAATATATTTTATGCTCTGTCTAAATGGCTTGATTATCTATATATATATAAACGCCTTATCGTGTCTGTCTGTAATCGAAATCGCGGCCAGCTGATTGGTCGCGGCCGCCAGGCCGCAACCAATCAGTGACAGGCGCAGCTGTCTGTAACGGTAAGCTGCGCCTGCCGCTGAATAGTCGCGGCCGGCAGTCCGTGACCAATCAGCGGCAGGCGCAGGCCTTAATCTGTAAAAAAGAGAATTAAAATAAAAAAAGTTATTCTCACCTTCCAACGGCCTCCTGTCTTCTTTCCACGCGCCCAGCCTCGCGTTCCCAGTAATGCTTTGCGGCTTAGACCGCTGATGATGTCACTCTCGCGAGAGCGAGAAAGAAGACCGACGTCATCAGCGGTCTAAGCCGCAAAGCATTACTGGGAACCCGAGGCCGGGCGCGTGGAAAGAAGACAGGAGGCCGTCAGAAGGTGAGAATAATTTTTTTTATTTTTTAATATTTTTGTACAGGGCCGCGGTGGTGAGTGGTCACGGCTACAGGGCCGCGTTGCTGATTGGTCGCGGACAGAGGGCCGAGACGCTGATTGGTCGCGGCTACACGGAAAGGGGCGTGAGAGGACCATGTATTCCAGGAAATGGGGGTGAGGGGACCATGCATACCAGGAAAGGGGAGTGAGGGAACCATGCATACCAGGAATTGGGGGGTGAGGGAACCATGCATACCAGGAATTGGGGGTGAGGGGATCATGCATACCAGGATTGGGGGGTGAGGGGACCATGCATACCAGGATTGGGGGTGAGGGGACCATGCATACCAGGATTGGAGGGTGAGGGGACCATGCATGCCAGGAAAGGGGAGTGAGGGGACCATGCATACCATGATTGGGGGCTGAGAGGACCATGCATACCAGGATTGGGGGCTGAGGGGACCATGCATATCAGGAAAGGGGGGTGAGGGAACCATGCATACCAGGAAGGGGGGGTGAGGATACCATGCATACCAGGATTGGGGGGTGAGGGGACCATACATACCAGGAAAGGAGGGTGATGGTGAGCATACATACCAGGATAGGGGGGTGAGGGGACCATGCATACCAGGTTTGGGGGGTGAGAGGACCATGCATACGAGGACTGGGGGTTGAGGGGACCAGGCAAACCCCAAAAGGAGGGTAAGAGGACCATGCATACCAGGATTGGGGGGGTGAGGGGATCATGCATATCAGGAAAGGGGGGTGAGGGGACCATGCATACCAGGATAGGGGGGTGAGGGGACCATGCATACCAGGATAGGGGGGTGAGGGGACCATGCATACCAGGATAGGGGGGTGAGGGGACCATGCATACCAGGATTTGGGGGGTGAGGGGACCATACATACCAGGAAAGGGGGGAGACGGTGAGCATACATACCAGGATTGGGGTGTGAGAGGACCATGCATATCAGCAAAGGGGGTGAGGGGACCATGCATACCAAGAAAGGGGGGTGAGGGGACCATGCATACCAGGATTGGGGGGGTGAGAGGACCATGCATACCAGGATTTGGGGTGAGGGGACCATGCATACCCCGAAAGGGGAGTAAGAGGACCATGCATGCCAGGAAAGAGAGGTGAGAGGACCATGCATACCAGGATTGGGGGGTGAAAGGACCATGCATTCCAGGATTGGGGGGTCAGGGGACCATGCATACCAGGATAGGGGGTTGAGGGGTAGCATGCATATCAGGATTGGGGGTGAGAGAACCATACATATCAGGATTGGGGGTGAGGGGACCATGCATATCAGGATTGGGGGTGAGGGGACCATGCATACCAGGAAAGGGGGGGTGAGGGGACCATGCATATCAGGATTGGGGGTGAGGGGACCATGCATACCAGGATTGGGGGGGTGAGAGGACCATGCATACCCCAAAAGGGGGTAAGAGGACCATGAATACCAGGATTGGGGGTGAGGGGACCATGCATATCAGGAAAGGGGGGTGAGGGGACCATGCATACCAGGAAAGGGGGACGAGGATACCATGCATACCAGGATTGGGGGGGTGAGGGGACCATACATACCAGGAAAGGGGGGTGACGGTGAGCATACATGCCAGGATTGGGGTGTGAGAGGACCATGCATACCAAGAAAGGGGAGTGAGGGGACCATGCATACCATGATAGGGGGGTGAGGGGACCATGCATACCAGGATTGGGGGGTGAGAGGACCATGCATACCAGCAAAGGGGGGTGAGGGGACCATGCATACCAAGAAAGGGGGGTGAGGGGACCATGCATACCAGGATTGGGGGGTGAGGGGACCATGCATACACCGAAAGGGGGATAAGAGGACCATGCATACCAGGAAAGAGAGATGAGAGGACCATGCATATCAGGATTGGGGGGTGAGAGGACCATGCATTCAAGGATTGGGGGGTCAGGGGACCATGCATACCAGGATAGGGGGTTGAGGGGTAGCATGCATATCAGGATTGGGGGTGAGAGAACCATACATATCAGGATTGGGGGTGAGAGAACCATACATATCAGGATTGGGGGGTGCATTATTGCATTATTATAAAATCTTCAAAAATAAACTGCATATATATTCTAGAATACCCGATGCGTTAGAATCGGGCCACCATCTAGTCTACTATATAATTGTCTAATTCTATCTGTCTGTCTGTAATGGAAATCCCGCCTCGCTGATTGGTCGCGGCCTAACTGCCGCGACCAATCAGCGACAGTTGCTTAGTCGTCGCGGCAACACGGCCGCATTGCTTATTGTACAGGCACATTACAGCCGTTAAAGGCATCACTGCTGCGTCACTCATTACACCGGCACAGTCCTGTACAGTAACAGCAGAACAGTGACTGCAGCTCTGGGTGTAACTTGCGTACAATACAGTAGGTAACAGCAGAAAAGTGACTGCAGCTCTGGGTGTAACTGGAGTACAATACATTAGGTAAGATCTGAACAGTGACTGCAGCTCTGGCTGTAACAGGAGTATAATACATTAGGTAAGAGCAGAACGGTGACTGCAGCTCTGGGTGTAACTTGCGTACAATACATTAGGTAACAGCAGAAAAGTGACTGCAGCTCTGGGTGTAACTGGAGTACAATACATTAGGTAAGATCTGAACAGTGACTGCAGCTCTGGCTGTAACAGGAGTATAATGCATTAGGTACAAGCAGAACGGTGACTGCAGCTCTGGGTGTAACTGGACTACAATACATTAGGTAAAAGCAGAACAGTGACTGCAGCTCTGGGAGTAACTGGACTACAATACTTTAGATAACAGCAGAACAGTGAAAGCAGCTCTGGGTGTAACTGGAGTACACTACATTAGGTAACAGCAGAACAGTGACTGCAGCTCTGGGTGTAACAGGAGTACATTAGGTAACAGCAGAACAGTGACTGCAGATCTGGGTGTAACTGGAGTGCAATACATTAGGTAACAGCAGAACAGTGACTGCAGCTCTGGGTGTAACTTGAGTACGATTCATTTGGTAAGATCTGAACAGTGACTGCAGCTCTGGCTGTAACAGGAGTATAATACATTAGGTAAGAGCAGAACGGCGACTGCAGCTCTGTGTGTACCTGGACTACAATACATTAGGTAAAAGCAGAACAGTGACTGCAACTCTGGAATTAACTGGAGTGCAATATATTAGACAACAGCAGAACAGTGACAGCAGCTCTGGGTGTAACTGGAGTACAATACATTAGGTAACAGCAGAACAGTGACAGCAGCTCCGGATGTAACAGGAGTATAATACACTAGATGGTGGCCCGATTTTATCGCATCGGGTATTCTAGAGTCTCTGTTAAAATAAAAAATAGTTATATACTCACCTTCCGACGACCCCGGACTCTGTCCCTCCTCTCACCACGCTCCCGGCATCTTCCGGTCCCAGTAATGCTTAGTGAGAAGGGCCGGAGATGACGTCACTCTCGCGAAAGCGCGACGTCATCACCGGTGTTTCGTGCTAAGCATTATTGGGACCGGAAGATGCAGGGAGCGTGGTGAGAGGAGAGAAAGAGTCCGGGGGGCTGTCGGGAGGTGAGCATATCACTATTTTTTTATTTTAACAGAGACTCTAGAGTACCCGATGCGATAGAATCGGGCCACCATCTAGTTGTATCATAATAATGATTAAAAGCATGATCTTACCATTTTACTACAGTAAATTTATCACTTAAACATGAGGGAGTCGTGGAGTCGGTGTCATGGAAGAGTCGGAGGTTTGGCTTACCGACTCCACAGCCCTGCTTACTCAAAGGTTGAGTGCAAACTATGGCTTTTGAGGAGTTTTTGGAACAGAAACTGAGTGGAAATTCTCCAAATCCCCCTCAAAAGCAAAAATCTCAAAAACTTGAAATTTCCTATCAGTTTTCAGTCCAAAAACTCAGCAAAAAAACTCCATATGAACAATTTTAGGATGCAGTCACATAGTTTGCGCTGCCAAAATACTCTACCTACCTGTATAAGCCAATGACTGGGCAACTTTGTTTCACAGTCATGGATTTGATGGCCTGCCGCAGATGTAACTGCACTTAGAGGGTTATTCCCTTTTTCATAAATGGATTTTGTTGGTGCTTATAAATACAAGCAATTTTGCCTTTTTCTGCTTATTAAAATTTTCAGCTGTTCTTGAGATATTAAAGAGAACTTGTCAGCACAAATTTGCATGTTAAGGTAAAGGCATGGATACAGTGGCGCTGTTATATAAGTTAGATACCTTTTAGTGAAGAATTCTACATCCTCATTGTTCTTTACTCAGCATTTTAAGTTTTCACGTAATAATCTTTTGGTGCACAGGGGCAGAACTATGGGTGGTTGTACCTTACTCAACAATTAAAATTTTGGTGTCATTATATTTAGATGCATAGGGGCGGGACTATGGGTAGGGTCTGCGGCTTCCGCCCCGTCCCCTCCGCTTGCCTCTGGTGTCTGTACCATTGAATGTATGTATGCTTTCTGAGTGTCTTACCTCCTGTTGCACAATATACACTGCTGGAAGCATTTGCTCAGATTGATTTCCCGATGATCTTCAGTAAAATGGCATCGGAGATTGAGATCTTGGCTCAGTTAAATCTCCAAAGAACATATAAACACTATAGAGAAAAAGGTCCTCCAAGGATATTGTATAAAATAATTTTTCCATATATTCGCTCATGTGCTACATTATTGTACCAGTCATTTTTACAGTCCATATGTTTGTCACCCAGTGTCATGCTATTTTCCACTTTCTGTATGGTTTGCTGTTTCTTTTTATATTTTGTGTTATTTAATAAATTTTGAATATTTTATACAATATCCTTGGAGGACCTTTTTCTCTATAGCGTTTATACTTGGTTTCACGGTCCTCAGTGTTACAACCTTTCTCTTGTCTCCAAAGAACATAGTTGAGATCTCAATATGTTCATGTGCCTCCGCCGGCGCAATTTTACTGGAGACAGCCAGGAAGTCAATCTGTGCGCAGCAACCAATGCCATTTTATTGACGATCGCCAGGCGATCACTTTGCACAAGCGACAACCACAGCAAGGATGGCGCCGGCCCAAACTTTCAAAAGGAGGCAGGTCACTCACAAACCAATGATCTGTCATACAATCACCAGAGGCAGGTGTAGGGGCAGGAGCTGAAGACCCTACCCACATTCCCGTCCCTATGCATCTAAAGATAACGACACCAACATTTTAAATGTTGAGTAAAGTACAACCACCATGCGGATTTCTTCAGTAACAGTATCTATTTAACCTGTATAAAAGTGCCGTTATGGCCATGTCTTTACTTTAGCATGAGAAATCGACAGCAGAACATGCCCAGTGCTTACAAGCTCTTTCCAACTGGGCTTATAAGTGACGTTTTGAGGCAGGCCAGGATCGCTGGAGTGAGCTGTTACCTCCTAATCCTGGCCAGCTTCAGCACAGTGCTTACAATCTAGAGAGCAGCGATGGTCGGTCTCCTTGGCAACGGCTGCAAATCTTAATAAGTAAATTGCAAAACTTATTGTTTTTACAAGCACAATCCAACAATATTCATCTATGAAGATGGGAATAACACTTTTAAGTTTCCAGTATACAATGGAAACCCCTACTAAAGCAGCCCAGACCACCATATTGGCACATACTGTATGCTTATGATCATGTGTATGATGTTTTTAGTCAGACAGCTACTTAGGTACAGGCTGGGGCTACACGACGACATGTGTTGTGCGACAGCAATTCTCTGAAAAGTCACGTGACAAAAACAACTGTGCAAAAATTGTCTGTGACTTGCTGTTGTGCGACTATTTTACAGCTCTGATTTTGCTGTAAATAACAGATAAGTCTCATACAAGTTGCTTGTCACGTACAACTTGCATTGAAGTCTTTAGGCTATGTGCACACGCTGCAGATTCATCTGCGTTTTTTTCCGCGCGGATCCGCAGGTAAAACCGCAGGTCAAGTGAGCTGCGGTTTATCTGCGGATTATCCTGCGGTTTTCCCCTGCGGTTTCACATCTCTACTATGGAAAGGTAAGAAACCGCTGCGGAAAACGCCCAAACAATTGACATGCTGCGGTTTGTAAACCGCAGCGGAAAAAACCGCAGCGTGAGCACAGCGTTTTTGAAAACCCATAGGCTTTCATTGTACTGTACCTTGTCAGCGGAACTGCTGCGTTTCCGCAGGGGGCAAAACCGCTGCGGAAACGCAGCAGAATCCGCAACGTGTGCACACAGCCTTAGGCAAATGAGTCGTGTGTGAGTTGCAACCATCGACAGAAAATCCAACACGTTTAGAAACACAGACGACTGTGTGGCACAGTATGTCACATGTCATAACTCAACATCTGAAATCATTACATACAATGTTGCAATGTGTGGCTGCGATTCCAGTGCCACGCACCACATGTCTCCACGTAGCCCTAGCCTTATTTTTACGTTTGATGCAAATTACTTTGTTTTAGATTCCTCACTTTTGCATACCTTTTTCTCCAAAACTTGTTTGTTAGAATTCTTCTCTTTATTTTTTTCTTCATTTTGAAGCGATGGCTTGAGCTTCACAAAATGGGAGTTTAATCATTTATTAATGTGGGTTATATATTATGCATTAAGAGCTCCACCTAATTATTAAAATAAAAGACGTGGCTGAAAAGCACAGAGGGATATGCATTGTGCCTGAAGATGGTGAAGTAAGGAAAAGTCAGTGCAATATCTATGAAAAACAAACAAAAAACCTATGAAATAACGAGTTTCTCCTTATAGCTACCAGAGATATTCTAGGAAGGGTGACCAGTGATCGAATTAATATATGCAGGATTTTCATTTGTCATTTTTGCACTGGTTTCACAAAAGTGACAAACAGTTGAGCATATTCTTCCCTGCTGACTATAGAGTTAGGGTACTGTTACACTTAGCGATGCACCAGCGATCCCGACAACGATATGGATCGCTGGTGCATTGCTAAGTGGTCGCTAGTGAGCTGTCACACCGGCAGATCTCACCAGCGACATCGCTGGGGACGGGGATCGCTACTTACCTGTCAGACAAGACGATCCTGACGTCCTCCCACCCGCGTCCACGCGTCGCTCGTCGGCGCCACAGGAAGCCCAGCAGGAAGCGCCCGACGAGAAATGGTCCAGGACGTTCTCGCGCGATCAGCGATAATCAGCGGGGGAGCCGGTCGGAGGTATCACATGTAGCGATATCGCTAGCAATATCGCTGCTACATCACAAAATCGGTGACTTTACAGCGATATTGCTAGCGATATCGCAGTGTGTAACAGGGGCTTTACTTGACGCTTTTATGTTTATGTGACAATATTTTAGTTATCTTTTGATTTTATTTTATTACTTTTGGGTTTTTTTTTTCTGTACAATAATATTCTTTAAAAACACACATGTGACATGCACAATGTGAACAAGTCTGTTGGACCATGTTCACTCCACCCTGACTGAAACACAAACAAAAAGCACAGAATGACAAATGTGCAAAAATACCTTGCAATAAGACATATAACAGTAGTCAGCAAGTGCTGATAAAAGGTAATAACAAAAACAGGGTATTTAGTCTATACGTTTTTTTGCAAAAAAATGTATAACAAGCTGCCTCACCAACGTCAAGGTAACCCGTATTGAAGCAGTCCCTATCTAATGTATTTAATACCTGAACATATGAACTGTATCTAAATGAGCAGGATTAAGACAGGCGCTTTCTGGTATGGGCACGTGATGCAAGACAGCTCCTTATGTGCATGTCACACAAGAGAGGGGTGGGGTCTCTCAAATCATGCATAAGCACGAAAAAAACTGGATTAAAAACACACATGTGACATGCACAATGTGAACAAGTCTGTTGGACCATGTTCACTCCACCCTGACTGAAACACAAACAAAAAGCACAGAATGACAAATGTGCAAAAATACCTTGCAATAAGACATATAACAGTAGTCAGCAAGTGCTGATAAAAGGTAATAACAAAAACAGGGTATTTAGTCTATACGTTTTTTTGCAAAAAAATGTATAACAAGCTGCCTCACCAACGTCAAGGTAACCCGTATTGAAGCAGTCCCTATCTAATGTATTTAATACCTGAACATATGAACTGTATCTAAATGAGCAGGATTAAGACAGGCGCTTTCTGGTATGGGCACGTGATGCAAGACAGCTCCTTATGTGCATGTCACACAAGAGAGGGGTGGGGTCTCTCAAATCATGCATAAGCACGAAAAAAACTGGATTAAAAACACACATGTGACATGCACAATGTGAACAAGTCTGTTGGACCATGTTCACTCCACCCTGACTGAAACACAAACAAAAAGCACAGAATGACAAATGTGCAAAAATACCTTGCAATAAGACATATAACAGTAGTCAGCAAGTGCTGATAAAAGGTAATAACAAAAACAGGGTATTTAGTCTATACGTTTTTTTGCAAAAAGATGTATAACAAGCTGCCTCACCAACGTCAAGGTAACCCGTATTCAAGCAGTCCCTATCTAATGTATTTAATACCTGAACATATGAACTGTATCTAAATGAGCAGGATTAAGACAGGCGCTTTCTGGTATGGGCACGTGATGCAAGACAGCTCCTTATGTGCATGTCACACAAGAGAGGGGTGGGGTCTCTCAAATCATGCATAAGCACGAAAAAAACTGGATTAAAAACACACATGTGACATGCACAATGTGAACAAGTCTGTTGGACCATGTTCACTCCACCCTGACTGAAAATAAACAAAAAGCACAGAATGACAAATGTGCAAAAATACCTTGCAATAAGACATATAACAGTAGTCAGCAAGTGCTGATAAAAGGTAATAACAAAAACAGGGTATTTAGTCTATACGTTTTTTTGCAAAAAAATGTATAACAAGCTGCCTCACCAACGTCAAGGTAACCCGTATTGAAGCAGTCCCTATCTAATGTATTTAATACCTGAACATATGAACTGTATCTAAATGAGCAGGATTAAGACAGGCGCTTTCTGGTATGGGCACGTGATGCAAGACAGCTCCTTATGTGCATGTCACACAAGAGAGGGGTGGGGTCTCTCAAATCATGCATAAGCACGAAAAAAACTGGATTAAAAACACACATGTGACATGCACAATGTGAACAAGTCTGTTGGACCATGTTCACTCCACCCTGACTGAAACACAAACAAAAAGCACAGAATGACAAATGTGCAAAAATACCTTGCAATAAGACATATAACAGTAGTCAGCAAGTGCATAAGGAGCTGTCTTGCATCACGTGCCCATACCAGAAAGCGCCTGTCTTAATCCTGCTCATTTAGATACAGTTCATATGTTCAGGTATTAAATACATTAGATAGGGACTGCTTCAATACGGGTTACCTTGACGTTGGTGAGGCAGCTTGTTATACATTTTTTTGCAAAAAAACGTATAGACTAAATACCCTGTTTTTGTTATTACCTTTTATCAGCACTTGCTGACTACTGTTATATGTCTTATTGCAAGGTATTTTTGCACATTTGTCATTCTGTGCTTTTTGTTTGTGAATAATATTCTTTGTAGATTAGATCTCAAATGTCACAAATTAACTTAAGATAGATGGTACACTTACTGCTCTCGGTATACTGGGTAGACTTATTTTGCCCTTCTCAGCATTGTGTTTGCTCAGCCACTGGAAAACAATTGGCAGCTGCTGGGCAAGATCATCATACAGCTGAGGCTTGCAACATGAAACCAGAACGCTGCAATGAAAAGACTTCTCTCAGTATTTCCAGAAATGATGTAGGCAACTGAACCATCAATTCCAGAAATTCCTAGCGGTGTGCTTGTCTCACAAATAACAATGAAATATCTAACATCATTACAGAAAATTATCATTTGTCTTTGGATAAATAACTTGTCATTATAAACACTGTATAGAACCTTTAGGCCGGGGTCACACTAACCGACGCAAAATACGGTCAGTATTTTACATGCGTAATACGGATGACAGACCCCTAAACAGTGCTCTGTATGTCATCCGTAATCAAGGTGTGGTCGCGTATTTTGCGCATGTCAGCATCCGTATGTAATCCGTATGGCATCCGTATGGCGAGATTTTCTCGCAGGCTTGCAAAATGGACATATAATGGAGCCCTATGACAGGGTTTCTAACAGAAACCAAAGAATAGATATACACACATAGAATGCATATATATATATATGTATACACTCACTGGCCACTTTATTAGGTACACCTGTCCAACTGTGTGTTAAGACTTAATTTCTAATCAGCCAATCACATGGCGGCAACTCAGTGCATTTAGGCATGTAGACATGGTCAAGACAATCTCCTGCAGTTCAAACCGAGCATCAGTATGGGGAAGAAAGGTGATTTGAGTGCCTTTGAACGTGGCATGATTGTTGGTGCCAGAAGGGCTGGTCTGAGTATTTCAGAAACTGCTGATCTACTGGGATTTTCACGCACAACCATCTCTAGGGTTTACAGAGAATGGTCCGAAAAAGAAAAAAAATCCAGTGAGCGGCAGTTCTGTGGCCGGAAATGCCTTGTTGATGCCAGAGGTCAGAGGAGAATGGGCATACTGGTTCGAGCTGATAGAAAGGCAACAGTGACTCAAATTGCCACCCGTTACAACCAAGGTAGGCAGAAGAGCATCTCTGAACGCACAGTGCGTCGAACTTTGAGGCAGATGGGCTACAGCAGCAGAAGACCACACTGGGTACCACTCCTCTCAGCTAAGAACAGGAAACTGAGGCTACAATTTGCACAAGCTCATCGAAATTGGACAGTAGAAGATTGGAAAAACGTTGCCTGGTCTGATGAGTCTCGATTTCTGCTGCGACATTCGGATGGTAGGGTCAGAATCTGGCGTAAACAACATGAAAGCATGGATCCATCCAGCCTTGTATCAACGGTTCAGGCTGGTGGTGGTGGTGTCATGGTGTGGGGAATTTTTTCTTGGCACTCTTTGGGCCCCTTGGTACCAATTGAGCATCGTTGCAACGCCACAGCCTACCTGAGTATTGTTGCTGACCATGTCCATCCCTTTATGACCACAATGTACCCAACATCTGATGGCTACTTTCAGCAGGATAATGCGCCATGTCATAAAGCTCGAATCATCTCAGATTGGTTTCTTGAACATGACAATGAGTTCACTGTACTCAAATGGCCTCCTCAGTCACCAGATCTCAATCCAATAGAGCATCTTTGGGATGTGGTGGAACGGGAGATTCGCATCAGGGATGTGCAGCCGACAAATCTGCGCCAACTGTGTGATGCCATCATGTCAATATGGTCCAAAATCTCTGAGGAATGCTTCCAGCACCTTGTTGAATCTCTGCCACGAAGAATTGAGGCAGTTCTGAAGGCAAAAGGGGGTCCAACCCGTTACTAGCATGGTGTACCTAATAAAGTGGCCAGTGAGTGTATATTCTATGTGTCGAGATCTATTTAGTTTCTTTATTAAACCTGTCAGTGTGAGTTTACTGTATAGCTCACTGAATTGCCGGCTTTGCTAAAAGACACCGGGTGCGTATTTCTCGCAAGTCACATGTGTGGTCCGTGTGTAATCCGTATTTTTTGCGCACCCATAGACTTGCATTGGCGTATTACGGGCGTAGTACGCTGACAATCGCAGCATGCTGCGATTGGCACGGAGCGTAGAATACGGATGAGAAATATACGGCTGGTGCGAGGGACCCCATAGAGAATCATTGGTCCCTGTCTAATGCGTGCTTTTAGCGCCTCTCACTCGGCCGTATTCCTCGCCAGTGTGACCCCGGCCTCAGACTCTATGTGCTCATTCCCACGTCAGTTTTTCACATGCAAGTGTTATCCTTTTTTCCCCCACAGATCGCACTAGTACCTATGATAAGACCACAAATTTGTCCAAATATTAAATAGGCACTTCAACTATATAATTCCACAAAAACGGAAAAGAAGAGCATCAATCTCTTCCATCCAGAATGAAGCGAACCACAAGAATAAAAATTACGTAATTTTATTAAACACAATAAAAAACACATAAAAATAGGCTACAAATTCATCTTTTACAGGTTACATACCCCAAACAGGGATTAATAGAAGAAAACAATGTTAGAGGTTTTTACACAGTGTTATCTCATATACAATTGCACAAAATACATCATCATTAATGCACTGAAAATAACCTCCAAACACCATCATAACCAGGCAATGTTATCCTTATACTGCACAGCACATACCCCTAAAGGGTCAATACACCCCAGCTTGCCTAATGTGTATAATAGCATGTGTTCACACTCAGCGTTTTTTTTCGCGGTTTTTCCCACGGATTTGCCAAAAAATCCGCGGAAAAGAAGCTTCCCATTCATTTCTATGCATTTAGCACTTTTTGTGCACATTGATGCGTTTTTTACAGCGAAAAAAACGCATCACGGTAAGAAACGCAGCATGCTCATTAATTTCGCGTTTTTTCGCGTTTCTGGCTTTTTCCATGTGTCCAGAAACCGCGCGAAAAAAAAATGCAAAAAAATCACGGTGAAAACGCGCAGAAAAAAACGCGCGGTTTCTGGGAAGGGAGTCTTGTTTTTCAGCAGAAAATTTCTGCTACGTGTGCACTTAGCCTTATTAGATTTTTTGTCTATGTGTGGACTTTAGAAATTCCTTTGGGGAATAATATATAGGACCAATAGATCAGAGTGATGCTATTATACACATTAGGCAAGCTGGGGTGTATTGACCCTTTAGGGGTATGTGCTGTGCAGTATAAGGATAACATTGCCTGGTTATGATGGTGTTTGGAGGTTATTTTCAGTGCATTAATGATGATGTATTTTTTGCAATTGTATATGAGATAACACTGTGTAAAAACCTCTAACATTGTTTTCTGCTATTAATCCCTGTTTGGGGTATGTAACCTGTAAAAGATGAATTTGTAGCTTATTTTTATGTGTTTTTTATTTTGTTTAAGAAAATTACGTAATTTTTATTCTTGTGGTTCGCTTCATTCTGGATGGAAGAGTTTGATGCTATTCTTTTCCGTTTTTGTGGAATAGTACCTATGATAGTCTATGGGGCTGTTCACATATCAGACCAAGTGATCCATTCAAAAAGCTGGAGACATGTCTGATTTTGATCCATCAAAATTGGCAATGCAAGTCTATGGGTCTGTGAAAATATCGGAACGCACTCGGATGATATTTATGTGCGATCTGATTTTCACTGACTGTGAGAAAGGAGAAGGTGGAGAAAAAATTTTTTTTTCTTTTCTCTGCGTATGACAAAAACTAATGACACTGGGCTCAAACTCTGATGAAACTTGGTCTGTTTTCCTCCTACTTGGAAAATACTGATGTGTGAATAAGGCCTGTCTCTTGACAGTTTTAGCATTAGATCTTTTAATCACTCAGAGTTGAAAATTAAAAAGAAAAGCTATATACTGTACATATATCTATATATAAATATGAACTGTCATACTGTATATATATAAATATGTGTATATACAGTATATATATTATACAGTGGGGAAAAAAAGTATTTAGTCAGTCAGCAATAGTGCAAGTTCCACCACTTAAAAAGATGTGAGGCGTCTGTAATTTACATCATAGGTAGACCTCAACTATGGGAGACAAACTGAGAAAAAAAAATCCAGAAAATCACATTGTCCGTTTTTTTTTCATTTTATTTGCATATTATGGTGGAAAATAAGTATTTGGTCAGAAACAAGCAATCAAGATTTCTGGCTCTCACAGACCTGTAACTTCTTCTTTAAGAGTCTCCTCTTTCCTCCACTCATTACCTGTAGTAATGGCACCTGTTTAAACTTGTTATCAGTATAAAAAGACACCTGTGCACACCCTCAAACAGTCTGACTACAAACTCCACTATGGTGAAGACCAAAGAGCTGTCAAAGGACACCAGAAACAAAATTGTAGCCCTGCACCAGGCTGGGAAGACTGAATCTGCAATAGCCAACCAGCTTGGAGTGAAGAAATCAACTGTGGGAGCAATAATTAGAAAATGGAAGACATACAAGACCACTGATAATCTCCCTCGATCTGGTGCTCCACGCAAAATCCCACCCCGTGGGGTCAGAATGATCACAAGAACGGTGAGCAAAAATCCCAGAACCACGCGGGGGGACCTAGTGAATGAACTGCAGAGAGCTGGGACCAATGTAACAAGGCCTACCATAAGTAACACACTACGCCACCATGGACTCAGATCCTGCAGTGCCAGACGTGTCCCACTGCTTAAGCCTGTACATGTCCGGGCCCGTCTGAAGTTTGCTAGAGAGCATTTGGATGATCCAGAGGAGTTTTGGGAGAATCCTATGGTCTGATGAAACCAAACTGGAACTGTTTGGTAGAAACACAACTTGTCGTGTTTGGAGGAAAAAGAATACTGAGTTGCATCCATCAAACACCATACCTACTGTAAAGCATGGTGGTGGAAACATCATGCTTTGGGGCTGTTTCTCTGCAAAGGGGCCAGGACGACTGATCCGGGTACATGAAAGAATGAATGGGGCCATGTATCGTGAGATTTTGAGTGCAAACCTCCTTCCATCAGCAAGGGCATTGAAGATGAAACGTGGCTGGGTCTTTCAACATGACAATGACCCAAAGCACACCGCCAGGGCAACGAAGGAGTGGCTTCGTAAGAAGCATTTCAAGGTCCTGGAGTGGCCTAGCCAGTCTCCAGATCTCAACCCTATAGAAAACCTTTGGAGGGAGTTGAAAGTCCGTGTTGCCAAGCGAAAAGCCAAAAACATCACTGCTCTAGAGGAGATCTGCATGGAGGAATGGGCCAACATACCAACAACAGTGTGTGGCAACCTTGTGAAGACTTACAGAAAACGTTTGACCTCTGTCATTGCCAACAAAGGATATATCACAAAGTATTGAGATGAAATTTTGTTTCTGACCAAATACTTATTTTCCACCATAATATGCAAATAAAATGAAAAAAAAACAGACAATGTGATTTTCTGGATTTTTTTTTCTCAGTTTGTCTCCCATAGTTGAGGTCTACCTATGATGTAAATTACAGACGCCTCTCATCTTTTTAAGTGGTGGAACTTGCACTATTGCTGACTGACTAAATACTTTTTTTCCCCACTGTATATATACACACACATATATACTGCTCAGGAAATAAAGAGAGCCGTAAAATACCACATCCTAGATATCACTGAATGAAATATTACAGCTGCAAATCTTTATTCATTACATAGTGGAATGTGTTCAGAACAATAAAACATAAAAATGATCAATGTAAATCAAAATGAATATCTCATGGAGTTTTGGATTTGGAATGATACTCAAAATCAAAGTGGAAAATCAAATCAAAAGCTGATCCAACTTCAGTGGAAATGCCTCAAGACCAGGAAATGATACTCAGTAGTGCATGTGGCCTCCACGTGCCTGTATGACCTCCCTACAACGCTTCTGCATGCTCCTGATGAGGCGGCGGATGTTCTAAGGGATCACCTCCCAGACCTGTATTAAAGCATCAGTCAACTCCTGGACAGACTGTGGTGCAACGTGGCATTGGTGCAAGTGTAAGGGAGGGACAGGACTGTAATCGTGACCCGAACAATTGCTATATCCAAATCCAGTCCTTCCCTTACAGTAAAATGTACTCTTCTCGCCTGCACAACAGCATCTCCAGAATCAGCTCCCTCTGAGCACTTCCTGGGCGAAAACAGTCCCTCTTCCAGGTGACCCCCAGCAATGGAGTCATAGTCTGAGTCAACTTTAACACTTTCTTCACTGAGTATTTCACACGTTACATCCACAGTTGGTACATGGTGACATTTGCTTGTTTCCTCTTCTTTCCCTTGCTGGCTGTTACTTCTGTGCAGTAGACGCCTGGACCGAACTGTCCAAGACTGCTCCCCAGTTCCTTCCTGGCCTAACCTCGCCACCATGACAATTCCTTCTGCCTGTTTCGTCCCAAACTCGAAATCATCAGTCACCAGGTTTGATTGTCTCTGGTAAAACATCCGACCCGTCTGCACCTAACTCGTCAAAGTCCCAGCTTTCTTCACTTCATCTGTCCAGCCAACTCCTGCCCTAAAAGCATCGGCCCATGTGACAAGTCGTTGCATCTTCCTGTTTCTGTACTGGCCCACTGCTGTGACACACAGTGGCCGTGGATAACGTGGGCTGCAGCGCTTGAACGTTGCATGGCTGCCATGCCGACCGGGCTTAAAGCCCATGTGGACACTAGGGCACCCTGCCCCATATGACCTAACTTCCTACGAGGTCCCCACTTATTATGAACGTCCTATCAGCTATAAATATAGAGCCCACTAGTATGCCCCCATCTAGTGGCCCGCAACAGAACTACACTTACCCATGACTATGTAAACTATATACTAAAGTGCCCTCTAATGTCCCCAAGAGGATGCACTAACTTACCCTAACTGTACATGCTCAGCAGACACAACATTATGCAATAATGTAATACAAAAGATTATATGTTACAACTTTCTACACAATGGTAACACATACATGTGGCAATTCCTTTATTAAAGACTAGCGATAATACATCATTAAATGTAGCAGTATTGCAGGCATTAATCATAAGTATTATAACTTGGCACTATATACACAATAACATAGGAGGGACAAATCTGAGGAAGGCAAGCAAGAAAGACATCACATCTCACTCCCTTACACTCCTTTCCTTGAACTTGGTCGTCCTTGACCAAGCGTATAAGAAACATTTTATTGTTACACTATACTACATGCAGGGAGGCAACGCAAGAAAGACTATTTACACATTCAAATATAAATTGGCCCATCGTGAACCAGTCCAATAAACAACGCAGCACAGTCCCCGTTGCACCGAAAGGGGTCTTGGTTCACAGTCCTCCAGGTGTAATGACTTCTTTAACAAAGAGTGACCCGCACTTTAGGTCTACAGTGCTTTACGACGTGCTCCCCCTTCCCCTTAAGGGAGCACAGTCTTTTTTCTTTAAGGCTACAATGCCCGCAGGGACACTGAACAGTGTTGGACATTTTCAGGGTTTTGTGCGTGATTGCAGACAGTATCTTTTTCTGTCCTGTCTAGACAGCTTAGGCCCCACCGTTTGCTCAGTCTGTTCTCTGCCTGTGTTTGTTTCTCATCTTGTCTCACCGACAATATATGTTTGGGGGCTGTCTATTCCTTTGGGGATCTGCTCCGGAGCAGTTTAGATTTCATCTGTCTTTAGGCTAGTTAGTCCTCCGACTGTGACGAAGCGTCTAAGGCATCGTAGAAACGCTCCATGGCTACTGCTAGTTGTGCAGATAGGATCAGGGGTCTGCAATCCGCTTAGTTACCAACCTCTCTGTTCTTCTGGTGGCTTAGCCTGTTCCTGCCATCCTCCTCGGTGACCCATTCATAACTGATCCCCCTGCCGCAATGTGTGGGCAAACTATGGCCTCTGAGACGGGGACCCGTGACAAGGACCATCCCTCTGGGGTTAGGGGCTGAGGTACACTCACCAGCTCAGACGCAAAAACGTAGGCTGCGGCCAGTCCCGGGAATGCTCGATCTTTCCGCGGGGACGCCTGCTCAGTCGGCTGGTAGATAGAGCTCCAGCTCATTCTCGGTTTCCGGCCACGGTTCTTACAGGGCAAACTGTTGTGAGTTCATTTTCCCCTTCACTACTGAGGCCCTTTCTGTCTTTAGGCTATGTAGTCCTCCGGCTGTGATCGAGGGGCCTAGGGCATCGTAGGAGCCCCCCCACGGCTACTGCTAGTTGTGTTGATAGGTTCAGGGGTCTGCAATCCGATAGCTGCCAACTTCTCTGGTTTTCTGGACTTAGCTAGCATTTCTATTTTTGCCTCCTATGGTGACTCAATCATAACAGAATCACCCGCCATACCGCAGATTCTAGGGTACTCAATAGCAGGAAAGAATTGTAAAAAAAAAAAAAAAGTGTGTATATTTTTTCCTCTATATCTCTGAGGCCGTAGGGGGAATTTTTTTTTCTCTCAATGGAGATAAAGCAATTGTCTGATCGTGTGGAGCAGCTCGCTGCGGAAGTGCGGGGAATTTCCGCCTACCTTGCTCATTCACATGCTGCTGAACCAAAGATTCCTACACCTGATGTATTTTTTGGGGATCGGTCTAAATTTTTGAATTTCAAAAATAATTGTAAATTATTTTTTGCCTTGAAGCCTAACTCGTCAGGGAGCTCCGCGCAGCAGGTTAAAATTGTCATCTCTTTGCTGCGTGGCGATCCCCAGGATTGGGCGTTTTCTTTGAAACCAGATGATCCTATTCTGACTAATGTGAACGCATTTTTTCAGGCCTTGGGGTTGTTGTATGACGAACCTAATGCCATTGATCAGGCTGAAAAGACCCTGCTGGCATTGTACCAGGGTCGTGATTCTGCAGAATTGTACTGTCAAAAATTCCGAAAGTGGGCAGTACTTACTACCTGGAATGATAATGCCTTGGCTGCTCTCTTTCGGAAGGGGTTGTCAGAAGCTGTAAAAGATACTATGGTGGGATTTCCTGGTCCCTCTGGTCTTGACGATTCTATGTCTTTAGCCATTCAGGTTGATCGGTGTTTACGCGAACGCAGAGCTGAACGAGAGGTGTTGCCACCTGTTGAACAGATGTCTGAACCTATGCAATGTGATAGAGTTTTTTCCAGAGAGCAGCGTCTGGAGTTCAGAAGGCGTAATAAGTTGTGTTTTTTCTGTGGAGATGCCTCGCATATTATTTCTGTCTGTCCTAAACGCGAGAAACGCTTTGCACACACGTTTTCTGTTGGTGGTGTTCAACCTAAGTTTCTTCTGACTAGTACTTTGATCTGCTCCTTGTCCACATTTTCCGCCAAGGCTTTTGTGGATTCGGGAGCAGCTCTAAACCTAATGGACTTGGATTTTGCTAAACGTTGTGGATTTCCGATGACACCTCTGCAGACGCCTATCCCTTTGAGGGGGATTGATGCTACTCCTTTGGCTAAAAATAAACCTCAGTTTTGGACCCAGGTGGTAATGCGGGTCGCCCCAGACCATCAAGAAAATTGCAGGTTTTTGGTGTTACATAATCTGCATGATACTATTGTTCTGGGGTTTCCCTGGTTACAAATTCATAATCCAGTTTTGGATTGGAAATCTCTGTCTGTGGTGAGTTGGGGTTGTCGGTGTGCCTTTAGTGAGGCTCCAGTGTTTTCCACCTCTCCTCAGTCGCATGATGTTCCTGATTATTTGGCGGACTTTTATGATGTATTTAGTGAGAATGAGTCTGCGTCTCTGCCTCCTCATAGGAGTTATGACTGTGCTATTGAACTGAGCCCGGGGTGTAAATTTCCCAAGGGTCGGCTCTTCAATTTATCTGTACCCGAGCACGAGGCTATGCGATCCTATATTAAGGAGGCGTTGGAGAAGGGTCATATTTGACCATCCTCGTCACCCTTAGGTGCCGGGTTTTTTTTTGTAGCCAAAAAGGATGGATCATTAAGACCTTGTATTGATTATCGTGCTCTCAACAAAATTACTGTTAAATATCAGTATCCGTTACCCCTGATTTCTGATCTATTCTCCAGAGTTAAAGGTGCTTGCTGGGTTACCAAGCTTGACCTCAGGGGGGCGTATAATCTTATTCGCATTAAGCATGGGGATGAATGGAAGACGGCGTTTAATACTCCGGAGGGACATTTTGAGTACCTGGTGATGCCTTTTGGGCTCACTAATGCCCCTTCTGTCTTCCAGTGCTTCATGAACGATATTTTCCGAGATTTTGTCGATAAATTTTTGATTATCTATCTGGATGATATTTTGATCTTCTCCAAGGATTGGGATTCTCATGTGGAACATATTCGGACTGTGTTCCGGATCTTGAGGGAGAATTCCCTGTATGTCAAAGGATCTAAATGCCTTTTTGGAGTACAGAGGATTTCTTTTTTGGGATTTATTTTGTCCCCGTCAACTATTGAAATGGACCCGGCCAAGTTACAGGCCATTTACGATTGGGTTCAGCCCACTTCTTTGAAGGCCCTCCAGAAGTTTTTGGGTTTTGCTAATTTTTATCGGAAATTTATAGCAAAATTTTCTAGTATTGCCAAGCCATTGACTGATTTGACTAAGAAGGGTGCTGATGTGTTAAATTGGTCTCCGGAGGCTGTTTCTTCCTTTCAGGAGCTGAAGCGAAGATTCACCTCCGCCCCGGTTTTGCGGCAACCTGATGTCTCACTTCCGTTCCAGGTAGAGGTGGATGCTTCTGAGATTGGTGCAGGAGCTGTTTTGTCCCAAAAGGATCCTGTAACATCTAAAATGAATCCCTGTGCTTTCTTTTCCCGAAAGTTCTCTCCATCTGAACGTAACTATGATGTGGGGAATCGGGAACTGTTAGCCATGAAATGGGCATTTGAGGAGTGGAGACATTGGTTGGAGGGAGCTAAGCATCAAGTCGTGGTCCTCACTGACCACAAGAATTTGATTTACCTAAAGTCGGCTAAGCGCTTGAACCCTAGACAGGCTAGGTGGGCCTTGTTTTTTACATGTTTTGATTTTGTGGTTTCTTTTCTTCCTGGAACTAAGAATGTCAAGGCTGACGCCCTCTCTAGGAGCTTCTTTGCTGATTCTCCTGTGGTGACCAAGCCTGCTACCATCTTAGGTGAAGGGGTAGTTCTTTCTGCCATATCGCCCGATTTGAGACGTGCTCTGGAAGAGTTCCAGGAGGACAAACCTGAGCGTTGTCCCAGTGGAAAGTTGTATGTTCCTGACCAGTGGAAGAAGAGAGTGATGTCTGAAGTTCATTGCTCTGCTTTGGCTGGTCATCGAGGTATTTTTGGTACTAGAGATCTGGTGAGTCGGTCTTTTTGGTGGCCCTCCTTGTCTCGTGATGTCAGGAATTTTGTGCAGTCCTGTGGGACGTGCTCCCGGTCTAAATCGTGTTCTCGCTCTAGTGGGTTGTTGATGCCTTTGCCTGTCCCCAAGAGGCCATGGACCCATATTTCAATGGATTTCATCTCTGATATGCCTGTCTCTCAAAGGATGACTGTTATTTGGGTGATTTGTGATAGGTTCTCTAAGATGGTTCATCTTGTACCACTTCCTAAGTTGCCGTCTTCCTCTGAATTGGTGCCCCTGTTTTTACAACAGGTGGTTCGCTTGCACGGGATTCCTGAGAACATTGTATCTGACAGAGGAGTCCAGTTTGTGTCTAGATTTTGGAGAACTTTCTGTTCCAAGCTGGGAATTCAGTTGTCCTTCTCCTCTGCTTTTCACCCTCAGACCAATGGGCAGACGGAGAGAACAAACCAGACCTTGGAGTCATATTTGAGATGTTTTATTTCTGCTGATCAGGATGATTGGGTTTCATTTTTACCCTTGGCCGAATTTGCTTTAAATAATAGAGCTAGTTCTGCCACTTTGATGTCTCCTTTTTTTTGTAACTTTGGGTTTCATCCTCGATTTTCTTCAGGGCAGGTGGAGCCCTCCGCCTGCCCAGGTGTTGACACTGTGGTGGAGAGAATGCACCAAATCTGGGACCAAGTGGTGGATAAGTTATCTCTCTCCCAGGAAAAGGCCCAGCGGTTTTCCAACCGACATAGGACCATTGGTCCCCAATTTAAGGTTGGTGATATGGTGTGGTTATCATCAAAAAATATTGCTATGAAGGTGGCTTCTCCTAAGTTTAAGCCTAGATTTATTGGACCTTACATGATTTTGGAGATTATTAATCCGGTCTCTTTTTGTTTGGCTCTTCCTGTCACATTTAAAATCCATAATGTGTTCCATAAATCTTTGTTGAAGAGGTTTGTTGAACCTGTTGTTCCGGGGGTTGCACCTCCAGACCCTGTATTGGTTGAAGGTAACATGGAATATGAGGTAGAGAAAGTACTGGATTCCCGTCTGGCTAGACGGAGACTCCAGTATTTGGTTAAGTGGAAGGGTTATGGTCAGGAGGATAATTCCTGGGTCTCTGCCTCTGATATTCATGCCAAAAGATTGGTGCGTGCCTTTCATCGGGCTCACCCTGATCGCCCTGGTGGCGTGGTTGAGGGTTCGGTGACCCCTCCTCAAGGGGGAGGTACTGTTGTGAGTTCATTTTCCCCTTCACTACTGAGGACCGAGGAACTCCCTCTTCTGGTGAAGAAAGGTAGTGAGCCTAATTGTCATACACCTGGGGCTGATGATGATGACTGGCTGAGTGGAGTTAATGACTGGATATAAGGCTGCCGACGCCCTTCTGGCCTGCGGGTGATTTCTCTGTGGACTTCTAGGAAACCAGTCTGATTCCTGCTCATCTAAAGCTAAGATTTCTGCTTTGCCTTTTTGCATTAGTGTTTTGTTTTCCTTGCTTTTCTGGATTCTGCCATTCCCTGCTGGGGTGAGCTGAATCTCCTTTTGCCTGTTGCTCTGTCTTCAGAATATTCCTGAGTACTGACATAGCTTTTTTGAAGCCTAGCGTCTTCAGGGCCTTTTTTACTGTCAGTTTGTTGGCTCTTATTTTCATAGGGGTTTTCACGGATTGCAGACAGCAGCCTTCCTGTCCTTTCCTATCTAAGCTAGCGTGGGCCCCATCTTTGCTCAGTCTATCTTTCTGTCTGTGTTTTGTTCTTTCTTCTTGCTTCACCGTCATTATATGTGGGGGGCTGCCTTTTACTTTGGGGTCTGCTCTGGGGCAGTTTAGATTTCCCTTTCTGTCTTTAGGCTATGTAGTCCTCCGGCTGTGATCGAGGGGCCTAGGACATCGTAGGAGCCCCCCACGGCTACTGCTAGTTGTGTTGATAGGTTCAGGGGTCTGCAATCCGATAGCTGCCAACTTCTCTGGTTTTCTGGACTTAGCTAGCATTTCTATTTTTGCCTCCTATGGTGACTCAATCATAACAGCAAACGCCAGTTCCAGTCTCCGCTGAACTAACAACAAAGGTTCCGTTCTACTGGGCTCCCCTGCCTGACATCATGCGGATGGTTCTGCCTCCAAAGACCGCTGAGACGATGGCTCCCCTGATTGTTCCCGCTGCAAAAGACATTGAGGCGCCGGCTCCACACTCAAGGGCTCCGGTCCTCAGGACGCTGTTAACTCTGGCAGCCGCCGACTCTGTATTGAAGAACTCACTGGACGCTGGTAAGTGGGGTGCTCTGTGATTTCTTCCCACTGTCTGGCGGGCCGGGTTCTTTCGGCTACCCTCTGTCACCATCTCCTTTCCATGCGGCCTAAGCTGTCGCAGCTGCACTTGGTATTTGCTTCTGGGTCCCACGTGTTCCAAAGGGGGTCCACCTCCAGCTGCTCCACCCATCCATTGTTGGTGAGTGGAAGGGGGTGAGGTTTTTTCCTCTTCATCTGCACCCACCAGGGACAGACCAGGGCATACTGACAGGCAGGTTTTTGGTGCCAAGAGGTGACGGCAACGCCCACGAAGGACGCGGTTTTCTTTGTTGTTTGCATCTCCACCATCTCCCGACATTCTCACCGCCGCCATCTTGGTCACAGTAGAGGTGTTAGTTTTTCTTCTCCTGTCAGTCAAGTTCAATCCAGTAGTCAAGTCCGGTGTCACAAAGTTGGTAGTAGTCAAATCCAGTGTTTCTTGCACAATTTCTTCTTAACTTACAACAACTACTTGCTCTTTCTCCTGGTCATCTTCCAGGGGCACAGCAGTTGTACACACATCTTCATCATCATTTCTTTCTGTGGGTTCTCCGCATTGCGAGGTAGTCTCATCCTGCTGACTACGCCAGATGTAAGGGAGGAGTCATGACCTTGACAATTGTCATATCCATGTCCAGTCCTTCCCCTTCAGGAAAATGTACTCTTCTCTTCTGCACACCTGCATCTCCAGAATCAGCTTCCTCCGGGCACTTCCCGAGCGATAACGGTCCCTCTTCCAGGCAACCCCCAGCAATGGAGACACAGTTCGAGTCAACTTTAACACTTTCTTCACTGAGTATTTCACACATTACATCCACAATCGGTACATGGTGACATTTGCTTGTTTCCTCATCTTTTCCTTGCTGGCTGTTACTTCTGTGCAGTACACACCCAGACCAAACTGTCCTAGACTGCTCCCCAGTTCATTCCCGGCCTAACCTCACCATGATGACAATTCCTTCTGCCTGTTTCGCCCCAAACTCGAAATCATCAGTCACCAGATTCGGTTGCCTCTGGTAAAGCACCCGGCCCGTCTGTACCGAACTTGTCAAAGTCCCAGCTTCCTTCACTTCATCTGTCCAGCCGATTACTGCCCTTAAAGCATCGTCTCAGGCGACAAGTCGCCACATTTTCCCATTTCTGTACTGGCCCACTGCTATGACACACAGTGGCAGTGGATAACGTGGGCTGCAGCGCTTGAACGTTGCGTGGCTGCCATGCCGTCTGGGCCTAGAGCCCATGTGGACACTAGGGCACCCTGGCCCCGTCTGACCTAACTTCCTACGAGGTCCCCGCTTACTACCCAGCAGCCCCTCCTACTCTTAACCCTCTATGAACGTCCTATCTGCTATGCCTATAGAGCCCACTAGTATGCACCCATCTAGTGGCCCGCAACAGAACTACACTTACTTACTAAACTAAACTCAGCACTATATGCACAATAACATAGGAGGGACAAATCTGAGGAAGGCAAGCAAGAAAGACATCACATCTCACTCCCTTACAGATGGAATGAGACATGATGTCCCAGATGTGCTTGATAGGATTCACGTCTGAGGAACGGGCAGGCCAGTCCATAGCATCAATGCCTTCATGATGCAGGAGCTGCTGACACACTTCAGCCACATGAGGCCTAGCATTGTCATGCATCAGAAGGAACCCCGGTCCCACTGCACCTGTATATGGTCTCACAAATGGTCTAAGGATTTCATGCCGGTATGTAATGCCAGTAAGGGTAACTCTGGCTAGCACATGGAGGGCTGTGCGGCCTTCCAAAGAAATGCCTTCCCACACCATTATTGATCCACTACCAAACTGGAGGATGTTGCAGGCAGCACACATTCTCCACCTGTTCCTTCTTGCACAAAGGAGGAGGTAGCCTTCTTGCTGCTGATTTGTTTCCCTCCTACTGCCCACTCCACATCTGGTGTGCTTTCCTGTCTCCTGATATCTGATCCACGCTTTGAACACTGTGCTGAGAGGCACAGCTACCCTTCTTGCCGCATTTCGCATTGATGTGCCATCCTGGATGAGCTGCACTACCTGAACAACTTCTGTGGGTTGTAGACACCACCTCATGCTATTGTACAGAACCTCTAGGGGTGAGAGCAATGACAAAATGCAAAAGTGACCAATACAATTGCGAAAAAGGATAAGAACAGAGAAATGGTCTGTGGTCACCCCCTGCAGAACCACTCCTTTATAGCGGTTTTCTTGCTAATTGCCTATAATTTCTACCTGTTGTCTGTTCCATTTGCTCAAAAGCAGGGGAAATTGATTCACAATCTGTGTTGTTTCATAACTGAACAGGTTGATTTCACAGCCGTATGATTGACTTGGAGTTACATTGTGTTGTTTAAGTGTTCCCTTTATTTTTTGAGCCATATAACTATCTACCGTTCTTATTTTCTTACATTTGTTTTTTTTTTCAGCCTAATTATGACCTCTTTGTACCATCTATAGACAGCATCCATATACCGTTACAAAATTCAAATTGGACACTTGAAATCAACCCTAGACTCTTTATTTTTTTGGTTTGTCAAGAAGTAGAGGCAAGCAGCCCGGACGCCTGCCCCAAAGGGGCTACAGGGAGGGTGCACATGACTAAGGAGGGATGCTAGGTCTGAGGGTTAGTGAAGGGTTAAGGTGTAGTGCTTTTGTGTTTGTGGGGAAGGTGTGGGTTGGAGCTATAGGGCTTATGGTGCAATGTGAGCTGGCAGGGAGTGGTCAGTTGTGGGATGGATATATAGGGCAGAACTGTGGGGGGATGGTCATTCCTTACCTTGTAGAAGTCCGGAATCGTCAGCCCCTCACATCTGGGACTTCAGCTTGAATCTTTGGATCCAGGAGATGGAATACCTCATGGCACAGATGAAGAGGATGATGGAGCAGCGCGGCCAGCAGTGGGTGAAGGAACAGCTGCAGCGATGGTCCGGTGATGGCGACGGCGGAGAAGATGGGACCCCTCTGCCTCCGAAGCGGCAGCGACGATCACGGCCTCCTGAGCACCTCAGCCCGGAGTTAAGTTTGCAGCGGAGGATGAGCCCCATTAGCAGACCTGTTGCAGAAGACATCGCGGGGCCGGAGCCAGAAGTCGAGAAGCAGGCAGCAAGGCAGCGGGGTGGTGAGTGACGTGGCCGGCCTCCCCTCCATTTCGGATCGCGTCACACAGTGATGACGCGCACGTCGCGGCCATGTTACCCGGCGTGGTCACCTGACCCGGCGCGGTCATCGGCATCGGTGGACGGCGGTCATGTGACGCGGCAAGGAGCCCTGTGGCGAGGTGGTGTGTGACATCACCGGCCTCATTTCCTTTCTCGCGGCGCTGGGGGGAAGCGGGTGGTGGCACGGTCATGTGGCCACCCTTCAGCAGCCAAGGGCCACAGGTCATGTGGTCCGGCGTCGCGTTCCCCCAGCATTGGGTGCCAGATTCAGGAGGTATTGCCTGCGGCTGGAGCGCCAACCTCCCCACCCCTGTTTGAGGCTCCGAGCCGGTAACTTTTTGCCAAGCGTTCCCGGACGGTCAGTCAGTTTGGGCGCTGGCGCTGCGGCCCAGCCGGGCTGCAGTCGTCATAGATCCATGGAGAAGATCGCAGTTGCGGTGCTCGACGCGGAGGACACGTGACGGCTGTTCCGTGGGGTTCCGCTGGGTCAGCCTAGTAAGTAAGGCTCACTTAAACCTTTATTAATGTCTAGATTATATTGGTTGGGAAGGGTGTTGCTACGTATGGTTTCGCACTAGGGTAGTAGTTGGTTTGTCACGGGGTTTCGGAACGATGCACGGCTGGTCCATGTGGCCAGCGTTCGAATCTGTGAGGGAATGGTTGCTTTTGGTCCAGGAGGCCGTTTTGTGCACTTCATGAGTGTTGGGTGGTTTTATTTTCATGCTAGTTTGTTTTCATGATAGTGGGTATATCTATAGTAAGTAAGGCTCACTAGGGCACACTTAAACCTTTATTATGTCTAGATTATATTGGTTGGGAAGGGTGTGGCTACGTATGGTTTCGCACTAGGGTGGTAGTTTTTTTGTCACGGGGGTTCGGAACTATGCACGGCTGGTCCATGTGGCCAGTATTCGAATCTGCGAGGGAATGGTTGCTTTGTGGTCCAGGAGGCCGTTTTGTGCACTTCATGAGTGTTGGGTGGTTTTTATTTTCATGCTAGTTTGTTTTCATGATAGTGGGTATATCTATAGTAAGTAAGGCTCACTAAGGCACACTTAAACCTTTATTAATGTCTAGATTATATTGGTTGGTAAGGGTGTTGCTACGTATGGTTTCGGGAGCACGAGGGTGGTTGTGTGTTTGTCTGTGGGTTTGGAAAGATGCGCGGCTGGTCCATGTGGACAGCGTTCGAATCTGTGAGGGAATGGTTGCTTTGTGGTCCAGGAGGCTGTTTTTGTGCACTTCATGAGTGTTGGGAGGTTTTCTTTAATTTTCATGCTAGTTTGCTTTTATGATAGTGGGTATATCTATAGGTGACGACATCATTTTATTTTGGTTGGTATAATTGTGCTTGCATTTTCTGGGTGTTTGTGTATGACTGGTGGTGATTCCATGGCGGATTGTGAGTAATTCAGGTGGTGATACGGATATTGGCAGAGGCAGAGCGGTAGTGGATAGCCATATCCATGCCGGTTTTATGGTTTATTGTTATAGACATGGGGTCTTTTGGCTGGAGGATTATCGCCGCGCCTAGTATTTGATAAGGGTTTGATGGTAGTTCACTGATGTGGTGAGCAGTTTTATCGCCTCGCCTAGTATTTGATAAGGGTTTGATGGTAGTTCACTGATGTGGTGAGCAGTTTTATCGCCGCGCCTAGTATTTGATAAGGGTTTGATGGTAGTTCACTGATGTGGTGTGCAGTTTTATCGCCGCGCCTAGTATTTGATAAGGGTTTGATGGTAGTTCACTGATGTGGTGAGCAGTTTTATCGCCACGCCTAGTATTTGATAAGGGTTGGATGGCAGTTCACTGACGTGGTGAGCAGTTTGGGGAGTGCACCGGGCGGCTTAATCTTTCACGTTACAGTGGGGTGTGTGCTATTGCTGGTCAGAGGTGAGGGGGTAGGTGGTCGAGTTTTCATTACGGTGTGTTTTATTTATATGCCTCGGTCCGGGTTCGGTTCTACAATAGGGGCTTTGAGTGTACTAAGGGTTTTCATGTTCACTAGGGGCATTATGGTTTGTTGCGGCAGACGTTCAGGAGAGGTCGATATGCTTGGGACGGCAGATCTTTTGGGAACCTGCCTTTCTGGCAGCAATGGATGACATTTCCCCCGGGGGGCTTGGAGTTGACCTTTTACTGGATTTGTTTTCCTGGTTAATTTCTGGGGTACGTAGATATGGCGTGGAGCTGGGGTTTTATGGTTGGTCAATGTCTGGTTGTTGAGGTCCGTGGTTTGGTTTCTGTGTGGTAGTCGGGGATTATCTGGTATTAGGGATGGTGCAATGCTTATTTTCTGTTCATGGTCCAACCTGGGACTACTACGGATTATCTGGTATTAGGGAAGGTGGTGTGCTTATTTTCTGTTTATGGTCCAACCCTTGACTACTTAGGGTTTCTTCATGCTCAGGGCGTATTTGCGGTTATCATGTGTTTGGATAAGTCAACGTGTTTGATTCACCTGGGGCCCTATGTCTAAGTCAGGTTAGGTTAACGAGTACATCGTGTCAGGTCGGGGGTCGTTATTAGGTTCCCGTGTATATCGCGCTGCTGTTTTGGGGGTTGAGTTTGGTTATTGAATACGTGGGTCTACGATCCACTGGAGGCTTTTGCATGATCTGCAGTCTTACGGTAATTTGCTGGTCGTGGCTGCCCAGGGGCAGTTTTAACAACTTTTGTACGTAAGGACTGGTGGGTTCTCACTGCGGTTCTTTAGGGTTGCCGATTGAGCTTTTGGCAGACTGTATCGGGTGGTATTTGTTACAGCCGTTGATGGCAGCTACGTAGGAGTTTATTATACAGAGTGGGTAGTTTTCGTTACGATGGGCTAGGAGGTTTATTGTGGGTGCAGCTGGTCCTACTTTGCCTTCTGGGTATACAGCTCTCCTTAGAGTCTTTTCTTTTGGGTGCCCCTGGACGGGGGGCTAGGGTGAAGTGTTGCGCAAGGATGATGCAACATTTGAGTTGGGTAACTCAGTGTGTGCTTTACTGGTCTCTGGGGTCCTGGTTGGTGAACGGTTTGTTTATCCAGCGGGTGTTGTTCCATTTGTCGGGAATCCTTTATAGAGCATGAGGCAGGACATGTTGTTTCGATGGCCGTGGGAATGGTCTCCCGCGTGGGTGTAGCCCGTCCAGCAATACATGGCTATGTCATTCATTCCGTTATGCGCACTTGTCAGGACCGGCTGGTATTATGGGGACACGGTTTGTGGTGCAGCGCTGCTGCGGGGGAGGTGTACTTTAGGTAGTGGGTGAGCAGGTTGCAACTATAACATTACTTTCATTAATGTCGGGCTGGTGGTACGCCGTGGCAGGGGAAGCTAGTGCGATGTGCATTGACTTTTAATGATTCTAAGGACCTGGTAATCGTCTGGGGCTGTGCTCCGTTTGGGGGTGTTTTTTGCGGCGCTTTAAGGCTGAGTGGTGGACAAGCATCGGGCACCGGTGAGTGCAATGTTTTGACGGATGGCCCGGGTATATGGTGTCTGGGGTTTTCGGGAGACGTGATGTGTGTCTGAGTTTTCCTGGACTTCAGGTGGTGTGGAGTCGCTTTTCTTTCTTTTTGTGAGTAGTGTCAAGTCCGCAGTTCAGCGGGGAATGGGTGCGGAGTACATCTCACTTTTGGTAAGAGGGTGGCAACAGTAGTGTTGTGATTCTGGGTTCGAAGTGCACGGGTGATGCACACAATTAATTCTTTTCCGGGTCGTGGTGATTCCGGGGTGGATTGGTTTATGTTTTCGAGTTGGGTGGATATTTTAAGATCGATGCTATCATGCAGGGTTGACGGGACCAACAGCGTTTTGGTACTGCACATGTGTGGTGGAGACTTGGTCGCTGGGGCGTCAAGGGGTTTGATCTGAGACATCGGGCCTGAATGCTGTGGTTCATTTCTTCCTGCCTGGGAGCCTTGCTCGTGTTGTTGTTCATGACTACATAGTGGGTTTTACTGGGCACGTTTTCAAGAATCTGTCGGAGGTTGGGGAACCAGTGTAGGTTCTTTTGTTACGTCAATAATGGTTGGCTTTGATTATTATCAGGTGGAGTGCAATTTTCTGCCTGGGAGCCGTGCTCGTGTTGTTGTTCATAGGGGCTCCTGTTTGGAATGACTACATAGTGGGTTTTACTGGGCACATTTTCAAGAATCTATCGGAGGTTTGGGGAACCAATGTAGGTTCTTTTGTTCACGGCAATAATGGTTGGCTTTGGTTAATTATTAGGTGAAGTGCAATTTTCGGTGGTGCCTGCAATGTTGCGGTCTCAACGAGGCAGAGGCGGCGGCTCAGGTTGGGGACTGGTCGCGCAGGCGGTGCATAGGATTGGACGATGCAGTTGGCTAGTTGCAGGTCTTGGGTGTGGCTGACCTTGTTGTACTGGTTGTTTGGTGTAGGTTGGCATTGTGAGGTCTAATGGGGATCAGTTTTGATTGGTCTTGGTACAGAAGCATTGGTTACTCGAGCCACAGAGTCGGCTCGGGTTGGGTTTTTGGTGGTGGTACTCACACGTACAAGGTGTCATACGTGCTCGCGGTGGCGGAAAGGAGAGGTGTATTTGAAGTCGGTGGATTGCACAAAGAGCGGGGGGGTGAACCCTGTGCAGGAGCGGGTTACCCCTGGTGGTGCAATGGTATACTTGGTTAAGGTGGGTCCCAGCTGTGCTGGGTCACAGCGGGACATGTTAACGTGGGACCCTGCTGTGCTGGGTCACAGCGGGGCATGTTAACGTGGGTCCCTGCTGGGCTGGGTCCCAGCAGGATATTGGTTGGGCAACACTCGGCTGGGTGTCCTCGAGCCGGTGTGGTGCGGCTGAGGGCACGTGGTGGAGCTGGTGTTGCAATCATGTACAATGGACTCTTCATTTACCCCCCCTCCTTTTGCTGGTGGTTATGTTTATGGAATAGTTCTACGTTTATGGATAAAATGTTATTGCTTGTTTGGTGTTAATAAACGGGGCTGCTGTGGCCTTTTACATCCAATGTCACGCAGTCGTGTCTTATTTAAGTTAAGAAGGGGTAAGTGTGGGTTTTGGGATGGGTCATTACAGTGAAGCCGTCAGTCAGACTTTCCTAAGTCAAGGCAAGCAGCCCGGACGCCTGCCCCAAAGGGGCTACAGGGAGGGTGCACATGACTAAGGAGGGATGCTAGGCCTGAGGGTTAGTGAAGGGTTAAGGTGTAGTGCTTTTGTGTTTGTGGGGAAGGTGTGGGTTGGAGCTATGGGGCTTATGGTGCAATGTGAGTTGGCAGGGAGTGGTCAGTTGTGGGATGGATATATAGGGCAGAACTGTGGGGGGATGGTCATTCCTTACCTTGCAGACGTCCGGAATCGTCCCGCCCTCCCGCCCTAATTTTAGGATCTTCTGGAGATCGACATGGTGAAGAGAAGAAGAGGTTTGACGTTGTCGCAGCAGTCGGTGGAAAGGAGGGGGGTATTTGAAGTCGGTGGATTGCACAAAGAGCGGGGGGGTGAACCCAGTGCAGGAGCGGGTTACCCCTGGTGGTGCAATGGTATACTTGGTTAAGGTGGGTCCCAGCTGTGCTGGGTCACAGTGGGACATGTTAACGTGGGACCCTGCTGTGCTGGGTCACAGCGGGGCATGTTAACGTGGGTCCCTGCTGGGCTGGGTCCCAGCAGGACATTGGTTGGGCAACACTCGGCTGGGTGTCCTCGAGCCGGTGTGGTGCGGCTGAGGGCGCGTGGTGGAGCTGGTGTTGCAATCATGTACAATGGACTCTTCATTTACCCCCCCTCCTTTTGCTGGTGGTTATGTTTATGGAATAGTTCTACGTTTATGGATAAAATGTTATTGCTTGTTTGGTGTTAATAAACGGGGCTGCTGTGGCCTTTTACATCCAATGTCACGCAGTCGTGTCTTATTTAAGTTAAGAAGGGGTAAGTGTGGGTTTTGGGATGGGTTATAACAGTGAAGCCGTCAGTCAGACTTTCCTAAATCATGATGTTATAAGCCACACTACATCATGAAATGGCTTATCAATCAGTTGTCTACTTACTGTGAAAAAGAAGAACTTGATAAAAAAGTGTCTGCAAGGCCTAATTCAGACTTCTCTTTTTCTCTTTTTCACTGATAGTATTTATAGTCTCTGGAGCTGTTCACATGCCCACATTTTTCTGCGTACCTTGTTTGATCACGCGTGAAATCCATATGGTAAAATAAACAAAAACATGCATGATCTTTTAAATTATTTGAAATAAATTGAGGATTTTATCTAATTTGGGACTCGCCAAAATTTCTTTTGTATGTGAAATCGATATGTTGTCCATTTTTAACATTAACATAGATCAGAAAAGCTTTGTAACTTTTTATTTTTTGCATATAAGAAAATCACTGATGATAAAAAACTGAGACACTAACAAAATACTGAGGATAATCTGACACAGGACACTGATGAAAATTGGTCCATCTTTTCACTTCCTAACTCTGTCAGTGTAATACTATTGTAGAATACGTATGTATTTGAGAGAATCGGGCCAATTTTTTCAAATGACACTGATCAAACTCTGATTCGAGTGCAAGCATAGTGTGATCCGATTCTCTCAGAACAGGAGAAGTTGGAGAAAAACTTTCTCCGTCTGCTCCATTCTGTGAGGTCAGGGAAATTGCACTGCATTCAGATGTCATCCGAGTGCAGTCCAATGTTTCCCACGGACTTGTTGACTTGCATGGCTGAATTAAATCCAAATATCGGATATGCAGCAGATATCGGATAGCTGCAAATCAGATATGTGCACGGACCATGTTCTGTGTTTTGTTGGATGTAGAGTGGGTTCTGGTAACAACTAATAGCAAGGGCTCATCAGCAGACCAATTGTAAACATGTTCACCAACTGTAGGGGCTTGTGGCGCCCTAATAAAGCCTCCTTTTACATTACTATCCGTGGACGGGGAGTACTCACTTGGCCGGTCGTTGAGGCATATGCTGGGAATCTCAGGTACTTGGTAACATGCAGCACCCTGTGCACCGTCCGGCAGCCGTTCAGCTCTACAGAACCCATGGTCCTCGCTGAGTCTTAGTGTGCCTAACACAGATGAGTGTCTGTTGACTGTCTGTGACAACCCCACAGGTTCCTGGATACCTCTTATCCTCAGAGGCATCCTCTCCGGAGGTATACCACAGGCCTCCTCTCTCTGGATCAGACTAGCCAGCACTGTTCGTGCACAAATACACAGACTCCATCTTTGGTCTCCAGACACACCCCCTAGGGTGGGGTATGTAGGTGACTGGACCCACCCATCTCTCCAATTCACCTGGAAGCCTTCCCAATGTATAGTAACCAGCAGTAGATCTGCTGAGAAAAACAAGATCAGGCTACCATCAAAGGGCCACCCACCTCTGTGATACATACCACCCACTAACCACATGGCCACTCGCCATACCACAACACCTATTGACCGTTTTTACAATGTTAACATCATGTCTTTATTCTGATTGATCTTCATTTTGACCCCATGCTTGACTCCACTAATCTCCCTGCGCAGTTTGTCACCATTTTCTTATGTGTCAGCCTGGGTGAAATCTAACCTTTGTTTTATACTGGTGCTGCTCACAAAATTAGAATACCATCAAAACGTTAATTTATTTTAGTTCTTCAATACAAAAATTGAAACTCATACAGCTCTGGCAAAAATTAAGAGACCACTTTCAAATGTTCAGTTTGTCTGATTATTCTCTTTATAGGTATATTTTTGAGTAAAATGTAAATTGTTCTCTTAGTCTATAAACTTCTGACAACAAGTCTTCAAATTTCCAAGCAATAAATTTTGTATTTTTTTCTGACAAAGAAAAATTGTCAAAATTTAAAAAAAAACAGTGTTTTCAGACCTCAAATAATGCAAAGAAAACAAGTTCATAATCATTTAGACACAACAATACTAATGTTTTAACTCAGGAAGAGTTCAGAAATCAATATTTTTTGGAATAACCATGATTTTTTAAAAACAGCTTACATGCGTCTTGGCATGCTTGCCACCAGTTTTTCACACTGCTTGTGATGCAAAAATGTAAGCAGTTCTTTGTTTGATGGCTTGTGACTATCCATCATCTTCTTGCTTACATTCCAGAGGTTTTCAATGGGGTTCAGATCTGGAGAATGGGCTGCCCATGACAGGGTTTTGATGTTGTGGTCTCTTCATTTTTGCCAGAGCTGTATATTATATAGAGTCGATACAGAGTGAAGGATTTCAAGTGTTTATTTCTGTTAATGTTGATGATTATGGCTTACAGCCAATGAAAACCCAAAAGTCATTATCTCAGTAAATTAGAAGAATTAACAAAAAACACCTGCAAAGGCTTCCTAAGCATTTAAAAAGGTCCTTAAATGGCCTGTCACACTAAGCAATATCAATATCGCTATAACGTCACTGGTTTTGTGACGTTATAGCGATATTGCTAGCGTTATCGCTATGTCTGATACTTACCTCCGACCGGCTCCTCCGCTGCTCATCGCTGATCATGCGAGAACGGCCTGGGCCGTTTCTCGTCGTCAGCTTCCTGCTGGGCTTCCTGTGGCGCCGACGAGCGACGTGTGGACGCGGGTGGGAGGACGTCAGGATCGCCTCTTCTGACAGGTAAGTAGCGATCCCCGACCGCTGCTATGTCGCTGGTGAGATCTGCCTGTGTGGCAGCTCACTAGCGACCACTTAGCGATGCACCAGCGATCCATATCGTTGTCGGGATCGCTGGTGCATCGCTAAATGTGACAGTACCTTTAGTCTGTTTCAGTAGGCTTCACAATCTTGGGGAAGACTGCTGTCATGATAGAAATCCAGAAGGCAGTCATTGACACACTCCACAAGGAGGGTCAGCCACAAAAGGTCATTGCTAAAGAAGCTGGCTGTTCACAGGGTGCTGTAGCCAAGTATATTAATGGAGAGTTGAATGGAAGGAAAAAGTGTGGTAGAAAAAGGTGCACAAGTAACTGGGATAACCGCAGCCTTGAAAGGATTGTTAAGAAAAGGCCATTCAAAAATTTGAGGGAGATTCAGAAGGAGTGGACTGCTGCTGGAGTTATTGCTTCAAGAGCCACCACACAGATGTATCCAGGACATGGGCTACAAGTGTCGCATTCCTTGTGTCAAGCCACTTATGACCAATAGAGAATGCCAGAAGCATCTTACCTGGGCCATGGAGAAAAAGAACTGGAATGTTGCTCAGTGTTCCAATTTGTTGGTTTCAGATGAAAGTAAATTTTGCACTTCATTTGGAAATCAAGGTCCCAGAGTCTGGAGGAAGAGTGGAGAGGCACTCAATAAAACCAGTTTGAGGTCTAATGTGATGTATCCACAATCACTGATGGTTTGGGGAGCCATGTCATCTGCTGTTATAGGTCCACTGTGTTTTATCAAGACTAGTCAGTGCAGCCATATACCTGGAAATTTTAGAGCACTTCATGCTTCCCTCTGCTGACAAGCTTTTTGGAGATTGATATTTCATTCTCCATCAGGATGTGGCACCTGTCCACACTGCCAAAAGTACCAATACCTGGATTGAAAACAAAAGTATCACTGTGCTTGATTGGCCAGCAAACTCGCCTCACCTTAACACCATAGAAAATCTATGGGGTATTGTCAAGAGAAAGATGAGAGACCCCAGACCCAACAATGCAGATGAGCTGAAGGCTGCTATCAAAGCAACCTGGGTTTTCATAACACCTCAGCAGTGCCACAGGCTGATCTCCTCCATGCGACGCCGCATTGATGCAGTAATTGATGCAAAAGGAGCTCCAACCAAGTATTGAGTGTATTTACTGAACATACATGTCAGTAGGCCAATATTTTGGGTTTTAAAATAATTTTTCAAGCTGTTGTTATAAAGTTGCATATTATGTTTAAACCTGCGCTAAACACAAAGTGCAAAAATAAGCAATTTAGTCTACAAAATCTTAATAAAAAACCTGTATATAAAGACAAATACCTTTTCCAGGGGTCAATAAATTATGGGTATAGAAAATTACTAGCAGCACGGCACAGAGTGATGATTCCACATCTTCAAGTGTAAGACCACATGAAAAGAGATAAAATGTTGTATTAAATATGAGAAAAAGAGGGGGAAGCACAATGCAGAGGTTTAAGGTATCTACCGTATTTTTCGGACTATAAGACGCACCGGACCATAAGACGCACCCCAATTTTCAGAAGGAAAATAGGAAAAAAAATAATAATGTGTCAAATGGGGGTCCGTCTTACAGTCCGAATTCAGCTTACTTGGGAAGGGATCCGGCACAGGTGGAGGAGTGGTCACAGGGGTCATTCAGTGGTTCAGGCTGGTGCGGTGGTGGCGGCTCTGTGCTGGGGCAGGTGGGCTGTGCTGGGGCAGGTTGGTTGTGCTGGGGCAGCTGGGGCAGCTGGGCTGGGCTGGGGCAGCTGTGCTGGGCTGGGGCAGGTGGGCTGGGGCAGCTGGGTTGGGCTGGGCTGGGGCAGCTGGGCTGTGCTGGGGCAGCTGGGCTGAGCTCGGGCAGCTGCGCTGGGGCAGGTGGGCTGTGCTGGGCTGGGGCGGCTGGGCTGGGGCAGCTGTGCTGGGCTGGGGCAGGTGGGCTCTGTGGGATGAGGGTGGCGGCGGGCTGTGCTCCGGTGCAGGGGTGGCGGCTCCACCGGCATTTCCTCGAAGCCCGGAGGCCCCCGCACATCCGTTGCTGGCTGCCGCCATGTTGCGGTGGCCTCCGGGAAGATGGCCGCCGGTCCGGGGACGGCGCATGCGCAGGTTCAGATCTTGTCCCGAGATCTCGGGAGACGAGATTCAAATCTCGGCAATGAGATCTCGTCCTCCGAGATCTCGGGACGAGATCTGAACCTGCGCATGCGCCGTCCCCGGACCGGCGGCCATCTTCCCAGCGTCCATGTTCCCAGAGGCCACCGCAACATGGCGGCAGCCAGCAACGGATGTGCGGGGGCCTTCGGGCTTCAAGGAAATGCTGGCGGAGCCCTCCACGGAGCACAGAGAGCCGCTACCCCTGCACCAGAGCACAGCCCGCTGCCACCACCGCACCACAGAGCCCCGCAGCACCAGCCATGGACAGATGTAAGTATATTGCGACAATAAGACGCACCCCCCACTTTCCCCAAAAATTTTTGGGGAAAAAAGTGCGTATTATGGTCCGAAAAATACGGTAATATTTAGCAGTCTGGAATATTAGCAGAGAAACTGCAACCATATCGTTGTTCAGTCCACAATACCTTCAGTTATAATCCAGCAAGGAGATGCGCGTTTCCAGAGACTTAGCTTATAATAGTCCATTTTTCTTCGCTATAGAAGGTAGTTCCTTGTCCAGTGGAGGCTTTGTAATATACAATGCGGAGCGCTGTCCTGGCCGGAAACAGCGCTCACTACTTTGGGAGCTGTGAGCACAGACGCCGGTAATAGAGCGGGCGCTTGCACAAGCTCGCAGGACCTGCATGACGTCACAAGCACATGACCAAGCTGGTCACATGACGCTACCCGGGAGCGGTAGGGGATGCAGTGAGAGCCACTAACCTAAGCGTTTCGGAATAGAAACGTATTCCTTCATCAGGGATGGCTTCTCACTGCTTCAATGGGTTTAAAACCCTTTGGCTCATCATGTGATGTTAATCAAAGGCAAAAAGTTCCACCTCTTTATTCAAGCCCTTTGGCTTCAGAATATCTATCTCAAAGATCCACGTGGTTTCTTCTCTGGATATCTGCTTGAGAAAGTCTCCATTGCGCCAATGCTTATGCACTATCTTAATCCCCATAACTTTTATGCCCTGTAGGGACCCAGTGTGTATTGTAGAAAAATGCTTAGATAAAGGATGCTCATCGCATTTATTTCTGATATTGCGGAGATGTTCATTAATTCTCCTGTAAGAAATGCAAAATGTGTAAGGCACTCAATTTAACAAAACAGAAATTTGTGACATCTAGTAATAATTTACTGTTTTCCATTACTGATTTTATTGCATGCAATACCCAAGGGGTTATATATGCTATAGAGTGTCCTTGCAAAAAATGTATGTAGGGAGAACAAAGCGCCCTTTGTGTAGGAGAATTAATGAACATCTCCGCAATATCAGAAATAAATGCGATGAGCATCCTTTATCTAAGCATTTTTCTACAACCCCTTTGTATACCAGACCAATGCCCAAACCCTATAACCTCCCTCTCCAACATCACTGAAGGGGAGCTTAATTGTCTCCTCTCCAAATCACACCTCAACACTTGTGCACTTGACCCCATCCCATCCCACCTCCTCCCCAACCTCACCACCACACGTATCCCATCCCTAGCCCACCTCTTAAACCTATCACTAACTTCTGGTACCTTCCCTTCTGCTTTCAAACATGCCACAATCACGTCTATCCTTAAAATGCCAATCCTCGACCCAACCACTATGTCCAGCTAACGCACCAATATCGCTGCTCCCATTCGCTTCTAAACTTCTGGAGGAGCACGTCCACACTGAAGTTTCCTCCCACCTCTCATCTAACTTGCTCTTTGACAATCTACAATCCATCACCATAATTCCACTGAGACTGCCCTGACCAAAATTACAAAAGACCTACTTACAGTCAAAGCTAATGGGCAATACTCTATACTCCTTCTTCTAGACCTGTCCTCTGCTTTTGACACAGTTGACTACTGCCTCCTACTACAGATCCTCTCCTCCTTTGGCATCAAAGACCTTGCCGTATCCTGGATCTCCTCATACCTTTCCAACCGCAAATTCAGTGTCTCCCACTCCTACACTACCTCCTCATCCCACCCTCTCTCTGTTGGAGTCCCCCAAGGCTCTGTTCTAGGACCCCTACTCTTCTCAATCAATACACTTGGCCTTGGACAACTCATAAAGTCCCATGGATACCATTACCACCTTTATGCTGATGACACTCAGATCTACCTCTCTGGCCCAGACGTCGCCTCTCTGCTGTCCAGAATCCCGGAGTGTCTATCAGCCATATCCTCCTTCTCTCATTTCCTCAAACTCAATGTGGACAAATCTGAACTCATCATCTCAATTGTAAACATGTTCACCAACTGTAGGGGCTTGTGGCGCCCTAATAAAGCCTCCTTTTACATTACTATCCGTGGACGGGGAGTACTCACTTGGCCGGTCGTTGAGGCATATGCTGGGAATCTCAGGTACTTGGTAACATGCAGCACCCTGTGCACCGTCCGGCAGCCGTTCAGCTCTACAGAACCCATGGTCCTCGCTGAGTCTTAGTGTGCCTAACACAGATGAGTGTCTGTTGACTGTCTGTGACAACCCCACAGGTTCCTGGATACCTCTTATCCTCAGAGGCATCCTCTCCGGAGGTATACCACAGGCCTCCTCTCTCTGGATCAGACTAGCCAGCACTGTTCGTGCACAAATACACAGACTCCATCTTTGGTCTCCAGACACACCCCCTAGGGTGGGGTATGTAGGTGACTGGACCCACCCATCTCTCCAATTCACCTGGAAGCCTTCCCAATGTATAGTAACCAGCAGTAGATCTGCTGAGAAAAACAAGATCAGGCTACCATCAAAGGGCCACCCACCTCTGTGATACATACCACCCACTAACCACATGGCCACTCGCCATACCACAACACCTATTGACCGTTTTTACAATGTTAACATCATGTCTTTATTCTGATTGATCTTCATTTTGACCCCATGCTTGACTCCACTAATCTCCCTGCGCAGTTTGTCACCATTTTCTTATGTGTCAGCCTGGGTGAAATCTAACCTTTGTTTTATACAGGTGCTGCTCACAAAATTAGAATACCATCAAAACGTTAATTTATTTTAGTTCTTCAATACAAAAATTGAAACTCATACAGCTCTGGCAAAAATTAAGAGACCATTTTCAAATGTTCAGTTTGTCTGATTTTTCTCTTTATAGGTATATTTTTGAGTGAAATGTAAATTGTTCTCTTAGTCTATAAACTTCTGACAACAAGTGTTCAAATTTCCAAGCAATAAATTTTGTATTTTTTTCTGACAAAGAAAAATTGTCAAAATTTAAAAAAAAACAGTGTTTTCAGACCTCAAATAATGCAAAGAAAACAAGTTCATAATCATTTAGACACAACAATACTAATGTTTTAACTCAGGAAGAGTTCAGAAATCAATATTTTTTGGAATAACCATGATTTTTTAAAAACAGCTTACATGCGTCTTGGCATGCTTGCCACCAGTTTTTCACACTGCTTGTGATGCAAAAATGTAAGCAGTTCTTTGTTTGATGGCTTGTGACTATCCATCATCTTCTTGCTTACATTCCAGAGGTTTTCAATGGGGTTCAGATCTGGAGAATGGGCTGCCCATGACAGGGTTTTGATGTTGTGGTCTCTTCATTTTTGCCAGAGCTGTATATTATATAGAGTCGATACAGAGTGAAGGATTTCAAGTGTTTATTTCTGTTAATGTTGATGATTATGGCTTACAGCCAATGAAAACCCAAAAGTCATTATCTCAGTAAATTAGAAGAATTAACAAAAAACACCTGCAAAGGCTTCCTAAGCATTTAAAAAGGTCCTTAAATGGCGTGTCACACTAAGCAATATCAATATCGCTATAACGTCCCTGGTTTTGTGACGTTATAGCGATATTGCTAGCGTTATCGCTATGTCGGATACTTACCTACGACCGGCTCCCCCGCTGCTCATCGCTGATCGTGCGAGAACGGCCTGGGCCGTTTCTCGTCGTCAGCTTCCTGCTGGGCTTCCTGTGGCGCCGACGAGCGACGTGTGGACGCGGGTGGGAGGACGTCAGGATCGCCTCTTCTGACAGGTAAGTAGCGATCCCCGACCGCTGCTATGTCGCTGGTGAGATCTGCCTGTGTGGCAGCTCACTAGCGACCACTTAGCGATGCACCAGCGATCCATATCGTTGTCGGGATCGCTGTGCATCGCTAAATGTGACAGTACTTTTAGTCTGTTTCAGTAGGCTTCACAATCTTGGGGAAGACTGCTGTCATGATAGAAATCCAGAAGGCAGTCATTGACACACTCCACAAGGAGGGTCAGCCACAAAAGGTCATTGCTAAAGAAGCTGGCTGTTCACAGGGTGCTGTAGCCAAGTATATTAATGGAGAGTTGAATGGAAGGAAAAAGTGTGGTAGAAAAAGGTGCACAAGTAACTGGGATAACCGCAGCCTTGAAAGGATTGTTAAGAAAAGGCCATTCAAAAATTTGAGGGAGATTCAGAAGGAGTGGACTGCTGCTGGAGTTATTGCTTCAAGAGCCACCACACAGATGTATCCAGGACATGGGCTACAAGTGTCGCATTCCTTGTGTCAAGCCACTTATGACCAATAGAGAATGCCAGAAGCATCTTACCTGGGCCATGGAGAAAAAGAACTGGAATGTTGCTCAGTGTTCCAATTTGTTGGTTTCAGATGAAAGTAAATTTTGCACTTCATTTGGAAATCAAGGTCCCAGAGTCTGGAGGAAGAGTGGAGAGGCACTCAATAAAACCAGTTTGAGGTCTAATGTGATGTATCCACAATCACTGATGGTTTGGGGAGCCATGTCATCTGCTGTTATAGGTCCACTGTGTTTTATCAAGACTAGTCAGTGCAGCCATATACCTGGAAATTTTAGAGCACTTCATGCTTCCCTCTGCTGACAAGCTTTTTGGAGATTGATATTTCATTCTCCATCAGGATGTGGCACCTGTCCACACTGCCAAAAGTACCAATACCTGGATTGAAAACAAAAGTATCACTGTGCTTGATTGGCCAGCAAACTCGCCTCACCTTAACACCATAGAAAATCTATGGGGTATTGTCAAGAGAAAGATGAGAGACCCCAGACCCAACAATGCAGATGAGCTGAAGGCTGCTATCAAAGCAACCTGGGTTTTCATAACACCTCAGCAGTGCCACAGGCTGATCTCCTCCATGCGACGCCGCATTGATGCAGTAATTGATGCAAAAGGAGCTCCAACCAAGTATTGAGTGTATTTACTGAACATACATGTCAGTAGGCCAATATTTTGGGTTTTAAAATAATTTTTCAAGCTGTTGTTATAAAGTTGCATATTATGTTTAAACCTGCGCTAAACACAAAGTGCAAAAATAAGCAATTTAGTCTACAAAATCTTAATAAAAAACCTGTATATAAAGACAAATACCTTTTCCAGGGGTCAATAAATTATGGGTATAGAAAATTACTAGCAGCACGGCACAGAGTGATGATTCCACATCTTCAAGTGTAAGACCACATGAAAAGAGATAAAATGTTGTATTAAATATGAGAAAAAGAGGGGGAAGCACAATGCAGAGGTTTAAGGTATCTACCGTATTTTTCGGACTATAAGACGCACCGGACCATAAGACGCACCCCAATTTTCAGAAGGAAAATAGGAAAAAAAATAATAATGTGTCAAATGGGGGTCCGTCTTACAGTCCGAATTCAGCTTACTTGGGAAGGGATCCGGCACAGGTGGAGGAGTGGTCACAGGGGTCATTCAGTGGTTCAGGCTGTTGCGGTGGTGGCGGCTCTGTGCTGGGGCAGGTGGGCTGTGCTGGGGCAGGTTGGTTGTGCTGGGGCAGCTGGGGTGTGCTGGGGCAGCTGGACTGGGCTGGGGCAGCTGTGCTGGGCTGGGGCAGGTGGGCTGGGGCAGCTGGGTTGGGCTGGGCTGGGGCAGCTGGGCTGTGCTGGGGCAGCTGGGCTGAGCTCGGGCAGCTGTGCTGGGGCAGGTGGGCTGCGCTGGGGCAGGTGGGCTGTGCTGGGCTGGGGCAGCTGGGCTGGGCTGGGGCAGCTGTGCTGGGCTGGGGCAGGTGGGCTCTGTGGGATGAGGGTGGCGGCGGGCTGTGCTCCGGTGCAGGGGTGGCGGCTCCACCGGCATTTCCTCGAAGCCCGGAGGCCCCCGCACATCCGTTGCTGGCTGCCGCCATGTTGCGGTGGCCTCCGGGAAGATGGCCGCCGGTCCGGGGACGGCGCATGCGCAGGTTCAGATCTTGTCCCGAGATCTCGGGAGACGAGATTCAAATCTCGGCAACGAGATCTCGTCCTCCGAGATCTCGGGACGAGGTCTGAACCTGCGCATGCGCCGTCCCCGGACCGGCGGCCATCTTCCCAGCGTCCATGTTCCCGGAGGCCACCGCAACATGGCGGCAGCCAGCAACGGATGTGCGGGGGCCTTCGGGCTTCAAGGAAATGCTGGCGGAGCCCTCCACGGAGCACAGAGAGCCGCTACCCCTGCACCAGAGCACAGCCCGCTGCCACCACCGCACCACAGAGCCCCGCAGCACCAGCCATGGACAGATGTAAGTATATTGCGACAATAAGACGCACCCCCCACTTTCCCCAAAAATTTTTGGGGAAAAAAGTGCGTATTATGGTCCGAAAAATACGGTAATATTTAGCAGTCTGGAATATTAGCAGAGAAACTGCAACCATATCGTTGTTCAGTCCACAATACCTTCAGTTATAATCCAGCAAGGAGATGCGCGTTTCCAGAGACTTAGCTTATAATAGTCCATTTTTCTTCGCTATAGAAGGTAGTTCCTTGTCCAGTGGAGGCTTTGTAATATACAATGCGGAGCGCTGTCCTGGCCGGAAACAGCGCTCACTACTTTGGGAGCTGTGAGCACAGACGCCGGTAATAGAGCGGGCGCTTGCACAAGCTCGCAGGACCTGCATGACGTCACAAGCACATGACCAAGCTGGTCACATGACGCTACCCGGGAGCGGTAGGGGATGCAGTGAGAGCCACTAACCTAAGCGTTTCGGAATAGAAACGTATTCCTTCATCAGGGATGGCTTCTCACTGCTTCAATGGGTTTAAAACCCTTTGGCTCATCATGTGATGTTAATCAAAGGCAAAAAGTTCCACCTCTTTATTCAAGCCCTTTGGCTTCAGAATATCTATCTCAAAGATCCACGTGGTTTCTTCTCTGGATATCTGCTTGAGAAAGTCTCCATTGCGCCAATGCTTATGCACTATCTTAATCCCCATAACTTTTATGCCCTGTAGGGACCCAGTGTGTATTGTAGAAAAATGCTTAGATAAAGGATGCTCATCGCATTTATTTCTGATATTGCGGAGATGTTCATTAATTCTCCTGTAAGAAATGCAAAATGTGTAAGGCACTCAATTTAACAAAACAGAAATTTGTGACATCTAGTAATAATTTACTGTTTTCCATTACTGATTTTATTGCATGCAATACCCAAGGGGTTATATATGCTATAGAGTGTCCTTGCAAAAAATGTATGTAGGGAGAACAAAGCGCCCTTTGTGTAGGAGAATTAATGAACATCTCCGCAATATCAGAAATAAATGCGATGAGCATCCTTTATCTAAGCATTTTTCTACAACCCCTTTGTATACCAGACCAATGCCCAAACCCTATAACCTCCCTCTCCAACATCACTGAAGGGGAGCTTAATTGTCTCCTCTCCAAATCACACCTCAACACTTGTGCACTTGACCCCATCCCATCCCACCTCCTCCCCAACCTCACCACCACACGTATCCCATCCCTAGCCCACCTCTTAAACCTATCACTAACTTCTGGTACCTTCCCTTCTGCTTTCAAACATGCCACAATCACGTCTATCCTTAAAATGCCAATCCTCGACCCAACCACTATGTCCAGCTAACGCACCAATATCGCTGCTCCCATTCGCTTCTAAACTTCTGGAGGAGCACGTCCACACTGAAGTTTCCTCCCACCTCTCATCTAACTTGCTCTTTGACAATCTACAATCCATCACCATAATTCCACTGAGACTGCCCTGACCAAAATTACAAAAGACCTACTTACAGTCAAAGCTAATGGGCAATACTCTATACTCCTTCTTCTAGACCTGTCCTCTGCTTTTGACACAGTTGACTACTGCCTCCTACTACAGATCCTCTCCTCCTTTGGCATCAAAGACCTTGCCGTATCCTGGATCTCCTCATACCTTTCCAACCGCAAATTCAGTGTCTCCCACTCCTACACTACCTCCTCATCCCACCCTCTCTCTGTTGGAGTCCCCCAAGGCTCTGTTCTAGGACCCCTACTCTTCTCAATCAATACACTTGGCCTTGGACAACTCATAAAGTCCCATGGATACCATTACCACCTTTATGCTGATGACACTCAGATCTACCTCTCTGGCCCAGACGTCGCCTCTCTGCTGTCCAGAATCCCGGTGTTTCTATCAGCCATATCCTCCTTCTCTCATTTCCTCAAACTCAATGTGGACAAATCTGAACTCATCATCTTTCCTCCATCTCACAGATCTTCCTTACCTGATCTATCTATCTATCACAATTAATGACATCATGCTTTCCCTGGTACCAGAAGTCCGCTACCTCAGACTAACTCTTGACTCTGCCCTGTCCTTCAAACCGCACATTGAAGCTCTTTCCACCTCCTGTCGCCTCCAGCTCAAAAATATCTTCAGAATCTGTAATTTCCTCGACCCTCAATCTACTAAAATGCTTGTGCATGCCCTCATCATCTCCCGCCTCGACAACTGCAGCATCCTTTATTGTGGCCTCCCCGCTAACACTCTCACACCTCTCCAGTCCATCTTAGCTCTGCTGCCCGACTAATTCATCTCTCTCCTTGCTTCTCCTCCACTTCTCCCTTCTGCAAGTCTCTTCACTGGCTTCTATTCCCTCAGTGTATCCAGTCCAAATTACTAATACTGACTTACAAGGCCATCTATAACCTGTCTCCTCCATATATCTCTGAACTAATCTCCCGATATCTTCCCTCACGTAATCTCCGGTCCTCCCAAGACCTCCTTCTTTCCTCTACACTTATTCGCTCATCACCTAATCGCCTCCAAGACTTCTCCCAAATACCCCCCATCCTCTGGAATTCTGTACCCCAACATAACCGACTATCAACCACATTTGGATCCTTCAGACGGAAACTGAAAACCCACCTCTTCAAGAAAGCTTACAGCCTGCCTCCTCAACACTACCCGAACTACCACCTCACCATCACCGGAGCTGCTGCAACCCCCCAACCTACTGTCTCCTTACCCACCATCCTGTAGAATGTAAGCCCACAAGTGCAGGGTCCTCTCCCCTCTATCAGTCTGTCATTTACATTTTGCATGCACATTAATTTACTTTTTCTGCTCAGACCCAGTTTCTCATTTGTCATTGTTAGCTTGTCTACTGTAAGTGATATCTGTAATTTGTATGTAACCCCTTCTGATTTACAGCAGCATGGAATCAGTGGTGCTATATAAATAATAATAATAATAAAATGAACACTTGAAATAGATCACTCTGTTTGTAATGACTCTATATACCGTAATATATGAGTTTAACTTTTTGTATGAAGAACTGAAATAGATTACGTTTTTGATGATATTCTAATTTTGTGAGAAGCACCTGTATATTAGCACTGGTAACTCTGGACACTCTTCTATATTGCTGTGATGTGTTTCATGGGATTATGGGACTATTTTGTGTAGTTATCAAAATATACAATGTGAAACTTCTCTAGTATCCTCTCTCTCTCTGAGGGCATTATTATGTCTTGCTGTGAGATATGTTCTTTTTTTAGATTCTGTATTAAAAGTTTTATGTTTTCATGTATTTCTCTCCCTATTGTAACTATATTTTGTTTGAGAGTGTTTTGACATCCTTCGATTACTGAAAGTGTCACTGATTTATAGCTATAATTCTTTACATTTGTTTGACACTGTTTACTATCTAAGTGCACAAAATGTCTTCCATCAGCATTGCAACATTCCAATAGCTACTTTAGAGCCATGCATATGTTAACTCCTTCCCAACATGTGATATCAAATGTAAGATGCAATGTACTGAGTAGGCACAGAAACTAAGCCAGGTCCATACAGCCAACCCCTGCCTCTAAGCAATGATTGAGGCTACGTCAATCTCTGACAGTGGCATTTTAAGTAGCACTGCCATCAAAGTTTTTATCCTATCAATAGATTGCAGTCATCACTATGCATTTTATCCGCATAGATCTGCATGCGTCATGCGTACATATATTTCACATGGTACGCATGTGTCATTTCGTGGTGTGCGGCAGGGTGCAGCGAACACAGCATGTTGCAAATATGCGCAGGTATGCACATGCGGATGAGTGCATCAAATGGAAACGCATTAGTACGCAAGTTCGATACGCATGCGTACTTCAGAATGAGCAGGTCCAGGAAATTGTTTCAACCACCCCCAAAACAAAGCTGTATATATAATAGTAAGTGTGGAAACTGCAAAGCCATTACTTTCAAGACTCTGGATCTGACAACAACACTGGCTATGTAACCTTTGAAAATGTCTGTCTCTCTCACTGCAGTCAGTACTTTGTACAAATTTTTTTTCTGTTCATTTCACATTGGTTGTCTCTAGGTGCTGGCGTCTCTCCTGGTGCTGCCGTCTGTCCTGGTGCTGCTGTCTCTCCTGGTGCTGGTGTCTGTCCTGGTGCTGCCGTCCTGGTGAGGACAACACTGTCTATGTAAGTATAGAAGCTTTGAAAATGTCTGTCTCTCTTAATATTTTTTCTGTTTCTTTTAGACTGGTTGTCTCCTGGTGCTGCCGTCTTTCCTGGTGCTTCCAGGATTGGATTAAGGTGCTTGGTGATAGACAGAAGAGTGAGTTCAACCATGTGAACACACTTATACAGGATGTCAACAAACGCCTTGACCGCCTGGAAGCTGACCTTGAGAGACCTGTGCGACATTTTTTTCTGCAATAGAGCGGGAAGTGTCGGAAAACCTTACGCCTCAATTCCAGCTCAACATCATGCAGCCCTGCCAGGCTGCTTACAGCCACGCATTGCAGCAGCAGCAGTCCCAAAGCTACAATCCACAGGCCGTAGGATATTACCAGCAGCCGAACATATACTTTACAACTCCCACAGCACCGAACTATCCTCCACCACCACCGCCTCCAGTTCACAGATCCACCATGCTGCCAACTTCATCATCCCTGCAGCCAGCAGCATCCACCATGCTCCCAAGTTCATCATCCCTGCAGCCAGTAGCATCCACCACACTCCCAAGTTCAGCACCCCTGCAGGCAGCAGCATCCACCACAATCCCAAGTTCAGCACCCCTGCAACCAGCAGCATCCACCACACGCTCCCAAGTTCAGCACCCCTGCAGCCAGCAGCATCCACCACGCTGCCCAGTCCAGCACCACACCAGAAGACTGCTACAGAGGCCACCACTCCCACTCGGCCAAGAAAACAAAGGGCAAAAAAACAGATTCCCACCAGGACGAAGTTCGGGAGGCAAAAAACCCTGCCAAATTGGACTCATCACCTCCACCCTCACCTAGCAATGTGTCTCTGTTGTCAAATGTGTCACTACCTTCCCTTGTGTCTGTCCCTTCCAGTTTGTCTAACCATTCCCTTGATTCCAGCCATGATCCAATCCTTCAATTTGTTGCCCCTTCCCCTGTAACCCCTGCCTCATCAACTACCACCCAATCCTCACAGCTCCACAACCCCAAGGTCCACCCCATCTCACCCTCAGTTAGACCCTGACCATAAACCCAATTTTTTTTTGTTAAATATAATTTTTATTTTCTTTGCACGATATCTGTGTTTTCTTTGTCTTTTTAAGTGCCGCCGCCGAAAACACACATGTGTGTATTGTATTGTTGAGGGAACTTGTAACAGGTGTTTTACTACAGGTATTTTATTTAATTCTGCAAACATTACAGGTGCATATTAACACTACAGGCACATTTTAACACTACAGGTACATTTTAATATTACAGGTACATCTTAACATTACAGGTACATTTTACTTAGCGGCTTAAACTATTTCGTCTTGCCATGCCACACGTCCATTATCAGAAACAAAGTATGCAGCAACTTATCTCTCATCTGGACAACTTCCACTGTAATTTTCAGAGCGTGATCTTGGTAATTGTCATGCCTGTCATGCTGCTTGTGCTGCATGATCCCCACTGTCATGCCTGTCATGCCGCATTGTTCCCAGTGGCGGGTCCCTGTGGGCGCTCCAGGGGTTCCTCTCGTGTGTGCACGCGCACCTCACAGTTATGCCTGTTGTGTCTGTTATGCTGCATGACTCCTGGAGCAGTGTGTACGCTCCCCTCATCCCCTGGCTGCATGCCGTGGCTGTTTGCATGTGTGCCTTTACGGTTGCTCACCGTTGCTGGTGCACACGCGCATCTCCTGGGCTGGATCCTCTTGCTGGACACTTGTGCTCTGCACCCAAGTGTGCGCTCGCCTCCATACTGCCTGCAACGGATCCTCTCTATTGTCCTGGAGGACTCGACCATGTGATCCTCTCTATGGTCCTGGAGGACCCGACCGTGTGATCCTCTCTATGGTCCTGGAGGACCCGACCATGTGATCCTCTCTATGGTACTGAAGGACCCGACCATGTGATCCTCTCTATGGTCCTGGAGGACCTGACCATGTGATCCTCTCTATGGACCTGGAGGACATGACCATGTGATTCTCTCTATGGCCCTAGAGAACATGACCATGTGATCCTCTCTATGGTCCTAGAGGACCTGATCCAGCAATCCTCTCTAGGCTTCTGGAGAACCTGACCTAGAAGTCCTCTCTATGATCCAGGAGGACCCGACCCAGAAGTCCTCCCCATGGTCCTCATCCGGAAGTCCAGGTGCTAATGCCCTATATCAGATCGCCCCTTCCTATGCTCGGGGCCTGATTATCGTGTTTGCTTCCCTGCTAGGGCTGCATGGTCCTTGCTCGGTCGCTCCCTGTATTCAGTTCCCCTGCACCCTGCCCTGTTGTGCTTCTCTGCACACGCTCTGTGCTTGTAGAATCATAGAATCATAGAATCGTAGAGTTGGAAGGGACCTCCTGGGCCATCTGGTCCAACCCCCTGCTCAAAGCAGGATTCGCTAAATCATCCCAGTCAGATGTCTGTCCAGCCTCTGTTTGAAGACTTCCATTGAAGGAGAACTCACCACTTCTCGTGGCAGCCTGTTCCACTCATTGATCACTCTAACTGTCAAAAAGTTTTTTCTAATATCTAATCTGTGTCTCCTCCCATTCAGTTTCATCCCATTGCTTCTAGTCTTTCCTTGTGCAAATGAGAATAAAGTTGATCCTTCTACAATGTGACAGCCCTTTAGATATTTGTAGACAGCTATTAAGTCTCCTCTCAGTCTTCTCTTTTGCAAACTAAACATTCCCAAATCCTGCAACCTTTCCTCATAAGACAGGGTTTGCAGACCGGTCACCATTCTGGTCGCTCTTTTCTGAACTTGCTCCAGTTTGTTGATGTCTTTTTTAAAATGTGGTGCCCAAAACTGGACACAATATTCCAGATGAGGTCTGACCAAAGAGGAGTAGAGGGAAATAATGACTTCACGTGATCTAGACTGTATGCTTCTGTTAATACATCCTAGAATTGCATTTGCCTTTTTTGCTGCTGCATCACACTGTTGACTCATATTCAGTCTGTGATCTATTAGTATACCCAAGTCTTTTTCACATGTGCTGTCACTTAGCCCTATTCCTCCCATTCTATATATGTTTTTTCCATTTTTATTGCCCAGATGTAGTACTTTGCATTTCTCCCTGTTAAAAACCATTCTGTTAGTTGCTGCCCACTTCTCCAGTTTATTTAAATCTTTTTGAATCCTCTCTCTCTCTTCTCTAGTATTAGCTATCCCTCCTAGCTTTGTGTCATCAGCAAATTTAATCAGTTTACCCTCAATTCCTTCATCTAAATCGTTGATAAAGATGTTGAACAATACAGGGCCCAGGACAGAGCCCTGTGGTACCCCACTTGAGACATTCTTCCAACTGGATGTGCAGCCATTTACGACCACTCTTTGGGTCCGATCACTAAGCCAGTTATGAATCCACCTAACAGTTGCCTTGTCCATTCCATACTTAATCATTTTTTCAATAAGGATTGTATGAGAGACTTTGTCAAATGCTTTGCTGAAGTCAAGATATACTATATCTACAGCATTTCCTTGATCCACCCAATCAGTGATACCGTCATAGAAGGAAATTAAGTTAGTCTGACATGACTTATTAGTTACAAACCCATGCTGACTCTGTTTAATCACTTCATTCTTATCCAGGTATTGACATACATGTTGTTTAATAATTTGTTCAAAGATCTTTCCTGGTATAGAAGTCAGACTCACCGGCCTATAGTTACCTGGGTCCACCTTCTTCCCCTTTTTGAAGATAGGAACAACATTTGCTCTTCTCCAGTCTTCTGGCACTTCTCCTGTTCTCCAAGAATTTTCAAAGATTATAGAGAGGGGTTCAAAAATTTCTTCTGCTATCTCCTTCAGTACTCTGGGGTGTAATTCATCTGGACCTGGAGACTTGAATTCATTTAGGCTAGCTAAGTGTTTCCTCACTATCTTTCTGTTTATAGATATCCTGGATTCTTCTATTCCCTTAATAGGACAGTGAATAACAGTTGATGTTACATTTCCTTTCTGAGAGAAAACAGATGCAAAATAGGAATTTAAAAGTTCAGCCTTCTCAACATCCTGTCTTACCATTTCATCATTTTCATCCTGTAAAAATCCTATAGCATCTTTGACTTTTCTTTTACTTTTGACATATCCCCAAAATCCTTTATTATTGCTTTTGACATCTCTTGCAAGCCTCAATTCATTTTCAGCTTTAGTTAATCTGATTTGTGCCCTGCAGGTTCTGCAGACAGCATTATATTCTTCTTTAGATATGCCTCCCTCTTTCCATTTTATAAACATTTTTTTCTTCCTTTTTAGCATGTGCTTAAGTTCTGTGTTCATCCATCCTGGTTTCCTTAACTGCTTCCTATTCTTCCCTCTTTTCGGAATTGTTAACAACTGTGCTTTGAGAATTTCATTTTTCAAGATTTCCCATCCTTCCTGGACATTTTTGTCTTTAAGGATATCCAGCCATTGGATCCCTCCAATTCTCTTTCTGAATCCCTTAAAATCTGCCTTTCTGAAATCTAACCTTGATGTCTGAGTCTTCACAGGTCTTCCGCCTCTAGTTATCCAAAATTCTAAAATAGCATGGTCGCTACCTCCTAGGGTCCCAGCCACTTTTACCTCCTCAACCATTTCCTCCCTGTTTATAAGGATTAGATCCAAGGTAGCAGTTCCCCTTGTTTTCTCCCTTACCTTTTGGAAGATAAAGTTGTCAGCAAGAGAGGATAAGAATTTCCTTGACCTGTTAGTTTTGCCTGAGAGAGATTCCCAACAAATGTCTGGATAGTTGAAATCTCCCATGACAACTATGTCATATTTTTTGGAGAACTTGGCCATTTGATGCATAAAGAGTTCATCCATAGCTTCAGCTTGCACAGGCGGCCTGTAGTAAATGCCTACAATGGTGTCCTTTCCATTGTTCTGTCCTTGTATTCTTACCCAAACAGTTTCCACAGAACTCCCAGTCTCTGAAGCTTCAATCTCTGTGCAGATATACGCGTTTCTAACATACAATGCGACACCCCCTCCTCGTTTATCAAGTCTGTTTCTTGCAAATAAGTTGTATCCTTCTAGTCTTGTATTCCAATCATGTGTATTGTCCCACCAAGTTTCAGTGATTCCAATGACATCATATTTCTTTTCCTGTGTTAGTAGTTCCAATTCTCCTTGTTTGTTGCCCATGCTTTGTGCATTAGTATAGAAACATTTTAGTTTGTGATTGGTTTCTCTTTCTCCAATATTTTTATTAATTAGATTCTTTCGTCTTTGTTCTTCCTTTCCACTTCTAATAGCAGAGTTCTCAATAGCATTTGTCAGGTGTATGGCTTTTTCTGGTCTTTTGCTTCCCTTCCCATGTTGTTCTAGTTTAAAGCTCTCCTTACAAGTGTAGCAAGGTGACTTCCAAATACATGTTTTCCAGTCTTCGTAAGGTGCACCCCATCTCTAGCAAGTAGTCCATCGTATAAGTAGTTCACTCCGTGATCCAGAAATCCAAATCGTTGCTGACGGCACCATCGACGTAGCCAGTTATTCACCTGCAGAATCTTATTCCACCTCCTTGTTCCATGGCCATCCACTGGGAGGATGGAAGAGAAGACCACCTGCGCTCCCAGTTCTTTCACTTTCTTGCCTAAGTCTTCAAAGTCTCTGCAGATGGTTTCCAGGTCGTTTCTTGCAGTGTCATTTGTCCCCACATGTAGTAGCAGGAATGGGTAGTCATCTGTAGGTCTGAAGAGTCCTGATATCCTGTCAGACACATCTTTAATTTTTGCACCTGGAAGACAACACATTTCTCTTGAAGTTATATCCGGTCTGCAGATAGCGGCCTCAGTTCCTCTCAACAGGGAATCCCCCATGACCACCACTCTCCGTTTCTTCTTCACAACATTTTTCTTTCTCCATCCAGGAGGACTCTGAAGGCGTACAAGGTTGCTGCTTGTTGGCAAAGTCTTATCCTGATGTATTTCTTCATTGTTTTCCTGCGTGAGAGCCTGGTACTGGTTTCTGAGCAGTATGGGTGCTGACTGCCTCCTGATCCTCCTGCTTCTCTGGGTCACATGTCTCCATTCCTCTGTTTCTTCAGGTGCACTTCGAATTTCTTCTCTTTCTGTAACATGAAGAGATAATTCTGCTCTGTCCAAGAACTCTTCACCTTCCTTAATGATCTTCAACGTAGCTAACCTCTCTTCGAGATTTTGCAACTTTTCCTCCAACAGGGACACAAGCTTGCATTTGTGGCATGTGAAGTTTGGCTTTTCCACTGGTAAGTCTGTGAACATGTAGCAAGAAATGCAGCTCACCAAATGGCTCCTGGCCTCTTCCATCTTGAGATTTCTTAAAAACGATGAAAGATGAGCCCAGATTTGCGCGCCGATAGGCGCGCGGTTTTTCCGATTTCCTCTTTTCAGCTGCAACGGCCAAAACCCAGTGATCGTTGAGCTCGCGGAGACTCTTCACTTATCCCAGAAGGCACTGGGAATATGCAAATGATCTCCTCAAGACTCTTCCCCTGGTTTTCCGATTTCCTCTTTTCAGCTGCAACGGCCAAAACCCAGTGATCGTTGAGCTCGCGGAGACTCTTCACTTATCCCAGAAGGCACTGGGAATATGCAAATGATCTCCTCAAGACTCTTCCCCTGGTTTTCCGATTTCCTCTTTTCAGCTGCAACGGCCAAAACCCAGTGATCGTTGAGCTCGCGGAGACTCTTCACTTATCCCAGAAGGCACTGGGAATATGCAAATGATCTCCTCAAGACTCTTCCCCTGGTTCCCCTGTCTATTGTCCTGTGCCATGTCTTGTGCTGTCTTTTGTGCCATGTCTTCTCTTTGCTATTCTTAGTCTTGTTGTATTCTCTATGTTCTCTGTCTTTGCCCGCCTCTGGGCCCTAGCATATGTTCCGCTTCTTTCCCTTGTACCCGGCTCTGTGCTTTAGCCTACGTTCCACTCTCTAGTTTTTCCGCTTTCTGGCCTTGTACTTTGTGCTCCTAGCGCTCTTCCTGACTAGTTTCGTTTTTGGTGCGCACTTGCACATTCTCCTTTCGTACCAGGCTTCGCCGTGCCATCTTGCACGCGTCTTAGTTCTGTACCTTTGCCTAGCCCTGCCTTGTGGCTGCGTGCCTCTTGCACGTGCCTGGTCGTACCCGTGCCCGCTTGTCTGTGCCTCAGCTGTGCTGTCTCAGTCATGCCCTCCTGTCTGTGCCTCAGTTGGTACCGCCTACCGGTGCCCCAGTCATGTTTTCCGTGCTCCCTTGCACCCGCGCTGTTTCTCGCACTGTGCGTTTTCATACTTAAATTTAGCACAAGTCTTTTGCTATCTTTGCTCTGCCCTGAACCTTGTCTCTCTGTCTTGTTCTGAGTTCTATGACCTGTCTTTAACCCTTATGTCTTTTCTGAACCCGGCTCTGGGCTCTAGCATATGCTCCGCTTCTCTTTTCTGTACCCGGCTCTGTGCTACTGCCTACGTTCCGCTCTCTGTCTTGAACCCTGACCTTGGCGTGCCCCTCTGCATGCGCAGGACCTTGTCCTGAACCTCAAAGCCTGGCGTGTTCCTTAGCACTCGCAGGACCTGACGTGAACCATGTACCCTGGCGTGCCACCTAGCACGGCCAGGACCATTCTTTGTACTGTGTCCCTGGTGTGCCTCTAGCATGCACAGGACCTTGAATCTTGAATCCTGGCGGCTCCTCTAGCGTGCCCAGGACCTTGGACCTTGAACCCTGGCGTGACTCCTAAGCATGCACCATGCCTAGGATCTTGAACCCTGGCGTGTTCCCTAAACACGCACCATGCCTAATATCTTGATCCTGGTGTTTCCCTAAACACAAACCATGCCTTGAAACTCAGACCTTGTCGTGCCCATTGGCACGTTATCACCTCTGTGTCTTCGTGATTGCGTCTTGCACCTGATGGAACCCTGTGACCACACTTTGCACATCCTAGAACCCTGTCTAGTACATGGTGTGCCCCTCACGCACCATTGTCATGTACCTGTGTACCTGGCGTGCCCTCCGCATGCACCCGTCTCAGTCATGTCTTTTGTGAGCTGGCAACCTGGTCTCAGCAGTCATGGTGGCTCAATCCCTTGGGCTTGCCCCTGACACTCCCTGTATAGGGGGTGGTCCTCACTAGGCCAGCTTGCCCCAGGTGAGTGGGTTCCACGACCCAAAGGGTCCACTCCAAGAGTTACGTCTCGTCTCACCACGAGATGTCTAAACCCCTAACAATAATCATGCAATGTAACAGGTTCCTCAGATTCTAAGTTGGGTCGCTCTTTTGCCAGGATGAAATTGTGCATAACAACACACGCTTTCACAACCTCATCAATTGTCTCAGTTTTTAGATTTATGGCTTTTCCCAAAATGTGCCATTTAGATACCAGCAAGCCAAAGACACACTCCACAGTTCTTCATGCCCTTGTCAGTCAGTAGTTGAAAATCCGTTTGCCGTGATTCAAGTCCCTAGTTGAGTAAGGTTTTATGAGGTTGGCACACATTTGAAAGGCCTCATCCTCAATCACAACAAACGACATTGGCGGACCTTCAGTGTTGGGAAGAGATTGTGGCTGTGGAAAATTGAAATTATTATGATACAAACGTTGGCCCATGTCATAGTTTTTGAAAGTCTAAGAGTCATTTCCTCGTTCAAATGAGCCAACGTCCACGGCGTCAAATCGACATTCAGCATCTGCAATCGCCATAAGAACAAAGAAATCTACCTCTCTGGACCCGATATCGCGTCTTTACTAACCAATATCCCACAATGTCTGTCCGCTATTAACATGGATAAAACAGAAGTCATCATCTTTCCCCTATGCCACTCAACCCCCTAAAATAGACCTATCCATCAAAGTCAGTGGGTGCTCACTCTCCCCAGTCCTGCAAGCTCATTGCCTTGTGGTTATCCTTGACTCTGATCTCTCCTTCAAACCACATATTCAAGATCTCTCCACTTCCTGCTGACTTCAGCTCAAAAATATTTTGCGGATCTGCACATTCCATAATCAAGAATCTGCAAGAACACTTGTGCATGCCCTCATCATCTCCCGTTTTGACTACTGCAACCACCTTATTTGTGCCTCCCCTTTTAACACTCTCACACCCCTCCAAGCTATCCTGAACTCTGTAGCCTGACTAATCCACCTGTCCCCCCTCAATTCCCCTGCCTTTTCTCTCTGTCAATCCCTTCACTGGCTCCCCATTGCCCAGAGACTCTAGTTCAAAACCCTAACTTTGGCATCCAAAGCCATCCACAACCTGTTTCCTCCATACATCTGTGGCCTAGTCTCCTAGTACTTACCTGCTCGCAACCTCTGATCCTTACGATCTCCTTCTCTACTCCCCTCTTATCCGCTCTTCCCACAATCGCATAGGAGGGTTCTCCTGTGCATCCCCACTACTCTAGAACACTCTAACCAAACAAATTAAACTCTCACGTATCGTTGAAACCTTCAAAAGGAATCTCAAGACCCACCTCTTCCGACAATCCTACAACTTAAAGTAATTATCGCTTCATTATAACGCTGCATGACCACCTTTACCTTCACCAACCATATCTTTACTCATCCCCTATAGATTGTGAGCCATCACGCGCAGGGTCTTCTCTCCTGTACCAGTCGGTGAATTGTATTGTTTAACATTATTGTACTTGTTTTTGATTATATATACCCCTTTAGACTTGTAAAGCGCCACGGAATAAATGGCGCGACAATATTAGATAATAATATTAATAATTGGCTCTCTGCAATCATGTTGCACGTGAAACGATGGCCATGTGAAACAGCGTGCCCCTCAAACTGCACGGCGTAAATGTCCCTATCAGAGACAGTGGCAGTTAAGGGAGCAATTTGAGCTCAACTCCAGACCTACAGTACTTGACCTCCTTTTAGTATTTTCCACAATTTTTTGTATTGGTCTGCCATGTTAGAGCATTTTATCTCCCAACATGCTATTTCCCCATGAAGATTATACAGCTCTACTGTATGCTTGGCCATGATCAACCCTAAGTAATTGGAGTAATGTGCATAAATCTCATATTTGCTCCTCCCTTTCCTCTCACATGATTTTATATTATTTAGTCGTAATGCCGCATGAATAGCTGGCCTGTTACAGAACCAGCTTGCTCTGTATCCCGCTTTACCTCAGGCAGTGCTTTATAAACTGATTAGACAATTTCCTTCTCAAACTTTGAGGGAACACAGTGACAGTCTTGGAATGAAAATATCCTGTTCATTGGGTTTTGGAGAGTTAAAATCAAGGTGACTGACTGAGAAAAGTAGCTGGAACTACCAACACGAACAGGTCTCTTTGAAAGCCCTAAGGAACCTAATGAAAAAGAAAACGCAGTAATTTATAACATGTTACTGATATGTATGATAACACTATTAATTATACAGTATGTTTCGTGTCCATATAAAGGCTAATATGTTTTTAGGTTTCACCTTTTTCCTATATACATGAACACAACTTTTTGGTTTGTTCTAAAAGAACCTTACAATATAAATATATGGTAAGTGGTTAGCAAACCTGGAACATTATTTGTTCTGCTTTTCCCTTGGATGTAAACTTGCAAATGTTTTACAGAATATGATGTAATTCCTTTGGTCCATAAGAGGTCATATATTACATGTGATATAAGGTTCTCTGTGTGCGCATTGAGATGTTAATCCTTTGTTGCATTTATATCCTCCAATAAATCTGTGCTGTGTTTTATGATTATTTGGAGCTGGACATCCGCCAGTATTTATGCAATAGAAATCGTCAACCATTATGACATTGTGAAATTGTGATGGACATGTTTGTGAACGACTTAGTGGCACTTTGACAATTTGAGACAGTTAAATTGTCATGCATGATATTTTTGTTTGTCAACATGAGGACTACTTGCGCTTTTTATGTTCCATGCTCGGTCCATCTCTGTAATGAAATAACATGTACTATATGTAGAATGTAAGTGGTCATTACAAAGTAGATACGGTAAGTGCATGATGTAAAACAAGCTGTACCACTCAGTGCCCAATGATAACATCCGAATTCCACACATAAGTACACCTTCCACCCTAGGCAGCAGAGACTATCCCAGGATTAATTGTATACTTTGCTTTGGTCTTTTAAGTGGCTTGTAACCATGAGTTCACAAATTTGTAGATATTCATGTGGGCTGTGTCTGCCTCCATCTACTGCATGACAGAGAAGCCTTTGTTATCACAGACCAATATATACATATTGCACACATACCATAAACTTCAACTCTGAGCTCCACTGCCCTGTGTGTCCAAAAATCTTGTGATTTACGAAATTTCCTAGGAAGTTTCTGTGTGCAATAAATACACAAAATTGTAAGAATACATTTCTGTACCACCACAAAAATGTTATCCATTACTGTTTATTCTACAACCAACTTTGCTTTTCAATCACTTTAAACTATCCTATTGTTATATCTAAGGCCTAACAAGTAATCTTAAGGCCCTATAGCAAAACTCCTCATAAAGGACCATTTCTGTTCATAATGAATTATTTGACTATATATACGTCGATCGGTGATACTTTATCGGCCCGTTTACATGGGATGACACAACTATGGGTCAGTATGATAGTTCTGTCCCTATACTATTCTTGTTGTGAACAGCATATCCTGTGGTTACATAGGGGGGTAATGCTGCTGACAGCGATGAATTAGGTGATGTTCCCAGTTGAAAATCCACGCGGATTTGATGCATTTTTTATGCAGATTTTCATGCGGATTTGTATGTGTTTTTGTAAGCTAAATAAAGATAGATTATTTAGCAAGAAAAAAAGAATTGTGATGACATTTCCTTGTCCAACCTTTTCTTTTACATTCATGTTCAAATATAATGTTTACACACACAAAACAAATATAGTGAAAATTTTATATATATATATATATATATATATATATATATATATATATAGACAGCTGTGGGCTTATATTAATAGCCTGAGAAGGGGCCATGTATATTGACACCCCCAGGCAAAAACATCAGCCGCCCCAGAATCGGCGCATCTTATACATGCGCCAATTCTGGCACTTAGCCTTGCTCTTCCCACTTGCCCTGTAGCGGTGGCAAGTGGGGAAATATTTGTGGGGTTGATGTCACCTTTGTATTGTCCGGTGACATCAAGCCCATTGCTTAGTAATGGAGAAGCGTCTATAAGACACCTATCCATTACTAATCCTAATAGTTATATGGTCAATAAAGACTCAGCCAGAATAAAGTCTTTTATTAATCTTAATTAACCATGCTTACTGCATCGCTTAATCCCTCGACCTCCTGCAACAAAAATAAAATAATAAACCAACATAAATACTCCCTGTGCAATGTAGTCCATTTAATAAGGAGTGTCCCACAACGATCTCACATGTAGAACAGTCACATCGGGAGATGTGACTCTTGTACCCGGCCTCCGGTCATACACTGACAGGAGATAATCATTCCTGCAGTGCATCACTGAGCGTTCATTGGAGTTCGTGCTCTCACTTTACGGCACCGCAGTGTGAGAATTTTTTTGTTTTATAATTCAACACAGTCGCCGGATGATGGGACTATGTGACAGCAGACATAGCCGGGTGGGAGTAGTAGCCCCATGAGACGATGCCTGACTACACAGGCAGGCACCCACAGATAGACACCCATACATACCTACACACAACCGCTCACACACCTGCAGACACCCGCACACACAGATCCGCGCACACACAGACACACGCAGACACCAGCACACACACACAGATACACACAGACACCCGCAGACAGACACGCACATATTCTCATTTCACACATAGTCTCCGCTCACACACTCTTCCTTCCTTTCTACAGTGTTTTTGGCACGCAACTCTGCAGCAAGTCCGCAAACCTTTTTACACCTGCGGTTTTGCTGTGGATGTGACTGACTCAATGGAAGTCAGTGGGTGTAGAAACGCTGCAGATCTGCAAAAAGAATTGACATGCCGGCGGAAAATAAAGCGCTGCCAATCCGTGCGGAATTTTCCGCAGCATGTGCACACCAATTCTGGATTCCCATTGATTAACATTGCTTGGGCAATACATTGCGGATTTGGTGCAATTCCGCGTGGTAAAAAAGCAGCGGATCCGCAAAAAAATCTGCATTGTGTGCACATAGCATTAATGTTGTCAAAGCCAAAGACTAGGAATTATCAAAAACAAAGCTTTGTTTAAAATTTGACATATCAACAAGAGGCAAAAAATGAAGCCTCAAAAATGCATTCTAAAAGCATGTAAAAAAAAGCAATGGAAAAATGCAAGCAACGTAATTTAATAAATAAGTGAGGAAAATCAATAAGGCCGGATTCACACTAAACGTATGAAAAATTGATCCGAGTCGCACGAGTGTTCTCCCTATGGTAATCTGTGTGTAATGCGTTTGCAATGTGATGATGCGATTTTCTCTCAGCCATGTATCCGTATGACATGGCTTTACATTTCTCACTGATTTTCCCCATTAAATTAAATGGCTCAATGGTCAGAAATTAATCAAAACCTAATTAAGGAGCCTATATATTGACATATGGGGTGTCAGCGTACTCATGACAAATTGAACAACAACTTTTGGGGTCCAATTTCTCCTGTTACCCTTGGGAAAATAAAAAAATTGGGGACTAATTGATCATGTTTGTGGAAAAAATAAGATTTTTTTATTTTCATGCCCAGGCATTATAAACTTCTGTGAAGCCCTTGGGGGTTCAAAGTGCTCACCACACATCTAGATAAGTTCCTTAGGGGGTCTCATTTCCAAAATGGGGTCATTTGTGGGGGTTTCCACTGTTTAGGTACATTAGGGGCTCTCCAAAGGCAACATGACACCCGCAGACCATTCCATCAAAGTCTGCATTCCAAAATGTCACTATTTCCCTTCCGAGCCCTGACGTGTGTCCATACAGTAGTTTTCTCCCACATATTTGGTGTCAGCGTACTCATGACAAATTGGATAACAACTTTTGGGGTCCAATTTCTCCTGTTACCCTTGGGAAAATGAAAAAATTGGGGACTAATTGATCATGTTTGTGGAAAAAATACGATTTTTTTATTTTCATGCCCGGGCATTATAAACTTCTGTGAAGACTTTGGGGGTTCAAAGTGCTCACCACACATCTAGATAAGTTCCTTAGGGGGTCTCGTTTCCAAAATGGGGTCATTTGTGGGGGGTTTCCACTGTTTAGGTACATTAGGGGCTCTCCAAAGGCAACATGACACCCGCAGAACATTCCCTCAAAGTCTACATTCCAAAACGTCACTACTTCCCTTCCGAGCCCCGACGTGTGTCCATACAGTAGTTTTCTCCCACATATGGGGCGTCAGCGTACTCAGGACAAATTGGACAACAACTTTTGAGGTTCATTTTCTCCTGTTACCCTTGGGAAAATAAAAAAATTGGCGACTAATTGATCATGTTTGTGGAAAAAATATGAATTTTTTATTTTCACGCCCGGGCGTTATAAACTTCTGTGAAGCACTGGGGGGTTCAAAGTGCTCACCACACATCTAGATAAGTTCCTTGGGGGGTCTAGTTTACAAAATGGTGTCATTTGTGGGGGGTTTCCACTGTTTAGGTACATCAGGGGTTTTCCAATCGCGACATGGTGTCCGATCTCAATTCCAGCCAAAAAGTCAAATGGCGCTGCTTCCCTTCCGAGCTCTGCCATGCGCCCAAATAGTGGTTTACCCCCACATGTGGGGTATCAGCGTACTCAGGTCAAATTGCACAATAACTTTTAGGGTCCTGTTACCCTTGGAAAAATAAGAATTGAGGGTGAAAAGATCATTTTCGTGGAAAAAATATGATTTTTTAATTGTACGGCTTTATGTTATAAACTTCTGTGAAGCCTTTGGGGGTTCAAAGTTCTCACCACACATCTAGATAAGTTCCTTAGGGGGTCTAGTTTCCAAAATGGTGTCATTTGTGGGGGGTTTCCACTGTTTTGGTACATCAGGGGTTTTCCAATCGCGACATGGTGTCCGATCTCAATTCCAGCCAAAAACGTCAAATGGCGCTGCTTCCCTTCCGAGCTCTGCCATGCGCCCAAATAGTGGTTTATACCCACATGTGGGGTATCAGCGTACTCAGGACAAATTGCACAATAACTTTTATTGTCCTGTTACCTTTGGAAAAATAAGAATTGAGGGTGAAAAGATCATTTTTGTGGAAAAAATATGATTTTTTAATTGTACGGCTGTATGTTATAAACTTCTGTGAAGCCTTTGGGGGTTCAAAGTTCTCACCACACATCTAGATAAGTTCCTTCAGGGGTCTAGTTTCCAAAATGGTGTCATTTGTGGGGGGTTTCCACTGTTTTGGTACATCAGGGGTTTTCCAATCGCGACATGATGTCCGATCTCAATTCCAGCCAAAAACGTCAAATGGCGCTGCTTCCCTTCCGAGCTCTGCCATGCGCCCAAATAGTGGTTTACCCCCACATGTGGGGTATCATCGTACTCAGGACAAATTGCACAATAACTGTTAGGATCCTGTTACCCTTGGGAAAATAAAAATTGGGGTGAAAAGATCATTTTTGTGGAAAAAATATGATTTTTTAATTGTACCGCTGTACGTTATAAACTTCTGTAAAGCCCTTGTGGGTTCAAAGTTCTCACCACATATCTAGATAAGTTCCTTGGGGGGTCTAGTTTCCAAAATGGGGTCACTTGTAGGGGGTTTCCACTGTTTAGGTACATCAGGGACTCTCCCAACGTGACATGGCGTCCGATCTGAATTCCAGCCAATTTTGCATTGAAAAAGTCAAACGGCGCTCCTTCCATTCTGAGCTCTGCCATGCGCCGAAACAGTCGTTCCCCCCCACATATCAGGTATCAGCGTACTCAGGACAAATTGCACAATAACTTTTGCAGTCCAATTTCTCCTGTTACCCTTGGTAAAATAAAAAAAATTGAACCTGAAGTATTTTTTTTGTGAAAAAAAGTTAGATGTTCATTTTTTTTTAAATATTCAAAAAAAATTCCTGTGACGCACCTAAAGGGTTAATAAACTTCTTGAATGTGGTTTTGAGCACCTTAAGGGGTGCAGTTTTTAGAATGGTGTCACTTTTGGGTATTTTCTATCATATAGACCCCTCAAAGTGACCTCAGATGTGATGTGGTCCTAAAAATAAAATGGTGTTGTAAAAATGAGAAATCGCTGGTCAACTTTTAACCCTTATAACTTCCTAACAAAAAAAAATTTTGGTTCCAAAATTGTGCTGATGTAAAGTAAACATGTGGGAAATGTTAGTTATCAAGTTTTTTGCGTGCTGTATCTCTGTGATTTAAGGGCATAAAAATTCAAAGTTGGAAAATTGCGAAATTTTCAACATTTTTGCCAAATTTCCGTTTTTCTCACAAATAAACGCAAGTTATTTGAATTAAATTTTACCACTATGTCAGAATCACTGGGATTCATGGAAGCGTTCCAGAGTTATGACCTCATAAAGGTACAGTGGTCAGAATTGTAAAAATTGGCCCGGTCAGGAACGTGCAAACCACCCTTGGGGGTGAAGGGGTTAAACACAACTGAGCAGGTTCTTTTATCTTGGGTCTTGTCTCAACGTTTTGGGGAGCCTTACCCAGTGATTGTTGATCTCAGGAGGCGGAGATGAATGTGGGCACATCTGCTTTTGAGGCGACGACTGACTAAAGGACATTTCCACTGACTGTATGGCGCTCTACGCAGCCATCCGGACAGGTTTTATCAGTATTGTCGGATGAGCATCTCTACATTTGACCTTCTTTTTGAGGCAGTGCGACCTATCCTAACCTTTAAGGACACAAAGATGCACAAATGTATTTCGGCAGAGGAGCACCTTTTACTTACATTACGGTATGTATTCATCCTTTATTTGTGGTATATTAAATGTAATTATCTTTTTAAAAAACCCGCTCCAGCCATATGTTTTTTCTAAATATTGTGTGAATGTTTACGGCTTCTTTACTTCAATTACTTAACCACATTTTGTCTTCATCAATCCCTGATGTTTGACAAAATGAACTGTTCCTTAGCATGTAATAGTGTTGTATATTGTTGACCCAAGACTTAGTTTGCTATGTTACGCACTTTTATGACTACACTGTTAATCTTATGCGTTGAGAAGTTTTGTTTTACAGAATTTGTGTTTGTTTATTGTTAATTTTAGATTTCTATCCACCTGTCTCTCCTATGCAGCACTTCATTTGGAGTTTCTGGTTGGAAAATCGACCATCTCTGTCATTGTACGTTCCACTTGTACCGAAATATGGGCCCGCCTTCATAATTCTGTTCTGCCGAGGCCTAAACAAGGAGATTGGCTGTGGATTGCCAGTGACTTTGAGCAAACATGGCAGTTCCCCAACTGCGTAGGATCCCATGTTCGTAAGATGCCAAACCCAGGGTCCCAATATTACAATTATAAGCAATTTTTTTCTGTAGTGCTGTTGGCCCTGGTCGACAGCACATGCAGTTTTATAATTGTCGATATTGGGGCCTATGGAAGAACTGGAGACTCCAGAGTCCTTCATGCGTCCATAATGGGTTGGCGGAAGTGACATAATGATTTGGACATCCCACCCCCATGTGTACTACCGGGTTCATGTTTGGAAGTGGTTCCTTATGTTATGGTTGCTGATGAGGCATTTTAATTGAGTTGCAATGTAATGAGGCCATATCCACGGAGAGGCCGAATCTTTAATTATCTGCTATCCTGCACACAATGTTTGTGGAGTGCGCCTTTGGAATCCTCTGTGAAAAATGGAGGGTCCTGATGTCAGCCATACAACTAAGTGAAGCAAATGTCAATGCTGTCATTAAAGCCTGTGTCATCCTTCACAATTTCACGAGGATACATGAATGTCCATTAAATGATGCTGATGATGGAGACTATGGAAATAATGGCAGAGGTCCAACAGATGTTGCCAATCCACGTCGTCAGCCCTCTGGTTTTAAAGTGTGGGACATATTAACAAATTATTTTCTATGACCAGAGGGATATACTCCATGGCAAGACTATGCTGTGTCTATGTTATAATAACCCTTATTTAATTCTATTCAATAAAACACTGTTATGGATCAAAGTGTGTGAAGACAATTTATGAGTTGAAATACACCCTGTATATCGTAAGCCTCGACTATATATTTGTAAAAAGCAAAATCACACATTCACATAACAGGTTTATTTTTTACAACTGTATTTTAAAAAAACTTTCAAACCATTTTGCAACTTAGGATAATATGCCATGGAAACATGAAGCAATAATAATAATAAATTTTATTTTTATACCATTAAAAGACACTTTTTTACAAATTCTGATACAGAAGTGGAGGTGATGACGGCACCACAGCCTGACATGTTTGTTGATTTAGGTTTGCTACATGATTGGGCCCCTGAGAGGTGGATGAGGCTGGATTCTGGGCCAAAGGAGCGCCCTGTTGTGGTGCATGGTATTGGCCTCTTGGGTAATGGTATCCATACTCATGTGGATTTGTGTTTGACATTTGACTAAAACCCCCAGAATGGCCATGTCGAACATATCCATGTTGAGACCACTCTCTACAGTGGGTATGTTCAAGTGGCCATATTGGGCAGGTGCAGCTGGATTTGAGAAGTGCGCATGTGGTTGGCGGTGTTAGTATGGGGTTTGATATGGCTGAGGTGATGGGTTCCATGGTGGAGGTAGTTCTGGGAGTGCTATTGGCTGGTCATCATGGCTTCCAGACATGTGTAGGTGGTTGTCAGTGGACACCTGCCATCTTTCAAGGAAGTTGAAAACTAGACTTGGTGTCATGATCTGGGTTTTGAGTCCTGTCTTTCCATGTTCCCGGTCTGGTCATTTCAGGGGTTAACTTTTCTCAGCCTCAGTCTGGTCTCAGGTTTGCTATTTAGCTCCGCTGCATCCTGCAGGTGGTGTCAGCTATAGTTCTGCCTTCGGCGTGTGTATCTGACTCTGGTATATCCTGATTTGCCCTGTTGTGATCCCTTACTTGCCCCGTGTCTGTTTATTTCCTCTGTCTGTCCTGACTCAGTGTTTCCCTGTAAGTTTGTTGACTTCCTGGTATTGACTTGGCTTGCATTTGGACCTGCTTCTGTCTTCTGTCTTTGTCTTATCCGCTTCTGACAGTTGCTGACCCCTGGCTTGTTTCTGACCACGTGTACTGTTGTGACCTCTGGTACTTCTGCTCCTGACTGTTTTTGACTCGGCATGTCTGACCACTCTTTCACCACCTGGTGGCGCTTGTGCTGCTCCTCAGTGTTACTATACTGTGAGTGCAACCTCTCTTCCCTCACCAGCACCCCCTGGTGGAGGTTGCGCTTTACTGCACTGCAGTAGCATGACACTTGGATTGTTAGGCTCAGTGCATGAATCTATCACAATTTGTATGGCACCTCTGGCACGCAGCCTCATCTCGCGTGGAATTGTGCGCAAATACTGTGCAAGACTCCAACCATATGCCTCCTCACCATCATTGTTAACAGTGCACGATAGATAATCCAAAACACCAATGTCTACTTGCCGCCTGTTACAGGTGATGGGAAGCTCACTCTTGCGCTGGCCCTGGCGTGGGGTGGCCGCAGCCTGTGGTGAGGTATTCAGGGGTAGTGTAGGGCTACTGCTACATCCACGTTCATCCTCATCTCGATTGAACTCTGTCCTGCAGAAGGTCGTGGTGTCGGTGGTTGGTTTGTTGCTGATGGTGCAGAAGAAGGTCCAGCCTCATATTCAACTTCGCTAACAGGTCCAAGTTAACCTCAGAATCCGATGCTGTTTCTCGTTCAGTAATGTTGGATTCAGTTCTATCAATTGACAAAATTGAAAGATACAAAATTATTAATTTATGTACCTTAAGGCCAAGTATAAAAATGTATGTCAAGCATTCACTTACGAACGGAGATCCAGAATGGGAGCTAGGAAATTCAAACTGTCATCTCTATATATAAAAATGAATGTGTGTGTGTGTGTCACCAACCAATCACAAAGCATATCTCATTTCACCAGAGATGGTTAAAAGTAGCTGAGCTGTGCAACAGTTTTCCCACTTGACAACACCTCAGCAGACACTGAAATGGTGGGAGAAATATAGCATCCCTGGGAACATAAGCTCTTAGCCATTGTCTGCCCCCTGAAAGGAGCAGAGAGCACATGACAGAAATGAATCCCCCCTCCCGTGCCTTTATCCCCATCACACATCCTCCATCCCGTAGGCACATCTTCCTTCTTAAAGGGATCATTGGTATGGAAGTCAGAGCAAATCCATCCAGTGCTTTGGTACTGACCCCAGGGTCTCTTAAAGGGATCATTGGTATGGAATTTAGGGCAAATCCACTCTGCGCTTTGGTACTGACCCCAGGCCTTTTGTAAAGGGATCTCCGGTATGGAAGTCAGGGCAAATCCATCCAGTGCTTTAATTCTGACCCCAGGCCTCTCTTAAAGGGGTCCCCGGTATGGAAGTCAGGGCAATTGCCTTCAAATGCTCTGGTACTGACCCCAGGCTCTCTTAAAGGGATCCCCGGTATGGAAGTTATGGCAAATCCAGTCAGCACTCTGGTTCTGGCCCAAGTCCCCTCTTAAAGGGATCCTCGGTACGGAAGTGAGGGAAAATCCACTCAGCGCTTTGGTACTGACCCCAGGTCCCTCTTAAAGGGATCTCCGGTATGGAAGTTAGGGTTAATCCCTCAGAGCTCTGATTCTCACCTCAGGCTTCTATTAAAGGGATCATTGGTATGGAAGTCAGGGCAAATCCACTCAGTCCTCTGCTTTTGACGACAGGCCTCTCTTAAAGGGATCCCCAGTATGGAAGTTAGGACCGTTCCACTCAGCAGTCTGGTTCAGACTCTAGGCTGACGGGATGATGTGGGATATTAGTGGTAGTTGTCCGGTGGCTCTGGTTGATGGGATGATGTGGGATATTAGGAGTAGTAGTCCAGTGGCTCTGGCTGATGGGATGATGTGGGATATTATGGGTAGTAGACCGGTAGCACTGGCTGACGGGATGATGTGGGATATTAGTGGTAGTAGTCTGGTGGCTCTGGCTGACGGGATGATGTGGGATATTAGTGGTAGTAGTCCGGTGGTTCTGGCGACGGGATAATGTGGGATATTAGTGGTAGTAGTCCGGTGGCCATTGCTGACGGGATGATGTGGAATATTATGGGTAGTAGTCCAGTAGCTCTGGCTGATGGGACGATGTGGGATATTATGGGTAGTAGTCCGATAGCTCTGGCTGACGGGATGATGCATTTTACATGCACGTCGGATACGACTGAGAATAAAAACGCTGATGTGAGCTGCCCCATAGATTAACACTGGGCCAAGTGCTAAGCAATGTTTTCTCGCATAACACTTGGCCATATTCTACGGTAGTGTGACTCTGCCCTAATGGTCCAAATGAGTGATTTAATCAGCCATGAAACAAGCATCTTGTTCAGTCTTTAGCTAATAGGTGACATCTTTACATGGGCCAAAGATACAGAATGTTCTTATTAACCAGTATCTTGCATCCTATTCCCACTCCTTCTAACATTCACTGATCATACAGAAAGTATAATTTTACTTTTTTTGCCATTTATTCTGTTATGATTAACAATGCCAGGTGGCCAGGGACTAACGTCCCACTTATTCTTAATATGGTTGAAGATTTAACAATAGCCAGTGTTATACATCAGTAACTACACGCGTCATACATGCATTTGATCTTGTCTCTATACTTTTATATTTACTCTGGAGTTGTTGGATTCATATTTTTGATTCTGGATATTGGTACAAATTTATACCTAAAAAGCCACCATGTCTTTTATGCCTATTAATAACCATTTCAGTAAATTGTGAAAAATTTTCCTTTGAGAGTCTGCTGATGACTGGTAGCTCATAAACATAGGTAATTACATAGTTTTGTCTGGAAAATACAAAAGTCCAGAAAGTCCACCTATTATTACCCTGCTGTGTTAATAAAAGATGTCATAAACAACCCCTGTGAAGAACTGATAAAAATGACTTTGTGTATGACGGAAATAAGATTCTTGATTCCAAACCAAATTGAAATAAGAACCTGCACAATGTTATGTAAGCCATTGTACGGTCGCTTATAAAGCACTGATTCTCATTGACTAGTCTCCATAACAGCTGGAGCAGAGATACTGATTTCAACAATGTGTCACTTACTAGGCTGCTTGTTGTAGTTTCAATAAAATGAGTGTTTTATCAACAGGAGATTATCATTAGACGACTAGATGTCTCATGCAATGTAGTCCTTTTTTTTTGTTTAACTCTTCCCCACCAATGATTTAGCAGCTTTCTGTCAATGTACAGTGTACATTGAATGCTGTATTCAGTTCGCCGGGATGGGAGTCCGTTTCTTCTGCGGGGTCCTCCATACACTCCCCCTGTTCCCAGCTTGACATGGGAAACTCCACACATAATTGACAAGAACCAAACTCGTATCCATTGTGTGCAAACACAGCATCCTCCTCACCCCTTCGATCCTGAAACCTGATGAAGGCGAACAGTGTAGAACCACCTTCCCCACAATTCTTCAGCTCGATGGTATGGATCCACTCATACTGATCGAACAACTCCTCCAGCTCCTTTTCCTGCTTGAAGCCCAGGGTTCTAATTTGATGACAACTACTGTATTTGGGCTGCTTGGGACTGGGTATTAGATTTCAGACTGCCACTGGATCCTTGGTTTGGAAAGCATACAGTTCAATTCCTTTTGCTTCTACTCATCGTCCTCCACGACAATACGGGCATTCCAAAGGACCAATTCCTGGATCAAATCCGACCGAGTGTCAGCGGTCCTGTATTTAATCTGTCGAAGCTGGCACAACTCCTGTAGTTATTTCCTGTTGAGGCTGTAAATCCACTACGGTCCTCTTCTCAAGGCTGAGCTGGTGGAGTTGGACATGGTGTCATCCAAAACCTGCTGTGTATGCCTCACCTATGGTCTTCTATGTTTGCCTATCTGCCTCACTTATGGTGGAGCCCCTGGATGGTGTCTATTAACACCAGTCCCCTGCAACTCCCTTTGATTCACTGGGCTGAGTAGTGTCCCACCGATTCTACCAATTGTGGAGACACGAAGGTCAGTGGGTGCTCTCATCTGCTAGCCTGGTTGTCTTTAGAAGGACTGTATGGACCAGTGCTCATCCCACTGAATGCTCGTACATCTTTCCCATGGCAGAATACTACTCAGACAACACAGGGTAAGGGTAACACAGTGGAATGATACTTTGTTGGATCACCAACAGTCAATAACAAATATTACAATCCCAGCAAATACACAAAATGGTGCAAATTACAGAGTCTCAAGCTTTTGCTGGCTCGCGGGAAATAGAACATTTGCGACTTTGGGTCTTTCCATGACCAACTGTTATGCTGCTGCTATGCAGGTAGATGCAATCCGAGTCAGATACCAGGGAGTCCTAATCATGAAAGGGAAACACTGAGTCGGAACGGGGAGTGGGGGACAAACAGACACGGGCAAAGTCAGCAACAGCAAGAGGACAAATCAGTGTACTACCAGAGTCAGATACTCATGCCGTAGGCAGAAAATATAACTGACATGGCCTGCAGGACTCAGCAGGAAGAAATAGCAAACCGAAATCCAAAATGAGGCCAGGCAAAGTTAACCCTTGACATGATCAGCCTAGGAAAAGCGCAGACAGCACTCAAAACCCGGACTGGATCATTACACCAACTACCCCAACCAGTAGCCCCTTGCTTTTGGTGGGCAACCAGAGAGAGGGGGTAGGGCAAGTTTAGGAAGCTGACAGAGCACATTGATGTAGGTGGCCAGGTGACCTGATTGTCCCAACCTGGGTTCTCCAAATGTCTCCATGGATTCAGTAATGGGCAGAGGATCAAATCCATATTCCTCCAGTTGGAGCCATGGTGCCTTGGCTGTTGTCTTCTAGAGTCTATCTGTAGAAGGAGAGAGGTCCCATTTGTATCCACAGCTGTGCTTCAGGCCATTATCTGTTGTGAATTCACTTTCTGGCCTACCTCTGGTTACTAGTGAAGGTAGTGGAGCTGGTTGTATTGACAGAGGGGTCACGAGTTCTCTTTCCAGCTCCCTCTGGTGGTCACAGGAGGTAATGGAGCTGATCTAATTAACAGAGGCCTGCCGCCTGATAATGAGGAGGATGATTGGACATTTGTAGTTTCTGACTGGATTTAAGACAGCCGACTCCCTCTATCCCTGCTGGTGATTTTTTCCTGCCTCCTGAGGTCTTAGTTTCCAGCTCAGTCCCTGCATGCTCAAGTTAAGTGTTCTTTTGCTATCGTTCACATTTGATTTGGTTTTGTCTATTTCAGTTGTGTGTGGTCAGTCAGCCCCGGCTGGGGCTGTGCTGAATTTCCATCCTTATGTTACTGTTTGTGCCAGTTTGTTTTTGTCCCTTATTAGATTGGCCTCTCTTAGCTCTGCTTTCAGAATATACCAGAGTGCTGATATAGTGGGCAAAGTCTGGTGACTTCAGTATTTTTCTGTAGTGCTGTTGGCCCTGGTCGACAGCACATGCAGTTTTATAATTGTCGATATTGGGGCCTATGGAAGAACTGGAGACTCCAGAGTCCTTCATGCGTCCATAATGGGTTGGCGGAAGTGACATAATGATTTGGACATCCCACCCCCATGTGTACTACCGGGTTCATGTTTGGAAGTGGTTCCTTATGTTATGGTTGCTGATGAGGCATTTTAATTGAGTTGCAATGTAATGAGGCCATATCCACGGAGAGGCCGAATCTTTAATTATCTGCTATCCTGCACACAATGTTTGTGGAGTGCGCCTTTGGAATCCTCTGTGAAAAATGGAGGGTCCTGATGTCAGCCATACAACTAAGTGAAGCAAATGTCAATGCTGTCATTAAAGCTTGTGTCATCCTTCACAATTTCACGAGGATACATGAATGTCCATTAAATGATGCTGATGATGGAGACTATGGAAATAATGGCAGAGGTCCAACAGATGTTGCCAATCCATGTCGTCAGCCCTCTGGTTTTAAAGTGTGGGACATATTAACAAATTATTTTCTATGACCAGAGGGATATACTCCATGGCAAGACTATGCTGTGTCTATGTTATAATAACCCTTATTTAATTCTATTCAATAAAACACTGTTATGGATCAAAGTGTGTGAAGACAATTTATGTGTTGAAATACACCCTGTATATCGTAAGCCTCGACTTTATATTTGTAAAAAGCAAAATCACACATTCACATAACAGGTTTATTTTTTACAACTGTATTTTAAAAAAACTTTCAAACCATTTAGCAACTTAGGATAATATGCCATGGAAACATGAAGCAATAATAATAATAAATTTTATTTTTATAGCGCCGACATATTCCGCAGCACTTTACATTTCAGAGGGGATTTGTACAGACAATAGACATTACAGCATAACAATAATCACATACAGTAGATTATAACACATACCAAGAGGAAAGAGGGAAGCAAGCAAACAAACAAGGACATTACCCATTAAAAGACACTTTTTTACAAATTCTGATACAGAAGTGGAGGTGATGACGGCACCACAGCCTGACATGTTTGTTGATTTAGGTTTGCTACATGATTGGGCCCCTGAGAGGTGGATGAGGCTGGATTCTGGGCCAAAGGAGCGCCCTGTTGTGGTGCATGGTATTGGCCTCTTGGGTAATGGTATCCATACTCATGTGGATTTGTGTTTGACATTTGACTAAAACCCCCAGAATGGCCATGTCGAACATATCCATGTTGAGACCACTCTCTACAGTGGGTATGTTCAAGTGGCCATATTGGGCAGGTGCAGCTGGATTTGAGAAGTGCGCATGTGGTTGGCGGTGTTAGTATGGGGTTTGATATGGCTGAGGTGATGGGTTCCATGGTGGAGGTAGTTCTGGGAGTGCTATTGGCTGGTCATCATGGCTTCCAGACATGTGTAGGTGGTTGTCAGTGGACACCTGCCATCTTTCAAGGAAGTTGAAAACTAGACTTGGTGTCATGATCTGGGTTTTGAGTCCTGTCTTTCCATGTTCCCGGTCTGGTCATTTCAGGGGTTAACTTTTCTCAGCCTCAGTCTGGTCTCAGGTTTGCTATTTAGCTCCGCTGCATCCTGCAGGTGGTGTCAGCTATAGTTCTGCCTTCGGCGTGTGTATCTGACTCTGGTATATCCTGATTTGCCCTGTTGTGATCCCTTACTTGCCCCGTGTCTGTTTATTTCCTCTGTCTGTCCTGACTCAGTGTTTCCCTGTAAGTTTGTTGACTTCCTGGTATTGACTTGGCTTGCATTTGGACCTGCTTCTGTCTTCTGTCTTTGTCTTATCCGCTTCTGACAGTTGCTGACCCCTGGCTTGTTTCTGACCACGTGTACTGTTGTGACCTCTGGTACTTCTGCTCCTGACTGTTTTTGACTCGGCATGTCTGACCACTCTTTCACCACCTGGTGGCGCTTGTGCTGCTCCTCAGTGTTACTATACTGTGAGTGCAACCTCTCTTCCCTCACCAGCACCCCCTGGTGGAGGTTGCGCTTTACTGCACTGCAGTAGCATGACACTTGGATTGTTAGGCTCAGTGCATGAATCTATCACAATTTGTATGGCACCTCTGGCACGCAGCCTCATCTCGCGTGGAATTGTGCGCAAATACTGTGCAAGACTCCAACCATATGCCTCCTCACCATCATTGTTAACAGTGCACGATAGATAATCCAAAACACCAATGTCTACTTGCCGCCTGTTACAGGTGATGGGAAGCTCACTCTTGCGCTGGCCCTGGCGTGGGGTGGCCGCAGCCTGTGGTGAGGTATTCAGGGGTAGTGTAGGGCTACTGCTACATCCACGTTCATCCTCATCTCGATTGAACTCTGTCCTGCAGAAGGTCGTGGTGTCGGTGGTTGGTTTGTTGCTGATGGTGCAGAAGAAGGTCCAGCCTCATATTCAACTTCGCTAACAGGTCCAAGTTAACCTCAGAATCCGATGCTGTTTCTCGTTCAGTAATGTTGGATTCAGTTCTATCAATTGACAAAATTGAAAGATACAAAATTATTAATTTATGTACCTTAAGGCCAAGTATAAAAATGTATGTCAAGCATTCACTTACGAACGGAGATCCAGAATGGGAGCTAGGAAATTCAAACTGTCATCTCTATATATAAAAATGAATGTGTGTGTGTGTGTCACCAACCAATCACAAAGCATATCTCATTTCACCAGAGATGGTTAAAAGTAGCTGAGCTGTGCAACAGTTTTCCCACTTGACAACACCTCAGCAGACACTGAAATGGTGGGAGAAATATAGCATCCCTGGGAACATAAGCTCTTAGCCATTGTCTGCCCCCTGAAAGGAGCAGAGAGCACATGACAGAAATGAATCCCCCCTCCCGTGCCTTTATCCCCATCACACATCCTCCATCCCGTAGGCACATCTTCCTTCTTAAAGGGATCATTGGTATGGAAGTCAGAGCAAATCCATCCAGTGCTTTGGTACTGACCCCAGGGTCTCTTAAAGGGATCATTGGTATGGAATTTAGGGCAAATCCACTCTGCGCTTTGGTACTGACCCCAGGCCTTTTGTAAAGGGATCTCCGGTATGGAAGTCAGGGCAAATCCATCCAGTGCTTTAATTCTGACCCCAGGCCTCTCTTAAAGGGGTCCCCGGTATGGAAGTCAGGGCAATTGCCTTCAAATGCTCTGGTACTGACCCCAGGCTCTCTTAAAGGGATCCCCGGTATGGAAGTTATGGCAAATCCAGTCAGCACTCTGGTTCTGGCCCAAGTCCCCTCTTAAAGGGATCCTCGGTACGGAAGTGAGGGAAAATCCACTCAGCGCTTTGGTACTGACCCCAGGTCCCTCTTAAAGGGATCTCCGGTATGGAAGTTAGGGTTAATCCCTCAGAGCTCTGATTCTCACCTCAGGCTTCTATTAAAGGGATCATTGGTATGGAAGTCAGGGCAAATCCACTCAGTCCTCTGCTTTTGACGACAGGCCTCTCTTAAAGGGATCCCCAGTATGGAAGTTAGGACCGTTCCACTCAGCAGTCTGGTTCAGACTCTAGGCTGACGGGATGATGTGGGATATTAGTGGTAGTTGTCCGGTGGCTCTGGTTGATGGGATGATGTGGGATATTAGGAGTAGTAGTCCAGTGGCTCTGGCTGATGGGATGATGTGGGATATTATGGGTAGTAGTCCGGTAGCACTGGCTGACGGGATGATGTGGGATATTAGTGGTAGTAGTCTGGTGGCTCTGGCTGACGGGATGATGTGGGATATTAGTGGTAGTAGTCCGGTGGTTCTGGCGACGGGATAATGTGGGATATTAGTGGTAGTAGTCCGGTGGCCATTGCTGAGGGGATGATGTGGAATATTATGGGTAGTAGTCCAGTAGCTCTGGCTGATGGGACGATGTGGGATATTATGGGTAGTAGTCCGATAGCTCTGGCTGACGGGATGATGCATTTTACATGCACGTCGGATACGACTGAGAATAAAAACGCTGATGTGAGCTGCCCCATAGATTAACACTGGGCCAAGTGCTAAGCAATGTTTTCTCGCATAACACTTGGCCATATTCTACGGTAGTGTGACTCTGCCCTAATGGTCCAAATGAGTGATTTAATCAGCCATGAAACAAGCATCTTGTTCAGTCTTTAGCTAATAGGTGACATCTTTACATGGGCCAAAGATACAGAATGTTCTTATTAACCAGTATCTTGCATCCTATTCCCACTCCTTCTAACATTCACTGATCATACAGAAAGTATAATTTTACTTTTTTTGCCATTTATTCTGTTATGATTAACAATGCCAGGTGGCCAGGGACTAACGTCCCACTTATTCATAATATGGTTGAAGATTTAACAATAGCCAGTGTTATACATCAGTAACTACACGCGTCATACATGCATTTGATCTTGTCTCTATACTTTTATATTTACTCTGGAGTTGTTGGATTCATATTTTTGATTCTGGATATTGGTACAAATTTATACCTAAAAAGCCACCATGTCTTTTATGCCTATTAATAACCATTTCAGTAAATTGTGAAAAATTTTCCTTTGAGAGTCTGCTGATGACTGGTAGCTCATAAACATAGGTAATTACATAGTTTTGTCTGGAAAATACAAAAGTCCAGAAAGTCCACCTATTATTACCCTGCTGTGTTAATAAAAGATGTCATAAACAACCCCTGTGAAGAACTGATAAAAATGACTTTGTGTATGACGGAAATAAGATTCTTGATTCCAAACCAAATTGAAATAAGAACCTGCACAATGTTATGTAAGCCATTGTACGGTCGCTTATAAAGCACTGATTCTCATTGACTAGTCTCCATAACAGCTGGAGCAGAGATACTGATTTCAACAATGTGTCACTTACTAGGCTGCTTGTTGTAGTTTCAATAAAATGAGTGTTTTATCAACAGGAGATTATCATTAGACGACTAGATGTCTCATGCAATGTAGTCCTTTTTTTTTGTTTAACTCTTCCCCCACCAATGATTTAGCAGCTTTCTGTCAATGTACAGTGTACATTGAATGCTGTATTCAGTTCGCCGGGATGGGAGTCCGTTTCTTCTGCGGGGTCCTCCATACACTCCCCCTGTTCCCAGCTTGACATGGGAAACTCCACACATAATTGACAAGAACCAAACTCGTATCCATTGTGTGCAAACACAGCATCCTCCTCACCCCTTCGATCCTGAAACCTGATGAAGGCGAACAGTGTAGAACCACCTTCCCCACAATTCTTCAGCTCGATGGTATGGATCCACTCATACTGATCTAACAACTCCTCCAGCTCCTTTTCCTGCTTGAAGCCCAGGGTTCTAATTTGATGACAACTACTGTATTTGGGCTGCTTGGGACTGGGTATTAGATTTCAGACTGCCACTGGATCCTTGGTTTGGAAAGCATACAGTTCAATTCCTTTTGCTTCTACTCATCGTCCTCCACGACAATACGGGCATTCCAAAGGACCAATTCCTGGATCAAATCCGACCGAGTGTCAGCGGTCCTGTATTTAATCTGTCGAAGCTGGCACAACTCCTGTAGTTATTTCCTGTTGAGGCTGTAAATCCACTACGGTCCTCTTCTCAAGGCTGAGCTGGTGGAGTTGGACATGGTGTCATCCAAAACCTGCTGTGTATGCCTCACCTATGGTCTTCTATGTTTGCCTATCTGCCTCACTTATGGTGGAGCCCCTGGATGGTGTCTATTAACACCAGTCCCCTGCAACTTCCTTTGATTCACTGGGCTGAGTAGTGTCCCACCGATTCTACCAATTGTGGAGACACGAAGGTCAGTGGGTGCTCTCATCTGCTAGCCTGGTTGTCTTTAGAAGGACTGTATGGACCAGTGCTCATCCCACTGAATGCTGGTACATCTTTCCCATGGCAGAATACTACTCAGACAACACAGGGTAAGGGTAACACAGTGGGATGATACTTTGTTGGATCACCAACAGTCAATAACAAATATTACAATCCCAGCAAATACACAAAATGGTGCAAATTACAGAGTCTCAAGCTTTTGCTGGCTCGCGGGAAATAGAACATTTGCGACTTTGGGTCTTTCCATGACCAACTGTTATGCTGCTGCTATGCAGGTAGATGCAATCCGAGTCAGATACCAGGGAGTCCTAATCATGAAAGGGAAACACTGAGTCGGAACGGGGAGTGGGGGACAAACAGACACGGGCAAAGTCAGCAACAGCAAGAGGACAAATCAGTGTACTACCAGAGTCAGATACTCATGCCGTAGGCAGAAAATATAACTGACATGGCCTGCAGGACTCAGCAGGAAGAAATAGCAAACCGAAATCCAAAATGAGGCCAGGCAAAGTTAACCCTTGACATGATCAGCCTAGGAAAAGCGCAGACAGGACTCAAAACCCGGACTGGATCATTACACCAACTACCCCAACCAGTAGCCCCTTGCTTTTGGTGGGCAACCAGAGAGAGGGGGTAGGGCAAGTTTAGGAAGCTGACAGAGCACATTGATGTAGGTGGCCAGGTGACCTGATTGTCCCAACCTGGGTTCTCCAAATGTCTCCATGGATTCAGTAATGGGCAGAGGATCAAATCCATATTCCTCCAGTTGGAGCCATGGTGCCTTGGCTGTTGTCTTCTAGAGTCTATCTGTAGAAGGAGAGAGGTCCCATTTGTATCCACAGCTGTGCTTCAGGCCATTATCTGTTGTGAATTCACTTTCTGGCCTACCTCTGGTTACTAGTGAAGGTAGTGGAGCTGGTTGTATTGACAGAGGGGTCACGAGTTCTCTTTCCAGCTCCCTCTGGTGGTCACAGGAGGTAATGGAGCTGATCTAATTAACAGAGGCCTGCCGCCTGATAATGAGGAGGATGATTGGACATTTGTAGTTTCTGACTGGATTTAAGACAGCCGACTCCCTCTATCCCTGCTGGTGATTTTTTCCTGCCTCCTGAGGTCTTAGTTTCCAGCTCAGTCCCTGCATGCTCAAGTTAAGTGTTCTTTTGCTATCGTTCACATTTGATTTGGTTTTGTCTATTTCAGTTGTGTGTGGTCAGTCAGCCCCGGCTGGGGCTGTGCTGAATTTCCATCCTTATGTTACTGTTTGTGCCAGTTTGTTTTTGTCCCTTATTAGATTGGCCTCTCTTAGCTCTGCTTTCAGAATATACCAGAGTGCTGATATAGTGGGCAAAGTCTGGTGACTTCAGTATTTTTCTATCAGACGTGTTGGGCATTTTTTGCAGGGTTTTTTGTGTGATTGCAGACAGTGTCTTTCCTTTCCTGTCCTGTCTAGTTAGTGTGGGCCCCATCGTTTGCTCAGCCTATTTTCCTACCTGCGTTTGTGTTTTCATCTTGTCTCACTGACAATATATGTTAAAAATAAAATCACCCATTTTACAGTTATAAATATACAGGGTGGGCCATTTATATGGATACACCTAAATAAAATGGGAATGGTTGGTGATATCTTCCTGTTTGTGGCACATTAGTATATGGTAGGGGGGAAACTTTTCAAGATGGGTGGTGACCATAGCGGCCATTTTGAAGTCGGCCATTTTGGATCCAACTTTATTTTTTCCAATGGGACAAGGATCATGTGACAAATCAAATTTATTGAGAATTTCACAAGAAAAACAATGGTGTGCTTGGTTTTAATGTAACTTTATTCTTTCATGAGTTATTTACAAGTTTATGGCCACTTATAAAATGTGTTCAAGTGGTGCCCATTGTATTGGATTGTCAATGTAACCCTCTTCTCACACTCTTGACACACAAGATTTAGGGCTGTATAAAAAGAGAAATAAAATCCTGCGATCACAACTTATTATTACCCCTTTATTAATCGCTTGTGAGGTCACATCTAAAATATGGGATCCGGTTTTAGGCTCCACATTTTAAAAAGGATATTCGGATGTTAGAATCAGTTCAAAGACGGGCAACTAGATTATTACACGGGGTAGAAGGCATCTCATGTGATGAGAAGTTGAAAAAGTTGGGCTTGTTTAGCAAAGAGAAAAGACGCCTCAGAGGGGATCTCATTTACATGTATAAATATATGTGTGGTCAGTACACAGGACTGACCCATGACTTATTCCTTCCAAGGACAATACTGTGTGCTAAATAGGAAAGCGCTCTTTACAGTTTTGATCAGTCATGTAACCGCTGCGGCCGTGGCCGCCGACGTCCCACGGGCACCGGGTTCCCCTGCGGCAGTCACTCACCCGACGCCTCGCGCGCTCCCTCCTTCCTCCGGCTCACGCACTCCCTCTCCTCCTGCTGCTCCCCGCCCGCATATGCGCACTAGGATGCGGGCGTGTGCCCGTCTTGATGTTTAACCCTGCGGTGGGTGGCGGCCGATTAGCGGTCAGCCAATCGCCTGCCGGCAGGGGATTTATCAAGCGTCTTCCATAAGGGGAAGACGCCTGGTTCTTGTGTGAAATCCTTTACACTATTTTGCCGCCTACAGGTTCCCTATAGGTTTCCCCTGTGTTTAGTGCATTCCCTAGTCTCTGTCTTGCTGTCTCTGCCTCTGTTTGTCTCCTTGTCTGCCCTCCATCCTGCCTGGTCCGTGTTCCTTAGCCTTCGCTTCTGTCCCACTCCCTAGTCTCTGGCCTTTTCCCAGTCCTGTCCTTTCGCCTGCTGTCCGTCTGTCTTCCTTGTTGCTTCAGGCTCCACTGCTCTGCATCTCTCCTCAGCCGCTCCACAGGGAGCTCCGTACTTTGGTTCCGGTGCAGCCTTCTCTCCTGTTTGTGGTCTCTCCAGTCCTTCGAGCCGCCCCTCTTGGTTCCAGCAGTCGCGGTGTTTGATCCCCCACGGGCCTGCCCCTAACGGTCCCTGTATAGGGGTCGGTTCCACCTGGTGCGCTCGCCCAGGGGGCCTCAGTTCCGCGACCCAGAGGGTCCACTCTCAGATGCTGCCAAAAACCCAGAAGCATCACAGTAGAACCAGGCCATGGACCCCGCTGGAGCCGCGGCCACTACGCAAAAAGAGTTACTTTTCTTGCGGGAGAACCAAACCCGGATAATGTCCTTCATGAAGTCCATGGACACCCGGCTATCTGCCCTTCAAACCATTGATCCAGGGCGCGCTCCCATGTTAGCAGGCCCCCAGCAGGAGCTCGCGCAGCAGCGCGACGCCCAGACCCACATATTAAATTACATGGCGTCCGTCGATGACCGACTGCTTTCCCTACAGTCCTCGGCATCCGCCTTTGTCCAACCCTGGGATCCGGTATCTTTTCCGTCACCCCACCTGGGAAAGCCCCCTAAGTATAGCGGGGAACCCAAGCTATGCCGGGGCTTCTTGAACCAGTGCAGACTGCACTTTGAGCTGTTACCCCAGCAATACCCCTCTGACCGTGCCAAGGTGGCGTTTATCATGTCCCATCTTGAGGGAGAGGCTTTGGCCTGGGTGAATCCGTTGTGGGAAAGGGATGACCCTGTGGTTTCTAATATTCAGAATTTTTTTGACATGTTCAGCAAGGTATTTGATGAACCCGGGCGGATGGCTTCTACTACTGAGGTTCTGTTTAACCTCCGTCAGGGTTCGCTCACCGTGGGACAGTATGCCATCCGCTTCTGGACACTGTCTTCTGAACTTGGGTGGAATAATGAGGCCCTGGTGGGAGCTTTCTGGAGGGGCCTTTCTGGCAAAATAAAGATGAGCTTGCCAGATGGGATACCCCTACCACCTTGGAAGATCTCATATCCCTAGCCACTCGTATAGATCTCCGGTTTCTCGAACGTTCCCTGGAGGCAGCCAGAGAAAGGAGACCCTTTAGGCTCTATCAAGCCCCTATTCCACGTTCCTCCACAACCTCTGCCAGTTCCACCCCTGAGCCCATGCAAATAGACCGTGTCAGATTGTCTGAGCAATGGCGCAGGGAGAGAATGACAGAGGGTCTTTGTTTGTATTGTGGCGGTGCCAATCATTTTCTGCGCACCTGTCCTGTGAGACCGGGAAACGCCTCCACCTAGGCCAGGTAAGAGAGGCCTCAATAGGTGACCCTAATTCCTCTCTGCCCCTTACCATTTCAGCTTTAATTATTCTAGGTCGGGAGCGTAGATCTGTGGAGGCATATGTGGACTCGGGTGCGGCTGGTAATTTCATTCGGCTGGAGGAGGTTGACAAGTTCCAGATTCCGGTGGGTAACCTTGGAAAACCCACTTGCGATTGTCTCTGTGGATGGCAGACCACTTCTAGAGCTCATCACCATGGTTACTGCTGAAGTAGAGTTTCAAGTGGGAGCTCTTCATCTGGAGAAGATAGCTTTCTACGTACTGCCCAATTTGTCCCACGCCATCCTCCTTGGATTACCCTGGCTCAGGTTGCATGAACCGGTTCTGGATTGGCGCTCTGGAGAGATTCTGCGCTGGGGCCATAATTGCCAGGAACGCTGTCTGTTGTCAGTGGCCCGTTCTCTTCCGCTACAGGAGCCAGCCGATCTTCCGGGACTCCCAGCACCGCATCACGCGTATGCCAACGTCTTCAGTAAGAAGGAGGCGGATTCCTTGCCGCCACACCGGTTTTTCAACTGTCTCATTGAGTTGATTCTGGGAGCCATTCCCCCCAGGGGGAGAACGTATCCTCTGTCTCCAGCAGAAACCTCGGCCATGACAGAGTATATACAAGAAAATTTGGCCAAGGGCTTCATTCGGAAGTCTTCGTCCCCAGCTGGTGCGGGTTTTTTCTTTGTCCGGAAGAAAGACGGATCCCTCAGGCCATGCATTGATTATCGAGGTCTGAACAATATCACCGTTAAAATTCGGTATCCTCATCCACTGATCCCAAAGCTCTTCGTCCGACTGAGAGGGGCCCAGGTCTTTACCAAACTGGATCTACGAGGAGCCTATAATTTGATCCGAATCTGCGCTGGGGACGAGTGGAAGACGGCTTTCAATACTCGGGATGGCCATTATGAATATTTGGTCATGCCGTTTGGACTCTGCAATGCCCCGGCAGTGTTCCAGGAATTCGTCAACGAGGTTTTCGGGATTTATTGTACTCCTGTGTTGTGGTGTACTTGGATGATAATCTTGTCTTTTCACCCGATCTCTCCTCGCATCGAAGAAGCATTCGCCTGGTCCTGCAACACCTTCGGGAGAATCGTCTTTATGCGAAGTTGGAGAAGTGCCTGTTTGAACAAACCTCGTTGCCTTTCCTGGGTTACATCATCACGGATTCGGGACTGAAGATGGACCCCGAGAAACTCTCTGCTGTACTCAAATGGCCTCGTCCTGTTGGTGTGAAGGCCATTCAGCGCTTCTTGGGCTTTGCTAATTATTACAGACAGTTTGTTTCTCAATTTTCCTCAGTGACCAAGCCCATCACGCTTCTGACCTGAAAAGGAACCAAAACAAACACCTGGTCTCCTGAGGCTGAAGATGCCTTTCTTGCCCTGAAGCGATCCTTTGCATCAGCACCAATTTTGCATCGCCCTGTAGCCAGCAGGCCCTTCATTCTAGAGGTAGATGCCTCCTCCACCGGGGTTGGGGCAGTGCTTTGCCAGCGGGCATCATCTGGACATCTGGTTCCCTGTGGGTTTTTTTCCAAATCCTTTTCCTCTGCCGAGTGTAACTACTCTATCGGAGATCAGGAGTTGCTTGCTATAAAGATGGCTCTGGAAGAATGGCGGTATCTGCTCGAGGGGGCGGTTCACCCCTTTTCTATTTTCACGGACCACAAAAACTTAGCCTATCTTCAGTCCGCCCAAAGACTCAACGCCCGGCAAGCCCGATGGTCCCTATACTTTTCTCGCTTTGATTTCAAGCTCCATTTTCGACCCGGGAATAGGAACACCAAGGCGGATGCACTCTCTAGGTCGTTGCAGTCACCAGAAATGGAGGAGGTTCCATCATATATCATCGAGCCTGCGAAAGTTATTACCTTGGCTCCCGTAAGCCTCTCTACCCTTCCGCCAGGCAGGATCTTCGTTCCACAGAACAAAAGACTGGAGGTGCTACGATGGAGGCACTCATCCAAGATTGCAGGACACGTCGGGACCAAGAAGACCCGCTTGCTTCTCTCCCGCTACTATTGGTGGTCCTCTCTCCGCCAGGACGTGACGGATTATGTAGCGTCGAGTTCTACCTGTGCGCAGAACAAGGTGCCCAGGAACCTGCTCTCCGGTCTTCTTCATGCGTTACCTATTCCAAAGGCCCCTTGGCAGCAAATTGCCATGGATTTCGTGACAGACCTGCCTTCCTCTTCTGGGTGCACCACTATCCTCGTGGTAGTAGACCGCTTCTCCAAAATGGCCCATTTCATCCCATTACCCGGTTTGCCTTCGGCTCCTAAATTGGCCGAGATCTTCATCCATCAGATCTTCAAGCTGCATGGACTCCCTCAACGGATCGTGTCTGATCGGGGAGTGCAGTTTACCTTTCGTTTCTGGAGAGCCCTCTGTCGGCACATGGGTATGTCTTTGGATTTCTCCTCCGCCTACCACCCTCAGACCAACGGGCAAGTGGAGCGGGTCAATCAAGTACTGACGTCCTTCTTGCATCACTTCACCAACGCACACCAGGACAATTGGGTCTCGCTTCTTCCTTGGGTGGAATTTCCCCACAATAACCATCCTAATGAGTCCACCTCCAAGTCACCGTTTTTTGTGGTCTCAGGCCAGAACCCCGGCATCCCGCTGCCCATTTCAACGTCTTCGGGGGTTCCCGCGGCAGATGCTGTCGCCGCTGACTTTGCGCAAGTCTGGAAGGAGACCAGAGAAGCTCTTGTGAACTCCAGTGCACGGATGAAAAAGCATGTGGACAAAAGACGAAGGGACCTTCCTCTATACCATCCTGGTGACAAAGTCTGGCTTTCAACTAAGCACATCCGTCTGAAAGTCCCCTCTTACAGGTTGAGCCCCTGGTACATTGGGCCCTTTGAAGTACTTGGACGCATTAACAATGCTGCATACAAATTGAGGTTGCCGGTTTCACTTCGATTCCCTAATGCCTTCCATGTCTCGCTCCTTAAACCTGTCATTCTCAACTGGTTCCGTCCTGTCCCTATCGCTTCCCCTCAGCTGATTGGGGATGATAACGTCTTTGAAGTTAAAGACATTTTGGCCATGAAAAAGGTCAGGGGTAGAACCTTCTTCCTTATCGAGTGGAAGGGATTTGGTCCAGAGGAAAGGTCCTGGGAGCCTCGGGAGAATGTAAATGCCCCGCAAATTCTGAAAAAGTTTTTGGCCAATCTCAGAAGGGGGAGATGTAAGGAGGGGGGGTACTGTATCCGCTGTGGCCGTGGCCACCGCCGTCCCACGGGCACCGGGTTCCCCTGCGGCAGTCACTCACCCGACGCCTCGCGCGCGCCCTCCTTCCTCCGGCTCACGCGCTCCCTCTCCTCCTGCTGCTCCCCGCCCGCACATGCGCACTAGGACGCGGGCGTGTGCCCGTCATGATGTTTAACCCTGCGGTGGGTGGCGACCGATTAGCGGTCAGCCAATCGCCTGCTGGCAGGGGATTTATCGGGCGTCTTCCATAAGGGGAAGATGCCTGGTTCTTGTGTGAAATCCTTTACACTATTTGGCTGCCTATAGGTTTCCCCTCTGTTTAGTGCTTTTCCTAGTCTCTGTCTTGCTGTCTCTGCCTCTGTTTGTCTCCTTGTCTGCCCTCCGTCCTGCCTGGTCCGTGTTCCTTAGCCTTCGCTTCTGTCCCACTCTCTAGTCTCTGGCCTTTTCCCAGTCCTGTCCTTTCGCCTGCTGTCCGTCTGTCTTCCTCGTTGCTTCAGGCTCCACTGCTCTGCATCTCTCCTCAGCCGCTCCACAGGGAGCTCCGTACTTTGGTTCCGGTGCAGCCTTCTCTCCTGTTTGTGGTCTCTCCAGTCCTTCGAGCCGCCCCTCTTGGTTCCAGCAGTCGCGGTGTCTGATCCCCCGCGGGCCTGCCCCTAACGGTCCCTGTATAGGGGTCGGTTCCACCTGGTGCGCTCGCCCAGGGGGCCTCAGTTCCGCGACCCAGAGGGTCCACTCTCAGATGCTGCCAAGACCCCAGAAGCGTCACAAGTCAGACTGTGGAATGCCCGACCACAGGAGGTAGTAATGGCAGACAGTATAAGGGCTTTTAAAAAAGAACAGGACAATTTTCTTGATACACTGAACATTGCGGGCTATAGTTAAATTAGTGATAAAATGTACAAATGGTGGAGAAAGGTTGAACTTGATGGACCTAGGTCTTTTTTCAACCTATGTAACTAAGACCTCTGAGTTTGCAGATGGAAAGCTTCTGTTTAGAATCCTCATCTCTTGGTGGAAGAAGTGGTTATGAAGGGCATCTCTTTTGCAATACACAGACAACCCATTGATTTGACAGAAAACTGGGTAAAGTGTATAAGTCTTTTAGTTCACTAAATACATTAATCACCTATCCATAGGATGTCATTAATTTATAATCCAATTGGTCAAACACCCATGAATCAAAAAAATTTGGGTCCAAAAGTCCCCTGCGTGTATTGAGCAGTACTGCACTGCTCCATTCACCGTTTTTGAGGACTCTCTTTGCCATCTTCATAAGTCTCACAGAAAATGTATAAAGCATTGGTCACTAGAGTTGAGCGATACCGTCCGATACTTCAAAGTATCGGATCGGAATGGATCGGCCGATCTTTAAAAAAAGTATCGGTATCGCCGATTCCGATACCGGAAGTCCCATTCAAGTCTATGGGACTTCCGGTATCGGAATAAGAAAAACCCTGTTTTTGCCTTGTACAGCCTCTCTGGGGTCTGTACGGGCCTTTCGGGGGGCTGTGCCGGCCTGCCAGGGGGTCTGTGCAGCCTCCGGTGGTCTGTGCCGGCCTGCCGGGGGGCTGTGCAGGCTCCGGTGGGCTGTGCCGGCCTGCCGGGGGGCTGTGCCGGCCTGCCGGGGGGCTGTGCCGGCCTGCCGGTGGTCTGTGCAGGCTCCGGGGGGCTGTGCCGGCCTGCCGGGGGGCTGTGCCGGCCTGCCGGTGGTCTGTGCAGGCTTCGGGGGTCTGTGCAGGCATCGTTCGATGGGACTACAAGTCCCATCGGGCGATGCCTGCTACCATAACAGTGATTGACACATTAGCCAATGATGGGACAGTAGTAGTCCCATCATCCGGCTAATGTGTTAAATGTTAAAAAAAAAAAAAAAAAATTACATGCTACATACATGCTACATACATACAACATGCATACTACATACATGCTACATTCATACTACATAAATACTACATGCAACATACATACTACATATATACTACATACATACTACATGCATGCTACATACATACTGCATGCTACATACATACTACATGCTACATACATACTACATGCATGCTACATACATACCACATACATACTACATACATACTACATGCATGCTACATGCATGCTACATGCTACATACATAACACATATATACTACATACATGCTACATACATACTACATGCTACATACATACCACATACATACTACATGCATGCTACATACATACTACATGCATGCTACATACATACTACATGCTACATACTACATATATACTACATGCATGCTACATACATACTACATGCTACATACTACATATATACTACATGCATGCTACATACATACTACATGCTACATACATACTACATATATACTACATGCATGCTACATACATACTACATGCTACATACATACTACATATATACTACATGCATGCTACATACTACATGCTACATACATACTTCATATATACTACATGCATGCTACATACTACATGCTACATACATACTACATATATACTACATGCATGCTACATACATACTACATGCTACATACATACTACATATATACTACATGCATGCTACATACTACATGCTACATACATACTACATATATACTACATGCATGCTACATACATACTACATACATACTACATGCATGCTACATACATACTACATGCTACATACATACCACATACATACTACATATATACTACATGCATGCTACATACATACTACATGCATGCTACATACATACTGCATGCTACATGCATGCTACATACATACTACATACATACTACATGCTACATACATACCACATATATACTACATACATACTACATACAATACATTCATACAATACATACATAGACATACAGTACATATAACATAGAGTAACATACTTACCAATACTTGTCACATTGTTCCCCGAAGCCATTGTCTTTTCCGGAATAAATATTAACATAACAAACCACAAAAATACTCACCCACGATCCGAAGCAGTCCACGAGTGTGTCCCACGACGATCTTGGGTAGAGAACGGCAGCATCAGCTGTTGCTGCCGTTCTCTACGGGTTGCAGGAATCCAATGACGGAAGGTAGGTATCCTTCCGCACTGTATTCCTCCGCCACTTAAAAAAAAAAAAAAAAGTCCCTAGTCTCACTTTATGCCATTGCTGTGTGGGAATTTCCCACGCAGCAATGGCATAAAGTGAGACTAGGGACTTTTTTTTTTTTTAAGTGGCGGAGGAATACAGTGCGGAAGGATACCTACCTTCCGTCATTGGATTCCTGCAGCCCGTAGAGAACGGCAGCAACAGCTGATGCTGCCGTTCTCTACCCAAGATCGTCGTGGGACACACTCGTGGACTGCTTCGGATCGTGGGAGAGTATTTTTGTGGTTTGTTATGTTAATATTTATTCCGGAAAAGACAATGGCTTCGGGGAACAATGTGACAAGTATTGGTAAGTATGTTACTCTATGTTATATGTACTGTATGTCTATGTATGTATTGTATGAATGTATTGTATGTATGTAGTATATATGTGGTATGTATGTAGCATGTAGTATGTATGTAGTATGTATGTAGCATGCATGTAGCATGCAGTATGTATGTAGCATGCATGTAGTATATATGTAGTATGTATGTAGCATGCATGTAGTATATATGTAGTATGTATGTAGCATGTATGTAGTATGTATGTGGTATGTATGTAGCATGTAGTATGTATGTAGCATGCATGTAGTATATATGTAGTATGTATGTAGCATGTAGTATGTATGTAGTATGTATGTGGTATGTATGTAGCATGTAGTATGTATGTAGCATGCATGTAGCATGCATGTAGTATGTATGTAGCATGCATGTAGTATGCATGTAGTATGTATGTAGTATGTATGTAGTATGTATGTAGTATATATGTAGTATGTATGTAGCATGTAGCATGTATGTAGTATGTATGTGGTATGTATGTAGCATGTAGTATGTATGTAGCATGCATGTAGTATATATGTAGTATGTATGTAGCATGTAGTATGTATGTAGTATGTATGTGGTATGTATGTAGCATGTAGTATGTATGTAGCATGCATGTAGCATGCATGTAGTATGTATGTAGCATGTAGTATGTATGTAGCATGCATGTAGCATGTATGTAGTATATATGTAGTATGTATGTAGCATGTAGTATGTATGTAGCATGTAGTATGTATGTAGCATGTAGTATGTATGTAGCATGCATGTAGTATATATGTAGTATGTATGTAGTATGTATGTAGCATGCATGTAGTATGTATGTAGTATGTATGTAGTATGTATGTAGTATGCAGTATGTATGTAGCATGTATGTAGCATGTATGTAGTATATATGTAGTATGTATGTAGCATGTAGTATGTATGTAGCATGTAGTATGTATGTAGCATGTAGTATGTATGTAGCATGCATGTAGTATATATGTAGTATGTATGTAGTATGTATGTAGCATGCATGTAGTATGCATGTAGTATGTATGTAGCATGTAGTATGTATGTAGCATGTAGTATGTATGTAGCATGCATGTAGTATGTATGTAGTATGTATGTAGTATTTTTTTTTTTTTTTTAACATTTAACACATTAGCCGGATGATGGGACTACTACTGTCCCATCATTGGCTAATGTGTCAATCACTGTCATGGTAGCAGGCATCGCCAGATGGGACTTGTAGTCCCATCGGACGATGCTTGCACAGACCCCCGGACATCAGCACAGCCCCCCGGCAGGCCGGCACAGCCCCCCGGCAGGCCGGTACAGACCCCCACAGGGTGCACAGACCACCGGCAGGCCGGCACAGCCCCCCGGCAGGCCAGTACAGACCCCCACAGGGTGCACAGACCACCGGCAGGCCGGCACAGCCCCCCGGCAGGCCGGTACAGACCCCGGGCAGTCCACACAGCCCCCCGGCAGGCCGGCACAGCCCCCCGGCAGGCCGGCAGAGACCCCCGGAAGGCCCGAAATGACGGCGCATCATGATGCGCACACACCGCGCATCATGATGACGTCAGGCTGTCAATCATTTTGAACTTCCGATTCCGATGCCGAATTCCGATATTGAAAAAATATCGGAAGTCGGTATCGGAATTCCGATACAGCAAGTATCGGCCGATACCCGATACTTGCGGTATCGGAATGCTCAACACTATTGGTCACACATGTACGAAACGATCCAGTCACACAAGAAACTTTAGACTCCCTATTCTCGTGATCATCTGGAGTCCCAAAGGTTGGACCATCTGTGATCACACATTTACAAGCTGACCTATGAATAAATGATGTATATTTTGGGAAAACTCCTTAAAATTTCCCATTGGTGGGGCTGCAGGAAAATTGAACTCTTAGGTTTTTTTTTCAAAAACAAAAAGGAATTGATTCAGTTGGTTTTCATGTAATATGATTCTCACGGCCTTTGCATTTCTTTTCACTGGATGTGGACATTATGCAATTGTGTACTGTAGGGATTTCCGAGATTGTTGGTAATTTGGAAATTGTACATCAGCTGTAAAATTGATGTTATAATCAATCCTTAATATTTTTACAATTTTAGAATGGATCGTATCATTGTTCTTATTCCAATTAAAATCAATAATTAATATAATAATTAATAATAATCAAAAAAAATTAATAATTAATAATCATTGATAGTTAATATTATCTTGAATGGTAAAAGAGCAATAAAAAATGAATAATATATAAAAAATGCTCCTTAGGTAAAAAGGAAAAACTGGAAAGACATATCACAAATCATATAATAATATGCAGTAAATCTCCAGTTTGACAAGTACTATTTATGCGTTAAGAGTTCACTTGGTCTTTTGTTGTAACCACTAGCACCTATCTTAATTCCATGTGTTCCATGGTATTTCTCAAAATAAACAATTTTCCATTGGGCATATCATTCATGTTATGAAAATGATCTATCCATGTATGATTCCTTCTTTCTGAATATTCTAGAAAAATATTAGAGTGCTCTCTAGAGATAAGCGGATTGATTCGCAATACCAGCGTTCAGGTGAGCGGTACTTGGCGGGTAGATGGGAGGCCCCTGAATAAATCTACTCATCTCTAGCGATGTCTGTATTGGGAGAGAACTTTTATGCTTATATCCAACTTCAGTGTTGTTCTGAAGTAGCTCATCAGTAAAGCTAATGCAGTAATGTATGCCAGTCTTATAAGGAGTTACCATAGGTATTTCATGTATTATAATATATTCCATTTAAACCTAATGTTTAACAAATACAACATAGAGCTATTTATTTCTGGCCACCAATTCTTTTAATGGTCTTGTGTTCAAAGGCTAAATCCTTAGCAACAGTAAATATTGGTCTTTGATTCCACTTGTCTTCTGCAATTTTCCATATGAATGCAGCAGGCTCCCATACCTCACCGAAGGGTCTTTTGTCTTTGTTACCATCTGAACATGAGGCGCATGTTTTATTCTGGCCTTTATTTTACTTGACTGGAAGAATAGCTGTGAAGCTTACAAATATCACTTAGGACATTTTAAACATTCTACATAACAAATTATGTAGGATTAACCTTACACACTAAGCTTCTGTTTCGATTTTGAGATAACAAAGAGCAAACATATGCTGGAAATTAAACCCATCAGGTCCAGAGGCCAACATCTGTGCAGGGCGTATTTACTGTATAACACTATTTGCATTGAACTTGGCTAGAATTCCTGAAATATGATGTTAAAGGGGAATAAAAGCTGAATTTGGTCAAAATTGGACTTTTCTAAATCTAAAAGAAATATGTTCACTACAGCACAGTTATGAGGCTACTAAAGATGTTAAATATATGTAGCAATGATAATAATAATAATATAGATGTATACTTGTTAAAACCAATTGTAGTGCTTGACAAAGGACTGTTTATGGCGATAGTCTATTATATACTGCTCAAAGAAATAAATTAAACACAAACAGCCTGTTGCAACTGGAATAGTGTTCCCTTTATTTTTTTGAGCAATACATTGGATACAAATACACTGTGTGCGCAATTATTAGGCAAGTGAGAATTGTTATGCAGATTTTCTAACTCCAAGCTGTATAAACGTTTCTGCTTATTGGCTGAAGTAGATCAGGTGATCTGCAATTGTGTGATAAGGGAGGGTGAGGCCTAAGGACATCAACACCTTTTATCAAGGTGTACAGAATAATTAGGCAGCTCATTTTCCTCAAGCAAAATGGGTCAAAAAAGAGATTTCACTGACACTGAAAAGTCAAAAATTGTTACAAGTCTTACAGAGGGATACATCAATCTTGAAATTGCTAAGATATTAGGGTGTAATCAGAGAACAATCAAATGTTTTGTTATAATATTCAACAGGGTCTTAAAAAAATGTGTTGAGAAAAAAAAGCGCTCTATAACGGCCAAAGATTTGAGAAGAATCAAACATGAATCAACTATGAACCCATTATCCTCCAGTGCTATCATATTCTAGAATTACAATCTCCCTGGAGTGTCCAGAAGTACAATGTGTCCATCCTTAATGCAGCAGCCAGGGTTGTCCATCTGGCTAATCGTTACCCGGACGCGTCCGCTCTTCGCCAGTCGTTACACTGGCTGCCCATTCATTACAGGATACAATTCAAAGTACTTGTTCTCACCCACAAAGCTCTGCACAGTGCGGCACCCCCTTACATCTCCTCCCTCATTTCTGTCTATCAGCCTAACCAACCGCTGCGCTCTGCAAATGAGTTTCGACTAACCTCTGCCCTAATCCGTACCTCCCACTCCCGACTCCAAGACTTCTCCCGTGCTGCACCAATCCTCTGGAATGTTCTACCCCAAGATATTAGGACAATTCACAATTTGCATAGTTTTAGGCGCTTGCTCAAAACACATTTGTTCAGAGCAGCCTATCACATTCAGTAATCAAAGTCATTTTATGTTTGTGTGTGTGTAGCCCATTCACTATCTCCATCTAACCCCCACCCCCTGAAGATGGCTGGACCATCATTGTAAATACATCATTGTAAATACAAACCTGTGCTTTGTATCTCCCCCACCTCATTGTAGATTGTAAGCTCCCACGAGCAGGGTCGTCTTATTTCGCTTTAATTATTGTATTGTTAACGTTGTTACTTATGACTGTTGTGTTTGAAACTGTTCAACTGTAAAGCGCTGCGGAATATGTTGGCACTATATAAATAAAGATTATTATTATTTATTATTATTAATCTGTTCACTGCTCAGAGACATGGCCAAGATATGGGAGGCTGAAATGTTATGAATGAGTCACCGTAGGAGGCAAAAACAGAAATGCTAGCTAAGTCCAGAAAACCAGAGCAGTTGGCAGCTATCGGATTGCAGACCCCTGATCCTATCACAACAACTAACAGTAGCCGTGGGGGGTTCCTACGATGCCCTAGACCCCTCGATCACAGCCGGAGAATTAAATAAGCCTAAAGAAAGAAAGGGGAAATCTAAACTGCCCCAGAGCAGACCCCAAAGCAATAGGCAGCCCCCAATATATAATGACGGTGAAGCAAGATGAAAACACTAACACAGACAGAAAGATAGACTGAGCAAAGACGGGGCCCAAACTACCTAGATAGGAAAGGACAGGAAGGCTGCTGTCTGCAATCCGTGAAAAACCCTATGAAAATAAGAGCCAACAGACTGACAGTGAAAAAGGCCCTGAAGACGCTAGGCTTCAAAAAAGCTATGTCACTACTCAGGAATATTCTGAAGACAGAGCAACCGGCAAAAGGAGATTCAGCTCATCCCAGCAGGGAATGGCAGAATCCAGAAAAGCAAGGAAAACAAAAACAAAACATAAATGCAGAGAAGAAGGTGAGGGGCGGTGGGGAGAAGAGAGGGGCTGCTGCTCTCCGCCGCGACACCGGAGCGCAGAGTGGCCTCGTGGAGGGTGCTGCAGCGCTGGAGGGAGACGGGCGCCATCTTTACATCCCCCTGAGCACAAGGCCTGGAAACCGGACCGCAGGAGGCCCTCGATAGAGGCGTGAGACCGCGGAATAAGGAGCGGTCTCGCCTGTTGGAGCAAAAGGCGGTGAGAGGGAGCCCCCGGTGAACTGTCTGTGGGGCCTGCGGGGATTACTATCGCTACGTGCGGTGGAGGAAGGTGCTGGCTCTGGGCCAGACGGGGTGTTGACGGCCCCCTGTTTTGCTGAGACATTTCCCAGGGACTGAGTTGTTTTTGGAGTGGGGGATATCGCTCTCCCCACATAGAGGTGCTGCTTTCTGCAGATTTATGCGACCTTGGTGAGGAGGACATTGTGTCTTTTCTGAAGCGCCGCGGTGGGGAGTTGGCGTTACCCTGTCCCTACCGGCTCCAGCAGATCCCCACGGATGTTTCCATATATTAACCCCTCGCCCTCCAAGTTACATGGGGTTATTTTCATATAGAAAAATGCTCTACTAGACTTTTCTTGACGCACGGGTGGTAAATTAAAGGCACGCTTCAATTAAGCAAAATGGTCAAAACTAACAAAGAGCGTGCAAAACTGTTGGCTGCAGAGGCGTATCGAAGCAAACAGGGTGAAATGGATAAATTTTTGAAAAATAAATCTGCTTCGTCTAAGCCTAATGCTAAAAGGCTCCCTGCAGAGGTTGTGGAGGAGGAGCATGTCGAGGACTCAGACTCCAGTGATGATGCTTCAGGCAGCGATGTCACTCAATCAGACTCTGGGAAACTTTCTAGATCGTTTTTTAAAAAATTATTAGCACAAGCTATAAAACCGTTAGTTAATGAGATATCTGGTATGAGAGCGGACTTGCTACACATTGGTAATAGAGTGGAGTCTTTGGAGTCCTCTCAGTCCTCTATCATTAGCCACTCCAATGCCATGAGTGAGCATCTAGACTACCACAGAGCACAGCTTAACAACTCTTTTCTGGCCCTCGAGGATCAGGAAAATCGGAGTCGTAGGAAGAACATACGGATAAAAGGCTTGCCTGAAAGTGTTTCCACAGAAATATTAGAAAAATCTACGAAGGAGATCTTCGCCCTCTTAATCCCACAAGAAAAATGTGACCGAATTGTAATAGAAAGGGTGCATAGATCACTTAGACCAAAGCCGAAACCAACGGAACCTCCGAGAGATGTGATTTGCGGCCTATTGAGCTATTTGGATACCAATGCTATTTTGTCTGCCTCAAGAGACATTAAAAATCTTTCTTATGATGGATCTGCTATTCATCTTTATCAGGACGTTGCGCCGTCAACCCTTGCAAAAAGAAGAGTCCTAAGGCCCCTCCTGGAGGTGTTACGCTCACGTAAAATCTTATATAAATGGCTGTTTCCGTTTGGTATATCTATACAAGGAGATGGTAGGCAAATAATGGTTCGGACCCCTGAAGATTTAACCAAAATATGGGACGCTTTTGGCATTGCCCCTATGGATATTCCTTCCTGGCTACCTCTGGACATGGATCATCGCACACCTCCCCCTGTACATGCTTTTACTGGAGGGCAGGGTGACTGGGTCTTAGGAAAGAAACGCTTGACTCCTAAAAGAGGGAAATCTGGAATGGAAAAGGAGATACCCCCCTGAGCTTTCTTGTGCTTCTCTCGGTTGCATTTTTCCAATTCTGGAGCCGGACCCCTCGGTCCACTCGGACATGTTCTATCTTATTTTAGCTTGCTAAGTTTGACATTTACTCAGGTGTTGATATCATTCAATTGCCGTATAAGTTAACATGTGCCACTCGTGTGTCAAAAATGTTATTTCCTGCTCTGTTATGGGAGGTATGTTTGACCCCCTACCTCTGCTACAGACAGGTAGTTGGTTCTTGTTATATTTCTCTTGTTTTATCTTAATAATTTTTAGGTTTTTTGTTATTTTTTTCATCTCTTTGTTTTTTTTTTAATTTCGGTGGTTTGATAACAGAGGAATCTTTATTATTACTTCCTTTACCAAACTATGGGTGATAAGGTGAACTTCGCCACTATGACAGTGGCCTCGTATAATGTAAAGGGCTTACGCTCCCCGAGTAAGAGAAGCCAAGTAATGAATCTTTTGCATTCAAAGAAGTCTAGTATAGTTTTCCTGCAGGAGACACATTTTAAAAAAGGGAGAGTCCCAGATATGTCTAGATCTCGCTACCCGACCTGGTACAACAGTGCGGGCGGTTCAGCGTCAAGTGGAGTGAGTATTGCTATAAAGAAAAATGTTCCCTTTATTTTGAGTGATTGTTTATCGGATTCAGAAGGCAGGTACATTATAATTAAGGGCTTTTTGGCCAACACTAAGATTACCCTGTGTAATTTATATGCCCCAAATAGGAACCAGATAGGTTGGCTGTGTAAAACAATGAATGTTCTAGAACTTTTTACTGAGGGTCTGTTGTTGGTGGGAGGGGATTTTAATGTATCTTTGAACCCAGCCTTAGATACTTCGACGGGCAGGTCGGCTCTTTCTCAAAGGGCGCTGAGAAGATTACACCTTTCATTACAAAAATTGCATCTGATAGACCCTTGGAGAACACTTTTTCCTTCGGGCAAAGATTACACTTTTTATTCCCATCCGAATAATAGCTATCACAGAATTGATTACCTATTGATACAAACAGCTAATCTCCAATTAGTTAAAAAAGCTAATATAGATATCATTTCTCTCTCAGACCATGCTCCCATTTTTCTTGACATAGAGATGAAAACTCTACCACGGCCGGCTGGGTCATGGTCACTGAATGAGACACTATTAGACTCGGATTCCCACATTGAAAAACTGACAAACACTCTTGACTTCTTTTTTCAAAATAATTTGCACTCAGGCCCGCCCTTGCCTATGGTATGGGAATCACATAAAGCTGTAATGAGAGGGGAATTTATAGCCCTAGGCTCCTATTTGAAAAAAGAGCGAACAAAAAAGGTTGTGTCTATTCTACATCAAATTAGTTCCTTCGAGAGACTACATAAGAGATCTCAAGTAAATAAAACATTATCTGAACTGACAGATCTGAGAACCTCATTAAAAAACCTTTTAAACATTCAATCAGCAAAAATTTACATGAGAAGTAAACAGAAGTTCTATCTTCATGGCAATAAAAGTAGTAAGCTTATGACATCCCTACTTAAGAAACAAAAAGAAAAGACGTTTATTAGACAACTCAGAGCTTTAGATGGCTCTTCAATTCTCGGGACTGCAGATATTGCCAGGGAGTTTAAAACCTTTTATGAAAATTTATACAATTTAAATACACCGGATAGCATGCAGGAGCCAGTCACAGCCTTGGCAAAAATAAAAGAATTCTTGACCTCACTACATCTCCCTAAAATAACTCTTGAAGGTCAGTCCTTGTTGACTGCCCCAGTTACCCCCAAAGAAATTTTAGACACTCTTTCTACTATTCCGAACGGAAAGGCACCGGGTCCAGATGGTCTTCCCATTATCTATTATAAAAAGGTTATAAAACCACTGTTACCTCACCTAGTGTCTTTGTTTAATTCCTATTTAGAAGGCCAGCTCCCCCCTAGACAATCCTTAGAGGCATACATCACAGTCCTCCCTAAGGAGGGTAAAGACCCCAACCTGTGCGCTAGCTACAGACCAATATCACTGCTTAATGCAGATATTAAGATGTGGGTTAAAATATTAGCGGGCAGATTAAGCAATTTCTTACCTAAGCTAATTCATGCAGATCAAGTAGGCTTTGTAAGAGGCAGGGAAGGGAAGGATAATTCTACTAAAGTCATTCAGTCTATAATGTTTGCTAAGACTCGGGGTATGCCCTTGATGCTCCTGTCGACGGATGCTGAGAAGGCTTTCGACAGAGTGAGCTGGAGGTTCATGGAACAAGTAATGATTAGGTTTGGCTTCCCTCCTCAGTATATAACAGCAGTCCTCTCGCTTTATTCTCAACCGACGGCCAAAGTCAGAGTCAACGGCACCCTGTCAGATAGTTTTTGGATTAATAACGGGACTAGACAGGGTTGTCCCTTGTCGCCATCTTTGTTCATTTTAGTTATAGAAACTTTGATACAAAGCATCAGACAAGACCAACGTATAGAGGGGTTGTCGGTGGGTCGGAGGTCACTTAAAACTCTAGCTTTCGCAGATGATCTGCTTTTCCTTATCTCCAATCCATCCCAAGCATTCCCAATTATCCTTCAGGCCTTTCATCACTTTGGTCTCCTTTCTAATTTCAAAATTAATTTGTCAAAATCTGAAGTGCTAAGCGTTGGTCTCCCTCACTCTCAGACCTCCACTATTCGTATGCAGATTCCATTCTCTTGGGCCACTAATTCTATTAGATATTTGGGAATAATGATAACTAGAGATCCCGCCAACCTATTCCACAAAAACTACATTCCTTTAATACAAAAGGTCAAAAGCCTGATGCAGAAGTATAGCCTACCCACTTTATCCTGGATGGGTCGTATTAATGTGTTTAAGGCATATATAATGCCTATTATACTATATACCATGAACATGGTTCCGATTTGGATTCCCCTGACATTTTTTGGAACGTTAAAATCCCTTATTGGAAAATTTATTTGGAAATTTAAAAGGGCTAGGTTGCCATATAAGTTTCTTTCTTGCCCTATCTCTTCTGGAGGACTGGGGGTCCCAGACCTTCTTTTATACTATAAGGCTATTCATCTCAGTAGATGGTTAAAGGTGGTGTCCTGTGCTGGAAGGGAGGAGGGGGATAGTGTTGACTGGGCTTTATTGGGCCCGAGAGGTTTGCCGTATCTTTGGACTAAGGCTAAACCGCCGGCCTCTCTTAGGTTGGATGACGTAACTACAACTACGTTGCGTATTAAAAGATTGGTAATGGGAGAGTTCCCGGAAGATACTTTCCCCTCAACATTGACACCGATCGGCTCAATTCCCTATTTGTTAGAGTTAGATTTTCAAGACCCATACAATTTATGGTCCAACCTCCCTAGAGAAACGTTGAATAGTTTTTATGGTAATAGCATCTTGCGGGAGGGGTCTTGGCCACAGGGTGCGTCGACTCAACCAACAAATTTTCTCCAAAAACAACACATCAGACGTACACTTTTACAGTTTGGAAGGAGATTCCCGTCTAAATCTAATTGGTCCTGGTTAGATATTATGATTAAACTTCCATCCCCACGGCTAAAAATTATATCTCGCATTTACTCACATCTCATCTCTCCGACTGTACATTCTAAACCCTCGTTTATACACTCTTGGGAAATGGAACTTAATACCACGTTTACAGAGGACCAAATATCTAAAATGCTGTCAAATGCTCAGGGTTTTTCCAGATGTGTACTTCTGCAGGAGAATTCTTATAAAATATTACTAGGTGGCATTTAACTCCAGCTAAATTATTCCAGTTGGGCCTCGCGGATAATGACGATTGTTGGCGATGCATCAATTCTAGAGGACATCATACGCATATATTCTGGGATTGTCCTAGATTGCGAGTTTTTTGGGAGGGAGTTGAACTAGTTCTCAAAAAATTAAGACTAATAAAGGTTGATCTTAGAGCCACGGAAGCTCTCCTTTCATGCCCGTCAAAAGATTTTTTACCAAAAAAACATGGGCTTCTTCCACTGATGTTGAGTGCGGCGAGACAGTTGATAGCTGCCCATTGGAAGGATGTAGCTCCTCCCACGTTGGGAGAATGGTATGCTAAAATAAATCAGATCTATCGCTTAGAGGAGCTGTCTAGCTGGGAAATTTATAATCATAGAGCTTTCGTGTTGACTTGGGCCCCTTGGAATAGGTATTTAGAAGACAATCCTCTTTAAGGGCACTTTAGAGTTTCTTAAGTTTAACTGAATTAGATGGCTTCTGCTCTGGGGCTCCTAGCCTCACTGCCCCAAACTAGATAGCCCAAATGTAATGTATGGCGATGTGTTATTTTCCAAAGTGCACCCATTCAATGATTGTGCTCATGTTGTCAACCACATGATGTTAATGTTAATGTTGTTGATACTGTATATGAATATGTACCCTTTTTCCCCTTCCCTTTCTTTTTCCCTTTTCTCCCCTACCTATTTTTCCCTCATTTTCTCCTTCCTTCTCGCCCTAAACCAACCATTACTTAACATTTCGCCAACTGTACCTGAGAACTGGTGTTGTGTTTAATGGTGATGTTTAAAATTCCAAAATAAAGAATTTACAAAAAAAACAAAACATAAATGCAAACAGGCATAGCAGAAAGCTTAGCTTTAGGGAAGCAGGAATCAGACTGGTGTCCTAGAAGTCCACAGAGAAATCACCCGCAGGGCAGAAGGGCGTCAGCAGCCTTATATCCAGTCAGTGACTCCACTCAGCCAGTCATCCTCATTAGGCTCAGGTGCCTGATAATCAGGCTCATTACCTTCCTTTACCAGAATAGGGAGTTCACCAGACCTTAGTGACGAAGGGGAAAATGAACTCACAACAGTACCTCCCCCTTGAGGAGGGGTCACCGAACCCTCAACCACGCCACCAGGGCGATCAGGGTGAGCCCGATGAAAGGCACGCACCAATCTTTTGGCATGAATATCAGAGGCAGAGACTCAGGAATTATCCTCCTGACCATAACCCTTCCACTTATCCAAATACTGGAGTCTCCGTCTAGCCAGACGGGAATCCAGTATTTTCTCTACCTCATATTCCATGTTACCTTCAACCAATACAGGGTCTGAAGGTCCCACCCCAGGAACAACTGGTTCAACAAACCTCTTCAACAAGGACTTATGGAACACATTATGGATTTTAAATGTGACAGGAAGAGCCAAACGAAAAGAGACTGGATTAATAATCTCCAAAATCTTGTAAGGTCCAATAAATCTAGGCTTAAACTTAGGAGAAGCCACCTTCATAGCAATATCTTTTGATGATAACCACACCATATCACCAATCTTAAACTGGGGACCAATGGTCCTATGTCGATTGGAAAACCGCTGGGCCTTTTCCTGGGAGAGAGATAACTTATCCACCACTTGGTCCCAGATCTGGTGCATTCTCTCCACCACAGTGTCAACACCTGGGCAGGCAGAAGGCTCCACCTGCCCTGAAGAAAATCGAGGATGAAACCCAAAGTTACAAAAAAAAGGTGACATCAAAGTGGCAGAACTAGCTCTATTATTTAAAGCAAATTCGGCCAAGGGCAAAAATGAAACCCAATCATCCTGATCAGCGGAAATAAAACATCTCAAATACGACTCCAAGGTCTGGTTTGTTCTCTCTGTCTGCCCATTGGTCTGAGGGTGAAAAGCAGAGGAGAAGGACAACTGAATTCCCAGCTTGGAACAGAAAGTCCTCCAAAATCTAGACACAAACTGAACTCCTCTGTCAGATACAATGTTCTCAGTAATCCCGTGCAAGCGAACCACCTGTTGCAAAAACAGGGGCACCAACTCAGAGGAAGATGGCAACTTAGGGAGTGGTACAAGATGAACCATCTTAGAGAACCTATCACAAATCACCCAAATAACAGTCATTCTTTGAGAGACCGGCATATCAGAGATGAAATCCATTGAAATATGGGTCCATGGCCTCCTGGGGACAGGCAAAGGCATCAACAACCCACTAGAGCGAGAACAAGATTTAGACCGGGAGCAAGTCCCACAGGACTGCACAAAATTCCTGACATCATGAGACAAGGTGGGCCACCAAAAAGAGCGACTCACCAGATCTCTAGTACCAAAAATACCTGGATGACCAGCCAATGCAGAGCAATGAACTTCAGACATCACTCTCTTCTTCCACTGGTCAGGAACATACAACTTTCCACTGGGACAACGCTCAGGTTTGTCCTCCTGGAACTCTTGCAGAGCAAGTCTCAAATCGGGCGAGATGGCAGAAAGAACTACCCCTTCACCTAAGATGGTAGCAGGCTTGGTCACCACAGGAGAATCAGCAAAGAAACTCCTAGAGAGGGCGTCTGCCTTGACATTCTTAGTTCCAGGAAGAAAAGAGACCACAAAATCAAAACGTGTAAAAAAACAAGGCCCACCTAGCCTGTCTAGGGTTCAAGCGTTTAGCCGACTCTAGGTAAATCAAATTCTTGTGGTCAGTGAGGACCACAACTTGATGTTTAGCTCCCTCCAACCAATGTCTCCACTCCTCAAATGCCCATTTCATGGCCAACAGTTCCCGATTCCCCACATCATAGTTACGTTCAGATGGAGAGAACTTTCGGGAAAAGAAAGCACAGGGATTCATTTTAGATGTTACAGGATCCTTTTGGGACAAAACAGCTCCTGCACCAATCTCAGAAGCATCCACCTCTACCTGGAACAGGAGTGAGACATCAGGTTGCCGCAAAACCGGGGCGGAGGTAAATCTTCGCTTCAGCTCCTGAAAGGAAGCAACAGCCTCCGGAGACCAATTCAACACATCAGCACCCTTCTTAGTCAGATCAGTCTATGGCTTGGCAATACTAGAAAATTTTGCTATAAATTTCCGATAAAAATTAGCAAAACCCAAAAACTTCTGGAGGGCCTTCAAAGAAGTGAGCTGAACCCAATCATAAATGGCCTGTACCTTGGCCGGTTCCATTTCAATAGTTGACGGAGACAAAATAAATCCCAAAAATGAAATCCTCTGTACTCAAAAAAGGCATTTCGATCCTTTGACATACAGGGAACTCTCCCTCAAGATCCGGAACACAGTCCGAATATGTTCCACATGAGAATCCCAATCCTTGGAGAAGATCAAAATATCATCCAGATAGATAATCAAAAATTTATCGACAAAGTCTCGGAAAATATCGTTCATGAAGCACTGGAAGACAGAAGGGGCATTAGTGAGCCCAAAAGGCATCACCAGGTACTCAAAATGTCCCTCCGGAGTATTAAACGCCGTCTTCCATTCATCCCCCTGCTTAATGCGGATAAGATTATACGCCCCCCTGAGGTCAAGCTTGGTAAACCAGCAAGCACCTCTAACTCTAGAGAATAGATCCGAAATCAGGGGTAACGGATACTGATATTTAATAGTAATTTTATTGAGGGCACGATAATCAATACAAGGCCTTAAAGAACCATCCTCTTTGGCCACACAAAAAAAACTGGCACCTAAGGGTGAAGAGGATGGTCTAATATGACCCTTCTACAACGCCTCCTTAATATAGGACCGCATAGCCTCGTGCTCGGGCACAGATAAATTGAAGAGCCGACCCTTGGGAAATTTACACCCCGGGCTTAGTTCAATTGCACAGTCATAACTCCTATGAGGAGGCAAGGACGCAGACTCATTCTCACTAAATACATCATAAAAGTCCGCCAAATAGTCAGGAACATCATGCAACTGAGGAGAGGTGGAAAAAACCGGAGCCTCACTAAAGGCACACCGACAACCCCAACTCACCACAGACACAGATTTCCAATCCAAAACTGGATTATGAATTTGCAACCAGGGAAACCCCAGAACAACGGCATCATGCAGACCATGCAACACCAAAAATCTGCAATTTTCTTGATGGTCTGGGGCGACCCGCATGACCACCTGGGTCCAAAACTGAGGCTTATTTTTAGCCAAAGGAGTAGCATCAATCCCCCTCAAAGGGATAGGCGTCTGCAGAGGTGTCATCGGAAATCCACAATGTTTAGCAAAATCCAAGTCCATTAGGTTTAGCGCTGCTCCCGAATCCACAAAAGCCTTGGCGGAAAATGTGGACAGGGAGCAGATCAGAGTAATTGCCAGAAGAAACTTAGGTTGAACACCACCAACAGAAAACGTGTGTGCAAAGCGTTTCTCTCGTTTAGGACAAACAGAAATAATATGCGAGGCATCTCCACAGAAAAAACACAGCTTATTACGCCTTCTGAACTCCTGACGTTGCGCCTTAGACAAAACTCTATCACATTGCATAGGTTCAGACGTCTGTTCAACCGGTGGCAACACCTCTCGTGCAATCCTGCGTTCACGTAAACGCCGATCAACCTGAATGGCTAATGACATAGAATCGTCCAGACCAGAGGGAACAGGAAATCCCACCATAGTATCTTTTACGGCTTCTGACAAACCCTTCTGAAAGAGAGCAGCCAAGGCAATATCATTCCAGGTAGTAAGGACCGCCCACTTTCGGAACTTTTGACAGTACAACTCTGCAGAATCTCAACCCTGGTTTAATGCCAACAGGGTCTTTTCAGCCTGATCAATAGCATTAGGTTCGTCATACAACAACCCCAAAGCTTGAAAGAATGCGTTCACATTAGTCAAAATAGGATCATCTGGTTTCAAAGAAAACGCCCAATCCTGGGGATCGCCACGCAGCAAAGAGATGACAATTTTAACCTGCTGCGCGGAGCTCCCTGACGAGTTAGGCTTCAAGGCAAAAAATAATTTACAATTATTTTTGAAACTCAAAAATTTAGATCGATCTCCAAAAAATACATCAGGTGTAGGGATCTTTGGTTCAACAGCATGCGAACGAGCAAGGTAGGCGGAAATTCCCCGCACTTCTGCAGCGAGCTGCTCCACCCGATCAGACAATTGCTTTATCTCCATTGAGAGAAAAAAAAATTCCCCCTACGGTCTCAGAGATATAGAGGAAAGAATATACACACTTTTTTTTTTTAAACACAATTCTTTCCTGCTATTGAGTACCCTAGGATCTGCGGTATGGCGGGTGATTCTGTTATGAATGAGTCACCGTAGGAGGCAAAAACAGAAATGCTAGCTAAGTCCAGAAAACCAGAGCAGTTGGCAGCTATCGGATTGCAGACCCCTGATCCTATCACAACAACTAACAGTAGCCGTGGGGGGTTCCTACGATGCCCTAGACCCCTCGATCACAGCCGGAGAATTAAATAAGCCTAAAGAAAGAAAGGGGAAATCTAAACTGCCCCAGAGCAGACCCCAAAGCAATAGGCAGCCCCCAACATATAATGACGGTGAAGCAAGATGAAAACACTAACACAGACAGAAAGATAGACTGAGCAAAGACGGGGCCCAAACTACCTAGATAGGAAAGGACAGGAAGGCTGCTGTCTGCAATCCGTGAAAAACCCTATGAAAATAAGAGCCAACAGACTGACAGTGAAAAAGGCCCTGAAGACGCTAGGCTTCAAAAAAGCTATGTCACTACTCAGGAATATTCTGAAGACAGAGCAACCGGCAAAAGGAGATTCAGCTCATCCCAGCAGGGAATGGCAGAATCCAGAAAAGCAAGGAAAACAAAAACAAAACATAAATGCAAACAGGCAAAGCAGAAAAGTTAGCTTTAGGGAAGCAGGAATCAGACTGGTGTCCTAGAAGTCCACAGAGAAATCACCCGCAGGGCAGAAGGGCGTCGGCAGCCTTATATCCAGTCAGTGACTCCACTCAGCCAGTCATCCTCATTAGGCTCAGGTGCCTGATAATCAGGCTCATTACCTTCCTTTACCAGAATAGGGAGTTCACCAGACCTCAGTGACGAAGGGGAAAATGAACTCACAACACTGAAACCCGACTACTTCTGATTAAGACATACTGTATTTTTTGGACTACAAGATACACTTTTTTCCTCCAAAAATGTGGGGGAAAATGGGGGGTGCGTCTTATAGTCCGAATATACGGACTCTGGCTGTGGTGGGAAGGTGGAGGAGCGGCATTGGTGGAGCAGCGGGTGACAGAGGCAGGAGCCGGCTGCTGCTGCAGCTAACTCCTGTGCCTGCTGCTAAAAAGAAATGAATATTCACTGCATTCCATGCCCATGGGCATGGAGGGCAATAAATATTCATTTCTGTTTACCATCCTGGCATGAATTTGGCCTCATTCCCGTCCTGGCATTCATGGCCCCATCAGAAAACAATTAATAAAACAAACCATTACACTTACCTTCCTGTTGCTGCCTCGCAACATGTTTTTCCGATGTCAGCAGCTGCTTCATGCTTGTAAGCAGCGTATGGCAGGGACGTCAAGCACTGCTTGCAAGCCGAATATTCACTGCTCTGCACGCTGGGACTGTGTGTTCTTTAGTATTCTTATCCAACTACATACTGTTTAATAATTTGTTCAAATATCTTTCCTGGTATAGAAGTAATGCTCACTGGCCTGTAATTTCTTGGTTCGTCTTCTTTCCTTTTTTGAAGATAGGGACAACATTTGCCCTTCTCAAGGATACTGTTCTCAAGGATATTTGAAAGATTCTGGCTAGTGGTTCTGCAATTTACTCTGCTAACTCTTTCTGTACCCTAGAAGGTAATTCATCTGGAGAGGAAAAAGTAGAATTTCCAGCTCCTGGTTAAAATCAGTAGAAAAACCAAATTTCCTCCAAAACCCAATAAGACTGTTATTCTTTCCCAAACAGTTTCTACACTGCTACAGTACGAGTCTATGAAGCTTGGATCTCTGTGGAGATATATATTTTCCTAATATACAATGCAACACCTTCTCCCTTCTTATTAATCCTGTTTCTAAGAAATAAGTTGTAGCCTTCAAAGTTTGTATTCCAATCGTGTATCATCCCACTAAGTTTCAGTGATGCCTATGACATCATATTTTTCTTTCTTGTGTTAGCAGCTCTAATTCTCCCCATTTGTTTCTCATGCTCTATTCCTTTTTTTATAGACACATTTTAGTTTATAGTCAGTTTCTCTTGGTCCTATATTTTGATTTAGAGTTTGTTGTTTTTATTCTTTATTTCCACTTGTAATAGCAGGGTTCTCAAAATAATTAATCAGCTGCATGTTTTTTCCTTGGCGTATATTTGCTCTAGTTTAAAGCTCTCCTGATGAATGTAAAAAGGTGTCTACCAAGTATGTGTTTTCCTGTTTTCATAAGATGCAACCCATCTTTAGCAAATAGTCCATCATACAGGTAATTCACTCTATGATCAAGAAACCCGAAACGTTGCTCATGGCACCATTGACATAGCCAGTTGTTCACCTGTAGAATTCTGTTCAATCTCCTTGGTCCATGTTCATCCACTGGGAGGATGGATGAGAAGACAACCGACACTCCCAGTTCCTTCACATTCCAGCCTAGGTCTTCAAAGTTTCTGTATATCAGGTCCTTAAATCATACAGTGTCATGCGAAAAGCTAAAGTATGGTACAAAAAAAAGGCAGTGCACATTGTACAGATGGCACTATACAATGCTTTTATGTTTTAATCTGTACGCAATACGAGAACCTTCCTTCAGTTTTAGGATGTAGTCATCAAGGCCCTAATATTTGGAAGGTGAGGAACGTGAGGGCCCCAGTTCTTCTGAAACTGATTGTGCCTGTATCGTCCCAGGTCAACATTTTCCATGAGGTGTTCCTCAAACAGCGAACAAGGGGAAATCAAAACAAAAGGTGCAGAGTATGGTCCAAGAGAGGAATACGAAAATACACAATTTACCATTGTCAAACCTGGCCTGAGAAACCTGGCCTTCGCATTAAGGATTGCTTCAAAGCGTACCTCATGTCCATAAATGAATACCATTTGTTTTTCCTCTGCTGGAACAACACACTTTTATAATCTAATGTACTACGCACAACTTACACATACCACCACATTATAAATTCATACACCAGTAAAACCAAAAGCACTACAATCATTACTATAAAACTATACCTCTAGATAAATTGCTTGAGGGGTGTAGTTTTCAAAATGAGGTGACTTGTGGGGGATTTCCACTGTTTAGGCACATCAACGGCTTCCGAGCCCTGCTGTGCATCCAAACAGTGGTTTCTCCCCACATATGGGGTATTCGCATACTCAGGAGAAATTTCCCAACAATTTTTGGGGTCTCTTTATACTGTTACCCTTGTGAAAATAAAAATTTGGGGCTAAAAGATAATTTTTGTGGAAAAAAATATGATTTTTTTATCTTCTCGATATAAACTTCTGGGAAGCACCTAGGGGTTCAAGGTGCTCAGTACACATCTAGTCAAGTTCCTTGAAGGGTCTAATCACTCAAAGTCACTTCAAATGTGATATGGTTCCTAAAAAAATGGTTTTGTATATTTTGTTGGAAAAATGAGAAATCGCTGGTCAACTTTTAACCCTTCTAACTTCCTAAGAAAAAATGATGTTCCCTTACATATATCTATAAGTCTCTGGGGCGCTAGTGTATTTATTCGATCTGTTATGTTTCAAAAATTGTTCTGATGTAAATTAAACATGTGGGACATGTTACTTATTAAGTATTTTGTGTGACATGACTTTCTGGTTTAAGGGCATAAAAATGAAAATTTTGAAAATTGCAAACTTTTCATCAAATTTCCGATATTTTAACAAATAAACGCAAGTGGTTTGGGAAAAAAATTTACCACTGTCATGAAGTACAATTTGTCATGAGAAAACACTCTCAAAATCGGTGGGATCTGTTAAAACATTCCAGAGTTACTACCTCATAAAGTGACACTGGTCAGAATCGGAAAAAAATGGCCTGGTTAGGAAGGTGAAAACAGGATTCAGCGTGAAGTGGTTAAAATGAGAAACTTCCCAGTGCCACCCTTTTGGAGTCATAGAAAGGTACAGTATGGACCCATAAATCTCTATTCTTAGATGTTGATAATCCATACAATATGAGAATGTCATATATATATTCTATCATACTATATACTCTATGTACATATATCTACACTCACTGGCCACTTTATTAGGTACACCTGTCCAACTGTGTGTTAAGACTTAATTTCTAATCAGCCAATCACATGGCGGCAACTCAGTGCATTTAGGCATGTAGACATGGTCAAGACAATCTCCTGCAGTTCAAACCGAGCATCAGTATGGGGAAGAAAGGTGATTTGAGTGCCTTTGAACGTGGCATGATTGTTGGTGCCAGAAGGGCTGGTCTGAGAATTTCAGAAACTGCTGATCTACTGGGATTTTCACGCACAACCATCTCTAGGGTTTACAGAGAATGGTCCGAAAAAGAAAAAAAATCCAGTGAGCGGCAGTTCTGTGGCCGGAAATGCCATGTTGATGCCAGAGGTCAGAGGAGAATGGGCAGACTGGTTCGAGCTGATAGAAAGGCAACAGTGACTCAAATTGCCACCCGTTACAACCAAGGTAGGCAGAAGAGCATCTCTGAACGCACAGTGCGTCGAACTTTGAGGCAGATGGGCTACAGCAGCAGAAGACCACACTGGGTACCACTCCTCTCAGCTAAGAACAGGAAACTGAGGCTACAATTTGCACAAGCTCATCGAAATTGGACAGTAGAAGATTGGAAAAACGTTGCCTGGTCTGATGAGTCTCGATTTCTGCTGCGACATTCGGATGGTAGGGTCAGAATTTGGCGTAAACAACATGAAAGCATGGATCCATCCTGCCTTGTATCAACGGTTCAGGCTGGTGGTGGTGGTGTCATGGTGTGGGGAATTTTTTCTGGGCACTCTTTGGGCCCCTTGGTACCAATTGAGCTTCGTTGCAACGCCACAGCCTACCTGAGTATTGTTGCTGACCATGTCCATCCTTTTATGACCACAATGTACCCAACATCTGATGGCTACTTTCAGCAGGATAATGCGCCATGTCATAAAGCTCGAATCATCTCAGATTGGTTTCTTGAACATGACAATGAGTTTACTGTACTCAAATGGCCTCCTCAGTCACCAGATCTCAATCCAATAGAGCATCTTTGGGATGTGGTGGAACGGGAGATTCGCATCAGGGATGTGCAGCCGACAAATCTGCGCCAACTGTGTGATGCCATCATGTCAATATGGTCCAAAATCTCTGAGGAATGCTTCCAGCACCTTGTTGAATCTCTGCCACGAAGAATTGAGGCAGTTCTGAAGGCAAAAGGGGGTCCAACCCCTTACTAGCATGGTGTACCTAATAAAGTGGCCAGTGAGTGTATATACTGTATATACAGTGGGGGAAAAAAGTATTTAATCAGTCACCAATTGTGCAAGTTCTCCCACTTAAAAAGATGAGAGAGGCCTGTAATTGTCATCATAGGTAGACCACACTATGAGAGTCAAAATGAGAAAACAAATCCAGAAAATCACCTTGTCTGATTTGGCAAGATTTATTTTGCAAATTATGGTGGAAAATAAGTATTTGGTCATTAGCAAAAGTTCATCTCAAAATTTTGTGACATATCATTTGTTGGCAATGACACAGGTCAAACGTTTTCAGTAAGTCTTCACAAGGTTGGCACACACTGTTGGTGGTATGTTGGCCCATTCCTTCATTCAGATGTCCTCTAGAGCAGTGATGTTTTGGGCCTGTCGCTGGGCAACACAGACTTTCAAATCCATCCATAGGTTTTCTATAGGGTTGAGATCTGGGGACTGCCAAGGCCACTCCAGGACCTTCATATGCTTCTTACGAAGCCACTCCTTCATGTCCCTGGCGGTGTGCTTGGGATCATTATCATGCTGAAAGACCCATTCATGTTTCATCTACAGTGCCTTTGCTGATGGAAGGAGGTTTGCACTCAAAATCTCACGATACATGGCCCCATTCATTCTTTCATGTACACGGATCAGGCATCCTGGTCCCTTTGCAGAGAAACAGCCCCAAAGCATGATGTTGCCACCCCCATGCTTCACAGTAGGTATGGTGTTTTTTGGATTCAGTTCAGCATTCTGTCTCCTCCAAACATGACTAGTTTTGTTTCTACAGTTCTACTTTGGTTTCATCAGACCATATGGCATTCTCCCAATACTCTTCTGGATAATCCAAATGCTCTCTAGCAAACTTCAGATGGGCCCAGACATGTACTGGCTTAAGCAGGGGGACACGTCTGGCACTGCAGGATCTGAGTCCCTGGCAGCGTAGTGTGTTACTGATGGTAACCTTTGTTTTCCCAGCCTGGTGCAGGGCTACAATTTTGTTTCTGGTGTCCTTCGACAGCTCTTTGGTCTTCACCATAGTGGAGTTTGGAGTGTGACTGTTTGAGGTTGTGGACAGGTGTCTTTTATACTGATAACAAGTTTAACCAGGTGCCATTACTACAGGGAATGAGTGAAGGACAGAGGAGCCTCTTAAAGAAGAAGTTACAGGTCTGAGAGACCCAAAAATCATGCATGTTTTTAGGTGATCAAATACTTATTTTCCACCATAATTTGAAAAATAAATGTTGCCAAATCAGACAAGGTGATTTTATGGATTTGTTTTCTCATTTTGATTCTCATAGTTGAGGTCTACCTATGATGTAAATTACAGGCCTCTCTCATCTTTTTAAGTGGGGAGAACTTGCACAATTGGTGGTTGACTAAATACTTTTTTCCCCACTGTATATACACACACCACAGATGTACACAATCATACTATATACGCTATGTAGATGTGTGCATATATACATATATATATATATATATATACACACACAGCACAGATATACACAATCATACTATATACTGTATATATGTACACATACTATATACACATATACAGACCCACACACTATCTACTGCACATGTACACACACAGATACATATATATGCATACTTGCCAGGTCCTGCTGATACGCTTGTGCAGATCCCAGGACAGTGGTTTAGGAGCTGCCATGATGAGGAGGAGGGGAAAAGGACATAGACAGGTCTGCAGGCATTTTCCTGCCCCAGCGTCTGACCTCTGCTGTGCTGTTAGACAGCCCCTCCCCCTCATCCACCCAGGAATACAGAGAATGCACAGCATTATTCACTGTAAGTAATGCTGTACACCCTCTGCGCACTTCATAAAGGGCTGCAGATGCAGAGGGCCCCTTTGTGGGTGGGGTACCTAGGCATCTACCTTGTTTGCCTGCCCCAAATGCGGCCCTGGGTGGGGGAGAAGGCAATGATGGAGGTGGTGGAAAGGGCAATTATGGGGCTGTGGGAGAGAAGGCAATGATGGAGATGGCGGAGAGGACAATGATGGGGTGGAGGGAGAGAGCAATGATGGAGAAGATGGTTGTGGAGGGCAATGATTGGGGTGGTGGAGAGGGCAATGATGGAGGTGATGGAGAGGGCAATGATGAAGGTGGGGAGAGGGCAATGATGGGATGTGGGGAGGAGGAAAATGAGGGATGTGGGGGATTGGGATGGGAGGAAGGGGATTTATAAACAGGGGGAGGTGGAGGAAGACGTTAGATACGGATGTAAAATGAATTAGGTGTTGGAGGAGGCTACTAAGCCCCTAATAGCCTCCTCCCCATCTCACAATTCACTGTGATCCTATCGGGGACTTAAAATTTATTAGGGTGGGAGAGGCGGTGCTAAGGTGCATAGGACCCGTTATAATGAACTAAAAGGTGGGAGAAGACTCTGTCAGGTAACCTTGATTACAACTGGGTGACAAACCCTAATAGTGGAGGAGAACCTCAGCAGATGACCGAGCTGTTACTGAAAATAATCTCTATATAAAGACCAATATGGTCAGTGGCAAATAATACCAGTCCTACAGAACATATAAGAGATTACAACAGAGTTACAGATAATAACTTACAGCTGATATTCCTTCTGATGGAATCGTTCACTTTTCGCGTCTTTTCCATCTGGCCCAGACCGACATGACAACTTCTTCCAGCCAGGACTCGGCTGCAGAGAATATAACAAAGACACATTTCACTTTTCACATTTTAAGCACTGTCACCAATGGGACTATTCCCAACCAGCACAAACTGCTCATCCTGCTGATACCCCGTATGTGTCCCTATTACTGCACCTGCTGTGTGGTTCTCTGTGCCCTCTAAATTCTAAAGCAACCCTCTAGACTATAGTAATGCCGGGTGCAAGTGCCCTAGAAAACAGTGCAAACATTTTGACCCCTAAAAAGTAATATTGCTCTGTGTGTGCCCATGTGACAGTCACAGTAACCTGAGTTCCCCTATAACAATAAGTGCCCACTTTACATTTAATAATGTTCCGATTCTCCCCCTGTATAGGTCCCCTATACACATTATGATGCTCTCTTATGCACAGTATAATGCACCCCATAGGCAGCCTCTGTATTATAATGCACCTCCATAGGCAGCCTCTATATTATAATGCACCCCCATATGCAGCCTCTGTATTATAATGCACCTCCATAGGCAGCCTCGGTATTATAATGCACCCCCATAGGCAGCCTCTATATTATAATGCACCCCCATAGGCAGCCTCTGTATTATAATGCAGCCCCCATCTCATAGGCAGCCATTGTATTATAATGCAGCCCACATCTCATAGGAAGCCTTTGTATTATAATGCACCCTCATAGGCAGCCTTTGTATTATAATGCACCCCAATTTAAAAAAATAATAAATAAATACTCACCTCTCTTCCTCCTAGTTCCTGCGCTACTCCAAGCTCCCGCTCATCCTCATCTCCTGACAGCTGACGCCGGGTAGTGATGTCATCGCAACCCCCTGTCAGATGCTGATACAGTTGACCCTGTCATGCTGGGCGAGGGCCCACTGCTGGCACCGGGCCCCCCACCGCATGCTCAGGGGCCCCATAGCGGCCGGGTGGCAGAGCAGGGAGATTGATTCTCCTTGCACTGCCACAGAATGTAACTGTATGGGCGCGCTGTGCACGCCGATACAATTACAGTAGCGTAGCTCCGGGTGGGTCCCCTCAGAGCGTGGGACCCTGGGCGACCGCCCCCTCTGCCCACCCGGTAGCTGCGCTACTGGTCTTTTCCCACCCTCAAATTCATTATGATGCTATCAAGGACTTATAATGAAGGATGGGGACACAGGATATGGACTTAGGCTATGTGCACAAGTTCAGGATTTGCAGGAGAAAATTCTGCTGCATATCCTAATGTGTTGGCAGGAATTTCGTCAAAGTCCGGAGGCTCCCGCAGCTCCATTTCTGCGATGCGGTGGCCTCCAGGAAAATGGCCGCTTGGGGCGGCGCATGCTCAGATTCAGATCTCATCTCCGGTTTTGACAAAATGCCAGCGGAGCCCCCCACGCTGCATAAAGAGCCGCTGCCACCCCCTCAGCACAGAGAGCCGCACAGAGCACCGCTGCCACAATGAGGTAATAGGGATACTTCACTTTTACACCTTCCCGGTGAGACACCTCCTCACCTCGTCATCGGGACCACCACCATATGCGGTGATCGCAGATTGGTCCGCACCTGCCCTATTAGACGACACCTGGCGTATAAGACGACTCACGACTTTTAAGGAGATTTTCAGGGGTTAAAAAGTCATCTTATACGCTGGAAAATACGGTATATACAGGGTGGGCCATTTATATGGATACACCTGGGTGGGCCATGTATATGGATACACCTAAATAAAACGGGAATGGTCGGTGATATCAACTTCCTGTTTGTGGCACATAAGTTTTTCCCCTCCCATATACTAATGTGCACTAAACAGTAAGTTGATATCACCAACCATTCCCATTTATTTAGGTGTATCCATATACATGGCCCACCCAGGTGTATCCATATAAATGGCCCACCCAGTATATACCGTACATACATATATATTATATAATCTCTGTCACCATAAAAAGAGGTGGACCCAGACACATTTCTTGCACAGGAGCCCAAAGCTGTCAGTGTCCGCCCCTGTATAGGATTATATTCTATCGCAATATGTTGTTCTGTTCATTTAAACTGCCGAAAAAGTGAACAGACGATGCACAATCTCTATAAATAAAATACTGGCTTCACAGTACAAACTGTGTCTATTTCGGTGGTGTGTGGGTAGCTTGGCAGATGTGTGGAGACCAGCACTCTCCTGTAACTTACAGCTTCTGGCACGCAGCAGTATGTTGGATGTAATGAGGAGTTGTGAGTGCATATATAAGCATGAGCAAATTAAACTGGAATCAAGCTGAGTACAGAACACTAAGTTAAAGGAATTGTTCCATCAAATCCAGACTTTTATTTTTGAAATACTGAATGACGCTACATAGAAAATATATTATTATTACTTTTTGTTCGGCTTTATTTTGAACTGGAAAGTTCGACTTAATTAAAGAGTAGACATACCTCTTTGCGTACACTGTTCTCTTCACTCTATTGGCCATTCTCTTGTCAAATATCTATTGTCAGTTAAATTACTTTAGCTATAGAAAGTGAGATTTGTCCCATTCAAACAATTATTCTCATATTTTAAAATGTAATTTTCCAAGATTGTGTTCTTCATGATAAACATTCCCATTTGAGGGACATTTTTAAATTCCACCCTCATTATATTGAGGAAGAGCAACAAAACCTCCCAGAATTGCCTACATTGAGACACATTGGTGGTTTCTTTTCATGAGTTATCAAAATGTTATTTTCACCCATGGTAATATTTGAAGCGCCTGTGCTGAAATGCAAGTTATGCGTGTGTCCGTCACCTTTTGGCTGCTAAATTCATGTTCAGTAGAATGCACCATATTTTCCACTAAACTATGTGTAAGCTTACAGGAAACGGGTGAGCAGGTTATACCAAGATATTTTCATAGATCCTATATAATTGAATGTGAGTTACAAAAACAGCATTACACAGAGAGATACACTGTTTCTGTAACTGAACTCTTGGAGACGGAATTACTCAATGTTCTCTGCTGATAATTTACCTACTTTTCAATTTTACGAGAGTAATGGAAAAAGTGCAACTCAGTCTATTAAGTTTGTTCTATAACCTTGGCCACCTCTGGCCTCCACATTGGCTCAGGTATTCCCATCTCAGCTATGGGCTACCTTAGGCAATAGTTCTCAGATGTCATTGAAACCTTTGCCCCTTAAGGTCCCGTTACATTTAGCGATGCACCAGCGATCCCGACAATGATATGACCCGGTCAGGATTGCTGGTGCATCGCTAAATGGTCGCTAGTGAGCTGCCAAACAGGCAGATCTCATCAGCGACGCAGCGATGCTTGGCGGTCGTTACTTACCTGTCACACGGCAGCGATGATGACGTCTTCCGCCTGCGTCCATGCGTCGCTCGTCGGCGCCAGCGGGACTCCAGCGAGAAGAAAACGGCCCAGGACGTTCTTGCGCAATCAGCGATATCCAGCGGGGGAGCTGGTCGGAGGTAAGTGTCACATGTAGCAAGATCGCTAGCGATATCGCTGTTGCATCACAAAATCGGTGACGCTTTAGCAATATTGCTATGTGTAAAAGGCCCTTTAGAGTGTCAAAAGATTTTGGGAGTGAGCAGGTCTCTTGCCCTGCTTGTAGTTAAGAGGTATAAGAAAGGTGTAGCACTTTGGTCTACAAAGATATTTAGATCTTCTCACTGTTCTGCCTGTGCTGCTTAAAAGAAACCCTGCTATTTTTTTTATTAGCTTTACCTGTGCTTATGTATGTGTAATGCAGTGTAAGTGTGTTAACATACTTACTGATCAGCATTTTCCCCATTTTCCAGGGCCTCTCTGGTCCTCTTCACTACTTACATGACTTCTCTTGTTGCCAGCTCACACTGGGGTCTATATGTGAGCCGAAAGGCGCTTTTGTAATGTAGTCAAGAAAGAAGAACTTGGCAATCATGGTCGATGAATTAGAACGATGATTTATTATGAAGTATAATATCTCACGGATTATGTATAACATTTCGGTCGCATTGACCTTCTTCAGATGTATGAAATATTGTGGAGAAATAGTGATAGAATAAGGAAGTCGGTAGGGTGGATCATCGCTCAGTGTATTGCACCAGTAAAAAGCTAACTTTTATAATGTAATCCTGTGGAAAATTAGAATGAGGCTTAGAATGAGGCATCACAGACTTTTCAAGCTATGGTTTTCTGTGATCCATTTAATGTAGCAAACTTGCCATTCTTTTTTATGCTCAATTTAATACAACACTCGAGGAAAATCATAACTACACTGAAGAATAATGTCTACACGTGTAAATATTTGTTCTTCTCTATGATCCTCTTACAAAGAACACGGTGTATTCAAGCAGAATTCAATAGCTTTGAAGTCCTTTTTTGTTTTTAAAGGTGTAGTTCATTTTTCACAAAATCTGTCCAATGAATATAGATTAACATAGATCTGCTGATGGTACCTACCATGGGTTAATTTCTGTGGAGTTTTCATTATAAAGGAAGTGTTAGGCTATGTGCGCATGTTGTGGATTTGCTTGTGGAAACTTCTGCGTGGTTTCTGCCTCTCTTGGCAGAAAACGCAGTTGAAATTCAGCGCGGTTTTGATGCGGATTTTCATGCGGATTTGTATGCGCTTTTGTAAGATAAATAAAGATATATTATTAAAAAAAAAGAATTGTGATGTAATTTCCATGTTAAGCTCTAGAGCTCAGGAATCAGCTTCTGTAGAGATCTGCCTGGAATGGAGTTGAGGTGTGCTGTTTCAACTTCTGCTCCTCTCAACCTCTATGGCAAGGGTGTCAAACTCATTTTCACCGAGGTTCACATGAGCAATATGGTTGCCTTCAAAGGGCTGTTTGTAATTGTAAAAGGTTATGCAGATGTACTGTACGTGCAAAATGGCACAAGCATGGACTGCAATGTACGGGTTGGCTATAAGAGACCTGTCCCTGGGTAGTAGGGCTATAAGACAGCTGTGCCTGGGTAGAAGGGCTAAGAGAGCTGTACCTGGTTAATAGGACTTAGAGAGCCGTCAAGGGGAAGTGCCAAGGGGAAGTGCCGAAGGCGATAGCAACATGAGAAACATACGTCGGGACAGCGGAGTGGGCTCATCTAATCCTCCCTTATTATGGGTAATCACTACACAATGTATTGACTAGCATATGTCACTTTATTTCGCTGTCACTTTAATTGTATATGGACTGTTTATATGCTATTTCACTTGTATTTATTGTATGTTGTTGCATGGATCATGATGTTTAACCTACCACTTTCTCCTTATTAGACCTACCTGTTTATTGTGGACAGTATTTGACTTTTTTTTTATAACAATAGATTTTTATTGGAGAATTATGTATCCAGGTAACAAACAGGTACATTGCAGTGATCAAATTATGAATATTTAGTTGGGTAGAGAACAAAGAGAGGGACTAACGTTGCTGTACCCGAGTCTGAGGAGTCAGAAGCATGTAGATGAAGTGACGGTGTGGCGAAAGGGATGTAGATGGTGTATTGCTCTCTGGCTCTGCTCTGTGGGAGCGATGGGGACTCCTTTCATTTGGTGTTTGTGCTGTGTGGCAGCCATTGTTGCTGTGGTTTTGTGCTGGCGGAACGGCGCAGTCTTGAGACCCTGGGCCATCTGCACTGATGGTGCATTGCCGCTGTGGTGGTGGTCGGCGCACGACTCTGCTGTCTGCTCTGTTAGGGCGGTAGGACCCACTACGAGGTTTGCCGTGACGTGGCAGTGGGCTTTATACAGTCTGATCAGAATGTTAAACTAAGAACCTCATGTTCAGTTATATAAATTTTTGCCTAGCAGCATTAGCTCAACTTATGATTTTTGGAGGTGCGTTCATGCTCTTTTTTTTGGCGTATAGCATGTTCATTCCCCTTTATTGGACCAGCATTTTTTCCCATTTGGCACAGGTAATTTTAATTAGCAGGAGACTGCAAAGTAAGGGGTCTAGGCCATTTCTGCTCTCACTGAAGAGCTTGATGGAGGCGAGTTTCTTTGCTCCTTACATTTGGTGTGGTGCTGTGTGGCGGCCATTGTTTCTGTGGCTCTGTGCTGGTGGGGAGGTGCAGTCTAGAGTCATGGGGACTCTGTCTTGCAGCATGGGTGCTGTGAGACACCAGGCCATCTGCCCTGTTGCTGCATTTCAGCTGTGGCGATGGTTGGCGTTGGAGCTCTGCTCCGTGGAAGCGATGGGGACTCTTTTCATTTGGTGTTGGTGTGGCAGCCATTGTTTCTGTGGTTTTGTGCTGGTGGAGTGGCGCAGTCTGGAGACCCTGGGCTGTCTACCCTGCTGTAGCATGGCCACTGTGGCAGTGCACTGCTCTGCTCCATTAGGGCGGTAGGATCCACTACGAGGTTTGCCGTGACGTGGCAGTGGGCTTCATACAGTCTGATCAAAATGTTAAACTAAGAATGTCATATTTAGTTATATAAATTTTTGCCTAGCATTAGATCAACTTATGATTTTTGGAGGTGCGGTCCATACTCCTTTTTCTTTCTTTTTTTTTGGCGTATAGCATCCTCCTTATTAGACCTACCTGTTTATTGTGGACAATATTTGACTTATTTATAGCAATAGATTTTTATTGGAGAATTATTCAATTAACAAACAGGTACATTGCAGTGGTCAAATTACGAACATTTAGTTGGGTAGAGAACAAAGGGAGGGGCTAACGTAACTGGACCCAGGTCTGAGGAGTCAGAAGCATGTAGACGAAGTGATGGTGTGGCGAAAAGGATGTGGTTGGTGTATTGCGCCCAGAGAAGCCAAATTTTCTCAAATTTACGGATTTTATCCATAAGTATGGCAGATAATTTTTTATTGATTTTATACCAAGATAGGCATCTCTTGACTTCTGATAGATCTAAAAGTGATTATTCGTAGGCCAATGCTATAGTTTGCTCGGTTGCTAGGAATATAAATGAGATTAGAATTTGGGTGTGTTTAGGGATATTAGGGATTCGCTTATTAAGTAAGGCTTCCCAAGGGTTTTTTTTAAGGTTAGTGTTTGTGCCTGAAAGAATTAGTTGATATACCCTAGTCCAAAATCTGTGCACCACGGGGCACGTCCACCAAATATGGTACATATTCCCGTCAGAATCACAACCTCTAAAACAATTGGGAGAGTAGCCAGGAACTTCGTTGGCAACTCTAACTTGGGTTACATACCATCTAGTTAGCACCTTATAGTTTGTCTCTAGCATTAAGGTGCTTAGAATTCCACCCGTTGAAGAGGACCAAATCTGAGACCATTCTGAGTCAGTAAGGGCAAAGCCAATATCAGGCTCCCAGCAAGAGGTATAAGTGTGTGATGTAATTGATATGTGAGTAGAGGAGTGAGATGGGGGAGTGGATTCTGGCGACACCTTTGTTCGAAAGGGGTGAACGTATAAGGCGGGATGGAGTTTCTCAGAAGTGTGGTAATAAAGTTCTTCAATTGTAAATAGCAGAATATTTCTGTAGGAGATAGTTTGTGCTTTTCTTGGAGGGCTGGGAATGGAATAATAGCATCAACATTAAATAGGTGGTGGACTCTCATGATTCCTGCAGCGACCCATAAGCGAAAGTTCCAGAAAGACTCATTTCCCGGGGAAAACTGTGAACTGCCCCAAAGTGGGGTGAGAGGCAGTAAGGGGGGGATTAAGTTCAAGGACTATTTTAGGGAATCCTATACTTTGAGAGAATGCGATAGGATTGGATTTATAATTTGTTTGCGTTGTGCTGGGAGGATAAATAATAAAGCTTCAAGGGTCATTGGGTGACACTCAAGGGCTTCAAAGGAAAGTCATTGTGGGGGATCTGAATATCATAGTATAGAGATAATTGGGCTAACTAGGCTGGATGGTAATATTTGGAAAGGTTAGGGTCTCCCAGATCTCTTTTTAGGTGGTGTCGGTAAAGAGTTGCTCTGATATCCCTGGGGAAACCACCCTTTCAAACAAAAGTGTTAACTAGACGTTATGCTGTTTTGAGGTAGCATGATGGAACAGGGATAGGCAATACTTGTAATAAACAGAGTATTCTGGGGAGAAAAGTCATCTTAATTGCCTGTATTCAACCCAGTCATTTTTGCTAAGCATTTGAGGATAATTGTCAGAGAACAGGGACACGAAGTTAGCTGTTAAGTTTACACCTATATATTTGAGGTGATTAGTGGTCCATTGAAAGGGAAAATATTGTTTGAGCTGCAAAATAATGGCAGGGAAGGGATATATTCATGGCTTGTGATTTTGAGTGGTTTATCTGCAGGCAGATATGTGTTCAAATTTATTAAGAGTGGAGTAGGGCTTGCAAAGAAGGTGTTAGGGCTGGCGGAACACACCAAATTATAAAGTAGTAGCAGGTGCGTTCGCAGCCCGGGGTCCACCGTGCAGAGGTGGTACACTACTGCTAGACAATGGTGGAAGAATAGAGCGGCGTGAAAACAGTCACACGTGGGTTACGTCACCCAGTGTGAACAGGAGCGGACTCTGTTAATTCACAGAGCCGCACAACCGCTGAACGTGGATGCCGGAGCCTGTTTAGCTCACAGAGCCCAGCCAAAGAGCGCACAGCAAACGGCCACAGAACTCTACCCCAAGGAGACGGGGTTAGAGTCCCTCTAGGCCCACTGAGCGTGCGACGTCGCTGCCACGAACGCAGCTATAGACGCTGGCTATGGAATGTGGAGCATTTGCACTGAGGCGTGCCGAGTCACTGATGAAGACTAATGCCTGACTCAGACTCTGACCTACCTACGCCTAAGCCTGGGCGCTAGCAGGCTAGGCTGCACAACACATTCATACCAAGGGTAGGGGTTTCATAATGAGTCAGTCAACAGAGACATTCATGCGTGCATACACCACTCACTCCTTATAGTCTGAAAATACAGGCTATCCTAGCGCATGGCCGAGGGGCCATGCAAACCTTTTATAGCCGCGAGCGTCCGGGACCTTCCTGGCTTCTCGGATGGGCCAATCCGAACAGGAACAGGACCTGAGCACGAGATCTTCGATCTCCAATGGGAGATCATTCCACGGGCATGCTCAGTGGCCCGACATGAGGACTTAGTCCCTGGAGAATCTCGCTGCTGAGCAGCATGTATTGCCATAGCTAAGCCAGAGGTGGCAGCAGCAAGCAAACCCACGGAGTGGGTCTGGGCAGAGCGCCGGGACCGACGAGTTTGCTGAGCAACCTCCTCTGCGGCTGAAGAATGGGAGACCGCCGGAAGTAAGGCTCGGGATTCCCGCTGTGCAGCGACAGGAACCCGACACCAAACAAAAGGTTGTGGAGCAGTTGAAAGGAATAATATGTCGTCTACAAACAGAAAAAAATTTGTGGGAAATCGACGCAATTTCTATACCTTGTATATTTGAGTTGAGATGAAGGTGAATTGCCAATGGTTCGATTGCAAGGAGAAATAGTGGGCATTCCTGACAGGTACCTCTTGATAGGAAAATATGCTGAGGAAAAACCGTTGTAGCAGACATAGGCCGAAGGAGAACTATATAAGGCTTAGATCCATGAAAGAAATTGATCCTGGAATTCCTATTTCTGCAACACTGCAAATACACAGAATGAGACAGAATCAAAGGCTTTTTTAATATCAAGTGGTAGTAGCATACTTGCAATGTTATGTTGTTTGCATTGATGCAGAAGTTGAACAACCCTCCAGATATTATCTGATGCTTGCCTATGGGGCACAAAACCAACCTGATTATTGTGTATGAGAAATCCCAGACTCAAATTTAGGTGTTGAGATAACATTTTTGCTTAGAGTTTGAGATCTATATTGATCAGGGATATTGGTCTGTAATTAGACCATACACAGTGTGCAGAATTATTAGGCAAGTTGTATTTGAGAGGATTCTTTTTATTATTGAACAACAACTATGTTCTCAATCAACCCAAAAGACTCAGATATCAAAGCTTAATATTTTCAGAAGTTGGAGTGTTTTAGATTTGGCTATCTTAGGAGGATATCTGTTTGTGCAGGTAACTATTACAGTGCAGAATTATTAGGCAACTTAATAAAAACCAAATATATACCCATCTCACTTGTTTATTTTCACCAGGTAAACCAATAGAGCAACACAAAATTTAGAAATAAACATTTCTGACATTCAAAAACAAAACAAAAAAATTCAGTGACCAATATAGCCACCTTTCTTTACAATGACACTCAAAAGCCTTCCATCCATAGATTCTGTCAGTTGCTTGATCTGTTTACGATCAACATTGCCTGCAACAGCCACCACAGCCTCCCAGACACTGTTCCGAGAGGTGTACTGTTTTCACTCCCTGTAGATCTCACATTTTATGAGGGACCACAGGTTCTCTATGGGGTTCAGATCAGGTGAACAAGAGGGCCATGTCATTATTTTTTCTTCTTTTAGACCTTTACTGGGCAGCAACGCTGTGGAGTATTTGGATGCATGCGATGGAGCATTGTTCTGCATGAAAATCCTATTTTTCTTGAACGATACCGACTTCTTCCTGTACCACTGCTTGAAGGTGTCTTCCAGAAACTGCCAGTAGGTCTGGGAGTTGAGCTTCACTCCATCCTCAACCCGAAAAGGTCCCACAAGTTCATCTTTGATACCAGCCCATACCAGTGTCCCACCTCCACCTTGCTGGCGTCTGAGTCGGAGTGGAGCTCTCTGCCCTTTACTGATTCAGCCTCAGGCCCATCCATCTGGCCCATCAAGAGCCACTCTCATTTCATCAGTCCATAAAACCTTAGAAAAATCACTCTTAAGATATTTCGTGGCCCAGTCTTGACGTTTTATCTTATGTTTCTTGTTCAAAGATGGTCGTTTTTCAGCCTTCCTTACCTTGGCCTTGTCCCTGAGTATGGCACACCTTGAGGTTTTTGATAGTCTAGTAACGTTGCAGCTCTGAAATATGGCAAAACTGGTGGCAAATGGCATCTTGGCAGCTTCACTCTTGATTTTCCTCAATTCATGAGCAGTTATTTTGCGCCTTTTTTTTATCAACATGCTTCTTGCGACCCTGTTGGATATTTGCCATGAAATGCTTGATTGTTCGGTGATCATGCTTCAAAAGTTTGGCAATTTCAAGACTGCTGCATCCCTCTGCAAGACATCTCACAATTTCTGACTTTTCAGAGTCCGTCAAATCTTTCTTCGGATACATTTTGCCAAAGGAAAGGGAGTTGCCTAATAATTAAGCACACCTTATATAGGGTGTTGATGTCATTAGACCACACCCCTCCTCAATACAGAGATGCAAATCATCTGATTTACATAATTGGCAGTTGGCTTTCAAGCCTATACAGCTTGGAGTAGGACAACATGTATAAAAAGGATGATGTGATCAAAATACTTATTTGCCTAATAATTCTGCACACAGTGTAATGTGTGATCTGAGTTTGGTTTGGGTATCATGGATACTGCGGCAAATAAAGAGGTTGCCCATGGCCTCTGATCATCTCTTAATAAATTAAAAAGTTCATGAGATGAGGGAGTAGGAAAGATGCGTATTTCTTCTAGTAATGGGCTGTGAACCCATCAGTTAGTTTTTTTTGTTACTCTTTAGATTTTGAACTGCATTTTCTATTTCAGAAGGAGAAATGGCTTCATTTAGAAGTTCAATCATATTAGAGCCAAGGGTTGTGAGAGGGGTAGAGTTTAGGAAAGCTTATATTTTTTGTGTATTGATTGAAGAGGCATCATCATATAAATGTTCAAGCTGCTGTTGAAACTGGCGAGTAATTAGTTGCGGATTGGAGATTAAGCCTGTGGCGGTGCACAGACTTAAAGGGAATCTGTCACCTCATTTTTGGCCTATTAGATGCATCCACCGCCATCAGCGGATTATCTACAGCATTCTGTAATGCTGTAGATAAGCCCCAGATGTAACCTGAAAGATAAGAAAAACGAGTTAGATTATACTCGCTCGGGGGTCCGGTCCGGTAGATGTTGCGTTCTGGTCCGGCGCCTCCCATCTTCTAGCGATGATGTCCTCCTTCTTACTTCTGCCGCGGCTCCTGCGCAGGCGTACTATATCTGCCCTGTTGAAGGCAGAGCAGAGTACTACAGTGCGCAGGCGCTGGGAAAGGTCAGAGAGGTCCGGCGCCTGCGCACTGCAGAACTTTAGTCTACCCTCAACATGGCAGATAAAGTACGCCTGCGCAGGAGCCGCGGCAGAAGTAAGAAGGAGGACGTCATCGCTAGAAGATGGGAGGCGCCGGACTGGAACGCGACTCCCATCGGACCGGACCGGACCACTGGGTGAGTATAATCTAACTCATTTTCTTATCTTTCAGGTTACATCGGGGGCTTATCTACAACATTACAGAATGCTGTAGATAAACCCCTGATGGCTGTGGCCGCATCTCATAGGCCAAAAATGAGGTGACAGATTCCCTTTAAAGTGGGGAAAAAAATTATTTAATAAGCCACCAATTGTGCAAGTTCTCCAATTTAAAAAGATGAGAGCGGCCTGTAATTGACATCATAAGTAGTCCACAACTATGAGAGTCAAAATGAGAAAAGAAATCCAGAAAATCACCTTGTCTGATTTCGCAAGATTTATTTTTCAAATTATGGTGGAAAATAAGTATTTGGTCATTAACAAAAGTTCATCTCAGTATTTTGTTATATATCCTATGTTGGCAATGACAGAGGTCAAACGTTTTCTGTAAGTCCTCATAAGGTTGGCACACACTGTTGGTGGTATGTTGGCCCATTCCTCCATGCAGATCTCCTCTAGAGCAGTGATGTTTTGTGCCTGTCGATGGGCAACACGGACTTTCAAATCCCTCCAAAAGATTCCTATGGGGTTGAGATCTGAAGACTGGCTAGGCCACTCCAGGACCTTCATATGCTTCTTACAAACCCATTCCTTCGTTCCCCTGGTGGTGTGCTTGGGATCATTATCATGCTGAAAGACCCATTCACGTTTCATCTTCAGTGCTGATGGAAGGAGGTTTGCACTCAAAATCTCACGATACATGGCCCCATTCATTCTGTCATGTACATGGATCAGTCATCCTGATCCCTTTGCAGAGAAACAGCTCCAAAGCATGATGTTGCCACTCCCATGCTTCACAGTAGGCATGGTGTTTTTTGGATGCAACTCAGCATTCTGTCTCCTCCAAACACAGATGGGCCCGGACATGTACTGGCTTAAGCAGGGGGACACGTTTGGCACTGCAGGATCTGAGTCCCTGGCGGCGTAGTGTGTTACTGATGGTAGCCTTTGTTACGGTGGTCCCAGCTCTATGCAGGTCATCACTAGGTCCCCCCGTGTGGTTCTGGGATTTTTGCTCACCGCTCTTATGATCATTTTGACCCAACGGGGTGAGATATTGTGTGGAGCCCCAGATTGAGGGAGATTATCAGTGGTCTTGTATGTCTTCCATTTTCTTATTATTTCTCCCACAGTTTACTTCATCACACCAAGCAGCTTGCCTATTGCAGATTCCGTCTTCCCAGCCTCATGCAGGGCTACAATTTTGCTTCTGGTGTCCTTCGACTGCTTTTTGGTCTTCACCATAATGAAGTTTGGAGTGTGACTGTTTGAGGTTGTGAGATGCCTTTTATACTTATAACAGGTTCAAACAGTTGCCATTACTACAGGTAATGAGTGGAGGACAGAGTAACCTCTTAAAGAGGTGAGAAGGAGAAATCTTGCATGTTTTTAGGTGATCAAATACTTATTTTACACCATAATTTGAGAAAATAAATCTTGCCAAATCAGACAAGTTGATTTTCTGGATTTGTTTTCTCATTTTGACTCTCATAGTTGTGGTCTACCTATGATGTCAATTACAGGCCTCTCTCATATTTGTAAGTGGAAGAACTTGCACAATTGGTAGCTGACTAAATACTTTTTTCCCACTGTAGATTTAGGTTCCACAGGTGGACTTTATTTTATACATTTTTTACCTTTAAAATTTACTCCAGATTTGATAAACAAATATAGCACTGAAAACAAACTGCCAATGTGAACGTGGTCTTTTTTTAGCAAGTCTCAAATAAGCTATATTATTTGCCTGAACTTTGGGCATAGTAAGCAGTTTTGATTAGAGTTGAGCACATCGCTTAATGCATCTGTGGTCCACAGTCCAGGTCCATGCTTTTAGCTGTGGACAGGTGCTTTGCGAATTTCCTTACCCTTTTGGATCCCAGGCTCTGTACACATGATTCGCCAGGCCGGAGAATCAAACGCTGTGGATGATTTCCATGTAATTATTATTAGTATTTTTGAGTGTGGGTTCATACATTTTTTTCAAAAATTCTGTCATGATCCCAGTGCAGGTTTTGACCTGCACGTCAGGGGTTAATGTCTTGGGCTCAGTGCAGGCTTGACCTGCGCCCCGGGGGTTAATTATTGTAGCCTCTCTTTGGCTCAAGGAGGGCTTCTTATAGCCCTGGGAGACTCCAATCCCTGTCAGTTATACTTTTGCCTTTGGCCGAGTGTGGTGACCCCTGTGTGCCTGTGCCTTCTGATTGTCTTCTAGCTTGCTTATATGGTTCTGACCCGGTTCTGTCCCCTGTTGTGAGTTTGTCTCTTGATTCTGTACTGTTTATCTGCTTCTCTGGTTTCTGACTCATTGCCTATTTCCTGACTAGTCTCTGATTGCCCCTCTTGTACTTTGCTGCTATCTCCGTGTATGACTCATTGCTTACGTTCTGACTACTCTCTGCTTGTCCCTCTGGTACTACCGCGCTGCCCTCTCTGTGTATGACCCCCGTTTGTCTGATTTGAGGATCCCTGTAGTAGAATCCTGCACTTATCTCCAGCAGCAGGACGCTAAGCCCCTCCCCCTGCAGTCACATGATCGTAGGTCCTTCACTGCTTTCTACCTTCAGTGACACAGGTCCTGTGAGCCTGGAGCACGCATTGTCACCACTGCTGCCCCGCTCCACAGGTATCTTTGGAAACAGCTTTGTACTCAGGACATGCGCACTGGCTCAGTGAGCAAGTGCAGTGCGGTGTTCCTGACAAATTCTGTGGTTATTGTGGGTTTATTTCTATCATCTTTTGCCATCACTTTGCTTCAAATTTTTTTCAGCCAGTTAATAGCTGTGAGTCAATTGGAAAATATGAATACACACTGCAAACTGTGCATATTTTTTTGAAGTGTTTATTTATTTTCGTTAGGCTTATCAGGTAAGGTGATCCTAAGCCGCCAGTCCGTGTGGGCACATGGATCCCAGGCACTGATGCAGCCGCAGGAAGGCATGTGTGGAGCGAGGACATGTAACACTACAGACCATAGGCAGTCAGGTGCAGAGAGGACGGAGGAAAGTCTGAAACAATGCAAGCAAATGCAAACTAGGAACAGATACAGGTGCACAGCCAAAATAAAACAGGACTGAGAGACATAGGTGTGTGTGTGTTAGTGGGCCTTAAAGGGATTTTTCGATCTAAAATGAAAAGTCTGCAGTCACTCTGTGTGACTGCAGACTTTTGAATCACCCCAGGCAGGGCTGGCTCAAGGTATTCGTGGGCCCTGGGCGAAACAGTCTCAGTAGGCCTCTTTAACACATACCACGATTCGTGATGCAAAGATACAGGAGAGAAATATAGGTATAGTACAGTATAGAATAAATATGAGCATCCATGTTGTGCCCTAAATAAGCCCTACAGTGTGCCCCAGAATAAATAATTGCCCCTCATTGTGCTCTTTGCACAAAAATGACCCCACATTGTCTCTCTTATGCCACATAGTGTCTACACTGTTCACACCTATAAAATATTCCCTTCATATTGTTCCACTTGTTTTTACTATGACTACCACTTTACTGTATGCCCTGGGGAACTACTGTGGGGGCAGCCAGGGCCGTAGTTGTGGCTGACATAGATTGTTCGAACACACCCTGGTCTTCCGCTACATGCATCAATGTCCCCTTTGTGGCATAGCTTTTGTCACACCTTCTGCACCATCAGGGTCCCATCTGGTCTGCTGAAGTTCTGCTGCTGACCTTGTTATGCAAAAAGAGACAGAGTCCAGTTCCAACTCAACAATAAAGAATTTACTTGCATCAGTACGCAGTATGTCCATTTCAGTCACAGCCATATCAATAGGTTCCACACAGTATGCATCCTTCGCTTTCCCTGTCTTTCCTCTTTTCTCCCAGGGTGTACCCGGGACATACTGACCCGTTTGGTACCACAGCATCTCTCATGTCCAGCTTCACTAACTTTAGGAGTTCCCCTGTCTTTCACCCCAGACATAAGGGCATCTGCCCATGTAGTGAGCTGCCACATCCTGGTGCTGCTCTGCATCGTTTTCCTGCTCCAACCTTTGGCCACTATCAGGCCCTGGACAAACTGGGCTCATAATTTGAACATTGCGGGGACACTGTGCTGCCCTAGGCTCTAAAGCCCTACAGGACTGTTTGGGCTCTCTGGCCCTACTAACTTTAATCAGGAAATGCTCCTGGCTTACCCACAGTTGGCTCCTCCTAAGTTAACAATGTACACTAATGTACCCCCATCTAGTGTCCACATTGGGGTTCTGCACTTGCCCTAAGCTACAGCACATAAGCACAAAACACTATATACAATTATGTACATTGCCCATTAATCATTTAGAAATAGGGGTGGGGTACACATCAGTCCTGGCACACCCCTTACACTACAACTGCCGAATTGGTCTCCATTTTGAGATATACCCCAAACACCTTCCTTCTTTATGAACTATGACCTTCAGATTGTTTTCCCACAATGCTGACCCCCACTATGCCTCTGCTCCATATTGAGACCCCTCTTTACACTGTCCCCCCACTTCTTACTGAGCCTCCACTTACACTGTCATCCTAATGCTGCCCCTTCTCTATTATGATCCCCATATTGCCCATCTCCAGTCACAGGCTCCCCGTAAGAGGTGTAATTATAGCGGTCGCAGAGGTCGCAGCTGCGACTGGGCCCGACTACTTAGGGGGCCCATCCATCCGCCAATAGTGAAGGAGAAGGAGGATGTCACCGTACCATGTGACCCGCAGCAGGGAGGCGTCACCGCAGGTCCTGGGGGAAGATGGATTGAATGAATGCAGTCACCAGGTCACGTGATCCAGAGAGAGGCGTGTCCACAGGTCCTTCAGCCTTGAGTGTGTGTGCTGCAAGCTGTTGCTGCATCCTCCTTCTGCTGGCCAAGGGTGAGGTGAGGTCCCTTAAATTTGCAAGTGTCCTGTGTGACTGCTGCATCCTCCTGCTGCTGGCGGTCTGTCTCCCACAGATCTACACCTGTCCTGTGAGACCTGCTCAGTGCCAGGGTGAGTAGTGGCGGAAGCTTCTGCATCAGAGGTCTCTCTCTCTACCTGGCTTTTTAGTGCACACTGCACAGGTCTCTCTCTATATGGCTCTATAGTGCACGCTGCACAGGTCTCTATATGGTTCTATAGTTCACAGTGAACTGCACAGGTCTCTATATGGCTTTATAGTGCACAGTGAAGTGCACAGGTCTCTCTCTATATGGCTCTATAGTGCACAGTGAAGTGCACAGGTCTCTCTCTATATGGCTCTATAGTGCACAGGTCTCTCACTATATGGCTCTATAGTGTACAGTGAAGTGCACAGGTCTCTCTCTATATGGCTCTATAGTGTACAGTGAAGTGCACAGGTCTCTCACTATATGGCTCTATAGTGTACAGTGAAGTGCACAGGTCTCTCTCTATATGGCTTTATAGTGCACAGTGAAGTGCACAGGTCTCATGATATGGCTCTATAGTGCACAGTGAAGTGCACAGGTCTCTCATGATATGGCTCTATAGTGCACAGGTCTCATGATATGGCTCTATAGTGCACAGTGAAGTGCACAGGTCTCTCTCTCATGATACGGTTCTATAGTGCACAGTGAAGTGCACAGGTCTCTGTCTATATGGCTTTATACGAGGTGTATGGAGCGGAGCCGCGCGTGTACGAGGTGTATGGAGCGGAGCCGCGCCTGTAAGAGGTGTATGGAGCGGAGATGTGCGTGAATTTTGGCAAGGGGGGGCCCATTTGAAAGTTCGCACCGGGGCCCATAACTTTGTAGTTACGCCACTGCTCCCCATATATGATGACACTCTGCCTGGCATGTTGTTTGCAGGATGCATGATGCCCCTTTCTACTCCCCTGATGAGTGAGAAATATGAAACACTTCTAGATTCCTCTTGAGTGGGGACAGCCACCAGCATAATAGGAAGGGTGTTTATCGATCACCTGCTTCAAATTGCTGGGTGAGACTGTTCCATTTATTAGTATGCTATGTCATTTATGTCATAATGCAAATGGTATAGTGATACCTCTATATACACTGTGTTCCAAATTATTATGCAAATTGGATTTAAGTGTCACAAAGATGTAATTTTTTGTTTATCAAATAAACTCATAGATGGTATTGTGTATCATGGCTCTTTGGATCACTGAAATCAATCTCAAATGCCTGTGATAATTAGTTTACCAGGTGAGCTCAATTAAAGGAAAGCTACTTAAGAATTATGTTCCACATTATTAAGCAGGGCACAGGTTTCAAGGAATTTAGGAAATAAAAAGGATCTCTCTGCTGCTGAAAAGCATCAAGTAGTGCAATGCCTTGGTCAAGAGATGAAAACATTAGATATTTCCCAAAAAGGTAAACGTGATCATTGTACTGTTAAGAGATTTGTGGTTGATTCTGAGCACAGACATGTTTGTGCTGATAAAGGCAGAATGAGGAAGCTTTCTGCCAGGCAAGTTCATTGGATTAAGAGAGTGGCTGCTAAAAAGCCATTACAAACCAGCAAACAGATATTTAAAGCTGCTGGTGCCTCTGGAGTCCATCGAACCTCAAGGTGTAGGATCCTTCAAAGGCTTGCTGTGGTGCATAAATCTACTATTCGGCCACCCCTAAACAGTGTTCACAAGCAGAAATGGTTGCAGTGGGCCCAGACATACATGAAGACTAATTTTCAAACAGTCTTGTTTACTGATGAGTGTCGAGCAACCCTGGATGGTCCAGATGGATGGAGTAGTGGATGGTTGGTGGATGGCCACTATGTCCCAACAAGGCTGCGACGTCAGCAAGGAGGTGGAGGAGTCATGTTTTGGGCCGGAATCATGGGGAAACAGCTGGTAGGGCCCTTTAAGGTTCCTGAAGGTGTGAAAATGACCTCTGCAAATTATATAGAGTTTCTGACTGACAGCTGTCTTCCATGGTATAAAAAGCAGAAATGTGCCTTCAGGAGCAAAATCATCTTCATGCATGACAATGCACCATCTCATGCTGCAAAGAATACCTCTGAGTCATTGACTGCTATAGGCATAAAAGGAGATAAACTCATGGTGTGGCCACCATCTTCCCCTGACCTCAACCCTATAGAGAACCTTTGGAGTATCATCAAGCAAATGATCTGTGAGGGTGGAAGGCAGTTCACATCAAAACAGCAGCTCTGGGAGGCTATTCTGACTTCATGCAAAGAAATACAATCAGAAACTCTCCAAAAACTCACAATTTCAATGGATGCAAGAATTGTGAAGGTGATATCAAAGAAGGGTTCCTATGTTAACATGTAACTTGGCCTGTTAAGCTATTTAACTCCAAAATATCCTTTTTGTTCAGTGAATGTGACCTCCTAATCCTGCAAATTCCACAAATGAACATTTTCAGTTCTTTAAAACATATCAAATGTTTAGAAATTCTACTGTGCCTAATAATTTGGAACAGTGCAATTTGAGTTTTTATTCATTTTGGAGATTATACTGTTATTATTGGGAGGTTTCTTCAATAAAATTTGATGTATACACTAACTGGTGATGACATTTATTAGACTGAATGTCATTTGTACCGACTATTTAGGAAAATCAGAGAAAAATATCATTTGCATAATAATTTGGAACACAGTGTAGTGTAAGAACAAAAAGGAACAGCATCCAATCCTGGTGAAAATTAGAAAAAAAAACAACTTTATTCCGTCATGATACAACGTTTCGACCAATGTTGGTCTTTATCAAATATACACAATATAACAAATGGCAGCCTTTTATAGTGTGGAGGCACATGCACACCAATCACCAATATATATTATAATATTATATACTACAAGTCTTTCTGCGCTATATGCGATCTTGAACTGCTGTGCAGCAGTAAGTATGTATAGGATGCCAAGATATTGACATATCGCTTATCACATGCACTTGGGTAGGCAAAGAGTTCATCTTTTCCTCACTACAGCGCACTCACGTTGACATGGATATGGCTTAGCATGAGCGTCCTTCTGTTTCCGGGTATGAGCGCTGGGCGCGCGTGTGCACTTGACCTGGTGTCCGAGGAGGATGGTCATGTGACATAGTCATGTGGCTGTGCCCCTGTGATGTGGGTTGGTGGTGCATGCGTGTTCAAGGCTTTGCTGGCCGGCGGCAGGGCAGCGTGTGACACTGCGGTATGCGCCTTCCTTGTTTGTGTAAGTGCTTGTGATTGGCGCTTAGGAATGCTATTTTGGCGCAATTTTGTTGGGCATACACTTATTGGTTCTTTGCATTGTTTTTTATGAACTTTTTGTGTCACAGGAGTGTATTTGTCCGGGGTCTCCTTGACCAAGGCTATGTTCAGCAGCGATTGGCCCGATACTACTAAATGGCTTGTAGTATATAATATTATTTTATTTATTATTTTCTATTTCATGTTTAGTGCACAAGATGTCTATATGTATTGATTATACAGATTATGTGTGATTTTGTATATGTTTTATGTAAAAATTGAAGTGGGCAGCACCTTGTTAGTGATTGGTGTGCATGTGTCTTCACACTATGTATAAGTCTGCCATTTCTTATATTGTGTATACTTGATAAAGACCAACACTGGTCGAAACATATCATGGCGGAATAAAGATTTTTTTTCTATTTTTCACCTGGATTGGATGCTGTTTCTTTTTGCTTTTTGACTATTTATCTTCCAACCGGGTTCCTTGTATTGAAGTGCTTGTCAGCTGTTTCTTTTTCTACCTCTATATAGTGTAACTCAATGCACGAGATATATGGAACTTGGTGTCACTATGACATGACCATATTTATTGTGAGTTGATGCTGTTATTAGTTGCATGAAGGTTACCACAATGGGTGTATTATGATTTAGGCATGATATATTTTCTCTAGAGGCTCCTCAATACTGTGTATCGTCGATTCCCTACTGTACACAGCATGATTCACAAAAGCACCTTTAATTTTCTTGGACATTATAAGGAGAGCCAATGTATTAATTTCATCAGTTACTTTTAAGCGAGGAGTACAGCTGCATCCCATATACTTACCCTTGATTTGGTTTGTTTATAAGTGGATGAGCTTAAACACGCCACGCCATCCGCACATTATTGTGCTCTCTGGGTGGTTACTAGTGAGTAGCAAAGGGAGATCTGGCCTTATTGGCATGCCATATTAATCACTTGTCTGTCAGTCCGTGCACATTGCACTTTTAGTTTTTGTTGTGTGATCTATCGATTTTAAGATTAATCCCAATAAAAGTTAATTTTTAACCCTAAATCACTACTACCAATTGATTTTCTGCTGGGTTACCACACCTTCTGCTTTTTGTACTCCATACAGAATCCCCCTATACTGCTCCATATCCATACAAGATGCCCCTATAGTGCACCATCTCTATATAGAACTGCCCTTTACTGCCCCATCTTCATATTAAGCTCCTCTATACTTCCCCATCTCGATATAGAGCCCTTCCATAGTACCCCATGTCTATATAGAGCCCCATATACTGCTCTGTTTTCATATTAAACTGTCCTATACTGCCATATCTTCATATCAAGCCTCTTATACTCCAGCATCTCCATAAAGACCCATCTGTACTGTACTACTGGATCCCAATTTTGGCCCCCTTCCATATCAAGCCCCTCTATGTATTACATGCCCATGTCTTCAGCCCTACGAGCGCTTACAGTCTCCCTGCTGATGCACCATGTCGTCCGGTCCTCTGCGGCGCTTCATGATTCTGCAGTATGATGAAATGACCTCGGGCAGGGAGAAGATCCTGGAAGTGAGGGTGCTCGAATCTTCTTTTGCATTCATGTCTGTTAAAACGCGAATACAAATGAATGCCCACAGAACCTGCGCTGCCTCCCCCCACACTCATGACGCATGGGTCCCCCCATTTGTCCAGGGTCCCCGCACTTGCCCGGGTGCACCGGGTGGTGATAACAGCCCTGCCCCTAGCACACAAACTGTGCACTGCGAGGATTCGCTGTTTTTTAAGCTGGGAATGTATGAAGCGAGGGCTATGCCCACTAGATGGCTTCTGTCCGGGAATACACATATCAAATATATCACCGTGAAATCCGTGAATCCTTGCAGGTCACAGTGCATGCGCTGCGGGATTCAAAAGTCTGCAGTCTACGTCATTGTTCCAGGTCAATTCAGCAGTTAGGATGCGGAACTGAGTAGCATAATGTCCCACAGAACTAGCCACTTGTCTGAGTCGCAGTATGAAATCAGTGGTGGAGTGGACACGACTGGTCTCAGTATTCTGTTAGGCTCACCAGGTGAGGTGGATCCTCTAAGCCCCAGGTCCAGATAGGCACATGGATCCCGGGCATTGATACAGCAGCAGGAAAGCAAGTGTGGAACGAGGTCTTGAAACATCTGGCTGCAGTTACTATGTTCTCTCTCTTTTTGCATGGATTTCCACTGGTCCTCAGATTTACCCAAAGCTTCAAACACATACTGAGAGGTAAATTGACTTTCTATGTAATTGTCACTGGTGTGTATAGCCTGAGATATGGAATTGAGATAGGAAGCTCCATTGGGGACACTAACTCATGTACGTAACAACGGTCTCAGTACAGCGCTAAGGAATAGGTTGGTGTCATATAAGCACCAGTAAATAAATGCATATTGAAATTTCAGTTGCTGTATTTCATTGGTGATTAAATGTATTGTTTGTAAAATGTTATAATGGGGAAGAACAGAAGCAAACTATAGTTAGAAAGGGGGTTTCTCGTCCATAGAATTTCTAACAATGCTTGGTCGTCTGAAACCTATCTGAATTCTTTAAGTAGACTGAATATACAGGAAATGTCATCATTTTCCTGCCATCAATGATCATCAGATGTCTGTGCGTTGCTATCCTTTTTGCCATGTACAGCAGGAACCACTGATCAGCTGACCCCAGTTAACCTCAGCAGAAAAGAAGAAGAGGAAGGAAGATGCTGAAATTTAAGAAGATAAGACTCTGTTGTAATTACCAATGGTTGTTCCGTTCATTATATTCCACTTAATGCTTATGAAGTATTCATTTTATGTATATAAGTAAAAAACTTGGCACTCAAAATGTATCGTGTTGAAAAAAAGGTTCCAACTTATTTTGCATACAGTGATCAATTAAATGTCTTCGGTCTGGGTATAGACCTTCATCAGAAACTATGGAGATATACAAATGAAATGTGTCAAAAAAGTGACAAATGCAAATACATCAAAATATAGTGGTGGTGACGAACATCAAAATTGGTTGACATCATTGTATAGACAATAGTACAAAAACCGTTTAGCACAGCTATATAAGTGGTGGTGCAGCAAGTAGGATCCTAGTCCGTAATCAAAGGAATATAGAAACTTGGCACACACTCTATATATATTTTCCAGTGAAAAGGTAAATTTTAATGTACAGTACAGGTACAAAAAGGTAAGTGGTCCCCCCGGGAGTAGTGCACTTCTGACCCGCGGTGGACGCCGTGTCATTGCCCCATATGCTGCACACTGACCGGACCGACTCTGCATAATTGTGCCTTTTGTCCCTACTCCCGGGGGGACCACTTACCTTTTTTTGGCTCTCCTTCTTTTGAACATAATGCAAATGACAGCAGTACAATACATAGCACTGTGATGAAGGTCAATGTGACCGAAACATCTATACTGTATATTAAAATCTACCTTTTCACTGGAAAATATATATAGTGTGTGCCAAGTTTCTATTTTCTTGTATAGACGATAGAACGTCCTATCTTCAATACAGTATGAGCACTAATAGAGCCAGGGAGAAAATGTTCAGAGTCATGGCTATAAACATCATCACATCTTTATCAATCTTCTAGCTATATTTTTAGAAGAGCTTCTAGCATAGCAATGAAATATAAAGGATACAATGGTGTCCCACGGAAAAGTCAAAATAGGAGGTATTTCTGCTAGTATAGCAAAGACTAGAGCAGAAAGATCAGTGTTCTTTACAAAGATCCAGCGTGATAAGAGATGGAGGTAGGTAGTCACCAGATACTTGGAGGGTTGAGGAAAGGGTTAATAGAATAATCTGTATATGTTCTGTCACACAAGGTGATAGTACAGAGAGGATAAACATTATTGCACCAAATTTGAGCAAATTTTGAACAAATGTTCCTTCGACCTAATGGCTCTAAATCTTTCTTTCCTACAAAAAAATCTGGAGACGGTGAAAAACCAGGTTGCAACACTAGAAACCCAAATCTCCAGCACAATGAACCAGAAGGGTTCCAGGATGTGTAAGCAAAGAACTAAAAATCACTCCGATCCTACAGACAAGATTTGGAGAAGAGAAAGAGGTCGAAATTCATCAGGGACACAGAGGACTACCTACAGAACAAGGTGTACCAATGGAGGGAGCTTCAACATTCAAACAGAAGATGGTTTTCCTAAGAATCTTCCAGCTCAAACAACAGTCAGCATGGCTCCACACATACTCCCGCTACTACACCTTCTTTTTTAGGGAACACTCAAGGTCGCCAAAGAGGAAGACAAGTAGGGGGCCCAATGCCACCGGGGATACAAGAATCCAAGTCACATCATCTCAGGTAGGCAACCTCCTCTACTAGTCAATATAGCCTCAAAAAACCTCAGCACACATTAGCTGTCCCTTTTACAGAAAGGCCTATCGTTTTGCCCTTCCTTCAAGTACAATTTGTTCGATCTTAACATGGACCTCCAGCGATTCTACCTTAATTTACGGCTTAAAACACACTTCTCTGAACAGGAAACAGCACCTAGTCCTACACCCACTGCGGATACTTCCCTATTATGTCTCAAACAACTTGATCTACATTTACAGAGCTCTTATATACCTCCCAAACACAAACCACCAGTAGAGGCCTTCATATCCCTTGTTAGAGAAGGACGTTAACATCATAAGTAGGGAGATTAATCAGGGCCTTCTACACTACACGTCTAATTTAACAACAGAAGAAAGAGGGGCTATAGATGAGTTGGCCAATGACAAAACACTGTTAATCAAACCAGCGGACAAAGGATGGGCCATAGTTGTTATGGATCGTAGAGATTATCTCATTGGGATATTAGCACAACTCAGTAACAGAAGTGTATAGGGAAGTTCATTATAATCCTACCTCTTCTATTGCTGGTAAAATCAGGATTGTACTGGATCGCCATTTCCAACAAGGCACCATTGATAATAAATGAAGGAATACCTCATTAAGACTGATCCCATTATCCCTGTGTTTTACACCCTGCACAAAATCCATAAGTGACTTGACAACCCTCCTGGCCATCCCATTGTCTCCTCCACAGAATCTATCCTGTCCCCACTAGCCATAGTATTGGAACGAATACTTACACCTCTCGTGAAGGAGACTAAGTCCTTCCTTCTTGACACCAATGATTTCTTACGACATATTAAATCTTTAGGCCCACTTCCCCCTCATCTATGCTCATCACATGGGAGGTGAATAGTTTATATACTTCAATAACACACGAGAAAGGCACAGAGGCCACACACAGATTACTAATGTCAGTAATGAAATCAGAGATTTTTGTTCTGACCTGTTAGACCAAGTTTTCGATGATAATTTTTTTTCTGTTTCAAGATAAATTCTATGTTCAAATCTGAGGGACCGCGAAGGGCTTGAATGTAGCGCCCCCTTACGCAGTAGCGTATATGTCATCATTTGAGGAGGACTACATATACAAACATCCCCTTTTCTTAGAGCATTCAGTCATCTGGAAAACATTCATAGATGACATATTCTGCATCTGGGATGGCCCACATGAGACATTACAGGAATGTAATCTACTATATAATCATCTAATTCTGTCTGTCTGTATCGGAAATCCCGCGTCGCTGATTGGTCGAGCCCGGCCGGGCGCGACCAATCAGTGACAGGCGCAGTCCGGCCACTAATTGGCGCGGCATTCGAACGACGTACGCCACCGCTACTGTCGGGAGATCTGCGACGCTAGCCGCTGATCTCCTGACGGTTGCCGCGGGTCATCTCCTGCCACACGGAGGTCAGTGGCGACGCAGCTGGGAGATGACTGGCGCAGCGCTCAATGTGCGGATGGTACCCAGGGTCCGGAGGGGAGGAGACTCTCCTCCAGGCCTTGGGTACCATAAACCTGTGAAAAATAGAATTAAAATAAAAAATAGTAATGTACTCACCTTCCGACGGCCCCCGGACTCTTTCCCTCCTCTCACCATGCGCCCGGCATCTTCCGGTCCCAGTAATGCTTTGAGCAAAAGACCACTGACGACGTCGTGCATCTCCAGTCCTTTGCGCTAAGCATTACTGGGACTGGAAGATGCTGGGAGTGTGGAGAGGAGATCGGGGGCCGTCAGAAGGTGAGAATAACCTTTTTTTAAATTTTTTTTTTATCTAGAATACCCGATACGTTAGAATCGGGCCACCATCTAGTGTCTATATAAACAGCATTTGGCCAGAATTAAAGTTCACACTACTGCACAATATGAACCAGATCAACTTTCTCGACACATTGGTACAAAAGGATGACAATGGTAACTTTTCAACAGATCTCTTTACCAAGGCAAAAGATTGTAATAGTATTCTCCACTTCACTAGCTTTCATCCATATCCACCAGGAAGTAAATCCCAAAATCACAGGATTGATAGGAAAGTTTCAGAAGAAAGCACCAAACGAACTAGGTAAGATGAGATGGACTTGAAATTTGCAGCAAAAAATTATCCCAAAAAATTACTCTCTGAAATAAAAAACACCCCTCGTACTACTAATACCAAAAGGGATACCAAGAGGATGGCTTTTGTTCATACCTACCATCCATATTGCCATTGAATACATACCATTATTAGAAAACACTGGGCCATTTTACAAAACAGTTACCCGGACATTCAGGAATTTTAGAATCCCTTTCTCCCATGTTACTGATGCCCCACCAACGTTAGAGACAGATTGGTCAGAGCAGACATTGGTTCAGGCACACTAATCCCAAAACAAACCTTCCCTCGTACCCAAAAAAGAGGCACATTCCCATGTCTAAATTGCCTTCAGTGCAACGATATCCAAAAGGGTCATCTTATTTATCACCCACAGACAGGACAGGACATACCGATCAAAGGCTTTTTCACATGCGAATCCACATTCGTTATATATGTCATCATATCTCCTTGTGGTCTTGTGTATGTGGGAGAAACCACTGAGGCAGTCAGAAACAGAATTTTGCAACATAAATCAAACTTTAGATGTAACGAAACACAATTACCACTTCCATCCCATTTCCAAAAAATGGGTCACAGTGAAACGCAGTTAAAATTCCAGGTTTTGGAACAAATTGAGCCATCCAGAAGGGGACAGGACAGGATAAAAATTCTGATGAAAAGGGAAGGGTTTTGGACTTATTCTTTACAGACCCTGGAACCAAAAGGTCTGAACAGAGACTACGACATATCGAGTTTCCTTTAATACGTTTAGCCCATTTGGGAATATTGATGCCACCATTGATATTTATATGTACAGTGTTATGTATTGCAATACATATTCCATTTGTACTAATTAGTGATGAGCGAGTGTGCTCGTTACTCGCGTTTTCCCGAGCATGCCCGGGTGTTCTCCAAGTATATTGGGCGTGCTCATAGATTATGTTTGTGTCTCCGTAGCTGCATGATTTGCGGCTGCTAGACAGCCTGAATACATGTGGGGATTTTCTAACAAACAGGCAATCCCTGCATGTGTTCAAGTTGTCTAACAGCCGCAAATCATGCAGCTGCAGAGAGACAAACATACTCTACAATATTCCCAAGATACTTGGAAAACACCTGAGCATGCTCGGAAAACTCAAGTAACGAGCACACTCGCTCATCACTGGTACTAATGATTGTTTTCTCATTCCTTTCAGAACCGATAGACTCTCCCCTTGCCACCATCCCCTCCTGTCAATCACATGGTACAGTATGTCGTCCCTCCTGTACAACTTTTTTTGCCTAATAGTCTCATTTCCATAATACGGCACGATACCTACGCTGCATAACAAATGCTATTGCCAGGGCGATATAACCAAAACAATCAGTGCAGGCCCGGATTGGTAATATACCCAACCGGGCATTTTCCCGCTGGGCCGCTGTCATGTGGGCCGCGGGCGGCAGCGCCCGATCATCTGGCCGCTGGCCGCTTGCCAGCTTATGCGGCCATTGGCACTCCATTCTCGCCCTAGCATGAGACCTCACCCCCACGCACTCCATCCTCGCCCCCCACGCACTCAATCCACGCCCTAGCATGAGAGGTGTGTGGAGCCGTGTGTGTACGGGGTGTACGGAGAGGAGCCGTGTGTGTATGAGGTGTACGGAATGGAGCCGCGTGTACGAGGTGTACGGAGTGGAGCCGGATGTGTACGAGGTGTACGGAGAGGAGCCGCGTGTGTATGAGGTGTTCGGAACGGAGCCGCGTGCACAAGGTGTACGGAGCAGAGACACGCGTGTACGAGGTGTACGGAGCAGAGACGCGCATGTACGAGGTGTACGGAGCAGAGCTGCGCGTGTACGAGGTGTACTGAGTGGAGCCATATGTGTACGGGATGAATGGAGCGGAGCCAAGTGTGTACGAGGCATACAAAGCGAGCTTTTCCCACGGACACCGGAATACACGGCAGAGCCCCGAGGAGCATTTTAAAACTCGCACATGACGTTCCACCTGAAGTGATGTGCTGGAAGCTGACCGGAAATGAGATAATTTCATGAAGAGATTGTGACGGAACTAGGAATGCTTCAGATCCATCACCATGTCTTCCTCCAACAGCGCAGACAGCAGGATCACCTTGGAATTGGGGATGCCGGCCATGTGAGCGGATCATGATATGTCCTGCATCGGGAGGCTCAGGTGGGCACTACAATGGGAGCTGGGCTGCTATATTATCTTTATAGAATATTTCTATATTTTTTTCTCTCTGTTTCTTTCTCTGTTCTTTCTCGTTCTCTGTTCTGTCTTTCCCTCATTTTTTTTCTCTCTCTAATCTTTCTTTTTTCTTTCTCTCTCTCTGTTCTTTCTTTCCCCTCTTTATTTTTCATTCCTCTTTCTTTTTCTGTTCTTTCTTTCTTTTCTTTACTTCTTTCTTTCTCTCTCTGTCTCTCTCTGTTCTTTCTTTCCCCTCTTTCTTTCTCTCTCTGTTCTTTCTTCTTTCTCTCTCTGTTCTTTCTTTCTCTCTTGCTCTCCTTTCTTTCTCTCTCTCTGTTTTCTTTTTTCTCTCTCTCTCTGTTTTCTCTCTTCCTTAGTGCCAGTCAGTGTGCCCATAATGCCAGCCACTGTGCCCTCAGTACCAGTCAATGTGATCAGCAGTGCTAAATGGGTGTGGTTGGGCGTGGACATGGGTGTGACTAGTTGTGAAATGAGTGTGGCCAGGGCGTGGCCTAAAATTTGCAGCGGCGCCCAAGGATCCCAGGACCTGGTAGGATCAACAGCATACATAGAACATGAAGAAGGAGCAGCATCTGTTCCAGGTGAAGAAACCTTATAGCTTTACTCTGCCATCAATAGATACGTTTCGACCAAAACATGGTCTTTATCATGGTCTTGATAAAGACCATGTTTTGGTCAAAACGTTGTATCTATTGATGGCAGAATAAAGCTATAAGGTTTCTTCACCTGGAATGGATGCTGCTCCTTCTTCATGTTCTTTCAACTCACATGGTTGCACATTGCTAAACTATACGGCAGGACCTTTCGCCTGCCGTGGTCACGTGATCTCATCCAGATCACGTGACCTGACACAACTGGCCACCGCACTTCGTGATTTTACCAGGCTATAAAAACCCAGCCTGTGCAATAGACCAACAGCACTTCTAACAGGCGACACAGCTCGTCATATTCCCTGCACCAGGACACATGAATTATTCATGAAGCGGAAATCAGGTACTACTACTCCTTTGAACCCATATGACCACTTTGTGTGCACTATATGTGACTTTTTTAACATACTGAGCTATGGTCCTTTATTACAGAATATATAATGGGTTATCCTGTTAACTGCTATACCGGACTGCATTTACACGGTCTGTTTATCAGGCTTACGGCACTGGTAACTTTCCCTGTGCTAGGACACGAGGACACGTGGTTCCCTAAACATGCAGCACACAGGTACGGCCGTTACAAAACCTTATGGCCACTACAATTTACTGTATGTAATTAGATTTACTACATATTGTACTACCACCTTGTGAGACAGAACATATACAGGTTATTCTATTAACCCTTTCCTCAACCCTACAGGTATCTGGTGACTACCTACCCCTATCTCTAATCACACTGGATCAATCTAAAGAACACATCTTCCTGTTCTATTCTTTGCTATACTGGCAGAAATACCTCCTATTTTGACTTTCCTGTGGGACACAGTTGTGTCCTTTATATTTCATTGCTATTCTAGAAGCTCTTCCATAAATCTAGCTATAAGATTGATAAAGATGTGACGTTGTTTATAGCCGTGACTCTGAATATTTTCTCCCTGACTGTATTAGTGCTAATATTACATTGAAGATAGGACATTCTACTATTGTCTATACAATGATGTCAACCAATTTTGAGGTTCGTCACCACCATTTTATTTTGATGTATTTGCATTTGTCACTTTTTGACACATATTTCTTTTGTAAACCTCCATAGGTCCAGATGAAGGAGGTCTATAACCAGAAAATGTTTAATTGATCACTGTATGCAAAATAAATTGGAACCTTTTTTTCAACACGATACATTTTGAGTGTCAAGTTTTTTACTTACGGCATACTGATATTGGGATGGATACCCTACTTGAGCACCTATTCCAATGACTTTATGAGTTCTGTATACAATCCATTGCATAATTCATTTTATGTATTGTAGAGATTCTACTTGCTTAGGTGCGACCGGAGACAGTCAGGAGGCAGCTTCCCTTAAAATTCATGCGGTTTATTACGTCATAACCCAAACAGCACGTCACCAAAATAAACAGCCATCAGTTCAGGAGACAAAGTAACATCACATGTCCATTCCTTCAGGCTCAGTCCGCGAGCCTCAGCGCACACAGGAGGTGTATACCCCCTCACATACAGCTGTCTGGTTCAAGAGCAGGCCACATTATAAAAGTGTAGCCACACCCATGAACCCAGCAGCTGACTGTCACATGACTGTGACCTCACCACAGGTCCTTCAAAACAATAATAATACAGCAATATTTGTTATGCCTTACATTATGGAGACAAGCCATTTATGAGACACATATCTCCCATCGATTACACATTACACGACCCTTAGCCCTGCCACATACCTCGCCCCTCTGCCTAAGGCCGTGGGTCTTGGCACTTTCACCTACCAGGCAAGGGATTCTGGAGAGGGCATCGGCATTCCCATGTAGCTTCCTGGCCCTATGCTCTACATGGAAGCTGAAGTCTTGTAGGGCTAAGAACCAGCTGGGGACCTTAGCATTCTTACCCTTTGTTTCCCTCATCCACCTGAGTGGGGCATGGTCGGATATTAATCTAAACTTCCATCCCACTAGGTAGTACCGTAATGTATCCACTGCCCATTTTATGGCCAAACACTCCTTACCTACAACTGAGCGATTTCTCTCACGAGAAGTCAACTTCCTACTCAAGTAGAGAACAGGATGCTCTTCCCCATGTATCTCTTGGGAAAGGACTGCTCCTACCCCGGCATCTGAGGCATCTGTCTGGAGGACAAATTCACGTTTAAAGTCTAGGGCCACCAAAACTGGTTGCTTACAAAGAGCTCCCTTCATTTCTTGGAAGGCTGACTCTGCTTCTTTGGACCAGCTGACCATCACTGACTTTGTCTCCTTAAGCAGATCAGTTAGAGGTGCAGCCATTGTGGTGAAGTTTGGGATGAACCTCCTGTAATATCCCACAACCAGGTTTTGGGACCAGGACAATCGGGCTCGACCAGCCGCTCTTGGATTCCTCAATGACCCCGAGTTTCAACATACGCTGCACCTCCTTGGAGATTACCTCTCACCGGGCCTCAGGAATATGATATGGTTTCATGTTCACCCGCACATGTGGCTCGGTCAGAACTTCATGCTCCACCACCTTCGTGCACCCCAGCAACTCTGAGAACAGGTCCCTGTTTTTCTGGAGTAACTCCCGGCACTGCTGTTTCTGGGCCTTCGATAGCATCTCCGCTATGGTAACCGCTCCAACCTCCCCTTGCCCAGCAAGCATGGAGTTACAGCTGGCTCTCTATCTTGCCATGACTTGATGAGGTTGACATGGTAAACCTGGTATGGCTTCCGTCTTCCGGGTTGGTGGATCATGTAGTTTACCTCTCCCAGCTTCTCCACCTCATATGGCCCTTGCCACTTGGCCAAGAACTTACTCTCCACCGTCGGGATTAGCACGAGAACTTGGTCTCCCGGATTGAACTGCCTCACTCTGGCTGACCGGTTGTAGACCCTGGCCTGAGCCTCTTGTGCCTGGCGGAGATGTTCTTTAACAATGGGCATCACCTTCGCAACCCTCTGCTGCATCAGCGCCACATGCTCAATGACGCTTCTGTGGGGCGTGACTTCGGCTTCCCAGGTTTCCTTGGCTATACCTAGGAGACCTCGCGGATGCCGGCCGTACAGAAGCTCGAAGGGCGAGAACCCCGTGGAGGCCTGGGGAACTTCACGGATAGAAAACAGTAAATACGGTAAGAGACAATCCCAGTCTCTACCATCTTTCTCTATGACTTTTCTCAGCATGCTCTTCAGTGTCTTGATAAACCTCTCAACAAGGCCATCTGACTGCGGATGGTACACTGAAGTCCTCAACTGGGAGATTTGCAAGTCTCTGCACAATTCCCTCATCACCTTGCTCATAAAAGGTGTCCCCTGGTCGGTCAGGATCTCCTTTGGCAAACCCGTCCGGGAAAACACATGGACCAGCTCGCGGGCTATACTGTTCGCGGAGGAGTTTCTCAGGGGAATGGCCTCGGGATAGCGTGTGGCATAGTCCAGGATGACTAATATATACTGATGGCCCCGAGCTGATTTAACTAAGGGTCCGACCAAGTCCATGGCAATTCTCTCAAATGGCACCTCAATAATGGGCAGTGGCACAAGAGGGTTCCGAAAATGAGATGTGGGGGCAGTTAACTGACATGTCGGGCAGGACCTGAAATAGTTTGCTATTTCCCGGTGACACCCAGGCCAATAGAACCTCTGTACAATCCGTTCCTGCGTTTTCTCCACCCCCAGGTGTCCCCCCAAGATGTGTGAATGGGCCATGTCCAACACTTTCCGTCTATAGGGGCCTGGTACTAATAACTGCTCTACCACCTCCTCCCTTATTTTCGTGACCCGGTACAACAATTCCCCACTCAACATAAAATAGGGAAACCTTGTGTCTGCTCCCGGCTCTTGTGCAACCCCATTAATGACGGTGACATTGTTAAAGGCTTCCCTCAGCGTGGGGTCCCTATGTTGGGCAGACCCAAAATTCTCCCCGGCCACCCCTAACTCCGGGATGTCAGGTACAGGGGACCCTTCCTCTTCATCCCCAACAAGGACACATAAAGGAAACCCGTCTGCCTCTGGTGGTGGCGATACCTCATTGGGGTGGATTGGTTCCCTGCTCTTGCTAGCACACTCAGAACCCTTCCCCCACAGATCCCAAAACAGACAGAAATCCCGGCCAATAATTATAGGATGCAACAAATCTTGAACAACGCCAACTTCATGCGACTCGGTGCCATTCGCCATTTCAATGTTCACCCTGGCCATAGGGTAGTCCTTTGCATCGCCATGTATGCACCGAATGCAACCTTTTTACCCGGGAGTATGTTGAGAGGAAAACTGGCCCTCACAAGGGTCACCAAGCTCCCGGAGTCTAGAAGCGCCATTGCTGCTCGCCCGTTCACCTTGACGGGACACGCTTGTGGCCCCTCGTTAGGTGGCGAATTCACACTGCTAGCTGGATATGCGTAGTAGCGATTCTACTCGCTTATTTGCGACGGAAGACAGTCAGGAGGCAGCTTCCCTTAAAATTCATGTGATTTATTACGTCATGAACCAAACAGCACATCACCAAAATAAACAGCCATCAGTTCAGGAGACAAAGTAACATCGCATGTCCTTTCCTTCAGGCTCAGTCCACGAGCCTCAGCGCACACAGGAGGTGTATACCCCCTCACATACAGCTGCCTGTTTCAAGAGCAGGCAACATTATAAGAGTGTAGCCACACCCACGAACCCAGCAGCTGACTGGTCACATGACTGTGACCTCACCACAGGTCCTTCAAAACAATAATAATACTGCAACATTTGTTATGCCTTACATTATGGAGACAAGCCATTTATGAGACACATATCTCCCATCGATTACACGTCCCTTAGCCCTGCCACAGTATGCATATAATTTTCTTTGGCATGCTAGATTCAGTGTTTGGACAATACAGTGGGGAAAAAAGTATTTAGTCAGCCACCAATTGTGCAAGTTCTCCTACTTAAAAAGATAAGAGAGGCCTGTAATTGACATCACAGTTAGACCAAAACTATGAGAGTCAAAACAAATCCAGAAAATCACCTTGTCTGATTTGGCAAGATTTATTTTTAAAATTATTGTGGAAAATAAGTATTTGGTCATTAACAAAAGTTCATCTCAATATTTTGTACTATAAAAAGCCCCCCAGGACCCAGAAAGGGGCCATCAGAGTTAAGCCTGCAACTACCTAATCCGAGAACCCAGTAAACCATGACACAGGTGCCTTTTATACTGATAACAGGTTCAAACAGGTTCCATTACTACAGGTAATGAGTGGAGGACAGAGGAGCCTCCTAAAGAAGAAGATACAGGTCTGTGAGAGCCAGAAAGCTTGGATTTTTTTAGGTGACCAAATTTTCCACCATAATTTGCAAAATAAATCTTGCCAAATCAGACAAGGTGATGTTCTGGAATTGTTTTCTCATTTTGACTCTCATAGTTCTGGTCTACCTATGATGTCAATTACAGGCCTCTCTCATCTTTTTATGTGGGAGAACTTGCACACTTGGTGGCTGACAAAATACTTTTTTCCCCCCATTGTACACTACATCATTGTAGGGATACATTGTACACTGTTCAGACTGAAAAATTTTGGTTTTCACAGTTTGCTGCAGTGTTATTAGATCCTTTGTTCAGATATTTCTGATAGTTAAAAATTTAAATATATTTATTCCATAGGTTTTAATCTTTTATTGAGAAATACTTAAAAGTTTATGCAAAGAATCAATATTTACAGCACTGAACCATATTTTTCCATGACTTCTCAAAATTGCATTTTGTATATAGGCTTCTGGGCCAAATGGCTTTTGGCTGCTCTCATTCTTGCCTAATCAGTGCTTGGAGTTGACAATTTCACAATATTTCACTTCGTTATCACGTTTACATTGTAACCTGGTGCTCCATCATGCTGGAAAAAGCATTGTTCATCACTAAATTGCTGGATCATTGGGAGAAAATATGTTGTGAAAAATTTTTTTTGTGTCAGCTGGGAATAATTAATTAACTAGCCATAGTGAGAACATGTGATAAGTGTTTGTTCAAACTGGATGATGCAGTTTTATCCTTGTTTTTACTTGTTTTCCTTCAGCTATGACTGGGATAAAATCCATTCCCAGTTTTTGATGATAAAGTAAGACTAGGTTCACATTTTCGGTTGAGTTCGCAGCGTATCATCCGCATCCCCAAATGCATGCAAAAACGCATGCAAACGCATGTTCTTACGCATGATGTCAAAAAATGCAGCGTTTACATGCGTGTATGCATTTTTGCATGCGCTTGCGTTTTTTATGCGCATGTGTTAGAAATTTCAAATTTTTTTCCAGTAGCTTTTCTTTGACATCAGACACCCAGTAGGCGTGTCTCATGGGATTTCTCTATATATACACACACTGCACTGAGGAAATCCTTGTCTTTGGCTGCTGTATCTAGCTGCAAGATGGATCTTGACCTGGACAGTTTCCTATAAGATCTGGATTTACAATTGAAGTTGGCTGCTGCCTTTGCTTTTGCTTGTCAAGAACGCAGAAGAAGAGAAAGACTGAGAAGATGTCATTGTCGCTATTGGCAACAATCCATTCTTGAACTCCGAGAGAGCCATGGAGCCTACCACTCTTTGTACACTGAGTTAAGGCAAAACCCAGAGAAGTTTTTGACTACACGAGGATGTCGCAACAGAGCTTCCATGACTTCCTGCTACGTGTCCAAAAATCCATCGCCAGGCAGGACACACAGCTCCGGCAAGCAATTCCTGCTGAGGAATGTCTGTTGGTCACCCTGAGGTACGTAGTGTTGAACCCTAACCCTAGCCTATCCCTAATTCTATCCCTTACCCTATCCCTAACCCTATCCCTAAGCAGTGTAGTGATTTTTGTTTTTCATTTTTCTTTCATTTTTCGCAGATTCCTGGCTACTGGAGAGACATTGTCCTAGTTACATTTCCAACTCTGAATTGGGGTGTCCACCCTTTCTGGGATTATTGTAGACACTTGTGGTGCTTTAGTTGGCATTCTGCGGCATTCTGCAGCATTCTGTGGCAAGAATTCCTCCCCAACCCTCAAGTGAACTCTGGATTGAAAATGCTTCCAAATTCCAGGAAATTTGCAATTTTCCTAATTATGTGGGGGCTGTGGATGGAAAACACATTAGGATTATGAAACCAGCTGGAAGTGGAACAGAGTACTTCAATTCTAAAAAATATTTTTCCATAGTTCTAATGTATATTGCAGATGTCGATTGTAAATTTGTTGCTGTTGACATTGGCTCTTTCAGACAAGGCAATGACTCGCAGACATTAAAAATCTCAGACGTGGACCAACGTCTGTATGCGAGTGATTTTAATTTTCCGCCGCCACGACCTCTGCCCAACACTGATGGACCGCCAATGTCTTTTGTTGTTGTTGGTGATGAGGCCTTCCAAATGTGTGCCAACCTCATTAAACCATACTCTAGTAGAAACTTAAATCACACCAAAACAATTTTCAACTACAGACTGACAAGGGCACGAAGAACCGTGGAGTGTGCATTTGGATTGTTGGTATCAAAACAGCGCATTTTGTGCACATCCATTAACCTAAAAATTGACACTATTGATGAGGTTGTGAAAGCATGTGTTTTTCTGCACAACTACATATTGGTAAAAGAGCAACCAAGCTTACAACCTGAGGAACCTGTTACCTTGTATGACTACCAATTTCACCCTCTGAGAACCACTGTTGAAGTTGCCCAGATGGGGGATACGTTTGCCGTTTACTTTGTTTCAGATAATGGACGTGTGGCCTGGCAAGACGAAATTATTTAAGCTGCTAAGTTAAATGTACCTGTTATGTTAACATTTCCCTATAATAATTTACCCCTAATGTTTCGTGATTTAAATATAAACTACTTTCCCTCCCAAAAAAAAGTGTGTTTGTGCTGTACAAGTGTGTTTGTGTCAGCGGCGGCGCAGAAAGATAAAAAAACAAGGTATAGTGGTAACAAAATACAACAACTTTTATTTTCAACATTTGCAGCAAAAAAAGGTTAAGGTTGGGGTGATTTATTTTTTCTTTGGAGTTTTTGTGAGGGTAAAATGGGAGGACCTTAGGGGTGTGGAGCTGTGAGGATTGGGTGTTAGTTGATGAGGATGGGGTTACAGGGGAAGGGGCAACCAATTGAAGGATTGGATCAGGGATGGCAGTGGAGACATTGGGGATAGATGACAAAGTCGACTCATGGGAATCGGAAGGAACAGACAGAGACACAAGGGAAGGTAGTGACAAATTGGTAGGTGAGGGTGGAGGTGGTGGGTTCAAGGCCATGACTTTTTTTTTTTTAGACCTTGCTTTTCTTGGCCGAGTGGGTGTGCTGGGCTCTGTAGCAGTCATAGGCCATGGTGCTGGACTGGGCTGCATTAGGGGTGCTGTAGTGGGCACAGGTGCTGGACTGGGCAGGGGTGCTGTAGTGGGCAGGGGTGGTGAGTGGGCAGCATCGTAGATCCTGATGGCTGCAGGGGTGTTGTACTCTGAAGCATGGTGGATGGTGCACTGGAGGCGGTGGTGGTGGCAGATAGTTCGGTGCTGTGGGAGCTGGATAGTACATTGCTGCTGGTAGTATCCTCCGGCCTGTTGAGTGTAGGATTGTGACTGCTGCTGGGACTGCTGCTGCTGTAATGCATGGCTGTAAGCAACCTGGCAGGCCTGCATGATGGACAGCTGGAGTTGAGGCGTAAGGTTTTCTGACATGCTCCGCTCAATTGCAGAAAAAAAATGTCACGCCGGTCTATTAAGGTCGGCTTCCAGGCGGTCTAAGCGATTGTTGACTTCTTTGAACCCACTCTTCACTCTGTCAGCAATCAACCTAACCCCATCCTGGAGGACCGAGCTTAATTTAAGAAACTCAGGCATGCCTGACCTCTCCCAGGCCCTCTGCCGCTGACGAGAAGACCCAGCAAAAGCAGAGGCAGAGGGCTGGGAGAGGGGAAAACCTGATGGACCGGCTGCCTCTTCCCCAGCCTGTGAAGTCTGCAAGGATGCACCATCGCTGGTGGATGACTGGGACTCTGTCTGTTCAGTAGCTGGTAGATTAGGGGCTGCTTCAATCGAGGAGGCTCCGGATTGTGTGGTGCTGCACCAGATTCTGTGAAAAGAGAAAAACATTAATGTAAAAATAAAGTTTGTGTTGTGCTGCTCCAGGTTCTGTGTGGGGGAAAAAAATTAAACATTAGTCAAAAGAAAAAAAATCTATACTTACGTTCGCTAAGCAAGCGCAGGCCTCAGAAAGGCAAGGTCCTGGTGGTATTTGTATTTTCTGAACCTTGCAACAGAACCACTTCGAACCCGAAGCTCCTCTCTCATGTACTTGTTGAAGCGGTCCTTCATCGAGCGCCAACGTATTTTGTTTCGCTTCACTGTGAAGGGGAAAAAAAATAATAATTAGTAAACAATGCACATCCATTCACAGGTTCACTGCTGTTTAAGACCACATTGCAATACTTACCAAAATCTGTTCTGGTACACGGCGTGGCACGGTCCCAATCAGGCAGCAGCGATGTTGCCACTTTTTCCCAGAATCACCACATTATCGGATTGCTGACGGTCACGAGTGTTCCACAACGGTACTCGCTCTTGCACTTGCATTATCTATATCCAGTGTGGCTTCTTCCCGTTGTGAAACCTATAGCTAAAATAGAAAAAAAAGAATTTTAAGTAAAACTGAAAAAATTGTATTACAACTCTGATGAAACAAATACCCCATCTTTCCTCCTGAGACACATGAACCCGACGACCTTGGGAAAATTCCTCTCCACTGGACTGCTCCTGCTCTTCATCACTGCCAGGTACCTGTAAAGAAATGAAATGATTTAACACATGTGTAGTATTGCCAGTCAATACATACCAATCAGTAAAGTGAATGTGACTGCATAATCTTTGTCCGGTTCACCTTGGAAAGAAGTCTGTTCTTCAATTGAGGACATTGTTGAAGAGCAGGCAGCAACCAAGTGAAACACTACAGAAAAAAACTGAAGAAAAATTAAACTTGTAAAGATCAAAAAACAATGTATACCAAAAAAAAGGACAGCAATACTTACATTACAGGTAGTAGTCCAACAGCACAGCAGTCAGCAAAGGCCAGGGACAGACGACAGCAACAGGAGACAACCACAGCACCAGCAGACAAGCACAGGAAAACCGCTGGACCAGGAGACACCCACAGAGAATCGGCCAGTCTAAAAGGAACAGAAAAAGCATTTAGAGAGACAGACATTTCCAAAGCTTCTATACTTACATAGACAGTGTTGTCCTCACCATGCAGAAAGCAGCACCAGGAGACAAACTGGAGAAACCCGCTGCACCAGGAGCCAACCGTGAGCCAACCAGGAGCCAACCACTGCACCAGGCCAAGCGACATGTCTAAAATTAAACAGAAAAAAAAAATTAATAGAAAGTAAAAAAAAGCAGTGAGAGAGACAGACAGTGAGAGAGACAGGTTGTATACTACATAGCCAGTGTTGTGGTATCATCCAGAGTCCAGAGCGTAATGGCCTTGGTGTATCCACACTTCCTTTTATAGAGCTCTCAATTATCAGGTAGATGAATCACTTCCTGGACCAACTTATTAAAGAAATGCATGCGTATAGAACGCATGTGCGTACACATGTCCTTGTGTACGCATGCGTTTCCATAGACAGTAATGAGTTTATTTGACGCACTCATCCGCATGCGCATGACTGCGCATGCGCATATTTTCCGGATTTTTGCCGCTTCCAAAAATCCAACATGATGCGTTCACCGGACCCCACCGCACACCGAAAAATAAAGCATGCGTACGCCGACGCATGCGAACTGATGCAAACGCATGCGCCATCATACACCATGTTAAAGATAAGGAAACATGACGCATGCTGATTGCTGCGGATGAAACGTTGCGCAAACAGACGCTAATGTGAAACCAGCCTAATGGAGGCTCGGTTACAGCAATAGCAGGATCTGTGGCAGGCAGTGGAAATTTGTGCCATTCAAAGAGATGAGGCTCTGTGGCAGGGACTACAAGAAAGGAACTGTGGCTGTTCAGCTCCGTGTACAGGTCCATATTGAGGACGGGTGCCGTAGCTGTCTTCTATTACATACACTATTCTTGGCAATAAAACTGATCAACATAGTGCATGCTGTGATTTTTCCAATATAAACCATGTGTATTGGCACACTGGCTACAATTGGTCCATGTGCTGCCATGTGTCTTCCATCGCGCTCACATATACAAAACACTCTTGTCTGAAAGTAATTCTCCAAAGAAGAACTTCATTGTGTTTGTGAATTGTTATGCAGGAAACAAAAATGAGGATATCAAGAATTGCTGAATGATCCAGAGGGACTTCAGAAATGTAATATAAGTGGTTTATTTAACAGAGTTTTGCTTGTCATATGCACATATTCCCCAAGTGGGCCGATTACCTAGCCCCCAGAAACAGTGACCACCACTACCATTTGATTTAAGTGTCCTCTGCACTATGAAGTTTTATGTTTTTTTCTCCTATAGATTTGTGTACATTTCAATACTGTTAAGAAAATATGACCTGTACATTGCATAATTACTATCACGGCCCCTCACCTCTCGGCGCGCTCTACCCAGCGCGCTCCTGTCCTGCAGCTCGTCCCCGCGCCCGGCCTCCGGCTCCCGCGGCGTCGGGCACTTTCTCTCAGCCTTGCTTCCGGCGCACTACCTCCTGGGTAGTGTGACGCGCTAGCCCCGCCCCCAACATGGCGGCGCCCACCGCTACATATGCCTAGCATCGGGACTGATAAGACACCTGATTATCTAATATGGTGACCCTGCTCTGTGCGGCGCTCGCTGTGTCCTCAGGCCCCTCTCCTGCATTTCTGTCTACGCTGTGTTTCTCCTCTTGTACGATCTTCTGCGCTGCCTCTGCCCTCTGTCCTCTGGGTTCCTTGCCTCCTGTACTCTTTTGAACGCCTCTGTACATTGCCTGCCTCCATCTTGTTCCGCTCTGCACCTTCCTGTTGTTTGTTCCCTCTCCTGATACCTCATTGTGCCTCTTCTCTAATTGCAGCATCCAGGCCCTGTTACCTCTGGCTCTCCAGTCCTTTGCCTTGCCAAGTCCCTGTGTGTTTCGGTGTCTAACCCTACGGATACCTCTGTGCCTTCTTACCCGTCTGTTTCGCCCAGTCGCCCCTTTGGTTCCGGCTGTCGTGGTTCTATCCCCTGGGGGTCTGTCCCTAACGCTCCCTGTATGGGGGGCGGTCTTCACCTGGTTACACGCCCTCGGGGGATCTGGAGCCGTGACCCAGAGGGTCCACTCTCGGGTATCTTTCCTGTCCTCCTTCGTACTAGCAACAGCCGTAACAGCATAATCAGGCCATGGACCCCGCTGGAGCCACGGCAGCGCAAAAAGAGTTAGTTTTCCTTCGGGAGGACCAGACGCGCATGATGTCCTTTATGAAAACTATGGACTCGCGTCTTTCTGCCCTCCAGTCCTCTGACCCTGGTAACGCTGCCCAGCTGGCTGGCTTGCAACAGGAGTTGGCTCAGCAGCCGCTGGAAATTTTAATAGGTTAGAGGAGGTTAATAGACTTTCTGTTCCCGTGAGGCCCTTGCAAAAACCTCAAGTTCTCGCCTCCGTAGATGGTCGACCCCTGCTAGAGACAGTCACCCTAGTTACTCATGAGGTGGAGTTGCAAGTAGGGGTTCTGCAGAAGGAGAAAATTATGTTTTATGTTTTAGCAGGTATTTCCCATCCTATCCTGCTTGGTCTTCCCTGGTTGCGGCTGCACGAGCCCACTTTAGATTGGCATAGTGGTAACGTCTTGCGCTGGGGGGAGTCATGTCGGACTCGGTGTCTGCTGCCGGTGCACTCAGTAGGTACCCCTCGTCCTCCCCTTGTTCCCCATGGATTGCCGTCAGTGTACCATGATTTTTTGGATGTTTTTGACAAGAAAGAAGCTGAGACTCTTCCTCCGCACCGCCCCTACGACTGCCCCATTGAGCTCGTCCCTGGTACCACTCCGCCTCGGGGAAGAATTTATCCTCTCTCCTCGGCAGAGACCCAAGCGATGTCTGAATACATCCAAGACAACTTGGTCAGAGGCTTCATTCGGAAGTCCTCATCCCCTGCAGGATCAGGCTTCTTTTACGTAAAGAAGAAAGATGGATCTCTGCGTCCATGCATCGATTATCATGACTTGAATAAGATCACGGTAAAGAATAAGTACCCACTACCACTCATCTCTGAGCTTTTTGATCGCTTGAAGGGGGCACGTGTGTTTGCTAAACTTGATTTACGAGGGGCCTACAATCTGGTTCGCATACGCTCCGGGGACGAGTGGAAGACTGCGTTTAACACGCGAGATGGACACTATGAGTATTTGGTTATGCCCTTTGGGCTCTGCAACGCACCTGCAGTATTTCAAGAACTCGTTAATGATGTTTTTCGAGACCTCCTCTACTCCTGTGTCGTAGTCTACCTAGACGACATCTTGGTCTTCTCCTCCGATCTGACTTCACATCGACGAGACGTTCGCCAAGCCCTCCAACGTCTCAGAGAGAACCACCTTTTTGCCAAGTTGGAGAAGTGCCTCTTTGAGCAGACATCATTGCCTTTTCTTGGCTACATCGTCTCGAACTCGGGATTAGAGATGGATCCTGAAAAAGTCTCGGCAGTTCTCAATTGGCCTCGTCCTCTTGGAGTTAAGGCAATTCAATGGTTTTTGGGTTTTGCCAATTATTACAGGCAATTTATCCCTCATTTTTCTTCCTTGACTAAACCTATCTTCGCTCTTGTCCGCAAAGGAGCCGATCCCAATCATTGGCCTCCTGATGCAGAAGCGGCCTTTGAGGTCCTGAAGCAGGAATTCGCTAAGTCTCCTGTACTCCATCGCCCGGACGCCAGCAGGCCATTCATCCTCGAAGTCGACACATCTGCAGTAGGGGCAGGAGCAGCTCTGCTGCAAAAGTCCTCCTCGGGTCGCACTCTCACCTGTGGATTCTTTTCTAAAGCTTTTTCTGCGCCCGAACGCAATTATGCCGTGGGAGATAGAGAGCTCTTGGCCATAGAAATGGCTCTTGAAGAATGGCGCCATCTTCTCGAGGGTGCCCTCCAACCGTTCATCATTTTTATGGATCACAAAAATTTGGCCTACCTACGGTCCGCCCAAAGGCTCAACCCACGGCAGGCCAGATGGTCACTCTTTTTTGAAAGGTTTGACTTTGAACTCCACTTCCGACCTGGGGAGAGGAACATCAAGGCGGATGCCCTTTCACGGTCATTCCTGTCTGTCGACAAGGAGGAGGGTCCAGTCCATCTCATCGACCCTGCCGAGATCCTTACTGTGGCCCCATTAAGCCTGATCTCCTCACCATCTGGTAGGACCTTTGTTCGGAGTGGAGATAGATCAAAGGTTCTCTGCTGGAGTCACTCATCAAAATTTTCCGGACATGCTGGAATTAGAAAGACTCTCTCGCTTGTCTCCTGCCATTACTGATGGCCTTCACTTCGCAGGGACATCCAAGAATTCATCGCCTCCTGTCCTTCTTGCGCCCGGAACAAGGTTCCTCGACATCCTCCATCGGGACTCCTGCATCCGTTACCAGTACCTGCCAACCCATGGACTCATATTGCCATGGATTTTGTCACTGACTTGCCACCCTCTTCTAGATGTACGGTGACACTGGTGGTCGTGGATCGATTTTCCAAAATGGCCCACTTCATCGCTCTGCCAAGTTTGCCTACCACTCTCGAGTTGGCGAAGATCTTTCTGCTTCACGTTTTTCACCTCCATGGGTTCCCTCAGTATATTGTCGCGGATCGAGGGGTTCAATTTACCTCCTATTTTTGGTGAGATCTCTGCGGATTGCTGAAGATAACCTTGGACTTCTCCTCAGCCTATCACCTCCAGTCGAATGGCCAAGTCGAGAGAGTCAACCAAGCGCTAACATCTTATCTTCGGCATTTTTCCAATGCTCACCAAGACGACTGGGTCTCTCTTCACCCTTGGGTGGAATTCACCTACAACAATCATCCAAGTGAAGCCTTTACCAAGTCTCCCTTTTTTTGTGGTTTTTGGTCAACACCCCGGCATTCCTCTTCCCGTATCCCCTACCTCGGGTGTGCTGGCAGCGGATTCCTTGTCTGTGGACTTCTCTCAGATTTGGAGGGAGACCAAAGTAGCTCTTGAGAGGGCCAGCCTTAGAATGAAGCGGTATGCCGACAAGAGACGGCTGGACGCTCCTCCGTATCGTCCTGGGGATAAGGTTTGGTTAGCTTCCCGGCATATTAGGTTGAAAATCCCCTCCTACAAGTTAGGTCCACGTTACATTGGTCCCTTTGACGTCTTAAGTCGCATTAACGACGTGGCCTACAATTTGAAATTACCCGCCTCATTGAAGATTCCCAACACTTTCCATGTATCTCTCCTCAAACCAACAGTGTTTAACCACTTCCACCTTGCACCTTCCCAAATCTCCCAACCAAGAATCTCTGATAACACCTTTGAGGTATGGGATATTTTGGCTATGAAGACTGTTAAAGGAAAGAATCTGTTTTTGATTGATTGGAAGGGTTTTGGTCCCGAGGAGAGGTCATGGGAACCCCAGGAGAATATTAATGCTCCACGCATTATGAGACAGTTCCTCTCCAATCAAAAAAAAAAAAAAAAAAAAACAAAAAAAACAAAAAAAAAAAAAAACAAAAAAAAACATGACCAGCACCTTCCAAGTGTGAACACGTGCAAGCTGTAGTGACTACAAAACATATATGAGAAAAAAAAACACAGCAGCACCTTGTGAATGCCAAGACATATGATGTCAATGGAAATAAAAATAAAAAATTCCCAAACGCTCTGTCCCTCAGCAACATGTACTTACAAATGCGAAGGTTCTTAGCGCATGATTTGGCCAATTCATGTGTGCCCGTCAACCGCGGCAAGGTGACACTTCTCTGACGGGTCCTATCTGAACCCTATCACAATCTACTATATATGCCACTTTGGACAAACAAGTCTCTCCTGGGCTGCAAGCCTACAAATAAATGGGCAAGTAGAACTGGTTGAAATATGTGAAGACACCTGCTGGCTGACGGGAGGAGTGCAAGGGTCAAGCAGAGGGAGTCACACCCTCCTATGTAGCTAAACAAAAAAACATGACCAGCACCTTCCAAGTGTGAACACGTGCAAGCTGTAGTGACTACAAAACATATATGAGAAAAAACACAGCAGCACCTTGTGAATGCCAAGACATATGATGTCAATGGAAATAAAAATAAAAAATTCCCAAACGCTCTGTCCCTCAGCAACATGTACTTACAAATGCGAAGGTTCTTAGCGCATGATTTGGCCAATTCATGTGTGCCCGTCAACCGCGGCAAGGTGACACTTCTCTGACGGGTCCTATCTGAACCCTATCACAATCTACTATATATGCCACTTTGGACAAACAAGTCTCTCCTGGGCTGCAAGCCTACAAATAAATGGGCAAGTAGAACTGGTTGAAATATGTGAAGACACCTGCTGGCTGACGGGAGGAGTGCAAGGGTCAAGCAGAGGGAGTCACACCCTCCTATGTAGCTAAACAAAAAAACATGACCAGCACCTTCCAAGTGTGAACACGTGCAAGCTGTAGTGACTACAAAACATATATGAGAAAAAACACAGCAGCACCTTGTGAATGCCAAGACATATGATGTCAATGGAAATAAAAATAAAAAATTCCCAAACGCTCTGTCCCTCAGCAACATGTACTTACAAATGCGAAGGTTCTTAGCGCATGATTTGGCCAATTCATGTGTGCCCGTCAACCGCGGCAAGGTGACACTTCTCTGACGGGTCCTATCTGAACCCTATCACAATCTACTATATATGCCACTTTGGACAAACAAGTCTCTCCTGGGCTGCAAGCCTACAAATAAATGGGCAAGTAGAACTGGTTGAAATATGTGAAGACACCTGCTGGCTGACGGGAGGAGTGCAAGGGTCAAGCAGAGGGAGTCACACCCTCCTATGTAGCTAAACAAAAAAACATGACCAGCACCTTCCAAGTGTGAACACGTGCAAGCTGTAGTGACTACAAAACATATATGAGAAAAAACACAGCAGCACCTTGTGAATGCCAAGACATATGATGTCAATGGAAATAAAAATAAAAAATTCCCAAACGCTCTGTCCCTCAGCAACATGTACTTACAAATGCGAAGGTTCTTAGCGCATGATTTGGCCAATTCATGTGTGCCCGTCAACCGCGGCAAGGTGACACTTCTCTGACGGGTCCTGTCTTCACATATTTCAACCAGTTCTACTTGCCCATTTATTTGTAGGCTTGCAGCCCAGGAGAGACTTGTTTGTCCAAAGTGGCATATATAGTAGATTGTGATAGGGTTCAGATAGGACCCGTTTGTAAGTACATGTTGCTGAGGGACAGAGCGTTTGGGAATTTTTTATTTTTATTTCCATTGACATCATATGTCTTGGCATTCACAAGGTGCTGCTGTGTTTTTTCTCATATATGTTTTGTAGTCACTACAGCTTGCACGTGTTCACACTTGGAAGGTGCTGGTCATGTTTTTTTGTTTAGCTACATAGGAGGGTGTGACTCCCTCTGCTTGACCCTTGCACTCCTCCCGTCAGCCAGCAGGTGTCTTCACATATTTCAACCAGTTCTACTTGCCCATTTATTTGTAGGCTTGCAGCCCAGGAGAGACTTGTTTGTCCAAAGTGGCATATATAGTAGATTGTGATAGGGTTCAGATAGGACCCGTCAGAGAAGTGTCACCTTGCCGCGGTTGATGGGCACACATGAATTGGCCAAATCATGCGCTAAGAACCTTCGCATTTGTAAGTACATGTTGCTGAGGGACAGAGCGTTTGGGAATTTTTTATTTTTATTTCCATTGACATCATATGTCTTGGCATTCACAAGGTGCTGCTGTGTTTTTTTTTCTCATATATGTTTTGTAGTCACTACAGCTTGCACGTGTTCACACTTGGAAGGTGCTGGTCATGTTTTTTTGTTTAGCTACATAGGAGGGTGTGACTCCCTCTGCTTGACCCTTGCACTCCTCCCGTCAGCCAGCAGGTGTCTTCACATATTTCAACCAGTTCTACTTGCCCATTTATTTGTAGGCTTGCAGCCCAGGAGAGACTTGTTTGTCCAAAGTGGCATATATAGTAGATTGTGATAGGGTTCAGATAGGACCCGTCAGAGAAGTGTCACCTTGCCGCGGTTGACGGGCACACATGAATTGGCCAAATCATGCGCTAAGAACCTTCGCATTTGTAAGTACATGTTGCTGAGGGACAGAGCGTTTGGGAATTTTTTATTTTTATTTCCATTGACATCATATGTCTTGGCATTCACAAGGTGCTGCTGTGTTTTTTCTCATATATGTTTTGTAGTCACTACAGCTTGCACGTGTTCACACTTGGAAGGTGCTGGTCATGTTTTTTTGTTTAGCTACATAGGAGGGTGTGACTCCCTCTGCTTGACCCTTGCACTCCTCCCGTCAGCCAGCAGGTGTCTTCACATATTTCAACCAGTTCTACTTGCCCATTTATTTGTAGGCTTGCAGCCCAGGAGAGACTTGTTTGTCCAAAGTGGCATATATAGTAGATTGTGATAGGGTTCAGATAGGACCCGTCAGAGAAGTGTCACCTTGCCGCGGTTGACGGGCACACATGAATTGGCCAAATCATGCGCTAAGAACCTTCGCATTTGTAAGTACATGTTGCTGAGGGACAGAGCGTTTGGGAATTTTTTATTTTTATTTCCATTGACATCATATGTCTTGGCATTCACAAGGTGCTGCTGTGTTTTTTCTCATATATGTTTTGTAGTCACTACAGCTTGCACGTGTTCACACTTGGAAGGTGCTGGTCATGTTTTTTTGTTTAGCTACATAGGAGGGTGTGACTCCCTCTGCTTGACCCTTGCACTCCTCCCGTCAGCCAGCAGGTGTCTTCACATATTTCAACCAGTTCTACTTGCCCATTTATTTGTAGGCTTGCAGCCCAGGAGAGACTTGTTTGTCCAAAGTGGCATATATAGTAGATTGTGATAGGGTTCAGATAGGACCCGTCAGAGAAGTGTCACCTTGCCGCGGTTGACGGGCACACATGAATTGGCCAAATCATGCGCTAAGAACCTTCGCATTTGTAAGTACATGTTGCTGAGGGACAGAGCGTTTGGGAATTTTTTATTTTTATTTCCATTGACATCATATGTCTTGGCATTCACAAGGTGCTGCTGTGTTTTTTCTCATATATGTTTTGTAGTCACTACAGCTTGCACGTGTTCACACTTGGAAGGTGCTGGTCATGTTTTTTTGTTTAGCTACATAGGAGGGTGTGACTCCCTCTGCTTGACCCTTGCACTCCTCCCGTCAGCCAGCAGGTGTCTTCACATATTTCAACCAGTTCTACTTGCCCATTTATTTGTAGGCTTGCAGCCCAGGAGAGACTTGTTTGTCCAAAGTGGCATATATAGTAGATTGTGATAGGGTTCAGATAGGACCCGTCAGAGAAGTGTCACCTTGCCGCGGTTGACGGGCACACATGAATTGGCCAAATCATGCGCTAAGAACCTTCGCATTTGTAAGTACATGTTGCTGAGGGACAGAGCGTTTGGGAATTTTTTATTTTTATTTCCATTGACATCATATGTCTTGGCATTCACAAGGTGCTGCTGTGTTTTTTCTCATATATGTTTTGTAGTCACTACAGCTTGCACGTGTTCACACTTGGAAGGTGCTGGTCATGTTTTTTTGTTTAGCTACATAGGAGGGTGTGACTCCCTCTGCTTGACCCTTGCACTCCTCCCGTCAGCCAGCAGGTGTCTTCACATATTTCAACCAGTTCTACTTGCCCATTTATTTGTAGGCTTGCAGCCCAGGAGAGACTTGTTTGTCCAAAGTGGCATATATAGTAGATTGTGATAGGGTTCAGATAGGACCCGTCAGAGAAGTGTCACCTTGCCGCGGTTGACGGGCACACATGAATTGGCCAAATCATGCGCTAAGAACCTTCGCATTTGTAAGTACATGTTGCTGAGGGACAGAGCGTTTGGGAATTTTTTTTTATTTCCATTGACATCATATGTCTTGGCATTCACAAGGTGCTGCTGTGTTTTTTTTTCTCATATATGTTTTGTAGTCACTACAGCTTGCACGTGTTCACACTTGGAAGGTGCTGGTCATGTTTTTTTGTTTAGCTACATAGGAGGGTGTGACTCCCTCTGCTTGACCCTTGCACTCCTCCCGTCAGCCAGCAGGTGTCTTCACATATTTCAACCAGTTCTACTTGCCCATTTATTTGTAGGCTTGCAGCCCAGGAGAGACTTGTTTGTCCAAAGTGGCATATATAGTAGATTGTGATAGGGTTCAGATAGGACCCGTCAGAGAAGTGTCACCTTGCCGCGGTTGACGGGCACACATGAATTGGCCAAATCATGCGCTAAGAACCTTCGCATTTGTAAGTACATGTTGCTGAGGGACAGAGCGTTTGGGAATTTTTTATTTTTATTTCCATTGACATCATATGTCTTGGCATTCACAAGGTACTGCTGTGTTTTTTCTCATATATGTTTTGTAGTCACTACAGCTTGCACGTGTTCACACTTGGAAGGTGCTGGTCATGTTTTTTTGTTTAGCTACATAGGAGGGTGTGACTCCCTCTGCTTGACCCTTGCACTCCTCCCGTCAGCCAGCAGGTGTCTTCACATATTTCAACCAGTTCTACTTGCCCATTTATTTGTAGGCTTGCAGCCCAGGAGAGACTTGTTTGTCCAAAGTGGCATATATAGTAGATTGTGATAGGGTTCAGATAGGACCCGTCAGAGAAGTGTCACCTTGCCGCGGTTGACGGGCACACATGAATTGGCCAAATCATGCGCTAAGAACCTTCGCATTTGTAAGTACATGTTGCTGAGGGACAGAGCGTTTGGGAATTTTTTATTTTTATTTCCATTGACATCATATGTCTTGGCATTCACAAGGTACTGCTGTGTTTTTTCTCATATATGTTTTGTAGTCACTACAGCTTGCACGTGTTCACACTTGGAAGGTGCTGGTCATGTTTTTTTGTTTAGCTACATAGGAGGGTGTGACTCCCTCTGCTTGACCCTTGCACTCCTCCCGTCAGCCAGCAGGTGTCTTCACATATTTCAACCAGTTCTACTTGCCCATTTATTTGTAGGCTTGCAGCCCAGGAGAGACTTGTTTGTCCAAAGTGGCATATATAGTAGATTGTGATAGGGTTCAGATAGGACCCGTCAGAGAAGTGTCACCTTGCCGCGGTTGACGGGCACACATGAATTGGCCAAATCATGCGCTAAGAACCTTCGCATTTGTAAGTTCCTCTCCAATGTCAGGAGGAGGGGGCATAAAGGAGGGGGTACTGTCACAGCCCCTCACCTCTCGGCGTGCTCTACCCAGCGCGTCCCTGTCCTGCAGCACGTCCCCGCGCCCGGCCTCCGGCTCCTGCGGCGTCAGGCACTTTCTCTCAGCCTTGCTTCCGGCGCACTACCTCCTGGGTAGTGTGACGCGCTAGCCCCGCCCTCAACATGGCGGCACCCACTGCTACATATGCCTGGCGTCGGGACTGATAAGACGCCTGATTATCTAATACGGTGACCCTGCTCCGTGCGGCGCTCGCTGTGTCCTCAGGCCCCTCTCCTGCGTTTCTGTCTGCGCTGTGTTTCTCCTCTTGTACCATCTTCTGCGCTCTGTCTGCGCAGCCTCTGCCTCTGCCCTCTGTCCTCTGGGTTCCTTTCCTTCCGTACTCTTTTGAACTCCTCTGTACATTGCCTGCCTCCACCTTGTTCCGCTCTGCACCTTCCTGTTGTTCGTTCCCTCTCCTGATACCTCATTGTGCCTCTTCTCTAATTGCAGCATCCAGGCATTGTTACCTCTGGCTCTCCAGTCCTTTGCCTTGCCAAGTCCCTGTGTGTTTCGGTGTCTAACCCTACGGATACCTCTGTGCCTCCTTACCCGTCTGTTTCACCCAGTCGCCCCTTTGGTTCCGGCTGTCACGGTTCTATCCCCTGGGGATCTGTCCCTAACGCTCCCTGTATAGGGGACGGTCTTCACCTGGTTACTCGCCCTTGCGGGCTCTGGAGCCGTAACCCAGAGGGTCCACTCTCGGGTATCTTTCCTGTCCTCCTTCGTACTAGCAACAGCCGTAAAAATTACATAAGCAAACCGTGGACTCAGGTTTGGAGCTCTGGTAAAGAGTGACTTCACACCAAAGTGGCACACAAGAGGAAGTCTTTCACTCCAGCCAGGCCAAGAGAATCTTGTATGACAGGAAGGACCAAAAAGAGGAAAAAATAACTCTTTCAACAAAGAGTTTCCTCATGCTTATAGGATTTAATTATTATAAAATTCAAGAGAAAACAAAAACCACATATGAGGAATAGGATCATAAAAGAAAAACTTGCCAGGATAAGATGATATCCAAATTTGTCATATTATGCCATCAACGAGGACCAACATATAACTGGATTTGTGGTCGGAGAAAGTTACATTAAATTCCAATTTTAGTGGAGAACCAATTCTATATAGTATGGTCTTTTTTGTTGAAAATTATTGAAGATTGTTTTCATGCCAGTTAGTACTGTTGTTTTTTATTCTGAAAAAATTTAAAGCAGAATAACATAATATTACATCGAAAACTTTCTGTTTATAGCTGTTTCCTTTTTTAAAGTAATTGATATCGTAGTCAATGTCAGTGACGGTGTCTGATGTGCAGACAAGGGTCTAACTCTGGTGGTGAGAGTTAAAGGGAATCTGTCGACAGTTTTTTGGCCTATCAACTAAAAATATCACCTAATAGAGTGTGAGCTATACATTCCCCAACTACTTGTGAAACCCCCTGACTCCCCATGAATCCCCCATAAAAACCTTTTATATTGCTCCCGCGCTGTATGTAAATATCCTCGGTCTGGTCTGATGGGTGTTGGTTCTGGTCCCTGTCTCCACCCCAAATCGGCGTGCTGCACGCATTCTGTTCTGTGAATAGCGTTGTTCGCGTACAGGTCCCGCACGTGCGCATTCAAATTGACTCCCGCGCGGGCGGAGTATGCTTTGCCCAACTGCGGGCCAAGTCAAAAAGCATTAGTGCGCATGCACCAGTGGACTATGTCCTGGAACACAGCAAAATACTTCCGGGACATAGTACTTCACCCCGACTGGAGATCAGACTGCTGAGTCGACGGCCCGGGCCATCTGTCAAGACTTCATCTGGGTGTGTGGGTGCCCAAAGCGCATCCATGCCGACCAAGGCGCATGTTTCCAAGGCAAGGTGATGGAAGAACTACCATATGTATGGCATCGTGCGGTCCCGGACCACCCCTTACCATCCTCAAGGCAATGGAGCATGTGAACGCTTCAACCGAACCCTACTTCAAATGCTGAGAATGTTGGAGGAGGATAAGAAGGCATGTGGCCAGACTACCTGCCAGAGTTGGTCTGGACCTACAACAATCGGGTCGACTCCACCACGGGCTACACCCCTTATCTACTGCTGTTTTGGAAGAGCTGGACGAGAGATCATTGGAACAGCCACAGTAGCTGATGGCGCGAACTGTCACTTCATGGATTAAAGAGCATTGGCAACGATTACAAATGATATGGCGGTTGGCAGGTCAGCAGCTGCAGGAAAAAAACATACGGGCCATAAACCAACTCCAGAGAAACGCTCCAAGGGAAAACTAAGTGAGAGATGGCAAGTACAGTCTTACAGAGTAGATCTGCTGAGCAAAACACACCCAGGCTTCCATCACAGGGCCACCCACCTCTGCAATACATACCGACCATTCATCATGACACCAGTCCTTGTCTCACCATCACAGCTATGCCTCCAAGCGTATCCTGAGGAGCCCATACAGCGCTCCCTAGCTGTAACACGGGTCACTGCCTGTTTTAAACTTCATGAATAAAGGAAGATTTTTAAGGGATGGTGAGTGCCATTTTTTCCTCTCTCACATGATCCTATAAAGATTTTGATCGAGGGCCGTCTTATGACCCAACATTTGAATTGGCTTTATGTTTCGCTGCTGTAATCCGGCGGGGTTGAGAAGTCTGTGCTAATCCAGGCCTTGATTATTTTGAATGCATACCGCATGATGACCCTATAAAGATTTTGAGTGAGGGCCGCCTGATGAACCTATAAATATTTTGAGTGAGGGCTGCCTTTTGACCCTATAAAGATTTTGAGTTAGGGCCACCTGTTTACCCTATGGAAATTTTGAGTGAGGGTCACCTGATGGCCTTATAATGATTTTGAGTGAGGGCCACATTATGACCTTATAAAGATTTTGAGTGACGGCCGACTTATGACATTATAAATATTTTAAGCGACAGCTGCCTGTTGACCCTATAAAAATTTTAAGTGAGTTCCTCCTCAAGACCGTTTTTGAGTGAAGGTCGCCTGATGACCCTGTTGATATGGTGGAGGAGGAGGATGACAAGAAAAAGAAGAAACTATGTACCATATACCCTTTTTGGGTCAGAAGAGGTGCATGGGAATACACCAGAAAAACAGTAACATTTGAATTGGCTTTATGTTCCGCCGCTTTCATCCAGTGGGGTTGATGAATTTCTGCCAGTCCAGGTCTTGTTAATTTTGATAAAAGTTACCATGTCAGCATTTTCATTTGACAGGTGGATGCATTTATCAGTTATTATGCCTCGAGTGACACTAAAAACCTGCTCTGACAAAACATTAGGGGTAGGGCAGGCCTGCACCTCCAAGGCGTAGAGGGACAGTTCATGCTACGTGTCCAGCTTGGATTCCAAATAGTTTTATGGCACAAAGGACTTGCAGAGGAAGCTGGTATAATCAGCTAAGTACTCCTTCACCATCTTGAAAAACTTTTCCTTCCTTGACAGACTACCCCATGCATCATGGCATGGGCGCTGGAAGGGTCTAATGAAATTTTCCCAGACATTTGATAGTGTTACGCTGCCTGTTTTGGACCTGTTGTGTGTCTCCCTTGTCTCTTCTCCTTGGTTGCCCAAGGATCTATGTCTTCTACCACCAGCGTTGTCAGAATGGGAAATTTTTTAGTAATTGTTCGACTAGGCCCTTCTGGTATTGCACCATTTTACTAGCCCTCTCCTCCGCGGGAAGGAGAGATGGAAAGTTCTCCTTGTAGCGTGGGTCGAGAAGGGTGGACAACCAGTAATAAATGTTGGCTAAAAAGCATATAATGTGAGGGTCACGGGAAAGGAAGCGGGACAAAGTCAGCCAAGTGCATCAGACTCCCAATAGGCAAGACTTCCTTGTCCCCACCAGGAGGATGAATCTCCAGCTCCTCCTCCTTCTCCTCCTTTTCAGCCCATCCATGCTGAACAAATGTGATTTAGAAGTTAGGGTAGTATCCTCTACAGCGCAGGCAACCATCTCCTGTTCTTCCGTCTCAGCCTCTTCCTCATTATCACCCTATTCATGCTGAAAAGATGAGATGAGTCTGGGCTGGGTGGTATCACCCTGTGCACTTTATTCCTCCATATCAACCTGGTCCACATGCAAAGCTTCCTCTTTAATTGTGTGCAGGGAGCAATTGAATAGACCCAGAAGAAGGATGGTTATATTGATTATGGCATCATCACCGCTCACTGTCTTGGTTGATTCCTCAAAGTTTTGTAGAACCTCACTGTTACGGAGTGTGTTTCGGATGGCAAAAAACAAGGAGAGCAACACGGAGTGGACCCTCTGGGTCACGGCCCCAGAGCCCCTGCGGATGAGCTGGACCAGGTGGAGCCACCCCCTATACAGGGAGTGTTAGGGGCAGGCCCACAAGGGATGGAACCGTGACAGCCGGAGCCAAAGGGACTACTGGGTGAGCACCAGAGGAACTAGGGTGGAGAGTCAGCGGAGCAGCGGCACGGGAGGTCAGTGGTAGGAGCCAGAAGGACGCAGAGACTTGGAGGGTTCGAAGCAGGTAGTGGCTGGAGGCTGCAAGAGAGAGAGCGGGTAAGAGAGGGCACGGACAAGGAGTACACAGGGGCGCAAGCACACCGGGAAGGAGGCAGGGAAACGGAACAGCCAGAGGGCTGAACCCAGAGAGAGAACAGCAAAAGAAACCTAACTGAGCGGGGCTAGGAGGTGAGTAGCAGGGCCTGAGAGCGTAACAAAGCGCTGGCCAAAAGGACAGCAGCCCGGGAACGATACACAGGCGTCTTACCTGGGGAGACGCTTGCCAGAAATAGGCGATGGGCGCCGCCATGTTGGGGCGGAGCCACCGTGTCACATGACGCCGTCAGAGCTCCGGCCAGCGGAGCGTGGGAGCGACGTCGGGGAGGCCGGAGGTCAGCAGCGGGGACGCGCCGGGGAGCGGGTGCGCGCCGGGAGGTGCACACAGGACCCTGCAGGTATCAGCAGCGGCCGTGACACTCACAGATGTCAGACATCCATGCCCACTCATCGGTTGTTATGTGTGGAGTCTGACTGGAATACCAACGGGCATGTTATAGCTGGTACTACTACAGAGAGCAACTACTGTCCTCTGTTGCTCACAAAACCTTTCCAACATCTATAATGTGGAGTTTCAGTGTGTGGTCATATCACACAACTGTCAGTGAGCTGGCACTTGCAAATTCTGCTGCAGCACTGCCAGACCGGCGACAACTGTAACTGACTTGCTGAAATGGGCACACCCAAGGCACACCTTCACAAGTAGCTTAGACAAATCTGGGTAGGTTTTCAGAAACCCTTGAGTTGAGCATGTGGGTCAAGTATGGTACATATGTGAGCTTGCCAAGCTTCAGAGTTGCCACCTAGTTACAGCCATTATCATACACGACCATGCCTGGTTGTAGGTTCAGCGGTAAGACCCACAGAGCTGCCTGGTTTGTTATACCTTTCAGCAACTCTGTGCAGGTGTGCTGTTTGTCACCTAAACAAATTAGCTTCAAGTCAACAGAGCCTGTTGCCGCTTCATTAAGGCAGTGCTGCAGTGCTTCCTGCATGCAACTGATATGGAGGACAATTCGGAGATGGCGAATGAGCAGGAGGAGTGGGTGAAGGAACTGGTGTAGGAGGTGGAGGAAATCCAGATTGAACTAGAGTTAAGTTAAATGTTAAGGGGGCCTTCCCGGTAACTGCACTGGTCAGGACATGGGTGATATTATGGGACATGTGCAGCTCGTGTATGATGGGGAAGGCACACCAGGGAAAAACAGTGGTGACTGGGGACAGAGTACCGAAGGACGGCTCCCAGCTTGATTTTGCATAAAGCCTCAGTGTCCACAATCCTAAACGACAACATGCCTAGCACAAGAAGTCTAGAAATGTGCCCGTTTTCTGTTTGGGCCTGTCCTGTAGGTGGGTGGCTGGGTATTTACGCTCGTGTTCCAAGGCCTCTGGTAGGGACAGCTGTTCGCTGCTAAGGGACAAGATATTGGACGTGGTTGAAGTGGTGCTTATGAATGTGCAATTACAGGTGCAGGGTGGGAGGCCTCCACTCCTGCGTTATGGATAGGGGATTGACAAGCACTTAGGGGAACAGGCAGTGGTGGCACTCTCTAACATTGATCACGGACCCAGGCTTTTGGCCAGTCTAGTCAGATGCTTTGATGACGTGCCTGAGAATGCTGGTGATTGTCAGGCTGATAGTAGTCACACCCATGCTGATCTTGGTATGGCAAAGGTTGCAAATGACCATTTGTTTATTGTCTTCACTTTCTTTGAAATAGCGCCAAACTGGGGAACACCTAATTCTTGGCATCTGGGGAACAGTTGCCCATCTTCTCCCTCCGTTAGTCTGCATGGCACCTTCCTAGGTTGGGTCAGTGACGTCATGGTCTTCCACTTCCACATTATGGTCCTCCTGACTTGTTAATTTAATAACATCACTTGTTGGCAATTGTGTCTTATCATTATCTACCTCTTGAGATACTAATTGCCATTCCCCACCATCTTCTTCTTCTGACTGTGGCTACTCAAATATTTGGACATCAATACACCCGAGTTCCTCATGTCCTTCTTGAAACGTGCAGGACAAGATTCCAGAATCAATTGGAAATGTAAAGAGCTCCTCTTTGGCTCCAGCTCGGAGTGTCCTAGTGTGGGATCACTTGTCTCCTGGGACTCACTGTGTTGGGAGGAAAAATGATCATTTTGAGGATTATGTGGCCCAGTCTCTTGGCTAGTGAGACTGGACCGTGTGGAATACAGGGTGTTGCTGAGAAACACACTGGAAGCATTATCTGCCATCCAAATGACCACCTCTTTGCACTGCTCTTGCTTCAAGAGTGGTGTCCCATGCCCCCATGTGAAAGTGGGATGGGAAGCTAAGTCTCGTAGATGAGGGTGATTCTTGTGCGCTCGCAACAAGCACAGTTTCACCTGTTCCACGGTCTTGGCTTCTGCATTCACCATCAGCAGCACTTCCCTGTCCCTTACTGCACGCCATGCACATTTTAAATTCGGTATATATGCCGGCAAACTTTGCAGTATTAATAGGAAAAAGAAATATTTAGCCCTAACAAGGACTGTTGTTTTAAAGGTGCAGTGGTGGCATACAAGTACTACAATAGTAAAATTAATCCCTGCCTAGATGCCTCTAATCCTAAACTTTCCCTCTACTGAATACAGGTAACAGCAGTTTTACTACAGAAAGGAAAATATTTAGCTCTGAAAAGAACTGTTGTTTTAATACTACAGGAGCGGCATACAAGTACTGCAATAGCAAGATTACTAAAACTATATCCCTGTTCTAAGCTACTCTCTCCCTCCTATAATGACTCTCCCTGAACTGCTTCCTGAATACAGTGTGTTGAGCATCGCATCACCAGGTCTTGTATAACAATAAATAACACTGTGCTGCTGGCCAATCACAGTAATGCCAGTAGCCAACATGGCTACGACCTTATCGTGCATGTTGGGCAATCGCTGCATATTCCTTGGCTGTCTAACAGGTGCCAAACATGCGAGGAGGGGACTCGAGCACCCGCGATACTCGATAGAGTAGCGATTGTGCCCTAGCACCCCAATGCTCGATCAAGTATCAAGCAGTGGCGACCATGCTTGCTCAACACTAGTAGCGAGAAATATGAAGATTGAAGTATTGCATTGCAAGACTTTTATAATATTGAGCCAAGAAAATAAAAATTTGTTGTGCAGTTTCTCCTGAGCACGCCAATACCCAATATGTGGAGGAAAACTACTGTTTGAGCGCACAGTAGGGTTTGGAATGGAAGGAGTGCCATTTGACTTTTTTAAAGTAAGATTTGCTGGAATGATTAGCTGAAGCCATATCGCATTTGGAGAGCCTCTGGTGTGCCTAAACAGTGGCACCATTTTGGAAACTAGACCATTCATGGAACTGATTTAGATGTGTCCTGAGCACCTTGAACCCTCAGGTGCTTCACAGCATTTTATAATATAGAGCCATGAAAATTAAAAAAATTACATTTTTCCCACCAAAATTTTAGTTTAGTGCCACATTTTTTTTAACAAGGTAACAGGAGAAAATGGACTGCAAAATGTGCAATTTCTCCTGAGTACACAGATACCCCAAATGTGGTGAAAAACTACTTTTTGAGCACACGGCAGAAACAGCGAAAACTACCCACAAGTGACCCCATTTTGGAAACTAGACACCTCAAAGAATTTATCTAGATTTGTGGTGAGCACCTTGAACATACAGTTACTTCACAGAATTTCACAACGTTGATCTGTGGAGTTTTAAAAAAAAAAATTTTTCACTCCAAAATGTTGTTTTAGCCACAAATTTTTTCATTTTCACAAGGATAGCAGGAGAAAATGGACCCGAAAATTTGTTGTGCAATTTCTCCTGAGTACGCCAATACCCCCATATGTGGTCGAAAACTACTTTTGAGGTACAGTGCACAGCTCAGAAGGAAAGAAGCGCCATATTGGAGTTCAGATTTTGCTGGACTGCTTTGAGGGTGCATGTCACATTGTAAAAGCTCCTAAGGTGTCAGAACAGTAGAATTCCCCATAAGAGACCCCATTTTACAAACTACACCTCCCAATTAATTCATCTAGAGGTGCAGTGATCATATTGACACCACAGGTGGGTCACAGAATTTTATAACATTGGGATGTGAAGAAAAAAATCATTACATTTTTACCACCAAGATTTTACATTTTCACATTGGGAATTGGGTAAAAATGACACCAACATTTGTCCCAAAATTTCTGCTGAATGTGGACATACCCCATATGTGGCTGTATAGTACTGCTTAGCCATACGATGAAACTCGGGAGGGATAGAGCGCTATTTGCCTTCTAAAGCGCAGATTTTCCTAGAATACTTTGCGAACTCCATGTATACAGAGCCCCTAAGTGCTAGAAGAGCACAATTCCCCTTCAAATTACTCCATTTTGGAAATTATACCCCTTTGGGAATATATCTACAGGTGTAGTGATGATTTTGACTCCATGAGTGTTTTCCAGAAACAAACAGTAGTGAATGTTGCTAAGTGAAAATTGCAAACTGCCGTTGTAGTGACCAGTTCATTGTAGTGACCAGTACATTGTGCCAAGCTCATGTGTCTGGTGATATGCATTAAAAGTTGTTTAGGAACTCTGTGTGGCTAAGAAGGGAGAGGTGCATTTGGCAGCACAGAATTTGCTGGAGTTCTTATGGGGGCGAGGAGCCATTTTGCTTTTCCAGAGCCTTTGTACTACGAGCAACGTGGAAGCCCCCTATATTTCCATTGACAGATGACAGACCTGAGTGGGGACTTGCTTTTTTTGTGGATTGATTTAAAACTTTTGTTAGGAACATTTTGCATAACGTTTGGGATCACATTTATCTGGCGCTCTACGTTGAGCACTTCCATCTAAAGCCCCCGTTACACATAGCGATATCGCTAGCAATATCGCTGTAACGTCACCGATTTTGTGATGTAGCAGCGATATTGCTAGCGATATCGCTATGTCTGATACTTACCTCCGACCGGCTCGCCTGCTGCTCATTGCTGGTCGCGCGAGAAGGTCCTGGATCATTTCTCGTCAGCCACTTCCTGCTGGGCTTCCTGTGGCGCCGACGAGCGACGCGTGGATGCGGGCGGGAGGACGTCAGGATCCCTGCATCTGACAGGTAAGTAGCGACCCCTGATATGTCGCTGGTGAGATCTGCCTGTGTGGCAGCTCAGTAGCGACCACTTAGCGATGCACCAGCGATCCATATCGTTGTCGGGATCGCTGGTGCATCGCTAAGTGTAACAGTACCCTAACTCTCAGAGTTACCTGATTCAGATGAAACCCCTGAGGGATCAATTCACTATAATGAGGCAACAGAGTTACTCTGGACTATTCAGCGTTGTCCTTTTAAGATGTGCACAAAACAGTGGCTAACTGCACTTTTAGGCATGCCTAAAAATACTGTCATGAGGGTGTCACATCCCCCTGGAAGACCTTGAGTTAGTTGGTCACATCAGGTAATGAATTGCAGGTCTTCTTTAGAGATGGTGTTTCGTGTCCCATGTTAAATGTATTTATTTTCCTCTGGCGCTCAACAGGTTAATGACCCTTTCTATGTTGGTCAGAAACATGCAGCTCCATTTCATCGGCTTCTGATCTGATCATTACCTCTTCCTATAAAAAATGGTCAGACCTTCTTGTACATGACAGTGAAAGATTTATCTTACTGTGCTGTGTGATAAAGCTAGGTGGTTGGAGTGGAGTTGTTGTAGTAGATATCTGTGATTCACTGTTGTATGTGTGTGTTTATCTCCTAGTCCTTGTTCCCATTTAGTTTATTCCTCCCTGACCCTATCCTCCACCCTATTGTTGGTTAGTGCTTTTGCATGATAGAGGTCTGTTATTCCTGTTTTGTATTTATGTCTTGGTTACCTTACATTTCTGTCCCATGCCTCATGGGGTGGGAAGGGGAGAGATCTGGATTTACCAAGAGAATAGTTAGGTCAGAGACTCAGGTCTCTCTTCCTTCAAGAGTATCCCTAGGACAGGGATAGTTAGGGTCCCAGTTCCAGGGACAGTTTGATGTCCCCCAAATGAACCAAAGACCATCACTTCGGGACAGACGGAAACCGCTGGACCATAGGCCAGATGGGGTCCACAGTGCCTCCATCTTCCTCATTATAGGGAATCTTCCACAGAGGTACCATTTGAATCACGTATTTTGGAGATTTACATGGAAACCCCTGTGTATGCGCTCATCGTGGAGTGCAGGATTAATGTGAGCCAAGTCTTAATGCGATGTTTGGGAGGCAGAATGAACAAATTAACAGCAAGTGAAGAATTGGTTTTATTTATTTTATACGCTGTTAATCATGCAGTATAAGTGATTAGACAACTTTATTCTTCAGGTTGGTGCGATTACAGCGATACCAGATTTATATTTTTTTATATTTGGCTGCTGTCACACACTAAAAGATGCTTTTGTTTGCAAAAACTTGTTGCATTACCATATTTTTGCTGACAGAGTCATGTGAGAGATTGTTTTTTTTGCAGGATAAGTTGTTTTCATCGTACCATTTTCGGGCACATGACAGTTTTTGATCGCTTTCTATTCCAATTTTTAGGAGACAGAATGAACAAAGACAAGCAAATCAGAAATTAATTTTTTGGGGTTTTCTTTATGCCATTCTGCACCTGCAAAAATTGATTGTTGTCTTATTTTTTATTTTACCTAATAAATGTGATACTTTTATATACAGTGGATTTCTGAAGCTGGATTCACTTTTTTCGTCTATCAATCTTTCTTCAGGCAGAGGGCCTGAACGTCACTGAGAGAGGGACCCGGAAGACAGAGTGGCGCACTGCGATGGACTGGGGACAGGTGAATATCTCAGGTGCTGGGGCCCTGAGCCAGCGGTGATACCGGCACCTGTCCCCCATAGCGAGCCAATGTCCCCGCCTGCTGAGGACACCAGCACCTGTCCCCCAGCGACTGAGAGGTGAGTATGTCATTTTTTTTTATTTGCAGCAGCAACAGCAGCATATGGGGCTCAGGCGGGCTGCCCAGCGCTATCAAAACGCATACAAGTTTTTTAACTTTAATTATTTTTGCATTCCTTTATTTTGAGAGCTATAGCTTTTTTATTTTTCTGCTGGTTGAGCAGTATGGCAGCTTGTTTTTTTGCAGGACAAGATGACATTTTTAGCAATACCATTTTTATTTGCATTCCTATTTTTTTCCAGTTTTTGTTCATTGTTTTGAGGAGAAAGCATAATTTTTCGTCTCGATTTTTATTTATTTATTTTATGGTGTTCACTGAAGTTTTTAACTAATGCCAAATAAGTGTACTTTTTTCATTACGACATCGGGTCACCACGGCAACAATCGGGCCCCTGCGATGACGTCTTGGGAGCGCTGATCGGAGTGCAAAGGGGGCACTCTCCCTCTGCATACCTGCTTAAGGCCATGTGCACACATTGAGTAATTGGTGGGTTTTTTAACCCAGTATTTGTAAGCCAAGACCAGAAGTGGAATGGTCAGAGGAAAAGCATAATAGAAACATTTGCACCACTTCTGCATTTTTCACCCACTCCTGGTTTTGGCTTACAAATACTGGGGTAAAAAACTCACCAAATGCTCAATGTGTGCATGTGGCCAAATGCTGCGATCACTAGGGGGTTAAAGTGTCGGGAGCTGTGCGGGCACCGATCCTGCACTGAGTTTCAAGTCTCAGCTGTCAGAATCAGCTGACACCAGGCGGTGATCGTGCAAAATCGCCATGATGTATCCGTATGTCCAAGGGTCGCTAAGTACCTAGCTACCTGGACGTAAGAATACGTGTAAGGAAGGGGTTAAAATAATTATTATTTTCTTTGACATATGCTTTGAAAAACTTTTTAACAGTGTGACATTTGTATTAGAGCTTTCCCCTACTTCCTCTGGATATGTGACTCAGGCCGGCTTCACATTTGCGTTCGGCAGAGCTGCGGAGGGCTGCGTAATTCCTCTGTGAAGCTTCACCCATTGCCGCACCTCCTCCGGTCAGCTCCGCCTACATCTGCATGCGGCCTGCGTACCTATCTTTAGCATTGGGTACACAGGCCATGCGGATGTATGCAGATGCGTCCGCTTGCATCGTTTTGACGATGCGGCGACCCGCGTCGAATGCAACCTGTTGCAATTTGTTGCGGTTGCCGCATCGTCAAAATGACGCATGCAGACGCATCCGCATACATTCGCATGGCCTGCGTACCCAATGTTAAAGATAAAATAAAAAGAAGATATGCACTTTATGTATTGCATTTTGACCATAGGCAGCGCTGGCTTCTCTCTCTTTTTTTATTTGATATTGGTTGTGGTTGACCACCACTGTTGCTGTGCATGCTGGGTTATGCACGCCATTCCCTCTGTTATCATTGTGATTGATCTAGGCTGCTGTACACACATACAGCAGCCCTGCCATGCCCCAGGCTCTGTTTGATTGTGCAGCAGGGTCTGGGCCTGTTTCACCCTTCATCTGTGGTTGCTGGTCAGGCAGTGTGGATGTTGGACCTGAAATGTCTATGTCCAGACCTGGTCAACCTTTATCCGCGCTCGCCCTTTCTGGCACCATGGGAGTGATTCAGAAACACTTCAGGTACAGTTTGCATTTAATGTGGTCTTGCTTTTAATACATTTAGGAGGCCGTAATGGCACAGCGAATATAAAAAAACGTAGAGTAGGACTGCCCCATATGAGAATGCCTTGGCATGGCGGGGTGGCTCAAAGAATTGATCAATTGTTTGCTAAATGTCTCATTTTGAAATACAGTTAGAAATCAATATGTGCATATGCACTTTATGTATTGCGTTCTCACCATAGGCAGCATTGGCTTCTCTCTCTTTTTTATTCAATGTTAAAGAAAGTTATGCAGACCACAAGCAGACATAGGCGGAGCTGATCTGTGATATGGGATCTGTGATGCCATTAAGGCTTGGACCTGGTAGGTTGATACCTTAGTTTTGTTTATCTAATTAGATCCTTGGGCTGGGTAACAGTCTATTTAGGAAGTTATAAGTTGTAGTTTCCCCAGTCTTCTGCTAGTGTTGCTCCTGCCTGTGTTGCTCCTGCCTGTTTTTACTTTCCATGTTTTTCAATTCCTGACCTTGACTAGTATTTTAACTACTTGACTGTTTCTCTCTGACTTTAGCCTTATGGATTTGCCCTAGCACATGACTTTTCTGCCAACTTGGTCCACTGGCCAGCAGTCACTTTCTGTATGCAATTCAGGAGCTATGTGTAAGTCCAGAGTCCTGCTAAATGGAGTGAACTGTGCAAAGCCTGTCTGAGGAAGCCCTTTTAAAGGCTACCAGCCTTCCACTTCCAGTGCAATATGCAAACAGTTAACAATTAAGCCAATTTTCATTTGTGTAATTGTTTTTGCATTTTTACCCTAAAAAAAAATATATTGCTTTATTACAGCTTAAAGATGAATAACAATATTTAGAACCCCATACCAAAAAAGTTGGAAGGCTGCACAAAATGTTAAGAAAACAAAAATGCAATGATTTTGAAGATGAAAGATAGACAATTTTCTATTTCATTTGAAAAAAATAGCTCATTTATTAATTTGACAGCAACAACACATCTCAAATCAATTTGGAGAGTGCCATGATTACCATTCTGCAGCACCCCCTATTATTTTTACTACATTCTACAAACATCTGTGAAGTGAGGATTTTAATTGCTGGAGTTTTGGGAAAGGAATGTTGTCCCATTTTTGTTTACTGTAGGATTGTAGCTGCTCAGCAATCCTATGTAAGCCTCCTATATAGCCGCTTCAGTATATGACTGTGATTCGTCCTGTATGAAAATGATGATCGTTTTTACCTGTTTGGTGTAAATTGCTTACTTATAAACTTGACTTTACACCTAGAAAATGCCTGATTGTTTGCAAGTATATCCTGAAGGATTTATGCTGTTCTCAACTTCTTAAACTCTTTTGTAACAGTAGTAGTGCCACAGGATTGGAGGATGGCTGATGTGGTACCGATACTTAATAAAAAAAAAAAAAGAAGGTAAGAAGGTGCATCCAGGTAACTACTGTCCAGTAAGTCTGACATCAGTGGTCTGCAAATTTTTTGAGGGCATTATAAAAGATGACCTGCAGAAATATATTGCAGAGAATAATGTGGAGGTAAGTGCAAGACTAGATGTTGGTAATGCGACTGATGGAATTTATCTGAAATTTGCAAAGGCATTTGATACTGTACTATACATTAGCTTTGTACCAAAGCTTCAGAGGCACGGACTGGGGGAAACTATATGCATACTTGTAAAGAATTTGATAAAAGACATGAATATTATTGGTATTTGATAGTGCTATTACTTGTTTTCAGTGAGAGATGCATATCCTTGAAGTGACAGTCACTATATTTGATCACTTGGAACAGTTGTCTTGCAGAATGTCACATGAATTATAATCTCATCATCAGGGCGGACACAAGCAGCAATGGGCCCCTGTGCAGGAAATATGTCAGGGCCCCCCTCATGCATGTACACTGTGTATAAAATAACTATAATAACATATGTGTATACACAGCAGAAAATACACACACTAGCCCTATATACACACATACACTAGTGCTATATGCGCAGCATTATACACACACACTAACCCTATATACATAGCAGTACACACACACACACACACACACTAACTCTATATACACAGAAGTACCCACACACACATGTAGAGTCGTGGGCCGGGCTGGGGGGGGTGGTCCCTCTATATACCGCGCAGAGGCGTCACAGACAAAAGATGGAGGCAGGTTTTGGGTACAACAGGTCCAAGTTTATTCCTTAGGCGGGAGTCACACTGGCGAGGAATACGGCCGAGTGAGAGGCGCTAAAAGCACGCATTACACATGGACAAATGATTCTCTATGGGGTCCCTCGCACCAGCCGTATATTTCTCATCCGTATTCTACAGTCCGTGCCAATCGCAGCATGCTGCGATTGTCAGCGTACTACGGCCGTAGTACGCCAATGCAAGTCTATGGGTGCGCAAAAACTGCGGATTACACACGGACCACACGTGTGACCTGCGAGCAATACGCAGGTCTTTTGGCTGGTGACAGAAAATGGGCCAATCCATCATCAGGAAGCCTAGACATGCAAATGAGCTCAAAACGCGCTCCAGACATCCAGGAAGTACGCCTCCACGGAGTACAGCAGCATCATGGCGTCCACGTACCTTAATGTGGAAATGTTAATAGTCCTGGTGCAGGAGTGTCCCGAACTATGGGACCAACGTGATGCCCATTATTCCAACCGGGCAAGAAAGGAGGCGTCATGGAGGCGCATCTGTCGCCAGATGTTCCATGACTTTGGTGATCGGCCACGTGAGGAGCAGCATAAAATTCGTAAGTACAAGCCAAAACATGAGTAACCTTAGCGCACAACAAAAAAGGAATATAGAATCAGCACCCCCCTTCCTGTGCTTGTACTTTTTTCCTCATGAGGCCGTTAGATTTGGATGTGACACGTGGATTCACACAGCCATAATTTGGGTTTAGGCCACAAGCTCCTCATCCTCCTAGACAAACAAATTATTAAGTGTAGCTATTTGATACATCAACTAAAGAGACCCTGTGTATCTGCCCAATTAGATATGCCACCATGGGTAGAAAGCACACCCCAGAAGGCCCCATGCCTAGACTACTGGTAGCAAATGTGACCTATCAAATATGTGAATTTGACAATATTTCTTGTCACATTGCAGTGGAAGATGTGATGAGACGCTGGCAAGCATCCGGGACCAATACCGCCGGGAACGGCAGCAGCGGTCCAGGAGTGGGGATGCTGGCTACGTGAAACGAAAATATATATATTACGACCGCCTCTCCTTCCTCGCCCTAATTCTGGATCTGAGACCGTAAGTAGATACCTCACACCACATTACACAGATACTTTACATGGCCAAAAATAGGTATTTATTTTTGGCTCTGTTCTATTTCTTCACAGAACTCAGTCCAACCTTACGGACAGAGGCACTGGCTCGGAAACCGACCCCATCATTGATCCTGGGTCTGCAGGGGAATAGGTGGCTGGCCCATCTTCTCCCCCTACTAGGAGCAGGGGTGAGGAATCAAGTCAGGATGTTCCATTGTCTGCGCCGTAAAGCCCACCACCAGGACCATCTGGTGCTGCTGCTGCATTAGCACCAGCAGAGGATCAGCAGCAGCCCAACTGGCCACATCCGGGGCTCCCCTCAGCCTGCTGCCACATCCCGGCGAGGAAGAAGCCGAAGACGGCAAATACCTGCCCCTGATACCCGCACTAATGTGGACACTGGGGTCCTGAATTATTTAGCCAGAGTTAACACTGATGATGGGGAGGAGGCATACTCTTGCAGCCTGGCCAATTATCTCCGTTCCCTTCCCCGTGAGGTCAGGCTCCGTATTAGAGGATGCTTTCAGATCCTGCTTGATGCCTGCACATACCCCAATACGCCCTACGAACTATTTGAATACATTGAGAGGTGGCAGCTTTCACCACGAAATCTCATGCGCCTTAGGCACCCCCCACAAATGCAAGCTCAAGCAGGATCTGAGGATCCTCAAATACGTGGGCCTACACCTCACCCCCTTCCTCCCACTACCCAACCTTCTATTCAGCAGCCACAAATGTCAGCCTCTAGCCAACCCCACCAATATGGCCACTTGTACCCACCCAGTGTTGGAGGCTGGTCCCAACCTGGTTGGGGACGATATGGCTATCTTGGTGGGTATGAGCCACATGCCTACCACAGCCAACAAGATGCCCCTCCCCATTATTCCTATGGCCAGTACCCCCAACATTCCCAGGAGGCAGGACAATTCCCACATCATGGGCATCAGTATGGCCCCACACAGGGCGATGTTGGCCACAGTGTCCAGCAGCACCCACAGGCTGCTCTTCCACGTTCCCCTTCCCCAACCTATGAGGATTTATAAGTCTGATGGCAGAGATGTCCAGTGCGGTTTCACTGGTGCTCCAAATACAAAGGAAAAAACAGGTGGTCTCCATCACCAAACTTTGTTTAAAAATTGAACATTCAAATTTTTTCACAATGTTTTCAAATCATATTAAGAATCCATAATGACAGGCAAGGCTACCTCACGCCTTTCAGACAGATATTACATGTCTGTACAAAAGAGAATATTACTGTAAAGTCAAAGGATGAAAATACACTACTCACTTGCTAATGCCTAGGAAAGGCATGCTGGCCTTAGTGAAGTAGTCACCTTTTTTGCAACCAATCTATAGTAACAAATCAAGGCAACCAGCCTTCAGAATATCACGCTCTCTCTATGTCTTAACAAGTGAGTAATGTTTTTTCATACTTTCACTTGACCTGTATAGCATGGTTAAATTTTCTCTCTTCTACAGACATGTAATATCTGTCTGAAAGGTGTGAGGTAGCCTTGCCTGTCATGGTGGAATATTAATATGATTGGCAAACATTCTGAAGAAATGTGAGTGTTATCTTTTAGCAATAATTTTGGTTATGGAGATCACCTCTTTTTTTCCTTTGTACTTAAATATTCTCATGCAGCAATGTTGTTATTGCCTAATGTTTCTTTGGGTTATGTTATATAATGTTACTTTTCAAAAAAATTTTATAATGCAAAAAAGGCAATTTGGCCCATTGCCAAACTTTTCATATGGCAATATTATGTTTGCCTTTAAGAAAAAAAAAGCAAAAAGGCAAAACTAAAAATTAGTCTACTACAGTTAACGTCTCTGTGTGATTTCTCAAAAACCCTGTCAACATACTAACATACGCTAACCAATGCAATGAAACAGTCATAGAATCATAAGGGGTTGAGTAATATATGTTTAGACACACATAAAGAAACAAATTATAACTTAGACACAGCATGCTCTTACCAAGAAGTTGCCCCCTCAGGTGACATAAAGTAATTAGTGAAAATATCACGCACTTTGAGGCCAGAGAGCGGTCTACGTTGAGGGTTCATAGGTGGTCTCACTCTGCGCACATTGTCCGGCCTACGCACAACACCAGCAGAGGAGGAACAATCATGTATCCTGGTGAAGTTATGAAGAACCACACAGGCTTTCACAACTTCATTAACATTCTGTTCACTCAACTGAATGACAGACTGGAGTACCTGCCATTTGGCACAAAGAATGCCAAAGGAACACTCCACCAGACGCCTAGCACGTGATAGGCGCAAGTTAAAAATTCTGCGCCTGTGGTCAAGGTTGCGCCGGGGATATGGCCTCATGACATTGCGCGATAACTGAAACGCCTCATCTGCCACAAGGACATAAGGGACTGATTCTTCAGTGGAGCCTGGTAGCTGGCGTGGTGGTAGATCCAACTGGTTGGTGCGTAGCCACCGAGCCATTATGGAAGTATTGAAGACTCTAGTGTCTCCCGTCCTTCCATAGGCCCCAATGTCAACAATTATAAACTTGTATTAAGGGTCTACCAGAGTCAACAATACAACAGAAAAGTATTGTTTATAATTGAAGAATTGGGAGCCAGAGTTCAGCGGCTTAAGCACCCATATATGTTTGCCATCCAGGGCCCCAATACAATTAAGAAACTGGCATTCCTCCTCAAAGTCTCTTGATATGCTCAACCAGTCTTCCATCCTGGGCTCGGGCATGACGACTTGATGGAGTCTTGTACAGATTTCTGTACATGTTGACCTCACTATGCCAGAAATGGTAGATCTTCCAATAAGAAACTCATGGTGGAGGGCGGCATAAGACAGGCCAGTGGACAGGAAGCTGTAGAACAACAGAAATGGATAATTTTAGAATGCAGAAAGTTCAAAAACATCAGTTACATGCCGACCAAACTTGGTAGGAATTGAGATAGAATAACACACACATATTTGGTTGCACAATGACTAAGTGATATGCAGTACATATTAGAGCTAACATTCTGGTGTGTAAGTTGAACCATATTTGGAGTAAGATGAGGGCATTAAACTTAGTCCAAGAAGGCAAAAAAACATACTTTAGCCCACACATTATGAACATAGAGAATGTGGTTGTGTAGTACATACCATATTATGAGAAGTCGCTCCTCTGCAGATATAGCTTTGCGCATCCTTGTGTCCTGAAAGGTTATCCCAGGGCGCACTGTCTCCAAGAGTCGATCAAATGTGGAAATGCTCATGCGACAGTATTGGTAAAATTTCACTGGATGCTCCCGCAGAGAAGAATAGAGGCGGTGAAAATGACCTCTTGTGAGTCATTGCCTCAAAAGTGGATGTACCCACATGCGTCTCCTCCGCGGATCCACTATCACTGAGTATGGTTGCCCAAAGCGCCGTAACAAAAGCCAGTTGAAGAGAACCTGTTCAGTTGTATTGAAACTCAGACCCTCTGCCATGTTGCACAAAGAACACCAACACACCTCGTGAAAGCAAGGTCACAAATGGACAGAATGGAGGCAGCCACCTGTTCCTGAGTGTATAAATAGGGTGCAGGCTGATGATTTAAATTGTTAGCGGCCTCAAAACCGTTAAATGTCCATTTTGCAAGGCTGCGAGAAAATCTCAGCATACGGATGCCATACGGATTACATACGGATGCTTACATGCGCAAAATACGCGACCGCACCTTGCTTACAGATGACCTACGGAGCACTATTTAGGGGTCATTCATCTGTTTTATGCCTGTAATCTACGGACCGTATTTTGCGTCGTTTAGTGTGACCCCAGCCTTACTCTGTTCCTCCCAGAGATTCATTGTATACACTCTGTGCAATAGCGCTTATATTCTGTTGTTTATAGAGATTTATTTTATACACTTTGTGCAATAGCGCTTATATTTTGTTCCTCATAGAGATTCATTATATACACTCTGTGCAATAGCGCTCATTCTGTTCTCCATAGAGATATATTATATACACTCTGTGCAATAGCGCTTATACTCTGTTTTTTAAAAGAGATTTATTTTATACACTCTGTGTAATAGCCCTTATATTTTGTTCCTCATAGAGATTCATTATATACACTCTGTGCAATAGCGCTTACACTCTATTCCCCATAGAGATCCATTACATACACTCTGTGTAATAGCGCTTATACTCTGTTTTTTATAGAGATTTATTTTATACACTCTGTGCAATAGCGCTCACACTCTGTTCCCCATAGAGCTCCATTATATACACTCTGTGCAATAGCGCTTATACTCTGTTTTTTATAGAGATTCATTATATACACTCTGTGCAATAGCGCTCACACTTTGTTTCCCATAGAGAGTCACTGTATAAACTTTCCATTTACATTTATTTTGATACGGATAATTTGTGTATACTCTCTTTTACAATTGTTAATAGGGGATTTTATGTAATAGTGCTTATATTTGGCTTATTAGATATCTCTATAGTGAGTGTGACCTTATATTCTCTGCCTACTTTTTCCTTCCTAAAGGCCCTTTTACATTTAGCGATGCACCAGCGATCCAACCAGCGATCCGACCCGGTCAGGATCGCTGGTGCATCGCTAAATGATCGCTAGTGAGCTTTCATACAGAAAGATCTCACAGCGATGCAGCAGCGACGCAGCGCACGATACTTACCATTCACACGCAGCGATCCTGTGTCCTCCCGCCCGCCTCCACGTGTCGCTGGACGTCACAGCAGGAAGTCTCAGCAGGAAGCGCCCGACGAGAAATGGAGCCGGACATTCTCGCGCGATCAGCGATGGACAGCGGGGGAGCCGGTCGCTGGTAAGTATCACACAAAAACCAGGGGAAGAGTCTTGAGGAGATCATTTGCATATTTCCAGTGCCTTCTGGGATAAGTGAAGAGTCTCCGCGAGCTCAACGATCACTGGGTTTTGGCCGTTGCAGCTGAAAAGAGGAAATCGGAATTTTGGCTCATCTTTCATCGTTTTTAAGAAATCTCAAGATGGAAGAGGCCAGGAGCCATTTGGTGAGCTGCATTTCTTGCTACATGTTCACAGATTTACCAGTGGAAAAGCCAAACTTCACATGCCACAAATGCAAGCTTGTGTCCCTGTTGGAGGAAAAGTTGTAAAATCTCGAAGAGAGGTTAGCTACATTGAAGATCATTAAGGAAGGTGAAGAGTTCTTGGACAGAGCAGAATTATCTCTTCATGTTACAGAAAGAGAAGAAATTCGAAGTGCACCTGAAGAAACAGAGGAATGGAGACATGTGACCCAGAGAAGCAGGAGGATCAGGAGGCAGTCAGCACCCATACTGCTCAGAAACCAGTACCAGGCTCTCACGCAGGAAAACAATGAAGAAATACATCAGGATAAGACTTTGCCAACAAACAGCAACCTTGTACGCCTTCAGAGTCCTCCTGGATGGAGAAAGAAAAATGTTGTGAAGAAGAAACGGAGAGTGGTGGTCATGGGGGATTCCCTGTTGAGAGGAACAGAGGCCGCTATCTGCAGACCGGATATAACTTCAAGAGAAATGTGCTGTCTTCCAGGTGCAAAAATTAAAGATGTGTCTGACAGGATATCAGGACTCTTCAGACCTACAGATGACTTCCCATTCCTGCTACTACATGTGGGGACAAATGACACCGCAAGAAACGACCTGGAAACCATCTGCAGAGACTTTGAAGACTTAGGCAAGAAAGTGAAAGAACTGGGAGCGCAGGTGGTCTTCTCTTCCATCCTCCCAGTGGATGGCCATGGAACAAGGAGGTGGAATAAGATTCTGCAAGTGAACAACTGGCTACGTCGATGGTGCCGTCAGCAACGATTTGGATTTCTGGATCACGGAGTGAACTACTTATACGATGGACTACTTGCTAGAGATGGGGTGCACCTTACGAAGACTGGAAAGCATGTATTTGGAAGTCGCCTTGCTACACTTGTAAGGAGAGCTTTAAACTAGAACAACATGGGAAGGGAAGCAAAAGACCAGAAAAAGCCATACACCTGACAAATGCTATTGAGAACTCTGCTATTAGAAGTGGAAAGGAAGAACAAAGACGAAAGAATCTAATTAATAAAAATATTGGAGAAAGAGAAACCAATCACAAACTAAAATGTTTCTATACTAATGCACAAAGCATGGGCAACAAACAAGGAGAATTGGAACTACTAACACAGGAAAAGAAATATGATGTCATTGGAATCACTGAAACTTGGTGGGACAATACACATGATTGGAATACAAGACTAGAAGGATACAACTTATTTGCAAGAAACAGACTTGATAAACGAGGAGGGGGTGTTGCATTGTATGTTAGAAACGCGTATATCTGCACAGAGATTGAAGCTTCAGAGACTGGGAGTTCTGTGGAAACTGTTTGGGTAAGAATACAAGGACAGAACAATGGAAAGGACACCATTGTAGGCATTTACTACAGGCCGCCTGTGCAAGCTGAAGATATGGATGAACTCTTTATGCATCAAATGGCCAAGTTCTCCAAAAAATATGACATAGTTGTCATGGGAGATTTCAACTATCCAGACATTTGTTGGGAATCTCTCTCAGGCAAAACTAACAGGTCAAGGAAATTCTTATCCTCTCTTGCTGACAACTTTATCTTCCAAAAGGTAGGGGAGAAAACAAGGGGAACTGCTACCTTGGATCTAATCCTTATAAACAGGGAGGAAATGGTTGAGGAGGTAAAAGTGGCTGGAACCCTAGGAAGGAGCGACCATGCTATTTTAGAATTTTGGATAACTAGAGGAGGAAGACCTGTGAAGACTCAGACGTCAAGGTTAGATTTCAGAAAGGCAGATTTTAAGGGATTCAGAAAGATAATTGGAGGGATCCAATGGCTGGATATCCTTAAAGACAAAAATGTCCAGGAAGGATGGGAAATCTTGAAAAATGAAATTCTCAAAGCACAGTTGTTAACAATTCCGAAAAGAGGGAAAAATAGGAAGCATTTAAGGAAACCAGGATGGGTGAACACAGAACTTAAGCACATGCTAAAAAGGAAGAAAAAAATGTTTATAAAATGGAAAGAGGGAGGCATATCTAAAGAAGAATATAATGCTGTCTGCAGAACCTGCAGGGCACAAATCAGATTATCTAAAGCTGACAATGAATTGAGGCTTGCAAGAGATGTCAAAAGCAATAATAAAGGATTTGGGGGATATGTCAAAAGTAAAAGAAAAGTCAAAGATGCTATAGGATTTTTACAGGATGAAAATGATGAAATGGTAAGACAGGATGTTGAGAAGGCTGAACTTTTAAATTCCTATTTTGCATCTGTTTTCTCTCAGAAAGGAAATGTAACACCAACTGTTATTCACTGTCCTATTAACGGAATAGAAGAATCCAGGATATCTATAAACAGAAAGATAGTGAGGAAACACTTAGCTAACCTAAATGAATTCAAGTCTCCAGGTCCAGATGAATTACACCCCAGAGTACTGAAGGAGATAGCAGAAGAAATTTTTGAACCCCTCTCCATAATCTTTGAAAATTCTTGGAGAACAGGAGAAGTGCCAGAAGACTGGAGAAGAGCAAATGTTGTTCCTATCTTCAAAAAGGGGAAGAAGGTGGACCCAGGCAACTATAGGCCGGTGAGTCTGACTTCTATACCAGGAAAGATCTTTGAACAAATTATTAAACAACATGTATGTCAATACCTGGATAAGAATGAAGTGATTAAACAGAGTCAGCATGGGTTTGTAACTAATAAGTCATGTCAGACTAACTTAATTTCCTTCTATGACGGTATCACTGATTGGGTGGATCAAGGAAATGCTGTAGATATAGTATATCTTGACTTCAGCAAAGCATTTGACAAAGTCTCTCATACAATCCTTATTGAAAAAATGACTAAGTATGGAATGGACAAGGCAACTGTTAGGTGGATTCATAACTGGCTTAGTGATCGGACCCAAAGAGTGGTCGTAAATGGCTGCACATCCAGTTGGAAGAATGTCTCAAGTGGGGTACCACAGGGCTCTGTCCTGGGCCCTGTATTGTTCAACATCTTTATCAACGATTTAGATGAAGGAATTGAGGGTAAACTGATTAAATTTGCTGATGACACAAAGCTAGGAGGGATAGCTAATACTAGAGAAGAGAGAGAGAGGATTCAAAAAGATTTAAATAAACTGGAGAAGTGGGCAGCAACTAACAGAATGGTTTTTAACAGGGAGAAATGCAAAGTACTACATCTGGGCAATAAAAATGAAAAAAGCATATATAGAATGGGAGGAATAGGGCTAAGTGACAGCACATGTGAAAAAGACTTGGGTATACTAATAGATCACAGACTGAATATGAGTCAACAGTGTGATGCAGCAGCAAAAAAGGCAAATGCAATTCTAGGATGTATTAACAGAAGCATACAGTCTAGATCACGTGAAGTCATTATTTCCCTCTACTCCTCTTTGGTCAGACCTCATCTGGAATATTGTGTCCAGTTTTGGGCACCACATTTTAAAAAAGACATCAACAAACTGGAGCAAGTTCAGAAAAGAGCGACCAGAATGGTGACCGGTCTGCAAACCCTGTCTTATGAGGAAAGGTTGCAGGATTTGGGAATGTTTAGTTTGCAAAAGAGAAGACTGAGAGGAGACTTAATAGCTGTCTACAAATATCTAAAGGGCTGTCACATTGTAGAAGGATCAACTTTATTCTCATTTGCACAAGGAAAGACTAGAAGCAATGGGATGAAACTGAATGGGAGGAGACACAGATTAGATATTAGAAAAAACTTTTTGACAGTTAGAGTGATCAATGAGTGGAACAGGCTGCCACGAGAAGTGGTGAGTTCTCCTTCAATGGAAGTCTTCAAACAGAGGCTGGACAGACATCTGACTGGGATGATTTAGCGAATCCTGCTTTGAGCAGGGGGTTGGACCAGATGGCCCAGGAGGTCCCTTCCAACTCTACGATTCTATGATTCTATGATAGCGATATCGCTAGCAATATCGCTATAACGTCACAAAACCGGTGACGTTTTAGCGATATTGCTAGCGATATTGCTTAGTGTAAAACCCCCTTAACAGGTAAAACTTTATCTTTAGGGATTTTGTGCATATATTTCTTTTATAGTAGATGTTCTTGAGTGATAATTCTTAGCACAAAAAGACAATTTATATGTACTTTGCACATTGATTTGTGATTTCATCTATACATAAGCCTTTGAAAGATATCCAATATGAAGATAAATTATTAATTTAATTACCTTTCTCAACTATAATACAAAAAGGTTGTTTTCTATGGAATGGAATCTATATTGGATGGTCTATTCATCTTTTTATGTATACATTGCATGGTGGTTCTGTTTCCTTTAAATTTAGAGGCACCTGATATATGACTTTTTGCTGTTAAATTGGTTCATTATTTTTAATATTAATTAATAATTATTTTAAATGTAACCAATTGCTTTCATGGTTCATGTTTTGTGCTCTGGACGGTGGTGATTGTCTGGATTCACATTGTTGATTTGATGTCTAACCAACATGTTGGGTTTCTATGAGGAGGTAAGTGCAAATCTGGATGTTGGTAATGTAGCTGATGTTATTTATCTGGACTTTGCTCTGCGGTGCGGTGGTAGCAGCGGGCGGCGCTCTGCGGTGCGGTGGTGGCAGCGGGCTGTGCTCCGGTGCAGGGGCGGCGGCTCCGCCGGCATTTCTTCGTTGCCGAGATTTGAATCTCGTCCCCCGAGATCTCGGGACGAGATCTGATCCCGTGCATGCGCCGTCCCCAGACCGGCGGCCATCTTCCCGGCGTCCATGCTCCCGGAGGCCACCGCAACATGGCGGTGGCCAGCAAGGGAACTGCGGGGGCCTCCGGGCTGCGAAGAAATGCCGGCGGAGCCGCCGCCCCTGCACCGGAGCACAGCCCGCTGCCACCACCGCACCGCAGAGTGCCGCCCGCTGCCACCACCGCAGAGCCCACCTGCCCCAGCACTGCTGCCCCTGCTTCAGCACAGCTGCCACCACCGCAGAGCCCACCTGCCCCAGCACTGCTGCCCCAGCCCCAGCACAGCTGCCCCTGCCCCAGCACAGCTGCCCCATGCCCCTGCCCAGCACAGCTGCCCCTGCCTTAGCACAGCTGCCCCAGCCCCAGCACAGCTGCCTCAGCACAACCAACCTGCCCAAGCACAGAGCCGCCACCGCACGAGCCTGGACCACTGAATGACCCCTGTGACTACTTCTCCAACTGTGCCGGATCCCTTCCCAGGTAAGCTGAATTCGAACTGTAAGACGGACCCCCATTTGACACTTTATTTTTTTTTTCCCTATTTTCCTACTGAAAATTGGGGTGCGTCTTAAGGTCCGGTGCGTCTTATAGTCCGAAAAATACGGTATATCAGAGAGAGAAAATGTTGCGATCCCAATGTATTTTTACCCCTCTATAAATCACTTGTGAGGCCGCAGCTAGAATATGGGATCCAGTTTTGGGCCTCACATTCTAATGTGATGCATTTCAGAGAATATCATCAGATGCTATGCAAAAAGAAAAAATCTAAATCAACATACGGTAATTTTCCATAATTGTAAGCAAATATCAGCCAAGACGCCAGTATTTCAAAACTGTGTAACATTTTTCTTGCTTTTCTTGTTGATGAAATGAGTGAAATTGCTTTTGCACCTCATGCGTGCTGCTCTCTAGCAGGAATGTAAGAATTTTGACTGGAAAGCGCAGAAATTCAGTAAGATACCAGATGACTAAGAAATTACTTTTCTTTATTTCTTTCCTGTTTGTATTCGTGCCACACTCCACTTAGTCAGTAGAGAATGCAATGGCAACGTGCCAATGGGTAGTCATAAATGGGGGCTGCAATATTAAAAAAAATATATATAGGAAATGCCTTTGGACTTACTTCCTCAACAATGCTCAGGCGGGAAGCCCGGGAAGATGAACCAGCAATTTAATATTTCTCTGTCTTAATATGTTCATGTAAAAAACTATCCAGCTATAGAAATAAACATATGACACAGGGCACTGAGGACGCCATAGCCACATCTTAAAGCAAGTATACTGGGAACATATAGTCCCAGCGAGCAACTACTGTAGAGAGTAACTGAATGCCTATATTTTATTATTTATTGTGCTAGTAGGGAATATAAAAAGGTAGGGGAGCATTCTTATGAATATAGGGCACTCAAAGTATGAATTTCTGCATTCTTTCGACATTCATAGTAACCAAAGTGCAGAATATATTTTGTGTCATTTTGACTACAAAGGCACACGTTGAGTATTTGGTGAGCTTTGTACCTCAGTATGTGTAAGGCCATGTGTTGCGGATTGTGCTGCTGATTTTTCCTTGCGGATTTGGAAAAATCCGCAGGTCAAAAGACCTGTGTTTTACCTGCGGACTAGCCTGCGGTTTGACACCTGGACAATGGAGTAGGTGTAAAACCGCTGCGGATTCCGCACAAAGAATTGACATGCTGCGGATTTAAAACCGCAGGAAATCCACGCGGAAAAATCCACAGCGTGTGCACTGCATTTTTCATTTTCCATTGACTATAGTGGTACTGTACACCGCAGCAGAAACTGCTGTGGATCCACAGGGCCAAAACGCTGCAGATCCACAGCAGAATCCGCAACGTGTGCACATGGCCTAAGCCAAATCCAGGAGTGGAACAATCAGAGGAAAATTAGAATAGAAACACGTCACCACTTCTGTATTTATCACCTACTGCTGATTTTGACTTACAAATACTAGGGTAAAAACTCACTCAATACTCAAAGTGTGCATGTGGCCTAAGAGCATGGACCAGTAGCTCTTATATGCTGACTTTACTTATAGCTTTTCTTGAGCTGACTGATCTACCTTTAACCCCTTAACTCACCACAGCTGTTTGCACCTTCATGACCAGGCCAAAACTTTACAATTCTGACCACTGTCACTTTATGTGGTATTAACTCTGGAATGCTTCAATGGATTCCACTCATTCTGAGATTCTTTTTTCGTGATATAATATTCTTCATGATAGTGGTAAAATTTGTTCGATATGACTTTCCTTTATTTGTGCAAAAAGCTGAAAATTTGGTGAAATTTAGCAATTTCCCAACTTTTAAATTTTATGCCCTTAAATCAGAAAGTTATGTCACACAAAATAGTTATTAAATAACATTTTCCACATGTCTACTCCCCCCAAAAGTAACCCCATTTTGGAAAGTAATCCCCTCAAGGACCTTAGCTAGATGTGTGCTGAGCACCTTAAACCCCCAAGTGCTACACAGAAGTTTATAACCGAGTCATGAAAGTAAAAACAAAACACATTTTTCCCACAAAAAATTTCTTTTAGTCAAATTTTTTTTATTTTCACAAGGTAACAGGATAAAATGGATTGCAAAATTTGTTGTGCAAATTCTCCTGAGTATGCAGATACCCCAAATGAGGGTAAAATCTGCTGTTTGGGTGCACAGCAGGGCTTAGAAAGGAAGGAGTGACATTTTGGAACGCAGATTTTGATGGAATGATCTGCAGATGTCATGTTGCATTTGGAGAGCCCCTGATGTGCCTAAACAGTGGAATCCCCCTACAAGTAGCCTTATTTTGGAAACTAGACCCTTCAAGGAATGTATCTAGATGTGTGGTGAGCACCTTGAACCTCCAGTTGCTTCACAAAAGTTTATAATGTAAAGGTGTAAAAATACAATTTTTCCTGCAAAAATGTTATTTTGGCCTCAAATTTTTCATTTTCACAAGAGTAGCAGAAGAAAATGAAGCCCAAAATTCCCTTTCCTTTGGGAATATATCTACAGGTGTGGTTATGATTTTCACTCCAAGGGTGTTGCTGAGTGAAAGTTGTAAACTGCCGTTGTAGTGACAAGTACGTTGTAGTGACAAGTACGTTGTGCCCGGCTCGTGCTTCTGGAGACAAGCACACATAAATTAAGCAAGCTCTCTTGGCTACAAGAGTGCACTAAATTGTCGCTGACTGCACTTTTATGCATGTCTAAAAAGATGGACACCACCGGATCACAGGTCCTATGGCATCCACAGCGCCTCCATCTGCCTCATTATAGGGACTCTTCAGCCAGGGGTTCCGTTGGAATGACGAATTTCAGAAATTTACACGGAAACCCTGGTGTAAGTGCTCAGCGTAGAGCACAGGATAAACGTGAGCCGAGCCTTACTGTGATCTTTGGAATGCGGAATGAACAACTCAGTCGTAGGTGAAAAATTAGTTTTATTTATTTTTTATGCCATTTCTCGTGTGGTAAAAGTGATTAGACAACTATATTCTTCAAGTCAGTGCGATACCAGATTTATATTGTTTTCTTTGTTTGGTAGCTGTCACACACTAAAAGACGCTTTTTTTTTATTTAAAAAAGCTATTTTAGGCATCATGATATTTTGAAAGCTATAATTTTTCCATATTTCAGCTGACAGAGCCATGTGAAGGCTTGTTTTTTGCGGGACGAGTTGACGTTTTTATTGGTACCATTTTGGGAAAATGACATTTTTTAATCGCTTTCTATTACGATTTTAGGAGGCAGAATTAACAAACACCTGCAATTCAGGAATAGTTTTTTTTGCTTGTTTTTTTTTATGCTGTTCCGCGTGTGGTAAAATTGATAAGGCAGCTTTATTCTTCGGGTCAGTACGATTACAGTAATACCCCATTTATATAATTTTTTTATGTTTTGCCACTTTTACAGAATAAAAACTATTTTATAGAAAAAATAATTATTTTTGCATTGCTTTATTCTGAGAGCTATAATTTTATTTTTCTGCTGATTGAGCTTTATGTTGTCTTCTTTTTTGAGGGACAAGATGGCATTTTCAGCAGTATAATTTATAATTTTTATTTACATTTGTCTTTTTGATTGCATTTTATTCCCCTTTTTGTTCGGCAGTGTGATGAGAAAGTTTTTTTTTTTTTTTTTACGGTGTTCACTAAAGGAGTTAACTAGTGAGAAAGTTTTATATGTTGGGTTGTTCTGGATGCGATGATACCAAATATGTTTACCTTTTTTGTTTCTTATGTGTCCATAAAAATATTTATTTATGGGTACAATATATTTGTTTTTGTTTAGTGATCTACAGTGTGTGTGTGTGTGTGTGTGTGTGTTTATATATATATATATATATATATATATATATATATATATATATTTTTATTTTTTTTTATTTTTTTATTTTACTTTTTGCCACTGTAGGTCTTTCACTTTTTGCAGGCCGATCGCTTTTGGAGCATTGGAATGCATGAACATTCCTATGCTGTACCAACTGTCAGCATTGCACTGACAGACAAACTTGAAGGATCATGAACTGAGCAGGATTCTGCAAGTTTGCTATCAGGTCACCATAGCAACATCGGGCCCCAGCGATGAAGATCTCAGGGGTGCTGATCTGAGGGCAGAGGGGTTTTCCTCCCTCTGCCTGCTCTCTAAATGCTGTGATCGATTTCGATTTCAGCATTTAGGGGGTCAAAGCGCCAGTATCAGCTGACACCCAGCGGCGATCACGTGCGCGCACCGCCCCTATGCTCAGCGATCACCATAAGTTATTCATGCTTCTAAGGTTGTCAAGTACTAGGCGACCTGGACCTGTAAATTGTACAGGTGAATATACACAATTTTGTAATATGTGTTTTCAGGGAAATCAGCTTACTTCCACACTTTTAAGAAACTTATTTTCATACCCCTGCCATAGAACTCCCCATACCCTTTGAAAAAAAACTACTCAAATTTTTCATGCTCAAACTGACTGACTGTAAGTTCAGTCCATTGTGCCACTACTACCCTTTATACTCTTGGGAGAGGTGCAGGGAAGTAGGAAGGAGAAGAGAAGAGCAGAGTAATGAAACAAGCAGAAGGAGATACAAAAATATTGTGCTGAGCTTTCTAACAAAGCTTTTATCTCACTACAGTGCTAGATTTATATCTACAGTTTTCACTACTGTTGTATAATGTCCTCTATGCTGCTGCTTGTTTCTGTGTACTAAAAAAGGAATTAAAAGCAGGAATGCCTCTTTGTCTGTTGTGCGATGTATGGAAATTATCATAGCAACTAGTCTTGTCCGATCAGTTCCGAGTGAATTGCAAATTAGAGATAGGATTCGCAGGGGAAAAACTCATGAAAATGCAGAACACAAGTCATGTAATGACCAGATATGGTGTTATTCCTCATGTACACACAGGACATCTTATTCGTAAAAGTTATTTGAAAGTATGGTTACCGTTTAAGCAATACCTACATAGAATTCTGAAGATCACAGTAGGAAATCATGGAAATTGCATTCTCCACAAGTGTCAGCAAAACAGAAATGTATGTATTTTGTATAGTATATAATAATATATTTATCACATATGAATATATTTACCAGGACGACTGATCCGTGTACTTGAAAGAATGAATGGGGCTATGTATCGAGAGATTTTGAGTGCAAACCTCCTTCCATCAGCAAGAGCATTGAAGATGAAACAAGGATGGGTCTTTCAGCATGATAATGATCTCAAGCACACCACCAAGGCAAGAAAGGAGTGGCTTCGTAAGAAGCATATGAAGGTCCTGTAAGCAATAATCATCAACATTAACAGAAATAGACACTTGAAATAGGTCACTCTGTAATGACTCTATATAATATGAATTTCACTTTCTGTATTGAAGAACTGAAATTAACTTTTTGATGATATTCTAATTTTTTGAGAAGCACCTGTATCTTTTAAAGGTAATCCTTTTTTGTGTTTTTAGGGTATTTTAATAAAAATATTAATATAGTAATTTTTAAGTGGAAAATATGTTAGTCTTTGCTTATGCCAGAGAAAGGCTGTTTTGTTTCCCTCACCCTGGAGATTTATGGACCTTAATAAATCTGCCTGTTTGCACAAGGTAACCTCGAGCCTCTGTGAAAGCTAACATCTGCCAAAAGAGTACGGACCTCCACAATACGTATTACACCTGTGCTTTGTCTACCGTACATGATTAATAAAGTTATCTTATTCATCAAAAATGCAGAAAAAATGTTTCTGACAGTTTTTCATATTCTCATGACTTTTTATGGGTGAAAGAAGTTGCAAAAACTCATAGCTTTTGCTGGTACTATAAAAACGCAGCAAAATAGCTGCATGTGAATATAGTCTTCAAATTCCTCTTCTTCCACATTACACATATTTCTCACTGTCACACAGGCATCGTGCATGCTTTCTTGGTGCCGCCCTACTCACTGAATTCATCACCTCCCTAGCATCAGACCATCTTCCTGTGCCACCCTGGGCTCACTGCCAGCTCTGCTCATAGAGAATCTCCACCTGGCTATATGGAGACCGGCCAAATCCTACAGGAATTTAACCCTGTGGGTGCATGTTTATTCTGTCTCTCCTGCTATTGACCCAGTTTGTTTACAGTTTATCCTAACCTCTCCACTCCTGACCTTGGCTACATGTATTGAACCTGTTCTGCCTGCCCTGACCTCGGATTTTCTGACCAAGTCTTTGTCTTTGCCCTGCTGAACCTTGTACATGCGCCTCTGAACCTCCATTCTACTGCTGCAGTCCAGGGGACTTTCCTGAAGAGGTACCTGGTGTTTAGGGTGGTTTTACACTTACCGCATTTTCTGCGGTCCGTTATTGCGCAAAAAATGTTTGTGGATCGCAGTTTTTTTTTCTCCAATACTATGGAAATAGTATTGGAGGAAAAAACTGGCGTTCCGCAAAACCGGAAGTGATGGCGCGCCGCAAAACAAACTTCTGGTTTGCTTTTGTGGCCCAATTGATTTAAATGGGCGCCATGTCCGTACGCCGTGAAAAATATTGAGCAAGCTGGAATGAAGAAGCCCTGGTCCTATAAAGGATGAGTTGGAAGGCAGAGATCTACCATCCTCTCTGGATGCCCTTATACACCTCTCTGCTAGGATTGATCTCCATTTCTTTGAGGAAGCTCTGTAACAAGCTCAAGAGTCTTCTCTTTACTGGGAACCTCACAGGTCGGTTCTATCTGTTCAGTACCCTTTGCCAAACTCTCTGAACAAGAGTGACAGCAAAGCTATTGTAACAACATGTGCATGTCCTGTGGCAGTGAGGGACATTATGTTCATCAGTGTCCAGTGAGGCCCGGAGACCTCCAGCTCCTTGGAACAGTCAGAGAGACAATCCTGGATGGAAAAGTTAGATGTCCAAAACTTTTGACCCAAGTCACCTTTGTTTGGGTAGAGAGGGCTCTCTCCGCAGCTAATTTAGACTTCAAATCCATTGCCAGCCTCATCCATCCCAACCTGGTTTGTCATCTTCAGCTTTCTACCAACAGTTAGTTCATCCCTTGGTTGTTGCCTCCAATGACGGACAAACCCTGGTGGAGCCTATTCATCATGTCACTCCGCCTGTCACTCTGCAGATTGGAACCCACCACTGTGAAAGAATTTCTTTTTATGTGCTACCTAGCTCTGTAAACTCTGTCCTCCTGGGTCTTGCATGGTTTTGCCTACACATGCCGGTTGTTGACTGCTCCACCGGTCAGGTATTTCAATGGGGATGATCGTGTTTTACCAACTGCCTTGCCAAGGTCTTGCCCAAGTCCTTCCTTCCATGTCTTTGGACCTGTCTTCCCTGCCTGAGATTTGTGTCTTGTCTCGATCATTTGAAACATCTGATTCTGAGGAGGAATCACAACACATCATTAACCCAGCTAAGATTGATGATGTGGCTCCTATTCTTGTAAAAGACGTCCCTTCAGATAAGACTTTTGCTATCAAAAAGAGGAGGAGAATCCTGCCCTGGAGACATGAATCCAAGCTATAGCAAAACCACAAAAAACACATGATCAAAGAAGTCCCCAGCCCCTATTGATGAAAAAAAGAGAAACTCATTTTGTTAATTACATAAAGGTACATGAAGCAGAAAGGGAAGGAGACACAGTAAAACACATGTACACACGAAAAAAGGGGCGCATGTGCTACTAAAAGGAAGGGGTTTATATAATAACCATTTTATAGGTATCAAAAACTCAATGTAGTCCCATAATATTGCACATTCCCAAAATGGCCTAAAACACACAGCCAATGCTGCAATACAGGCATGAGTAAATCAAAGCGGTAATCACCATAATTATAACTGGTAGATGGCTGGGAATGGTGAGCAGCAGTGAGCCCTCCCCGATGCGCAATTCGGCCCGCAGAAGCCTTTGTCAAGGGGTAGGGAGAAGACAGCGAGGAAAGGTATATGAAGGCGCCCACCACCAATGAGAACACAGCATCTGACATCACCGTTGTCAAGGCAACGTAGGCGCTGTGGGTATTAGCTTGCTACATCCACTGTGTATGATGCATGCGCCGTTACAGTACCCAGGATCCCCGGCGTCATTGGCATCACGTGACAGGCCACGTCATGGTCATGTGACCCGACGTGCACGGCAACGAGAAAGATGCCGAGAGCCAGCGGACATGCAGGGACCGCAACGCGCATGCGTGCTAGTGTAAGCACGCAAGTAATACAGACTTTATGTAAGTGCTCCAGATAAATATGGCACAATTGCAAATGAGCACCATTGCTAGAAATAAGATACAGCACAAGACATAGAAGGGCATTGAGAACAAAGGGGACAATTAATACAAAAAAAGAAAAAACTAGGACAGCAATATGATTTAAACGAGAAGGGCTTAAAAGGAGTTCTAATACACATGTCCCATGAAATACAACATGACAGCCAAAGGGTATATATATATATATATGAAAACATAGATATATAACATGATAACAAATCAAAGCATAGAAATGTTATATCAATAATAAAGAGAAAATTCTGGTATTAGTGCAATAATAGAAAATATATTCAATTCGTCATCATGGATTTTTTCATGTCTTGATGGAAAAACAGCAGACAATGCGTTTATCCCACAAAGGATGGCGGACTATATAAAATAACAAAAATTAGTGAATAAAAACAAGAATAAAAATGAATGCACATGTAAAATCAGCAGTTTATATAAAAGGGACAAAACTGATGTTTTCGTTCAGACCCTTAGGATGAACAGTGTCAAGTAGCCAAATCCATCGGTTTTCGTGTTGGGCCAACCTCTGACTTTTTTTCCCCCGTGAATACCCGAATTTAACATCAATTCCCCTAACCCTCAACAAGGAACCGTCACAGTTGTGATATGTTTTAAAGTGTCGAGGCAGAGTCCTAAGTGTGGAAACGTCCTCATGACCGGCCGCAGCTTCAACACCCAAAATGTGCTCCCGAACACGTACCTTGAGTTGACGTGTAGTTAACCCAACATAGATCAGGTTGCATGGGCATACTGCAAAGTAAATGACACATTTATAAGTGCATGTAATATGTCTCCTAATATCATATATCCGACTGCCCGAAGAGTTAAAAATTGTTTTAACCCTATCTATGTTGGGACACGTATCGCATTGGCCACAAGGAATACAACCACACTCAGGACCAGTGTCATCAATAAATCTCGATCTAGGTTCACCTTCATAGTGGCTCCTAACGAGGAGATCACAAATTTTTAGAGCGTCTAATAGTGATGCTAGGTTTTTGAGGGCGGAATTGATTGATAATCGGATCAATTTGAAGTATGGGCCAAGCTCTCTGGAGTCATTGTTTCATTCTCGCAAATTGAGTATGATAATTAGTGATAATTCTCACCTGATTGCCAGATCTAGAATTATCCTGTTTATACAATAGGGACTGACGTGTAGAGTACTTGGCTCTATGATAAGCCCTCTTATTAACACGGCTGCTATATCCCCTTTCGCGGAACCTGCTCCATAAATCACATGCCTGCGTCTCAAAATCATGATCGCTGGACATCAACAATTATGTTACTACATGCCTGCTCTGCCCACCGCAGGCCAATTATCAACGCTATACCTACTGGACAGTTTCTACGCTTGCGCAGGATTTGTTCCATTGCTTTGACAATGGTGGCATCAGGCACTGTGTTCTCATTGGCGGCAGGCGCCTTCATATACCTTTCCTCGCTGTCTTCTCCCTACCCCTTGACAAAGGCTTCTGCGGGCCAAAACGCGCATTACTGCTGCTCACCATTCCCGGCCATCTACCAGGTATAATTATGGTGATTACTGCTTTGATTTGTTCATGCCTGCAGTGCAGCATTGGCTGTGTGTTTTAGGTCATTTTGGGAATGTGCAATATTATGGGACTACATTGGGTTTTTGATTCCTATAAAATGGTTATTGTATAAACCCCTTCCTTTTAGTAGCACGTGCGCCCCTTTTTTCGTGTGTACATGTGTTTTACTGTGTCTTCTTCCCTTTCTGCTTCATGTACCTTTATGTAATTAATAAAATAAGTTTCTATTTTGCATCAATACGGGCTTGGGACTTCTTTGATCGTGTATGTTTTGTGGATTTGCTATGGTTTAAGTAGCGATTGCTTCCCTGTATAGTCCCTTTATTAGATCCCACAAAGTGGATTTGTAATTCTTTCTATTTACTTGAACTATATTGTGTGGTTTTTCCATGAGGATTTCATGATGAATTCAAGCTAGCCAAGGATGTTCTGGACTTTGTAACTGACTGTCTACAGTACGCTAGTAATAAGTCTTCCAGAAAAAGCCAGTCGAAAATGTCTACAGCCCTACCATTCCTGAGTGGTTTCCTCGGCAGTCTGGCTTAAAAATGGAGGACCGTAAGTGGGGTGGCTGTCACGCCGGAGTCTTGCACGCCTTCTCAGCACCGCCCTACTCACTGCATTAACCACTCTGCTACCCCAGTGTCAGACCATCTTCCTGTGATGCCTAGAGCTCACTGTCAGCTCTGCTCCTAGAGGATCTCCACCAGGCTATAGGGAGGAGCGGCCACATCCTACAGGAATTTAAACTGCCGTGTCCAGCTGCAACAGCTGTGCCTTCCCCAGCCTATCCCTAGGCAGTAGCGGGTTTATTAGGCAGCTCCTCCAACCACTCCTTTCCCGATTGTTAGTTCCCAGTTGCTTGTCTCTGGATGCATGTTTGTTATGTCTTTCCTGCTATTGACCCGGCTCATTTACCATTTACCCTGACCTCTCCGCTCTTGACCTCAATGATGTGTATTGAACCTGTTCTTCCTGCACAGACTTTGGATTGTCTGACCACGTCTTTGTCTTTGCCCTCCTGTACATCATATCTGCACCTCTAACCCTCCAGTTAGCTCCAAAAGTCCCGGATACTGCCCTGGAGTGATACCTTGTGTCTAATGGCAGCCCAGCCTATCCTCATCGTCAGAAGCACTAGTGAATACCCGGTAGACACCAATTAATGCCCCTCAATGTAAAACCCAACCCACGTTGCAGTGGACCAACACCTACCAGTTACACTCACTTGATGGCACCATATGCAATTTGCATAGTTACGATCACATGCCAACTACTTGTCTTTTGCTTCTTTCAATTGATGCCATTAGTAAATCCATCCTAGTTGACCACTTTTCAAATAGGCCCTCAAAGTTAGACTTCAAAAGATGTATGACTGTAACGCATGAAGAAAACTAACATTTTTCCTTTTTGTATTTTAGCAAAATGTAGTCATATTTTACACATTTTGCAGATATTGTCTTTGAAATCATGTGTAATGTTTGAGTTTCTTGATGATGGACTGAATATTCTACATTTTCCATTACTTATCACACGTTATGTAGTCACCCTAAAGATGAACTTCACAACTATGTGGAAATATACACATACACCCAAGGAGTTATCTCCCAAGCTTTAGAAATCAAAGCGCTGGAAAAACTTTGGGTGTATACAAATTCCAGATTTTGATATAACTCTGGGGTGGGTACAGCTGGTATTACATTGTCTGTTCATTCTTTACAATTGTTAAAGTAAATTATTATTTTTAAAAGGAGAAAAAAGGTTTAAAATCAAGTAATACCTGCTATGAAGTTTTCTAAAAACAGATTTCCTAAAAAAAGCACAGGAAATACACAAAGAAAATGGGAGACGTTTATTAGCATCCTGAATAGGACCTGTGCACAATATATACCGTATGGGAATAAACATGTTAGAAATAGAAGGAAACCACTATGGTTAAATAGAGCTGTAAGGGGTGCAATAAGTGACAAAAAGAAAGCATTTAGCGAATTAAAGCAAGTAGGTAGCAGTGAGGAGGCATTAAATAAATACAGAAAATTAAATAAATTCTGTAAAAAGCAAATCAAGACAGCAAAGATTGAGACAGAGAGACTCATTGCCAGAGAAAGTAAAAATAATCCCAAAATATTCTTTAACTACATAAATGGTAAGAAACTAAAAAATGATAGTGTTGGCCCCCTTAAAAATAGTCTGGGCGAAATTGTGGATGAGGAAAAAGCCATTATGCTAAATTATTTTTTTTCAATAGTATTTACACAAGAAAATCCCATGACTGATAACATGATCAGTGATAAAAATTCTCCATTAAATGTCACCTGCTTAACCCAGCAGGAAGTATGGCGGCATCTAAAAATCACTAAAATTGACAAATGCCTGGGCCCGGATGGGATGCACCCGCGAGTACTGCAGGAATTAAGTACAGTCATAGATAGATCATTATTTTTAATCTTTAAAGATTCCAAAATAACAGGGTCTATACCACAGGACTGGCATATGGCAAATGTGGTGCCAATATTCAAAAAGGGGACAAAAACTGAACTTGGAAATTATAGACCAGTAAGTTTAACCTCAACTGTGGGTAAAATCCTGGAAGGTTTTTTAAGAGATACTATACTGGAGTATCTAAAGAAAAATAACCTCATGACCCAATATCAACATGGGTTTACGAGGGACCGTTCCTGTCATACTAATCTGATAAGCTTTTATGAAGAGGTAAGTTCCGGACTGGACCAAGGGAATGCAGTGGACGTGGTGTACATGGACTTTTCAAAAGCTTTGGATACAGTGCCACACAAAAGGTTGATACATTGTCACGTGGACCCGTCCTGAGATGCGACCAGCAGGCCGGTAACAAGACGCGGCACGTGATATTGTCCTGTGTGACACGACTCGCAGGCCAGTAAATAAAACAAGACAAGGGATAGGGAAACAGTTACAATGGTGGGCCCTGCGATAGGGACAGGAGACGTGGAGACCTCCTGCACTTCCCTGAGTCAGTGTCCCTTACGCTCCTAACGTTCCCTATGCCGGTTCTGCACCGGGCGCCGACCACGAACCTGTCGCCCTAGCACACCCTACATCTATCCCTTGCTAGGGAGCTGGGTGGCGCAGGCACTGGCCCCACCGCTGCACTAATACACACTAAGGAAAAAACACAAACAGGGAAACACCACTTAGCACTTGCTCCTGGCAACAGAGTCCACCACCAGCATGCAGCTCTCCTCCTGAATCACTGCCACCAAGCTCTGTCAGAGCTAAGGAAATCCCCTATGACTCCTTTCACACCAGGCTCTGTCAGAGCTGCTCTCCTGCTCCTTCCTCCACCAAGGATGGTTGAAATGAACACTATCACCAAACCTGATTGCAACACCTGTGACTCTTTTATAGCAGAGCCAGCAATCACACCTGCATTATAATAATGTGCACTTAACTAAAGAAACAAGAGTGCAATGACGCTCACCACCACCGGGGGGAAACAAACGACACCACAGTGCAATAATCCTAATGGCCACCGGGGGCAAAAACCACCATAAGCACAGCTTAGGAAAAAAAAGGTTACCTGTGCTTTATATCTGTCATGATCCAGCATGGATCATGACATACATAAAATGAGAACAATGGGAATAGGGGAAAATATGTGTAAGTGGGTTAAGAGCTGGCTCAGGGATAGGAAACAAAGGATGGTTATTAATGGGCACACTCGGATTGCATCATGGTTAGCAGTGGGGTACCACAGGGGTCAGTATTGGGCCCGCTTCTTTTTAACATATTTATTAATGACCTTGTAGGGGGCATAGAGAGTAGAATTTCAATATTTGCAGATGACACTAAACTCTGCAGGGTAATCAATACAGAGGAGGACAATTTAATATTACAGGAGGATTTAAGTAAACTAGAAGCTTGGGCTGATAAATGGCAAATGAGCTTTAATGGGGATAAATGTAAGGTCATGCACTTGGGTAGAACAAACAAAATGTATAATTATTTGCTTAATTGTAAAACACTGGGCAAAACCGTCACTGAAAAAGACCTGGGTGTATGGGTGGACGACAAACTCACATTTAGTGGCCAGTGTCAGGCAGCTGCTGCAAAGGCAAATAAAATAATGGGGTGCAGTAAAAGAGGCATAGATGCTCATGAGGAGAACATAATTTTACCTCTATATAAGTCACACTTAGAATATTGCGTACAGTTCTGGTCTCCGGTATATAAGAAAGACATAGCTGAACTGGAGCGGGTGCAGAGAAGAGCGACTAAGGTTATTAGGGAACTGGGGGGTCTGCAATACCAAGACAGGTTATTACACTTGGGGTTATTTAGTTTGGAAAATCGAACGCTTAGGGGTGATCTTATTACAATGTATAAATATATGCGGGGACAGTACAAATACCTTTCTAATGATCTTTTTACTCTTAGACCTGTGACGGGGACAAGGGGGCATCCTCTACGTTTGGAGGGAAGCAGATTTAATCATAATCACAGACGCGGATTCTTTACTGTAAGAGCAGTGAGACTTTGGAACTCTCTGCCATATGATGTTGTAATGAGTGATTCCCTACTAAAATTTAAGAAGGGACTGGATGCCTTTCTTGAAAAGTATAATATTACAGGGTATATACACTAGTTTCCTTGTTACTGCATTGATCCAGGGAGCTAGTCTGATTGCCGTATGTGGAATTGGGAAGGAATTTTTTTCCCCAATGTGAAGCTTACTGTTGCCACATAGGTTTTTTTTTTTGCCTTCCTCTGGATTAACATGTTAGGGCAAGTTAGGATAGGATATGGGTTGAACTAGATGGACTTAAAGTCTCCCTTCAACCTCAATAACTATGTTACTATGTAATTTAAATTCAGACCACATACCACAAAATTAATTTAGACATCAGAACTTATATTAATTTCTGCCCCAAATTAATTTAGACCTATGCTGTTTAATTAATTCAGAACCCAGACAAGAGAAACTATAATTAATTGATTTCGAGGGTTCAGTTGACATTCATGTAATATGTCTGAGCACTTTAGATTCACTGGCCTGGTTTAGAGCCCAAATGGTTACTATAAGGCTGAGTTCACACGTGGCGTTTTTTTCACGTTTCCGCGGCGGTTTTAACCGCGCGATTTTGCCGCGAAAACGCGAAAAATAAGCATCCCATGCATTCCTATGGGATTCCGCAATGCTGTGCTAATGCTGCGGTTTTTACCGCGGCGGAATCGCTTTGCGGTAAAAACCGCAGCATGCTCATTAATTTGCGGAATCGCGGCGATCCCGCACCCATAGGAATGCATTGTTCCGCTTACTTCCCGCATGTGGCTGTGCACAACATGCGGAAAGTAAGCAGAACAATTGCTGATGGTACCCACGGTCCGGAGGAGAGGAGACTGTCCTCCGGGCTTTGGGTACCATATCCCTGTAAAAATAGAATTTAAAATAAAAAATATTGCTATTCTCACCCTGCGACGTCCCGCGCAGCCTTCCCGCTTCTCTTCACGCTTTCGTTCCCAGTAGTCCTTTGCGAAAATGCTCGCGATGACGTCCGTTCTCGCGGGATCGCGAAGTCTCGCGGTCATTCGCGCGACGTCATCGCGAATTACCGTGAGACGTCGCGATCCCGCGAGAACTGACGTCATCGCGGGCATTTTCGCAAAGGATTACTGGGAACGGATGCGCGGGACGTCGGAGGGTGAGAATAACACCGTTTTTTATGGTTTTTTTTTACATTCTATCTTTTACTACTGATGCTGCATAGGCGGCCTCAGTAGTAAAAAGTTGGTCACACTCGTCAAACACTATGTTTGACGAGTGTGACCAACCTGTCAATCAGTTCTCCAAGCGATGCTACAGATCGCTTGGAAAACGCTAGCATTTTGCAAGCTAATTACGCTTGCAAAATGCTAGTTTTTCAGCTGGAATTTAAAATGCGATTTTCCCGCGGACTGGAATTCCGGAATTCTCGCGGTAATTTCCGCGAGAGTTCCGATACGTGTGCACTTAGCCTTATGGACAGGATCACCAGCAAAGCAAAAATGGATGAGAGTCTGAATAGACTGATGCAGATTTCTTTGCACTCTGTAAGTCAATGAACATATACTCATGCTTTTAGAATTTTATCAGGGTCCCAATGGCAATTTCAGATTTAAAAACTTTTTTATATGAATTTTACTATGTGTAAAAATACATTTTATATAAGAATAACTTTGAAACAAAAATTTTTCCTAACAAATTTATTTTGTGAACTCAGTAAGATCATGCAAGTGGCAAGCTGAAGTCATTGTACTGTAAAACCATGAACCATGTAGAAAATAATAGGGTTAGAATTTAAAACAAAGGGGTTTCCAGATGACAGACATATTTCTGTAGTCACTGTAATGTTCGATTGAGAAAAGCGGATGAGAAACTAATTGATAAGTGACAATGTATACAAATTGTATACTTGTGGTCACAAGATCAACCACTCATGCTAGGAATACAAGGCTATGCCAACACTTTCAGAATTTGTTAATTTGTAGTTACAAATTGCTTTAAGTTCAGGTGGCTTCAGCTAACAGACTGGTGACATATATAATTGCATTCCACAAAACTAGTAAGTCTATCATAGCCCATGATATCCAGTTATGTGGCATAACAGGTTTCCATACAAGTCTGGGACATGCAGCAATGATTTTTAATGGGAAGTTTTACTTCTATACTGAGTAAACTTTTGCCTTAGTGCATTTGTAGAAGTCTAATATTGTTGGTGCTGATTTAAAGGGAACCTGTCAATTGCTAAATAAAATTGAGCAAAATACCTTGTAAAAATCCCTGACCTCCCCTAATTCAGCACTCTTTTCTGTTTTGAACTGCATCCCTATATTACAGAGATATTCACATTTGATTCTTCTGGAGCATGGTATTTATAATCTCCTTAACATGTCAAGTAAATAAATAAATAATTACTTATCAATTCAAAAATCAGTGTCTGATTTTTATTAGTTTATTTTCAGTAAATTTAAATTGAAAATTACTTTTGTGAGTTTAAAGATATTTCAGTGATCATTGCTGGATTTTCTTAATTTAAAAGAGTAACAACATTTTTGTCCAAGTATATATTTTTCACAGATATGTTATGATAGTGTAGCAACTGACACAGCAAAATAGGTAGCACACTAAAAACTGCAACAGATTTTGGTGGTTCCTGTACAGACTGGAGATCCTGACCTCACAGTCCCTAGTGGTTCCTGCATCAGCAGAGATAGCCCTAACCGCAGACTAGATACTGCAAACTTGGACCAATACTGCTTGAAAGTCTGTCAAGCGCTTCAAGTTCCTCCTAAAGAATCGGAGGGCAGAGTAGAAGGCAAATTACCTACAGAAGGGAAAGTGTGCTGAAATAGAAAGCAATCCCAGAGTGAGTAAAACAAACCACAAAATAGAAAAACAAGGATTAAAAAATGTACTGTTAAAGAATATGCTGCCTACTTCCTAAAAAGAAACAGATGATAAGAGCAAGGTAAAAAACATAAACAGCTGAGATATAAACGCTATCTGGTCTTTCACTGACTGGCTTAATCTGCAGCAGTATAGATGGATATCCAAATTAGACTATCACCAGCAGGAAATACCAGCAGGGGAAAGTATATAAAGCCGCACACAAAAGGTTATAGGACAGACAAATGAGTAAATGAAAAACACCTGTTATCCTAATAAGACTAAATCAAGGATAACAGAAACTAAACACCCAGAAAAAGGTGTGGCTCAGCGGACAGAGAGGATGCCCACAAAGCACAGGCCCAAGGGTTCGAACTCAAACGCATGACAAGATAGTGATCTATTTTAGTACAATTTGAGAAATTGTAGGTATACTATGTTTAATAGCCTTAACTGCAAATGTGTCCATTTATACAGTCACTGTATTCATCAATTTTCTTGATAAATACAGAGTGCTGGATTATAATAAAAAAATAAGTTTGACTTCTGAGAGAAGCAATATAAATAATGAGCTCTAGCACATGACTACAAACTACATTGTATATGTGAATCGATTGACATATCATTTTTTAAAAGGCAATAAGTAATTATTTTATTATTTAATTGACATGTAAAAAAGGACCTGTTGGCTAAAATTCTTGACTTCCTCTGTTTCTGCTGTTCTTTTCTGTTTTGCGCTGCATCACTCCATTACAGAGATATTGACATTTGTTGCTACTGGAGTGCTGTGTGTGAAATCTATGCTTTGCAGTTCTATTGACAGTCTTCAAAGTCTTTTCTGATGTCAAGTACTTTCATGCATCCCTCCCAGACACTGCTAATCACACCTCAGCAGAGTCTGAGACTGATAGACTACTAGATCAGCTGCTACGCTTGGCATCTTAAAATAGAAGACTGCAAAGAAACGCCCAGTTGGACTGTAGAGCAGAGATTTCACATATCCCTATCCAGAAAAAAACAAATGTTAATATCTCTGCAGTGGAGTGATGCAGCATGAAACGGAAAAAAGAGGCAGAATGAGAGGAGGTAAGGAATTTTTATAAGTGGTTCAACTCAATTCCTTCCACAAGTGACAGGTCCTTTTTAATATGTCAATTAAATAACTATTTTTCATTCTTTAAAAAATTATGTCAATGGGTTCATATGTACAATACAGTTTGTGAGGATTTTATGTGCTAGATCGGATTATTTGGCATTTCTCAGAAGTTATCCGTATTTTTTTTTATTATAAACTCGCACTGTATATTTATCAAGAAAATTGATCAATACAGTGACTGCACATATAGGCATGTTTCCAGCTAAGATTACTAGGGCTCATTCTCATCTGCGAGGAAAATGGATGAGTGGAATCAGATAAAAAAATCGGATTGCACTCTGACCAATGTTAGTCTATGAGTCCCAGCTCATCTGCATATTTTTCTCAGTTCAGATCGAGGTGAGAAATGAATTGCAGCATGCTGCAGTTGTCCTCATATTCCGGACGTGACCCTCCAATTCAAGTCAATGGGCTTGATAAAAAAAGTCGCATGGCACTCGGACCATGCAAGTGATGTCTCATTTTTACACACCCATGTCCTTTGAAAAGCTGACAATTAATCTGCCGCGTATAGTAAAATCACAGCGTGACAAAATAGAATACATAGAAGATATATACACATAGAATATAGATATAAAGATGTCAGTCACATATATTATTAGTACAGTGCTTGTCTACTGTACAAAGTATGTGTTTTTTTACTTACTAAATTATTTTCTGAAAAAAATGACGTGGAATCCACAAGCATTTTATTAACCAACAGAGGGAAAGCGGATAGCTGGGGGCAGATGGTTATAGCCAGGGAAGGGGGAATACCCATGGAATGTCCCAGGCTTCTTAGCCTTTCCTGGTTATTAAAATGGGTGACCCCCCAAAAAAGAATGATGTAGGATCTCCTTTTGATTAATAAGCAGCAAAGCCTAAGCAGACAGCTGCAGGCTGAAATTAAAAGCCTAGGGAGGGGCCATGGATATTGGCCCCCTCCCAGACTAAAAACATCAGATCTCAGCCACCCAATAAAAGGCGCATCCATAAGATGCAACAATTCTGGCACTTAACTTCACTCTTCCCACTTGCCCTGGTGCACTGGCAGGTGGGATGATAGTTGGGGGATTTATGACACCATTGTATTGTCAGGTGACATCAAGCCCGAGGTTAATAATGGAGAGGCGGCTATAAGATACCCCCATTACTAACTCCATAGTGATATTGCATAAAAAACACACAGAATAATGACCCAGACTCTTTAACAGAATTTTATACAATATGTGGTGAAACAGTGCCTTCAGATTGTCATTTTTCCTTCCTGTTCTTTTAATTCAATAACATTCACTCATAAGAATACACCTTTGACTGCTCAATTAACCCCTTCCTGACATCTGACGTACTATCCCGTCCACGGTACCCAGGCCCGTATGACCGTGGACGGGATAGTACGTCTACCGCGATCAGCGGCGCCCACGTGGTGAGCGCCGCTGATCGCGGCCGGGTGTCAGCTGATTATCACAGCTGACACCCGGCACTATGTGTCAGGGGCGGTCACGGACCGCCCCCGACACGTTAACCCCTGGCACACCGCGATCAAACATGATCGCGGTGTACCGGGAGTTAAAGGGAAGCATCGGCAGGGAGGGGGCTCCCTCCGTGCTTCCCTGAGCCCCCCACGGCAGCGCAATGTGCAGCGCTGCTGCGGGGGGCTCCTATCCTCCAGGCCCCCGAATCCAAGATGGCGACGGAGGCCTTCGGGGACCTGAGGAAGCTGGCTTCCTCAGTGCCTGCAAAGCGCAGGCAAGAGGAAGTCTTCTTCAATGCCTGTGACAGATTGCTGATCTGTCACAGTGATCTGTGATGTGACAGATCAGCGATCTGTCACAGGACAGTGATGTCCCACCTGGGACTATGTAATAAAGTTAAAAAAAAAATTAAAAAAAAATGTAAAAATAAATTAAAATAAATCGCCAAATAAATTAAAAAAAAAAAAATATTCCCCCCAAAAATCCATTTTTTGGAAATAATAAAAAAAAAAACAATAAAAGTACACATATTAGGTATCGCCGCGTCCGTAATGACCCGCCCTGTCCCATTAGTTAACCCTTTTAGCGAACCCCTTAAAAAATAAAAATAAAAAACGAAGCAAAAAATAATGATTTATTATCATACTGCCAAACAAAAAGTGTAATAACACGCGATCAAAAAGACGCATATAAATATCCATGGTATCGCTGAAAACGTCATCTTGTCCCGCAAAAAACGAGCTGCCACACAGCATCATCAGCGAAAAAATAAAAAAGTTATAGCTCGCAGAATAAAGCGATGCAAAAATAATTATTTTTTATATAAAATAGTTTTCATTGCATAAAACCGACAAAAACATAAAAAAACGACCTAAATGAGGTATCGCTGTAACCGTACTGACCCGAAGAATAAAACCGCTTTATCAATTTTACCGCACGCAGAACGGTGTAAACGCACCCCCCCAAAAGAAATTCATGAAACGCTGGTTTTTGTTCATTCTGCGTCCCAAAAATAGGAATAAAAAGCGATCAAAAAATATCACGTGCCCGAAAATGGTACCAATAAAAACGTCAACTCGTCCCGCAAAAAATAAGACCTCACATGACTCAGTGGGTCAAAATATGGAAAAATTATAGCTCTCAAAATGTGGTGATGCAAAAACTATTTTACAATAAAAAGCGTCTTTTAGCGTGTGACAGCCGCCAAACATAAAAACCGCCATAAATAGTAAGTCAAACCCCCCGTTATCACCCCCTTAGTTAGGGAAAAATAATAAAACTAAAAAAAAAGTATTTATCTCCATTTTCCCGTTAGGGTAAGGCTGTGTGCACACGCTGCGGATTAGGTGTGGATTCATCCGCGCGGATTTTGTAAAATCCGCAGGTGAAACCGCAGGTCAAAAGACCTGCAGTTTTACCTGCGGATTGCTCTGCGGTTTTGTCCTGCGGTTTTTCATCTCCTCAATAGAGGAGATGGCAATCCGCAGGAGAATCCGCAGAAAGAATTGACATGTCAATTCTTTCTGCGGATTGAAAACCGCAGATAATCCGCGCAGAAAATTCCGCACCGTCTGCACTGCGGTTTTTGATTCCCATAGGGAATCATGGTACTGTACACCGCAGCAGAAACTGCTGCGGGTCCGCAGCAGCCAAAACCGCTGCGGAACCGCAGCAAAATCCGCAGCGTGTGCACACAGCCTTAGGGTTAGGGCTAGGGTTAGGGCTAGGGTTAGGGCTAGGGTTAGGGCTAGGGTTAGGGCTCAGATTAGGGTTAGGGGTGTGTTGGGGTTAGGGTTGGAGTTATAATTGGGGGTTTCCACTGTTTGGGCACATCAGGGGCTCTCCAAATGCAACATGGCGTCTGATCTCAATTCCAGCCAATTCTGAGTTGAAAAAGTCAAATGGTGCTCCTTCCCTTCCAAGCTCTGCCATGCGCCCAAACAGTGTTTTACCCCCACATGTAGGGTATCAGCCTACTCAGGACAAATTGCAAAACAATTTTTGGGGTCCAATTTCTCCTGTTACCCTTAGGAAAATAAAAAATTGGGGGCAAAAATATCATTTTTGTGGAAAAAAATGATTTTTTTATTTTCACGTCCGAGTGTTATAAACTTCTGTGAAGCACTTGGGGGTTCAAAGTGCTCACCACACATCTAGATAAGTTCCGTGGGGGGTCTAGTGTCCAAAATGGGGTCACTTGTGGGGAGTTTCAATAGTTTAGGTACATCAGGGGCTCTCCAAACGCACATGACACCCGCAGACCATTCCATCAAAGTCTGCATTCCAAAACGTCACTGCTTCCCTTCCGAGCCCCGACGTGTGTCCATACAGTAGTTTTCTCCCACATATGGGGTGTCAGCGTACTCAGGCCAAATTGGACAACAACTTTTGGGGGTCCAATTTCTCCTGTTACCCTTGGGAAAATGAAAAAATTGGGGACTAATTGATCACGTTTCTGGAAAAAATACGATTTTTTTATTTTCATGCCCTGGCATTATAAACTTCAGTGAAGCCCTTGGGGGTTCAAAGTGCTCACCTCACATCTAGATAAGTTCCTTAGTGGGTCTAGTTTTCAAAATGGGGTCATTTGTGGGGGGTTTCCACTGTTTAGGTACATTAGGGGCTCTCCAAAGGCAACATGACACCCGCAGACCATTCCATCAAAGTCTGCATTCCAAAACGTCACTACTTCCCTTCCGAGCCCCGACGTGTGCCCATACAGTAGTTTTCTCCCACATATGGGGTATCAGCATACTCAGGACAAATTGGACAACAACTTTTGGGGTCCAATTTCTCCTGGTACCCTTGGGAAAATAAAAAAATGGTGACTAAAAGATCATGTTTGTGGAAAAAATACGAATTTTTTATTTTCACGCCCGGGCGTTATAAACTTCTGTGAAGCACTGGGGGGTTCAAAGTGCTCACCACACATCTAGATAAGTTCCTTGGGGGGTCTAGTTTACAAAATGGTGTCATTTGTGGGGGGTTTCCACTGTTTAGGTACATTAGGGGCTCTCCAAAGGCAACATGACACCCGCAGACCATTCCATCAAAGTCTGCATTCCAAAACGTCACTACTTCCCTTCCGAGCCCCGTCGTGTGCCCATACAGTAGTTTTCTCCCACATATGGGGTATCAGCATACTCAGGACAAATTGGACAACAACTTTTTGGGGTCCAATTTCTCCTGGTACCCTTGGGAAAATAAAAAAATGGTGACTAAAAGATCATGTTTGTGGAAAAAATACGAATTTTTTATTTTCACGCCCGGGCGTTATAAACTTCTGTGAAGCACTGGGGGGTTCAAAGTGCTCACCACACATCTAGATAAGTTCCTTGGGGGGTCTAGTTTACAAAATGGTGTCATTTGTGGGGGGTTTCCACTGTTTAGGTACATTAGGGGCTCTCCAAAGGCAACATGACACCCGCAGACCATTCCATCAAAGTCTGCATTCCAAAACGTCACTACTTCCCTTCCGAGCCCCGTCGTGTGCCCATACAGTAGTTTTCTCCCACATATGGGGTATCAGCATACTCAGGACAAATTGGACAACAACTTTTTGGGGTCCAATTTCTCCTGGTACCCTTGGGAAAATAAAAAAATGGTGACTAAAAGATCATGTTTGTGGAAAAAATACGAATTTTTTATTTTCACGCCCGGGCGTTATAAACTTCTGTGAAGCACTGGGGGGTTCAAAGTGCTCACCACACATCTAGATAAGTTCCTTGGGGGGTCTAGTTTACAAAATGGTGTCATTTGTGGGGGGTTTCCACTGTTTAGGTACATTAGGGGCTCTCCAAAGGCAACATGACACCCGCAGACCATTCCATCAAAGTCTGCATTCCAAAACGTCACTACTTCCCTTCCGAGCCCCGACGTGTGCCCATACAGTAGTTTTCTCCCACATATGGGGTATCAGCATACTCAGGACAAATTGGACAACAACTTTTGGGGTCCAATTTCTCCTAGTACCCTTGGGAAAATAAAAAAATGGTGACTAAAAGATCATGTTTGTGGAAAAAATACGAATTATTTATTTTCACGCCCGGGCATTATAAACTTCTGTGAAGCACTGGGGGGTCAAAGTGCTCACCACACATATAGATAAGTTCCTTAGGGGGTCTAGTTTCCAAAATGGTGTCATTTGTGGGGGGTTTCCACTGTTTTGGTACATCAGGAGTTTTCCAAACGCGACATGGTGTCCGATCTCAATTCCAGTCAAAAACGTCAAATGGCGCTGCTTCCCTTCCGAGCTCTGCCATGCGCCCAAATAGTGGTTTACCCCCACATGTGGGGTATCAGCGTACTCAGAACAAATTGCACAATAACTTTTACGTCCTGTTACCCTTGGAAAAATAAGAATTGAGGGTGAAAAGATCATTTTTGTGGAAAAAATATGATTTTTTAATTGTATGGCTTTATGTTATAAACTTCTGTGAAACCCATGGGGGTTCAAAGTTCTCACCACACATCTAGATAAGTTCCTTAGGGGGTCTAGTTTCCAAAATGGTGTCATTTGTGGGGGATTTCCACTGTTTTGGTACATCAGGGGTTTTCCAAACGCGACATGGTGTCCGATCTCAATTCCAGCCAAAAACGTCAAATGGCGCTGCTTCCCTTCCGAGCTCTGCCATGCGCCCAAATAGTGGTTTACCCCCACATGTGGGGTATCAGCGTACTCAGGACAAATTGCACAATAACTTTTAGGGTCCTGTTACCCTTGGAAAAATAAGAATTGAGGGTGAAAAGATCATTTTTGTGGAAAAAATATGATTTTTTAATTGTATGGCTTTATGTTATAAACTTCTGTGAAGCCCATGGGGGTTCAAAGTTCTCACCACACATCTAGATAAGTTCCTTAGGGGGTCTAGTTTCCAAAATGGTGTCATTTGTGGGGGATTTCCACTGTTTTGGTACATCAGGGGTTTTCCAAACGAGACATGGTGTCCGATCTCAATTCCAGCCAAAAACGTCAAATGGCACTGCTTCCCTTCCGAGCTCTGCCATGCGCCCAAATAGTGGTTTACCCCCACATGTGGGGTATCAGCGTACTCAGGACAAATTGCACAATAACTTTTAGGGTCCTGTTACCCTTGGGAAAATAAAAATTGGGGTGAAAAGATCATTTTTGTGGAAAAAATATGATTTTTTAATTGTACCGCTGTACGTTATAAACTTCTGTAAAGCCCTTGTGGGTTCAAAGTTCTCACCACATATCTAGATAAGTTCCTTGGGGGGTCTAGTTTCCAAAATGGGGTCACTTGTAGGGGGTTTCCACTGTTTAGGTACATCAGGGACTCTCCAAACGTGACATGGCGTCCGATCTGAATTCCAGCCAATTTTGCATTGAAAAAGTCAAACGGCGCTCCTTCCATTCTGAGCTCTGCCATGTGCCGAAACAGTCGTTCCCCCCCACAAATCAGGTATCAGCGTACTCAGGACAAATTGCACAATAACTTTTGCAGTCCAATTTCTCCTGTTACCCTTGGTAAAATAAAAAAAATTGAACCTGAAGTATTTTTTTTGTGAAAAAAAGTTAGATGTTCATTTCTTTTTAAATATTCAAAAAAATTCCTGTGACGCACCTAATGGGTTAATAAACTTCTTGTATGTGGTTTTGAGCACCTTAAGGGGTTCAGTTTTTAGAATGGTGTCATTTTTGGGTATTTTCTATCATATAGACCCCTCAAAGTGGCTTCAAATGTGATGTGGTCCTAAAAATAAAATGGTGTTGTAAAAATGAGAAATCGCTGGTCAACTTTTAACCCTTATAACTTCCTAACAAAAAAAATTTTGGTTCCAAAATTGTGCTGATGTAAAGTAAACATGTGGGAAATGTTACTTATCAAGATTTTTGTGTGCCGTATCTCTGTGATTTAAGGGCATAAAAATTCAAAGTTGGAAAATTGCAACATTTTCAAAATTTTTGCCAAATTTCCATTTTTTTCACAAATAAACGCAAGTTATTTGAATGAAATTTTACCACTAACATGAAGTACAATATGTCACGAGAAAACAATGTCAGAATCACCGGGATCCATGGAAGCGTTCCAGAGTTATGACCTCATAAAGGTACAGTGGTCAGAATTGTAAAAATTGGCCCGGTCATGAACGTGCAAACCACCCTTGGGGGTGAAGGGGTTAAAGAACTCTTGCTTAGTAGGCAATATAGTCGATAGAACAGAAGTTGGTAATTAATTTGCTTATTTTTCCTCCAGGTATTCTCTAACACTCCAAAACACATACATGTTATGAATTAGATTGTGAGCCCCAATGGGGACAGTGATAATGATATCTTTAAACTATAATAAATAAATAATAATCAATGTGTCATAAGATAGGCAGCATAAGAATTTCTGAAGAGTCACACTGCTGTGGTATGTCCATGGCTTCTTGGCAGACAGAAGCTTATTTAGGTGCATTTTATCAGCAGACTTTCACAGGACAGTCTTAGGGTGAATCTCTCTGTTTGCTTTTGTATGAGCCGTGTTTGCACAATGCATCAACATAGTCTAGACATTGCGGAGCTCAGTGCATAAATCAGGTCATTCTCCATATAAGATCCATTGTAAAATCAGTTTTATTCCCAAAGTCCTTGGTATGTGTAGATGTAAGCATATTTCTCTGCATTCTTTCATATCATAAGGCATTTCCATGCAGAGACTATTGCAGGTCAAAACAAAACTGTTCGTAATATTTGTAGGCAAAGCAAAACTATCAAGGACAACATCACTTAAACGGATCTGTCAGCCCAAACTGACAACATAAATTAAGCACAAAGGTTGTAAGGGATATAACCCTGATAAAAAGGTTCCTTTAGTGTTTTAATTTTCAGTCTTTGTTGTGCAGAAATTGAAGATCAATCAAACATGCTAAGTATGGTAGTCGGTGCACCCTTAGTGTGGCAAAGAGGCTCAGTGCATCATTCTGCATAATGATTTTACATGTCCCTGCATCATTGACTGACAGCATTCATCGATGCGATCAAAAGAAGGTGTCAGCGCTATATGAGACCTGACACCCTGCAGCAGTGCCCACAATCGGTGCTAGCACACCTAGTTGAGTAGCCCTGGAGCGAGCTCGATCGTCACGGCGTACATGTATGCCGGATGTCGCAAAGTAGTTAAAGACAGTTTTATATTGAGGAATATTAAAAGTGTTCTAGGAACAAATAATATTGTTTTTTCTTAAAATGTGTGTTTTTTTCTATAGAGAAGCCAATGGGAAAATGCAAGTACAAAGGCTGCATCCAGATCATGCTGCTTTTGGTAAAGAAAAAAGGTGACAGGAACATATAAAAAAACACCCCAAAAATGTGAAAAATTGGAACAAAAAAAGGTGCAGTTTTTAATGCATTTCATATTCTCCTATTGACTCAATGTCAACTACTGGCTGTAGCATTGTTTCCACAAAAAATGCTGAATTTTTGCAAAAAGAAATTTGCAATGTGTGTCAATAAAATTTATATAAAAAGGTGTTGATTATAATTTTGTGTGTCTTAGTTTTTTTTTTTAGAAATGTAAACATCACGGGACAAATAATTCACTTTTTCTCTCCCACTAGGAGACATTCACTTTTCTTTAATTTCTGACTGAATGCATCAAAACATAGTTACAGAGGAGCAGAAAAATAGCATCAGCTGCTTTGAATTTGTGACTCAAAATTTAGAATATTTGTCTGTAATACAATAGTTTCTCATAGTTCTGGAGAATGGTACAATAATGAATATCTGCAGGCAACTGTGAAGCATGACGAAGGTTCCTTGCAAATTTGGGACATTTCAACAAATGGAGTTGGGGATTTGTTCAGAATAAATGGCCTCAATGCAGATACTTATCCATTGCATAATACAATAATGGAGTTACAGAAGTGTACCTAGAAGAACTGATTTGTGGATAAAGTTTTCAATGCAAAGAGTGGACACTCCAAGTATTGATTTGATAAGTTTCTCTTTTGCTTTTTTTAACACATAGAATGAAAGTAAGGTTAATAATATAACTTTAATTACAAAGTCTTCAGTTGCAGGCTATGTGCACACGTGCGGAAATTTCCACAATATTTCCGCTACTCCTGCCGCGGGTAAAACGCATGCGAATTCGCATGCCTTTTCCCCGTGAATAACAAGTGTTTTTCGCTTGCGGAAAGCTTGCGCATTCCAAGCAATTTCAAGCATTGTTGGAAATGTGATTGACAGGTTGGTCACACACAAGCATAGTGCTTGACAAGTGTAACCAACTTTTTACTATTGATGCAGCCTATGCAGCATCAGTAGTAAAAGATAGGATGTAAAAAATAATAATAATAAAAAAAATATTATTCTCACCTTCCGACGGCCACCGGAGTCCTTCCCGCATCTCACCACGCTGCCGGCATCTTACGATCCCAGTAATACTTTGTGCGAAGGATCTGAGATGACGTCTCGCTCGCGAGAGTGCAATGTCATCAACGGTCATTCGCGCAAAGCATTACTGGGACCGGAAGATGCCGGCAGCGTGGTGAGATGCAGGAAGGACTCCGGTGGCCGCCGGAGGGTGAGTATATCTCTATTTTTTATTTTTATTCTATTTTTTACAGGATTATGGTATCCAGGGCCTGGAGGAGAGTCTCCCCTCCTCCAGACCCTGGGTACCATCCGCACATTGAACGCTCACTTTACGCATGGTGGGCATAGCCACATGCGTAAAGTGAGCGTTTCAATGCAATCCTATGGGTGTGGAATTGCCACGATTCCGCAAAAAGAATGAGCATGCTGCATATTTTTCTACTATGCAATTCCGCAACGGAAAAATCTGCAGCATTGCGAAATCCCATAGGATTGCATGGGATGCTTTTTTTGCGGCGATTCCGAGCGTAAAAAACGCTGCGTAAACGCAAAAAAACCAGCAAAGTGTGCACACAGCCTCAGGCCGGGATCACACATGGGAGAAACTCGGATGAGTCTCACATGTTTACACCCGACACTGCCGCCGGCACTTGGATCGGAGCGTGCGGCTGCATAGCAATACATGCAGCTGAACGCTCAGCTCCTGAGTGTCGGAAGCAGTGTTGGGTATTAACATGCGAGACTCGTCCGAATTTCTTGCATGTGTGATCCCGGCCTTATTCAAAGTAGTTGATGCAAATAGAAATATACCTCACATCATTTTTAAGGACAACACCAAGTTTCTTAGGCATGGACTGAACAAATTAGCGACATATTGTAATTTGTGTCATCTATCTTTTTTCCTTTCTTCAAGAACGTTCTTTCAGAGCCTGGATGCTGGACGAAAAGTGAAGCGCAACCTGTCTCTTCAGCGTTCTTCATAGGAGTACAATTGGGTCCAAATTAGTAGAAATAGTTGGCCACTGAATCACTTAGGCCTGTTTCACACTTCCGTTTTTGTGTCCGCCAAACGGATCCGTTTCCGTTTTTTTGACGGAAACTGATGCAGACGGATCCGTTTTTAAAAAAACGGATCCGTTTTTTTGACGGATCCGCGGTAACCACTAATGTAAGTCTATGGGACAAAAAAAACGGATCCTGCAAAAAAATGGCGGATCCGTTTTTTTACGGAAACCAACGGATTTTGACGGATTTGAAAAAACGGAAGTGTGAAACAGGCCTTACACCTTATTCTTCTTCAGAAATGCAACAGTGGCCTTACATGTGTGTTTTGATTCATTGTTGTGTTGGAAAAGTGTACGTCCCCCAAGGCCATGGGAGCAATGGTACCAGCTTTTCATTCAATGTAGAGTAGTACATCTGTAAATTCATTTTATCATCAATGAAATGTTTGCAAGGCAAAACATAAGAAAAAAACGAGGTGGGCACTGTCACAAAGAAGACAGCAATGTAGAAAAACAACGAACATATTTTATAAGATAGAAACGTGTTTCAAAATAGATGTGATTTCTTCCTCATACAAAGGAGTATACAACAGAAGTAAACAACTTATAAAAAACAGCAGTGATTCAAGAAAAGTACATGTCCCACCCACTTGTGAGTATCAGAACCTGGACACACAATAGAGCTACATATGAATAGTTTATAATCATAATACAAATAAACAATAGAATATTTTATACAATCTCTAAATGAAAAAGTGAAAAGAAATTCTCACAAAAATGTCTTTAAAATGTTTTTAGTTAAATGAAATATAGCAAAACAAATGCAGCAGCACTCATGGAGGCCCACGTAAAGACACTGCCACCACCATGTTTCACTGTAGGCACCATGTATTTTTCTTTGTACGCGTAACCCTCAACTTTGCAATGACATACAGTTTTGAAGCTATTAGTTCTAAAAACATTTAACTTGGTCTAATCACTCCAGAGCATAGAGGACTTGCTGTCTTCATATTTTACAGTGTGGGCCCTGGCAATTTGTAGGAGTTTTTTTGTGCATGGGCTTTAGGAGAGGCTCTGCATTAGGGCAGGCTGTCAGTCAGTGTGGGGCCTCGGCTATAGCAGAACCCCGCCGGGTTCCTCCCCGTGACTGAAATTTAGCGTTCAGCTAAGTGTGCTGCCGGACAGGTTAATAACACTGTTAACCTGCAGATTAATCCCATATCTGCAATTTAATAGCGGTTTTTCTGGTGACAAGTTCCCTGTAAAAAAGAAGTTTATTGGTTTTGCAGCCACTATTACATCGTATGTCCAGTTCAACTTGAAAAATTTGGTGAAATACCCTTTAAGTACAGGTAGACAGAGTAATATAACACAATATAGCCAATAAAAAACAGTAGTGCTGCTTCAATCTCCGTTGCACATCAATCTAATACTGACGACCCATCATAAGGCTAGGTCATCAATATTGTGAAGCCAGGAAGACAACTTTAATTGGACATTCATTGAAAATAGCCAGTCACACCTGCTCAGCAATTTTAAGAACTTCTATAAAAGTGAATGGAGTGTGCCACAGATGCATGGCCAGCTCTCTGTTCCTGGTGGCGCAAGAACTGGTCCCATACACAAGATGGATGAATATGCAAAGACTTGTTATTACTGTCGATGAGCCTGATAATTATACAGTCATGTCATCACTAAATGTCCTGTTTGGACTTGAACTGCTCTCGGCAGAAAAACTTAAAGACCAGGACTGGAGACTGTTGCATTGCACAATATACAATGAGGCTCACATCCAGTTTAGATGGGGTTACGACAGCATCCCGCACAATATTTAATGTAAATTCTTAGATTGTCGAATATTACCAGAAAATAGTTTTTTGGTAAATGACTGAAATCTCGCTAGGTTTTGGCGCCCTCTGCAGTCACCTTTCTGTTGCTACATAAAGATGGTTGGTTTGTCATTTGTGTCCCCCACCAAAGGATTTATCATGAAGAACAGGCAGGAAATGAGTCACTGATGGCACTGAGCAGTGCTGGGAGCTGGTGTGTGCTCCCCACAGCCGGAATATGGGACAAAAGCAGGAAATGAAATATTGAATCGGAAAGGAAGTCAGTTATTTTCAGCAAATCTGTTTAGCACAACTTATCTGTATTATTCATTCATCGTTCTAAAATCAAGAGAAATTAAGCAACTGATTCCAAATGTGTAGACTTCATGTCCTGACAGTTGTAAATTTGCAAAGGACCATAATTTAAAGGAACAGTCACATATTATAAGAATTGATCAGTGGCAATAAACCCTTTAACCCTTAACATACATATGTCCATGTTCACATCTGGGTTGTAACTTCTATATATATATCACAACAAAGAAAAGAAAGTGTGCACACAGTATAATGATTCCTATCAAAAATACAGTTTATCATAGAATTTTAACCCCTTAACCCCCGAGCCATTGTCCATTTTTGCGTTTTCGTTTTTTGCTCCCCTTCTTCCCAGAGTCATAACTTTTTTATTTTTTGGTCAATATGGCCATGTGAGGGCTTGTTTTTTGCGGGAGAAGTTGTCCTTTTGAACAACACCATTGGTTTTAACATATTATGTACTGTGAAACAGTAAAAAAAATCCAAGTGAAGTGAAATTGCAAAAGAAATGCTATTCCACAGTTTTTCTTTTCTTTTTTTATCTTCTATAATAATAAATGCCCTAAGCAGCTTCCGGTTGTAACAACTTCCGTCCAGTTGTAACCGGTGACGTCACCGCACACCTCTTTCCATGTTAACCCTCAACACACACACTCCTCTCACCTTTCACCATCTCCACTCACTCTTTCACTCCACATACGACCCTTTCTCTCACTCCGTCTCTCATACTCACGCCGTCATCGCCGCTGATCCACGATCCCCGACATCTTCCGCCGGCGCCATCCTGGATCCAGACGTCCTCCACGCCGGCGACATGTTCTTGCGGCGATGCCATTTTGGATCGGCGAAATCCCGCGATAGTCAAGATGGCGTTGCCGCAAGAACATGTCGCCGGCGTGGAGGACGTCGTGATCCAAAATGGCGTCGGCGAAATCTCGCGAGATTTCGCCGACACCATTTTGGATCCCGACGGCATCCACGCCGGCGATATGTTCCTGCGGCGACGCTACTTTGGATCGGCAAAATCCCGCGATACTCAAGATGGCGTCGCCGCAAGAACATGTCGCCGGCGAGGACAACGTCGGGATCCAAAATGGCGTCGGCGAAAACTCGCGAGATTTCGCCGACGCCATTTTGGATCCCGACGTCGTCCACGCCGGCGACATGTTCTTCCGGCGACGCCATTTTGAGTATCGCGGGATTTCACGATACTCAAGATGGCGTCGCCGCAAGAGCATGTCGCCGGCGTGGACAACGTCTGGATCCAGGATGGCGCCGGCGGAAGAAGATGTTGGGGATCGTGGAGCAGCGGCGATGACGGCGTGAGTATGAGAGACGGAGTGAGAGTAGGGGTCGTATGTGGAGTGAAAGAGTGAGTGGAGATGGTGAAAGGAGGATTGTGTGTGTTGAGGGTTAACATGGCAAGAGGTGTGATGCTATCGCCTCCTCCTGATGCGATAGCATCGGGCCATAATCTAGTGTTCAATAAGAGCTAAAACTGACCTGCCATTATGATTCTCCAGGTCATTATGACTTCACAGACACCAAACATGTATAGGTCCTTTTTTATTTAAGTGGTGAAAAAAAATTGTAAAAAAAAATTGGCGCCATTTTCCGAGACCTGTAGCGTCTCCATTTGTCGTGATCTGGGGCTGGGTGAGGCTTATTTTTTGCATGCTTGATTGATGTTTTTATTGATACCATTTTGGTGTAGATACATTCTTTTTTTCGCCCATTATTGCATGTTATTGCAATGTAGCGGCGACCAAAAAACGTAATTCTGGCGTTTTGAATTTTTTTCTTGTTATGCCATGCGAGCAATTGGGTCAATTCTTTTTTTATATTGATAGATTGGGTGATTCTGAACGCACCAATACCAAATATCTGTATGTTTGATTTTTTTTAATTGTTTTATTTTGAATGGGGCGAATGGGGGGTGATTTAAACTTTTATATAGTTTTTATTTATTTAATATTTAAAAAAAAAAACATTTTTTTTACTTTTTGCGTGCTTCAATAGTCTCCATGGAAGACCTCTGCAGCACGCAGGCAATGATCAGATCAATTGTATGTAGCAGAAATGCTCACTTGCTATGATGGCAATAGCAATCTGGCAATAACAACCATAGAGGTCTGCTGCAGACATCTAGTTGTCATGCCGACCCATAGGTGACCCACAATCATGTGACGTGTCACCGATGGGTGGGATTAGTGGCGCGCTTCCTGTAAGCACGAGTTAAATGCCGCTGTCAGAGATTGACAGCTGCATTTAACTAGTTAACAGCCGCGGGTGTTAGACAAGACAACCCAGAAATCTCACAGAACCGGAAGAATTTTCCAAGGAAGAATGGATGAAAATCCCTCAAATAAGAATTGAAAGACTCTTGGCTGGCTACAAAAAGTGTGTACAAGCTGGGATACTTTGAAAAGGAGGTGCTACTAGGTACTAAACAAGCAGGGCGCTTAAACTTTTGCATCGGCCATTTACTTTTTTGTCATTTTTAAAATGTAAAAGATAAAAAATATATATTTTTTTCTCCTAAAATGCAAAGGGAATGTGTCATCTTTTACCTTAGGTCTTTTAAAGATCATTTCATCTTCAACTTGCTTAACTGTACACAATAACAGTAATTTTGACCAGGGGTGCCCAAACTTTTACATGCCACTGTAGGATGGGAAGAAATACTCCTAGTTTAACCCCTTAACCTAGCATCTATCACTGTGATCAAAATTAAAATAATAGTAAATCAAACTCCGATTTATCATCCCCTTAGGTAAAAAATAATAAAATAAAAAAAGTATTTATTTTAATTTTTACATTAGGTTTAGTTTTAGGGTTGGGGTTAGAACTAGAGTTAGGGTTGGGGTTCGAGCTAGGGTTAATGTTGGGACTAAAGTTGGGGTTAGAGCTAGGGTTAGGGTTGAGGCTAGAGCTAGGGTTAGGATTTGGCTAGGGTTAGGGATGGGCTAGGGTTAGGGTTGGGGATAGGATTAGGGTTGTGTTGGGGTTACGGTTGTGGTGTTGGGTTACTGTTGTGGTGTGGGGATTACAATACTGGTGTTGGAGTTAGGGTTTTCTTGGGGTTAGGGTTGTGTTAGGGTTACGGTTGTGTTGGGATTACGATTGGGGTTAGCATGGTGCTGGAGTTGGGGTTAAGGTTGTGGTTAGGGTTAGGGTTGGGATTAGGGTCAGAGGTAGGGCTGTGTTAGGATTGGAGTTAGAATTGGGGGTTTCCCCTATTTTGGTACATCAGAGGGTCTCCAAACGCGACATGGCGCCCACCATTGATTCCAGCCAATTTTGGGTTCAAAAAGTCAAACGGTACTCCCTCTCTTCTGAGCCCTGCCATGTGCCCAAACATTGTCTTTCCCCCACATAAGGTCCATTTTCTCTTGTTACCCTTGTGAAAATAAAAAAGTTTGGGTCTAAAGTAAATTTTTGTGAAAAAAGTAAAATGTTCATTATTTTTCCACATTCCAAAAATTCCTGTGAAGCACCTAAAGGGTTAATAAACTTCTTGAATGTGGTTTTGAGCACCTTGAGGGATGCAGTTTTTAGAATATTTTTACTTTTGGGTACCGTATTTTTCGCTTCATAAGATGCTCTGGATTATAAGACACACCTCAAATTTTGAGGAGAAAAAGAGGAAAAAACTTGTTTTTTAATAAAATGGTGGTGCTTCTTATAATCCATGCATCTTATTGCTTACTGGGGGTGGTGGCTGCGGTGAAATGGGGTCTCAGGGTCGCTGCAGGAAGAGGCAGGAGAGGAACATTGTTGCTGGGATGAGGGGGTGCTTTGATGTGCGGCGCACCATTGCGGATGTCCGATGCTGCCGCTGTGCTATGTCCCCATTGTTGCCGGGTGTTGCTGTCACCGTGCTCTGTACCTAGTGCTGCCGGGTGCTGCCGCCCGCTCTGCCCCCCAGTGCTTGCCGTCGCCGCGCTCTGTCCCCCGATGCTGCCGGGTGCTGCTGCTGCGCTGTCCCCCAAAGGTTGCTGCCTCAGCGCTCTGTCCCGTGCGCTCTGTCCTGAGATTTCAGTGCCGAGATCTCCATCTGCGCATGCACGGCGGCCATTTTCCCAGAAGGAATCCACCACACAGGCAAGCATGGATGGAAAGGCAGAGCCCCCCACGCAGCACGGGAAAGAGCACGGCGGTGGCAAGACACCCGCAGAGGCAGCACAAATAAGGTATATCCACATTGTAAGATGCACCCCTAATTTCCCCATAAATTTTGGGTAAAAAAGTGCTTCTTACAAAGCGAAAAATACGGTATTTTCTGTCATATTGACCCCCCAAATGCATTTCAAATGTGAGGTGGCTCCTAAAAAAATGGTTTTGTAAATTTTGCTGGAAAAATGAGATATCGCTGGTCAACTTTTAACCCTTATAACATCCTAACAAAAAAAAATTACGTTTCCAAAATTGTGCTGATGTAAAGTAGATATGTGGGTATGTTATTTTTAACTATTTTGTGCAATATGACACAGATTTAAGGACACAAAAGGTAAAAGTTTGAAAATTACAAAATTTTCAAAAATTTTGGCAAATTTCCATTTTTTTCATAAATAAATGCAAGTCGTATCGAAGAAATTTTACCACTAACATGAAGAACAATATGTCATGAAAAAACAATCTCATAATCAGTGGGATACATTGAAGCATTCTAGAGCTATAACCTCATAAAGTGACAGTGGTCAGAATTGTAAAAATTGGTTTGGTCATTAAGTACAAAATTGGCTATGTCCCTAAGCGATTATTCCTCCAGTAGCGAAAGTGTGATGTAGATGGAATATTAACATAATAGTAGTTTTTATTTTTTAATATTCCGTTAAAGAGGTTTCCTGGGACTCAATTATTGAAAGTTTATACGTATAGTAAAAAAATTTCAACTCTAGGTCTCTAATCCACCTACGGAACCAACCTGCTAGACAAAAAGGCTGTTTTCATATCAGACTTGGACTTTATGCAGTGGAGGATGTAAGGTATAGTGTAGGGAGTCACAAACTAATAAATTAAAGGGGTTGTTTTGTTTCGTCTTTATCTATAAGTTTGTAATCACTTGATGTGACTGCAGACATCTTCCTTACTGCTTGCTGTGAGGATTCTCCAGTATTGGTGGTGGACACGTGACAGCAAATATGTGATTTGCATACACGCGGTCACGTGCCAACTAGATTGGCGTGGCCTCACTCAGTGCAAATGTATTGAGGGAGGCCAGATACAGATGTACGGGGGGGAGATGAGTACAGCTGAGCTCACAGCACTATGAGAAGAGAGCTACAGATGTGTTTTCTAATGAGACAGTTTTGCTGTACTGCCCTTTGCCCAACATTGTCTGCTTGTGGGATGGAATCTGAAGAAGTGTTAGTTGCAATCACATACAGCTCTGCAGTGAGATCATGGAAACAGATTGTCAGTCATTACATGTCTCACACTGGTAACATACCCATTCATTTGAAATTTTCTTTTTCTCCTCTTCCCCCTTGTTTCAAAGTTACCCTCCCCCCAGTAATATTGCTGCAAATTTTCCCTTCAGCCAGCTGGGCATGTACAATAGAATCTCTCTGCAGGAGCAGTTGTGTTTTGATTGGTCAGTATCAGAGGAGAGCAAGCAAATATCCACAGAGCTCTGTGATACACACCCAGTTGGTTAAAGGGAAAATGTATTACTGGGTGGATATGGAGGGGAAACAGATGAAAAAATAAACTTTTCCAAAATCAGCAGAGCAGTGGCAATTGAAGAAGCTACTTAATTTAAATTAAAAAAACCCCCAATGATTGGTTCTCTTTAACCCTTTTCCGAAATCGGACGTAAGGCCAGCATCACACTAGCGAGAATATGGACGAGTGCTATGCGAAAAAAAAATCGCATTACACTCGTCCCAATGTTAATCTATGGGGCAGCTCCCATCAGCCGATTTTTTCTCGGCCGTATTATACGGGCTGAGAAAATCGCACCATAATTGTCAGGGTATTAAACCCATAATACGCCAATGCAAGTCTATGGGGGCGAGAAAAATACGGATTACACACGGACCAGACGTGTCACTTGCGAGAAATACGCACCGGTGTCCTTTAACAAAAGCTGGCAATTTTGTGTGCGATACAGTAAAATCACACTGACATGTTTAATAAAGAATAGAAAGAATAGATATATACACATAGAATTTATTTATATATATATATATATACATATATACATACATATATGTCATTGAGACACATATATATATATTTATATTTCATAGTGTTCTACACTGCAGAATGAATGAAATTATGTCTGCGCAGGTGCCTCGGCTGACCGGAGATGAACTAATAAACGTGGGAAGCTTCTGAACTTTTTCCACGCTCCTGAGTTCACCTCTGGTCAGCAGTGGACTCCGCGCAGCCTCACTGACTATTGCTGATCTCACTGAGGCTGCGCGGAGTCCCCTGTTGACCGGAGGTGAACAGACAGCGTGGGAAAAAGTTCAGAAACTTTCCCACGCTTAGGCTGGTTTCACACTTGCGTTTTTTTGCGCTGTTTTTTTAGCGCAAAAAAAGCATGCTTTTTTCCCCTATCTTTTACATGGGTGCGCATAGGTGTGCATACACATGCATTTGTACGCGTTTGTATGCGCATGCGTTTTTTTTTAGTGTGCGCTTGGGCGCACAAAATGCATCCTGTTGCATTTTTTGTGCGTCCGACTTGCCCCCAAAAAACGCATGCGCACGCAATGCATTTTTTAAAAAGCAAAACACCCATAATAGTCTATGGGTGCGCATACGTGCTCATTTTAATGCGCACGTATGTGCAAAAAAAGCATGCGTTTTTTAAAAAAACGCACCAAAACTCGCAAAAAAATGCACACAAACGCATGATGCATTTTTTTATGCGTTTGTGTGCGCAAAAAACGCACAGAAAAAAAACGCAATTGTGAAAGTAGCCTTATTAGTTTATCCCCTGGGCGCCTGCACAGACATGATTTCAGTCATTCTGCAGTGGTTTACAGCGGGGCCGGTAGCATTAGCACCGGTCACTGTTGTAAACTAGTTAACCCCTTGTGATGGATTGCAGCGGGGGACCTGACTGAATGGCGGCGAGGTATGTATATTGTTAGTTTTTTATTTTATTTTTTTCAGGAGAACAAGGAATTCTGTTGGATTAGCAGAATAATAAATTTGGTCAAAAACTTTGTGTGATTATTTCATTAAAATAATTTTTAATTAATGTGTGTGTGTCTTTTTTAACCCCTTACTACTATAGGATTAATAATGGATAAGTGTCTTATTGACACCGCTCCATTATTAATCTGGCTTAATGTTACCTTCCAATAGCAAGGTGACATTAACCCATTATTAACCCATGAGTCATCACTAAAGGCAATGGGAATAGAGAGGCTAAGTGCCAGAAAAAGAGGCGCATCTTATAGATGCGCCTTCTCTGGGGTGTCTTGGGGCAGATTTTTTTTAGCCGGGGGGGTGCAAAAACAATGGTCCCTCTCTAGGCTATTGATATCTGCCCTCACTCACTGGCTTTCTCTCTCTGACGGAGAAAATACCGCGGGAGCCCACGCAATTTTTTACAACGAATTTACCCATTAATTTAACACCTACATGTCCAAAATTTTACACACGTACCCTAATCTAATTATTAGTCAAAGACATATAAAAAACTAAATGAAATGAAATGGTTTATTGTAGATAAACCTTGTGTCATTTCATGTCGGGTTTTGTAATAAGTTACAGAAGCCGGCGATTGATTTAGCGGCTATTATGCTATGTAGAACTCAATGAAATATATATATATATATACACACAGTATGTCTCAATGACATGTATACAGTATATATATATATATATATATATATTCCATGTGTATATATCTATTCTTTCGTTTGTGTTTTAACCTGTCATTGGGATCCATTATATGTCCATTTTTGCAAGCCGCATCCTCGCGTGACAATCGGATGACATACGGTTCATTGTTTAGGGAACATTTCTGCGTATTAAATCTGTAAAAAACGGACCGTATTTTTATATGTTGTGTGTGACTCCAGCCTAATAGTACGCCCGTGTCTGACTCCCTCTCTTTGATGTGCGCTCCGGTGGTGAGCCTACATCTTTCCTGGCACATGTCAGCTGTTTTGATCCACCCGCTGCTATTAACCCGTTAAATACCAGTGGCATTTAACATGCACTTCCGGCAATCATGCCGTAAATCTGCCCACCGGTGATCGCGGGTCACCACCGGTGGGTTGGCGTGACAACTGGAGGTCTCCTGGAGACCGCTAAGGTTGTCACTGCCGGCTTGCTGTGAGTGCCGCTGAGTGGCGCTCATAGCAAGTGAGTAATTCAGCTACATATAGGCGATCTGATCATCGCCTGTATGTAGCAGAACCGATCAAGTTATGTCAGTTTCTAGTCTCCCATGGAGACTATTGAAGCATTCCAAAAGTAAAAAAAATGTTTTTAAAAATATAAAAAAAATAAAAGTTTATATCACCCCCCTTTCAAAATAAAATATTAAAAAAATCAAATAAAAACACATATTTGGAATTGCCGCATTCAGAATAGCCCAATCTATCAATTAAAAAAGGATTAACCTGATCACTAAACGGCATAGCGAGAAAAAGTCAAAATACCCAAATACATTTTTTTGGTCGCCGCGACATTGCATTAAAATGCAATAACAGGTGATCAAAAATTGTATCTGCACCAAAATGGTATCACTAAAAACGTCAGCTCGGCACACAAAAAATAAGCCCTCACCCATCCCCCGATCACGAAAAATGGAGACGCTATGGGTATCGGAAAATGGTGCATTTTTATTAACAAAGTTTAGGAATTTTTTTCACCACTTAGATAAAAAAGAATGAACTTGTAATGACCTGGAGAATCATAATGGAAGGTCAGTTTTAGCATTTAGTGAACTTAGTAAAAGAGCCAAACAAAAAACAAGTGTGGGATTACACTTTTGTTGCAATTTCACTGCACTCAGATTTTTTTTTCCTGTTTTCTAGTACATGGCATGGCAAAACCAATGGTGCCGTTCAAAAGTACAACTCGTCCTGCAAAAAACAAGCCCTCACATGGCCATATTGACGGAAAAACAAAAAAGGTATGGCTCTGGGAAGAAGGGGAGGGAAAAAAAGAAAACTAAAAGACGAAAATACCTCCGGGGGCTAAGGGATTAATTACTGATTTGTTGACATCAACCCATGCACATTAGATAAAACTCAAATGAAATGGAGGATTTTGACCGTAAGGGCAGAGACACACTAGCAAATTTTTCGTCTGAGAATCGGATCGTAAAACTTGCCCTGGCCGGCACCTCTCCTGACCTGAGCCTGACAGCGTGATGGATTACTATGCAGCTGTCAAGTTCAGGTCAGGAGAGGTGCCGGCCAGGGCAAGTTTTACAATCCGACTCTCGGACGAAAAATTTGCCAGTGTGTTTCTGCCCATACAAAAGAAAATCAACCCGTTCTGTAAAATGAACGATTATTCATTTCAACTGACTGACAAGCGATCATAGTGGTACAAAACACTGGTCAAGTGAAGCAAATTTTTTTTTGTGCCGATGATCAGCACTGGCTGAAAAAAATCCCAATATCGGACGATGTAGACTACCATGTGTTTAGAACTATCAACAAATGAAGCCTTTACTTGGTGTTGAATAATCTACTTATGTTATCAAAACATCCAGCTTACAATTTTACAGTCTACATCAACAATATGGATAGGGAAGAGGCCCTAAACATTTAACCATTTGCTGTCCTTGGGATGCAGATCTGTTGTCTGGTAGATTCTGTAATGAGATTGAGGAAATCAAATTACTTGTAAGAATATGTATCAATTTTAAAATTTATGATATTTATAAACCAACAAATCATACAGACATATTGATAGGGGATCTAGATTGTGAGCCCCATCGGAGACAGTGCCGATAATGTATAGTATGTAAAGCACTGTGGAATTAATGGCGCTATATAAGTAAAATAAATAAATAAATATTGGCTTCAATGTCTTATTAATAAAGGTGGTAGCAGTAGCATCAAGTTGTAGTAGTGGTAATATCAGTAGTGCATGATCAATGTCACCATCTTTTTAATACAGTTCTAATATAATATGCATTTTTTTCTATAGTTACGGTAATTATTATTACCATTATTCTACATAGCAAAACTTTCTTAATCGAGGACAAATGCATGCCTTTGCAAGTAAATAGTCAGAAGCTACAAATTTGTATTCATATGATCTTCCATTAGGTGGCAGTCATGCATCAACAGATACTATCATTGAGGACTTATTAATTTTATATTTTCCTTAAGTCTGTATTATTTATCAAATCTAACTTATTTTGGTTCCCATTTTACTTTTGTAGACTCTGCTCACACATGAATTTTAAGCTTAGTTTATCCTAGGTGCTCTTCTTCTTCAGCTCTCTAACAAATTCAATTCAACAATTTTTTACACGAATTCTGTAGTTCTGTTCCTAAAATGAAACAAAGAAGTGGAAATCATAACACAGTTGTGAGAGCAGTTGCCCCTTTGGGACCGCCGATACGAATTAAAACGACGGCAAAATGACGGCCACTAAGGGTACCTATTCTGTCATTGCCATTTTAAAACAGTGATGGGGAATAAGTCTGTATTGATATACATGTCAGATGAGAGAGAAATGTTGCCCCCGAGACCCCCCGGTACCTTCGCCATTCTCCTGTCTCTCCTGATCCATCTTCAGGGGTTAAGGTGGGGATTAGAGTTAGGGATGGGGATAGAGCTGGGTTAGGGTTGTGTTAGGTTTAGGGTTGGGGCTAATGTTATGTTAGGGTTGGGGTGTGTTAGGGTTAGGGTTGGGATTTGGGTTAGAATTGGGGTTTTTGCAAAATTTATAATGGCAAGTTTGATTCGGAACATGGATTAAAATAGCGCATTCTGAGATTTTCTACTGGCAGACCATCGGTTTGTGCGTAAAAACATTCATGTGAATTATTACGTTGACTTGCATTGGTCCTTGTACAGTTTGTATGCTACCTGTCTTACATACAGACAGCACACAGACATTTAATACGTTCACCTGAATGAGTTCTAAGTGACAGGTTTGATGCATTGCAATATTTGAGTTTTGAATTGTAACAGGGCATGTTTCCACGGTCCAGAAACATTCAGTATTTGCTGCGGATTGAACGCTGCCGCAGCATTTAATCCGCAGCGACCAAATGTTCCTGTATAGTGGAGGGGATTTTATGAAATCCCGTCTCCACTATGTGTCCGATTACGCGGGTGACACGTTCGTTAAACCGGACACGCGGCGCGTACTTTCAGAACGCAGCATGTTGATTTACGAAGCGGAGACGCTCAGTTTATGGCTACCGCTCCGTCCAAAGCGCAGGGAATACAGTACGTGTACGTAGCCCTATACAAGCAATCAGTATTAGACCAGAATTACGAGTATTTAGTCTTTAAGTCCCACACTGGTAGTAAAAATAAAAAGTTATAGTTATTTTTTTTTATAAAAATCCAAAAAAAAGAACAAAAAATAATAGAAAAAATTCTGCCACTAAAGACAAACATAAGCAAAATAATATATTTTGTATTGCCGCATCTGGTACAACTCGTGCTATTAAATTGTTACGTTTAACTGATTCAGTGAGCACTGTAAAAAAAAAACGCAGTGCACATCTCAAGAAGCACAAGGAGGGCATAATTTATGGGCACAGTGTATGGCCACTAAGCATTTTTCACTATACAACACTAGTGATGGGCGAGTAGCATCTTTGCTCGGATCTCCCCAAGCATGCTCGGGTGATCGAGTATTTTGATGTGTTCGGAGATTTAGTTTTCGTCATCTAAACTGCATAATTTACGACTTGTAGACAGGCTGAATACATGTGGGAATTCCCTAACAAACAGGCATTCCACACATGTATTCAAGCTGTCTAGCAGTCGCAAATCATGGATTAAAAACACATGTGACATGCACAAATGTGAACAAGTCGGTCGGACAGTGTTCACACCACCCACTGACTGAAACACAAAAAGAAATCACAGAATAACAAATGTGCAAAAATACCCTGCAGTAAAAAATATGACAATAATCAGCAAGTGCTGGTAAAAAGATGACAACAAATACAGGGTATTTAGTCGATAGTTTTTTTGCAAAAAAGTATATACCAAGCCACTCCACCTCGCCAAGGTAATCCTTAATGGAGCAGTCCCTATCTAATGTATTTAAAACCTATTCATATTTGTTACTGCAGGGTATTTTTGCACATTTGTTATTCTGTGCTTTCTTTTTGTGTTTCAGTCAGTGGGTGGTGTGAACACTGTCCGACCGACTTGTTCACATATGTGCATGTCACATGTGTTTTTAATCCATTTTTTTCCTTGCTTTTGCATGGTTTGAGACACCCCACCCCTCTCTTGTGTGACATGCACATAAAGAGCCGTCTTACACCACGTGCCCATACTAGGAAGCGCCTGTCTTAATCCTGTTCATTTAGACACTGTTCATATGTTCAGGTTTTAAATACATTAGATAGGGACTGCTTCATTAAGGGTTACCTTGACGAGGTGGAGTGGCTTGGTATACACTTTTTGGCAAAAAAAGTATCGACTAAATACCCTGTATTTGTTGTCATCTTTTTACCAGCACTTGCTGATTATTGTCATATTTTTTACTGCAGGGTATTTTTGCACATTTGCTATTCTGTGCTTTCTTTTTGTGTTTCAGTCAGTGGGTGGTGTGAACACTGTCCGACCGACTTGTTCACATTTGTGCATGTCACATGTGTTTTTAATCCATTTTTTTCCTTGCTTTTGCATGGTTTGAGACACCCCACCCCTCTCTTGTGTGACATGCACATAAAGAGCCGTCTTACACCACGTGCCCATACTAGGAAGCGCCTGTCTTAATCCTGTTCATTTAGACACTGTTCATATGTTCAGGTTTTAAATACATTAGATAGGGACTGCTTCATTAAGGGTTACCTTGACGAGGTGGAATGGCTTGGTATACACTTTTTTGCAAAAAAAGTATCGACTAAATACCCTGTATTTGTTGTCATCTTTTTACCAGCACTTGCTGATTATTGTCATATTTTTTACTGCAGGGTATTTTTGCACATTTGTTATTCTGTGCTTTCATTTTGTGTTTCAGTTGCAAATCATGTAGCTAAGGCGATGAAAAGTAAATCTCCGAACACGCCAAATTACTCGGAGACATCCCGAGCATGCTCTGGTAAACCCGAGCAACGAGTATACTCACTCATCACTATACACAACACCAACTGCTTGCTTATACCTAGAAAACATCTGTGTGGTCAAAATAGTCACTATATTCATATATGAATTTCCAGATGGTTGTAATTTCCTAAGTGGGGTCACTTGAGGGAGTTTTTTTTTATGTTTTAGCATCTGCAAATAGCATCTGCAAACTATTTCATAAATATCTGTGTTCGAAAAGTCAACTAGCTTTCCCTCCCTTCTGAGAAATAATGCTACAAATTGTGTGTGGGAAGTATGAAGAGCCTGCTACCGCTCGTGCAAATGAAAAACGTTGGGCTAATGTAATTTCTTTAACAATAAGTCTAGGTTCATACTGCATTAATGCAGTCCATTCAACGCATAGCGTTGACGGACTGTGTTAACGCTATAGCATAACGCGATCACGTTATGCTATACTGCTAGCGCAGATGCTTCATCTGTGCTAGCAGTGACGGACCCTCGGACGCTGCAACCTGCGTCCGAGGCTCCATCACTGAATGACAGCACATCGCTAGCGCATGATGATTATGGCATGCGTTAGCGATGCGCTCGGTAATGGGGGTTAATGGCAGCATTAACGGATTGCCTTACGTCGCGTCATGCCGCGGTGTAACGCAATCCATTAAATGAACTGCATTAACGCAGTATGAACCCAGCTTCACAGTCTAAGGTTATAGAATTCTGTGAAGCACCTGTGGGATCAAAAAGATCACTACACTCCTAAATGAATTCATTGAGGGGTTCAGTGTCCAAAATGGGATTACATGCAGGGTGATCTGCTGTTTTGGCACCTTGGTAGCTTTGAAAATGCAACATGGTGTCCAACAATCTATTTAATAAAAAAATTGCGCTCCAATGGGCAAATACCGTTTCTTCCCTAGTGTGCCATGCTGTATTTCCAAACAGTAGTTTTCAACCACATACAGTTAGGTCCATATTTATTTGGACAGAGACAACATTTTTCTAATTTTGGTTCTAGACATTACCACAATGAATTTTAAACAAAACAATTCAGATGCAGTTGAAGTTCAGACTTTCAGCTTTCATTTGAAGGTATCCACATTAAAATTGGATGAAGTGTTTAGGAGTTTCAGCTCCTTAACATGTGCCACCCTGTTTTTAAAGGGACCAAAAGTAATTGGACAATTGACTCCAAGGCTATTTCATGGACAGGTGTGGGCAATCCCTTCGTTATGTCATTCTCAATTAAGCAGATAAAAGGCCTGGAGTTAATTTGAGGTGTGGTGCTTGCATTTGGAAGGTTTTGCTGTGAAGGAAACACGCAGTCAAAGGAGCTCTTCATGCAGGTGAAACAAGCCATCCTTAAGCTGCAAAAACAGAAAAAATCCATCCGAGAAATTGCTACAACATTAGGAGTGGCAAAATCTACAGTTTGGTACATCCTGAGAAAGAAAGAAAGAAAGAAAGAAAGAAAGAAAGAAAGAAAGAAAGAAAGAAAGAAAGAAAGAAAGCACTGGTGAACTCATCAATGCAAAAAGACCTGGGTGCCCACGGAAGACAACAGTGGTGGATGATCGCAGAATAATCTCTAGAACCAAAATTAGAAAAATGTTGTCTCTGTCCAAATATATATGGACCTAACTGTATGGTGTGTTGTCACATTGAAAAATTGAGAACTTGTTAGCCTTGTGAAAATGAAAAATATGTACTAAAAAAAAAATTGTAAATGTAATTTTAATTCGATTTATGTTATTTACTGTGAAGCACATGAACATTTAGCAAAGTCCCTGAATGCAGTTTTGAATTATTTGATGGCTGCATTTTATAAAAATAGGAAATGTGTAATGGGTTTTCTGATAAATAAAGAGGTCCCTTAAAAATTAAGTTTTGTAAAGTTTGTGGGAAAAAAATGAAAAGTTGCTGCTTAAGGGTTGAAGACTTTTATTGTCATGACAAAATTAAGGGACATTTAAAAAATAATGCTGATATGGTAAATATGAAGAAGCATTCCAAAATTATTGCCACAAAAGTGACACGTCCGATTTACGCCACGTTCACACATTCAGTATTTGGTCAGTATTTTACATCAGTATTTATAAGCCAAAACCAGGAGCAGGTGAAAAATGAAGAAATGGTGACGTGTTTCTAGTATACTTTTCCTCTGCTTATAAATACTGATGTAAAATACTGACCAAATATTCAAAGTGTGAATGTGGCCTTAAAAAAAACTTGACCTGGTCAGGAAGGGGTTAAACATGATGATGTGCTACCAAGAATGATGAGTTTTACACAAGCTTAGAATCATTTTACCCAAAAACAAGGTGTGCCCTGTCTTTTTCTATTGTGAAAATGAATTAAAGAATGAAGATTGAAGACTGAAACTTGGTGCAAATCTGTTAGCTAACTAAAGGTAACCGATAACATGTAAGCATTACTTTTCTATGCAAAAGACTAACATCGCCTTTGCTTTCCCAATTTGTGGGTACATAACTGTAGACTTTTAAAAATCTTGATTGTTTGATTTATTTGTTATTACTCAGAAGTGAGAGTCCTCAGTGGTTGATACCTTTTAATGGCTAACTGAAAAGATGGTAACAAATTGCAAGCTTTCGAGACTACTCAGATCTCTTCATCAGGAATATTTGTTATTACTGTAACTTATTATAAAATAACTGACTCACAGAATTTCTTCTGGTAGCATCAAGTCTTAGGTTAGCAACTAGTTAAAAGCAACTTTGTTGAGCAATATCTGGAAAATTGACTTGTGTCCTTTGCAAACATCTTGGGAATATTTGCGGCCAGCAACAAATTTACTCTTGGCTGGTTGCCACGTTCCATGTCAGCAAAGATACTGAGAATAGTTGTATATGTGTCGTGATTTTTTTCACCTAGTTTGCTGACTAATAGAGTATTCTTGTCAAGACTGGGACAAAGGGTAGGCACCCAAGGGGGGTGCACTTTGGGGAAAAAAAGTGAGCCAGGGCGCAGGCACACAGGAGAGCAGTGTCAGTCACTGACACTGCTTTTCCCTCTATTTTCCTGCACTCCAGCTGTCGCTCCCTTCTTGCATTCATTTGTATTTGCGTCTGTAAGGCACGAATACAATTGCCGTGAGCACCACTCCGGACAGGAGCGGAGGAGCTGTAATCTGCTCCCTGTTCTTCCAGGAACTCCAGCAGAATGCAGGTAACTTCTGGCCTGTGCCCTATTAGAGACAGCCATGAACGGAAAGTCGGATGGCGCGATGCAGTGACATGATCGGTCGTCTAGCATCTACTATTGCACTAGACAGAAGAGGAAACGTAGCTGCTCTGGGTGGGGCGCCTGGAATATGTGAGTATAAGTTGTTTTTATTTTTTTTATTTAACTTTGCCAATAAATGTAGGCTATCACGATATGGGTTTGTATTATAATTAGGTCACAGAGGAGGATAGCCAGGGAATAAGCTAGGCAACCAGAAAGATTGGTAACTAAGCGGATTGCAGACCCCCAAAACTAACAACACAACTAGAATTAGCCGTGGGACGTACCTACGATGCCCTAGATGCCTCGGCACAGCCAAAGAGCTAACTAAGCCTAAAGCAAGAAAGGGGAAAGCTAAACTGCCCTGGAGTAGAACCCCAAAGGAATAGATAGCCCCCAAACATATATTGCTGGTGAGACAAGATGAGAGACAAACACAGGCAGAAAATAGAGTAAGCAAATGATGGGGCCCAAACTGTCTAGATATAACAGGACAGGAAAGGATACTGTCTGCAGTCACTCAAAAAACCATAAGAAAAATCCAACACGTCTGATATGCAAAAGTACTGAGGCCACACAACCTCTCCCCCATTAGATCAGCATTCTGGTGTGAACTGGAAGCAAAGCAAAAGATACTGATATAACAGGGGACTAGCAATACTGAACAGACTGACATAAGCTGTGGCATATGGAACGGGGTCCAGCAAACAAATAACTTATCTGAACGATGCAGGACCAAGCAGGGGGCAAGCGGACTTCAAAATGCACAGGAAGAAAACCAAATCTCCAGCAACAACTGAAGGAAGCTTGCTGACTTAAATCTTCCCAGTCTGAAACACCTCACTTCCAATCATCGTCTTCAGGTAATTGACTTCTGTCAACCCGACCAGCTCCATTACCCGCAGCAACCACCAGAGGGAGTCCAAACTCAGAAGTCAGGTCTAAAGTGTTCACAACAGGTTGGCTGTGGGGACATTGAGGTTCTGGCTGTGCAGACATTATGAGAGGCTGGATGTGGGGGTATTATGAGAGGCTAGCTGTGTGGACATTATGAGGGGCTAGATGTGGAGATGTTATGAGGGGCTAGATGTGGGGGTGTTATGAGGGGCTGACTAAGGGGACGTTATGAGGAGCTACGTGTGAGGAGGATATAAAGGATATAAACACCGGAACTGCTGCAACCCACCAACCTACTGTCTCCTTCCCCTCCATCCTGTAGCATGTAAGCCCGAAAGGGCAGGGACCTCTCCCCTCTGTATCAGTCTGTCATTGTTAGTTTGTTTACTGTAAGTGATATCTGCAATTTGTATGCAATCCCTTCTCATGTACAGCACCATGGAATCAATGGTGCTATATAAATAAATAAATAATAATAATAATAATAATAATAATAATAATAAAAGGGCTGGATATGGGGACATTATGAATGACTGGCTGTGGGGGCATTATGAAGGGCTGGCTGTGGGGGGGGCATTATGAGGGGCTGGATGTGCGGACATTATGAGAGGCTGGACATGGGGACATTATGAGGGCTGAATGTGGGGAATTATGAGTAGCTGGATATGGAGACATTATGAGGAGCTGGCTGTGGGGAAATTGTGCGGGACATTATGGGTGGCTGTATGTAGGAAGATTATGAGGGACTGAATGTGGGGACATTATGAGGGGCTGGCTGTTGGGACATTATGAGGGGCTGGCTGTTGGGATATTATGAGGGGCTGGATGTGGGGACATTATGAAAGGCTCGCTGTGGGGACGTTATGCAGAGCTGGATGTGGGGACATTATGGGATGCTGGCTGTGTGGAAATTATGAGGGGCAGGCCATGGGGACATTATGTGGAGCTGGATTTGGTGATGTTATGTGAGGCTGGCTGTGTTGACATTATGTAGGGCTGGCTGTGGGGATGTTATGAAGGGCTACTTGTGGGGACGGTATTAGGGGTTGAATGTGGAGACATTATGAGGGGCTGGCTGTGGGGACGTTATGAGGGGCTACATGTGGGGACATTATTAAGGGCTGGATGTTGGTACATTATGAGGGGCTGGATGTGGGACATTATGAGGGGCTGGCTTTTGGGACATTATGGGAGGTTGGCTGTGTGGCTATTATGAGGGGCTGGCCATGGGGATGTTATGTGGAGCTGGATGTGGTAACGTTATGAGAGGCTGGCTGTGTTGACATTATGGAGGGCTGGATTTAGGGACATTATGAGGGGCTGGATGTGGTGCATTATGAGGTGCTGATGTAGGTTCATTATGAGGGGCTGGTTGTGGTGGCAGTATGAGGGGCTGGCTGTTAGGACATTATGAGGGGCTGGATGTGGGGAATTATGAGGAAATGGATGTGGAGACATTATGTGGCTGTGAGGACATTATGAGGAGCTGGCTGTTGGGACATTATGAGGGGCTGGCTGTTGGGATATTATGAGGGGCTGGATGTGGGGACGTTATGAAAGGCTGGCTGTGGGGACATTATGCAGAGCTGGATGTGGGGACATTATGGGAGGCTTGCTGTGTGGAACTTATGAGGGGCTGGCCATGGAGACGTTATGTGGAGCTGGATGTGGTGACGTTATGCGAGGCTGGCTGTTGGGACATTATGAGAGGCTGGATGTGGGAGCATTATGAAAGGCGGCTGTGGGGATGTAATGCTGAGCTGGATGTGGGTACATTATGAAACTCTGGCTATGTGGAAATTATGAGATGCTGGTCATGGGAACATTATGCGGAGCTGGATATTATGACATTATGAGAGGCTGGCTGTGATGACATTATGAGGGGCTGGCTGTGGGAAGATTATGAGGGGTTATGTGTGGGGATGGTATGAGGGGTTGGATGTGGGGACATTACGAGGGGCTGGCTGTGGGGGCATTATGAGGCACTGGATGTAGAGACATTATGAGTGGCTGGATGTGGGGACATTGAGTGGCTGGATGTTGGGAATTATGAGGGGCTAGATGTTGGGAATTATTAGGGGCTGGATTTGGGGACATTATGAGGGTCTGGATATAGAGACATTATGAGAGGCTAGCTGTTGGGACATTATGAGAGGCTGGCGGTGGGGACATTATGAGGGGCTGGCCATGGGGATGCTATGCGGTGCTGGATGTGATGACTTTATGGGAGGCTGACTGTGTTGAAATTATGAGGAGCTGGCTGTGGGAACATTATGAGAGGCTACGTGTGGGGATGGCATAAGGGGTTGGATGTGTGGACATTATGAGGAGCTGGCTGTGTGGATATGTTTTGAGGGGCTACATGTGGGGAAGGTATGAGGAGCTGGATGTAGGGACATTATGAAGGGCTGGATGTGGGGACATTATGAGGGGCTGGCTGTGGGGGCATTATGAGGTGCTGGATGTGGAGACATTATGAGGGGATGGATGTGGGGACTTTATGAGGGGCTGGATGTTGGGAATTATGAGGGGCTGGATGTGGGGACATTATGAGGGGCTGGATGTAGGGATATTATGAGGGGCTGGATGTAGGGATATTATGAGTGGCTGGATGTGGGGACATTATGATGAGCTGGCTTTGAGGACATTTATGGGACATTATGAGGGACTGAATGTGGGTACATTATGAGGAGCTGGATGTGGAGACATTACAGGGGGCTGGCTGTGGGGACATTACAAGATGGGCTGTGGGGAACATCATATTATATGGGATACTGTAGGGACATTTTACTGTATATAGAGGGCTGTGTTGGTAACCATACAATATAATGGGGGCTGTGGTGGACATCATAGTGTATACTTGGGGCTATTGTGGATATAATGTATGGGAGGCCGTGGTAACCATCATATATGTATATGCAGGGTCGGACTGGGCCACCAGAGAACCGAAGGATTCTCTGGTGGGCCCAGGCACTGACACCTGCTGGCATAAGGGGCCAGAAGCTGCCTAGGGCCCTTGCTGCTCCAGGGGCCTCCAACCAGTGGTGTGTCGCTAATAGCAGCACACCACGCAGCTGCTATAGTGGCCCCCGGTGCCAGCAGAGCAGCTGCGGGTGACAGGAAGCCAAATCCTGTTCTCGCTGCTATGGGGCCGAAAATCACGGAGACCCAGTGTCAGTGCTGCCCCCCAGTGCATGCCGCAATAAGGGAAGAGAGAGTGTCACATGATGCGCCCTCTCCCATCATTCCCCTATTCCTCTGACACACAGCGGATGCACGATGACATCACTTCATCTCGTCCCTGCTGTGTGCCGGGCTGACTGCAGCGCAGCTCCTGACACCGGAGCAGAGCCGCCGCCGGAATCGGCATGGGAGCAAGAAGGAGAGGTGAGTAAAGTTTATATATATATATATATATATATATATATATATATATATATATATAGTGAGTCCTGGTTGCATGATAACCTGTATGAGGGGGCAGCATGACACCCCATATGATGGAGGGCAGCATGATATCCCATATGATGGGGGCAGCATGATACCCCGTATGATGGGGGGTAGCATGATACCCCATATGAGGGAGGCAGCATGATACCCATATGAGGGGGCAGCATGATACCCCATGAAGGGGGCTGCATGATACCCCATGAGGGGGCAGCATGATACTCAATGATGGGGCATTGCATTATATTCTGTGGGGGGGCTGTATTATGCCATATGAAGGCGGCTACATTATACCCTATGGGAGGCTGCATTATACCCTATGAAGAGGCTACATTATATTCTATTGGGGGCTGCATTATATCTTATGAGGGGTTGCATTATACTCTATGATGCTGGTTGCATTATATTCTATGGGGAGCTACATTATATTCTAAGGCTACTTTCACACATCAGGTTTTCGGCGTCAGGCGCGATCCAGCGTCGTGCCGGAATGCCGGATCCGGCAAATGTTTTGTAAAACCTGAAGTGCCGGATCCGGTTTTCTGCCGGATCCGTCTTGTTCTTGACAGACAAAACCGGATCCGTCTCATCCGGTTCATCCGTTTTTCTATCCGTTTTTCGACGGATTACGCCGGATCCGGTTTTTAAAATTGACCCTTCTGGCCTTCTGAACGGGATTGGCTACTGGAAAACTAGATATAGCATGTTCCTACAGCCCTTCTTTGACAGGTTGTAGAGAAGAAAGTGCAGGTTGGAGAGAAGAGCAAGTTACTGGCGAAGATGGATGTTGTCATTGGAAATATTACCACTAGAAGTTCTGTGACGGTTTCAGGGACAATTTTCCACTATACTTTATGTCACCTCAAGGCAGAGTACACTGGGATGACAGAGTGTGAAAGATTTGTGCCCTAAACTTGTGTACCTTCTGGACCAACAGTATATACCTTTGCCAACCAAAGTTGGCTATCTTGTCATGGTCTTACTATTTTTACCTTTAGGCCACAGGTGTGTACCTGGTTGTGTTTTATGCAAAGTATTTCACCTTTTAACAAAAGTTGTGTACATTGGTAGGAAATCACCAACAATAAACACAACTTTTTAGGTGAAATACTTTGCTTCAAACACAACCAGGAATACAACTGTGGCACAAAGCTAAAATTTACCCACAGTTATATACCTGGTTTTGAATACCTTTTTACCTTTGAAATACCCTGTATTTAACCTTTTTTTAAAACATAGTTCGCCGCAGAAAGAAATAACAGACAACCATTGTGAAACGATAATTTAACTTTTATTTAAATTTTTTTTTTTTTTATGTTTTTAAAGTGCAAAAAACTTTTTTAATAAAGGTTTTAAACCCAATGGGCATTTTTATTACAAAAAAAAAACATTACAACTCTGTGTACTGTGGGGTGGAAATACTGCTGGAGGGGCTGCGGGACACTTCGACACTGGGTGTGTGGAGAGAGGACTGGGATCGTGGTGGGGAAGGAACAGTTAGAGGTGAAGGTGTGGAAAAAGCTACAGAATGGGTGGACATGTGGGAGGCAGAAGAGGTGGTGGGCGGTGGAGTGGAGGGTTGGGCAGGGACTGTAGGAGCAGATGATGTTGATGGAAAGTTGTATGGGGAAGGAGTTTGGTACGGGGAAGGAGTTTGGTACGGAGAAGGAGTTTGGTACGGGGCAAGTTGCTGGAAGTGGGGAGATGTCTGGTACTGGGGAGGTTGCTGGTATGTAATAGGAGGGGGAGGATGGAAAGTGGCTGGAGGGGGTGCAGATGTAATAGGAGGGGGAGGATGGAAAGTGGCTGGAGGGGGTGCAGATGTAATAGGAGGGGGAGGATGGAAAGTGGCTGGAGGGGGTGCAGGTGGAGGAACTACAGTGGTGGGAGGTGGAGGTTGGGAGGTAACCTGCTGTAGAGCACCGTGGCATGAATGCATTACATGCATCTGCTGGGTAGGAGATAGTGTTGCCATGCGCTCCACAACAGACCTGAAAAAGGTGTGGTTTGGCAAAGATCTTGCTTCTGAATGCATGGTTTGCAGAAGTGTCTTCACCTCCAGAATGCTGGAGTTGATCTGCTGAAAGCCTGCGGAGATTTGCTCTGACAAGACTTTGAGACAGTTCTGGAAAGATGCATTCAGATGCAAAAACTCTTGCGCATAACTCTTTTCCTGACCCCTCTGCCGCTGCCGCCCAGTACCCGCAGGTGTACTAGAGGTGGCAGGGGCAGAAGGGTGGGGTAAAGGGAAATCGATCTCCTCACCAGCAGCTTCATGTAATGTAGGCGGCCACGATGCTCCTGTGCTGGTGGATGGGACAGATGGGTCGAATGTGTGGGAAGGCTGGGAAGGTGCAGATGTACCGGGGCGGTCGAAGTGTCCCTCGGTGCCGGTCTCCTCAGGGATCGCCTCAGAAGGGTCCAATCGTGCAGGCTCCCGAGTGCTGCTCACCGTGCTGTGGAATAAAGAGAAAAAAAAACAATTAAAATACTGACATGGTATGGCCCTGGCTGAAAAAAAAAAGTTACATCTAACATTTTTTTCACATGTGGTGTGTAATATTTACCTTCTGGTGAGCATTGTTTCCCGGAGGAACGACAGGGCTTGTGCGTACTTGTACTTGCTCCTGCGTCCTCCAGATCCACTCGGGGCCCGCATCTCTTTATTGAACTCCTTCTTGAAACGATCCCTCACAGACCGCCACCGATTCACAATTCTGTTCCCTGAAACGAGAAAGGAGTGGTTAGTATACAACATCAGTGTTTCACAAACTCCAGTCCTCATGGTCCCCAGGGGTCATGTTTTCAGGATTTCCATAGTAAATAGAAATCCTGAACACATGATCCGTGGGGACCACGAGGACTGGAGTTCGGGAAACACTGGTTTACATCAAGCAACCGGTACTGTATATACTTACGCTCTTTAATCTGGGCCCGAGCTTCGAGGTCCTCCCAGCGGCCCACAAGGAGAGAACAGATTTCCTCCCAGAGTCGTCGGGTAACGATAAGGTCAGCGTGGCGGTGGTCAGCCATATTCCAGAGCAGCTCCCTTTCTCTGACGAGATCGATGAGGTGGTCCACATCGAGTCCTCCATCCTCACCGTCAGAGTCGGGAGCACGCTGTGAAGGCTGTTAAAGAAAAAGACAAAAATAACATAATTAGCCTCCACAAAAGAAATGAAATAAAAAGTGCAAAAAAAAAGCAAAAATATTTATACTTACACGCTGGTGACCGCCGCGTTGCTGTCGCCGACGACCCTGGGAGGCACTGCGAGGACCTCTTGGCCGAGCACCAGATTGGGAAGACTAGAGAAGAAAACAAAAAATGTTATGTCTTTGGATGTAGGCATTTGTTTGCTGTGTGTGGTCTGCAGAACATTGTTTTCTATGTGTTGTGTGTAGTGTGATGTTGTGTTTCTGCGTTTGATGCAAAAAACTTACCAATTGTGAGCCCACTCCAGGTGTCTGTCCACCCCTTCCTTCTTCTTCTGGGAGCTCCTCTTCATCTTGTGATTCCTGTTTTGAAATAAAAGGCAATGAATAGACATATATTACAGAGATGATGGATTTTGGAAATAAAAACTTACCGTCAAACGCTGACGATGCGAGGGAGGGCTCCCAGAAGAAGATGTGCTGTCCTGTTGATGGCCAGACTCCATGGCTGTGGGTATTGCTGCTGCCAGTGATGCCATTTCTGCTGCTGCTGCTGCATCTCTTTGGCGGCTGTTGAATAAAGAGAAACAAAGGGCCAATGAATATCTTGATATTCCATGGCCCTAGTTTGGAGGAATGGGGGATTTGATAATTACCGTCTCTCATCTGCTGCTGGCCTCCCCTCCTCAGCATGTTCTATTTGCTGCTCCATTTGGGGTGGTGGTGGTGCTGATGGTGCTGCAGTGGTCTCCTGCCTTCTCCTGCTTCGCTTGGTTGCTTTCTTGGGTGGCATGTTGGGTGTGGCTGTGGGTCCCACTGTCTTGCTTTTATATATGTCTTGTGGGCAGAGCTACTGAGCATGCTCAGACCAAAAAAACCGGATCCGGCCACCGGATCCGGCTTTCGCCGGATCAGGCGCATTGCGGCGCTCATAGGCTTTCATTGTGTGAAAAAGCCGGACGCGCCGGATCCGGCGTGTCCGGCTTTTTCACCGGAGACAAAAAACGTTACAGTAGACGTTTTTTCCAGACGCCGGATCGCGACACATTGCGACACATTGCCGGATCCGGCGAAAACCGGATGAAACGCATGGCCATCCGGCGCGATCCGGCGCAAATGCAAGTCAATGGGGGGGAAACCGGATCCGGCATTGCATTTCGCCGGATCCGGTTTCTGTCAAAAGCGCCGGATCGCGCCTGACGGCGAAAACCTGATGTGTGAAAGAGGCCTAAGAGGAGGGCTACATTATATTCTATGAGGGGGCTACATTATACTATATGAGGTCTGCATTATATTCTGTGTAGGGGCTACATTATACTATATGAGGGGGGGCTACTTTATATACTATGAGGGGGACTGCATTGTACGCTATGAGGGGGCTACTTTATATTCTATGAGTTGGCTACTTTATATTCTATGAGGAGGGCTATCCCAACCCCTACTACATAAATAAGATGTGAACTACCTTATATTATACCCTGATCTTAGCACAGGGGTCTCAAACACGCGGCCCCTGAGGTAGGCATCTGCGGCCTGCGGTGCACCACATGTCTCACTCCCTGAGGCAGGGGTAAGGCACACATTCAGGAGCAGCGATGGCATTGGCTGTTCTGTGTGCACACACTGCACAGGACCTGTGATGAGGTCACAGGAGGGGGAGGAGTCAGGGGTCACATGATCAGGGGCCTCAGTGTGTGCAGGACGGATGGTGCTGGCTGTGTGCTGGTTGTCATGGTACTGGATGAAGGAAAGTTTATGCGTGGGGTCAGGAGGGGTTTACAGGGTGGATGGAGTAGAGCCCTGTGTGTACGAGGTGTAAGGAGCGGAGCCCTGTGTGTACGAGGTGTACGGAGCCCTGTGTGTATGAGGTGTACGGAGCGAAGCCCTGTGTGTACGAGGTGTATGGAGCAGAGCCGTGTTTGTACCTGGTGTACGGAGCCCTGTGTGTAAGAGGTGTAAGGAGCGGAGCCCTGTGTGTACGAGGTGTATGGAGCGGAGCTGTGTTTGTACCTGGTGTACGGAGCCCTGTGTGTATGAGGTGTACGGATTGGAGCCCTGTGTGTACGAGGTGTATGGAGCGGAGCCCTGTGTGTTCGAGGTGTACGGAGCAGAGCCCTGTGTGTTCGAGGTGTACGGAGCAGAGCCCTGTGTGTTCGAGGTGTACGGAGCAGAGCCCTGTGTGTTCGAGGTGTACGGAGCAGAGCCCTGTGTGTTCGAGGTGTACGGAGCAGAGCCCTGTGTGTTCGAGGTGTAAGGAGCGGAGCCGTGTGTGTACGAGGTGTACGGAGCCCTGTGTGTATGAGGTGTACGGAGCGGATCCGTGTGTGTACCAGGTGTACGGAGCCCTGTGTGTATGAGGTGTGCGGAGCCCTGCGTGTTCGAGGTATATGGAGCGGAGCCCTGTGTGTACGAGGTGTACGGAGCGGAGCCCTGTGTGTACGAGGTGTACGGAGTGGAGCCGCACGTGTACGGGGTGTATTAAGTTTGAAAGGAATGCGGCCCCCCAGCTCAAATTTTTTTTTATGTGCGGCCCATTTACTCTGCCGAGTTTGAGACCCCTGTCTTAGCACATTTTACTGCACAATTGGTGGTCTTGCATTTATTTCTATGTAGCCACATAGTGGGACCCAAGAATGATTTTCTCTGGTGGGCCCAAGGCGCTCCAGTCCAATGCAGTGTATATGTGTATAGTTTGGAGAGGACAAAATGGTGGACAATATGAGGGCATATTGTGTAGATAGGGCACAGAATGGATATGGAGAGGGAGCAGCGTGAAATGTGGGCATAGTATCGATAAAGGTTAGCATGTCAGGAAACAGTATGGAGCTGTAGAGAATATAAGGGAAAACAGTGGAGAAGGGACAGCCATGGTAAAGCCATGATTTATAATAGCAGATGAGGTGACGGGATTATAGCTGATATTGGCAGACAGTGGGGTGGTTGTGGATCAGTAAGGCAGACAGTGTGGAGGCCATATGCCATAGTAGGCTTATTTAGGGCATAGAGAAATCAATATTAGAAAGTCCTTTAAATATCATAAGGGTCAAATCAGACTAAGAAATCAATCCATGTGGACTAGAACAATAAACATTGTCCAGAACACATATCAAGAACCATTAAAGCAATTGGATTTGTTTAAAAATTATTTTTTTATTAATCAATATTAAAAAATTCATGAACCAATTGGTAAAAAATTATGTACGAGATGCCTCAATTGATAAGGGGAACATCACCACATATCAAAATATATACATGAATATAAGCAGCCAAGTGGACCATCAAGTATAGAGTTACCCATTAGAAAAACACAGTATAAATTATATATAGTACTAGATCTCTACACAAACTTTTAGCAGAATAATCATAAATACTATAGGGAAAAGGTACAAGTGCCTAAAAAAAGTTTCCCATAGAGTCACCTGCTAACCAGATCTATACAAGGAGATCACATCATATAATTACCTATGTCTATAGTGGGTCCATAAGGGTCCAAGAGAAAGTGCTGAGTGTTAGTGGCGTTAGTGGGGGAAACGTCACTAACACTCAGCACTTTCTCTTGGACCCTTATGGACCCATTATAGACATAGGTAGTTATATGATGTGATCTTGTATAGATGTGGTTAGCAGGTGACTCTATGGGAAACTTTTTTTAGGCACTTGTACCTTTTCACTATAGTATTTATGATTATCCTGCTAAAAGTTTGTATAGAGATCTAGTACTATATATAATTTATACTATACACTTACCTGTATTTTTCTAATGGGTAACTCTATACTTGATGGTCCACTTGGCTGCTTATATTCATGTATACATTTTGATAAGTGGTGATGTTCCCCTTATCAATTGAGGCATCTTGTACATCATTTTTTCCTAATTGGTTCATGAATTTTTTAATATTGATAAATAAAAAAATAATTTTTAAACGAATCCAATTGCTTTAATGGTTCTTGATATGTGTTCTGGACAATGTTTATTGTTCTAGTCCATATGGATTGATTTCTTAGTCTGATTTAATAATAATAATAAATTTTATTTCTATAGCGCCGACCTATTCCGCAGCACTGTACATTTCAGAGGGGACTTCTACAGACAATAGACATATCAGCATAACATTAATCACATAGATCATAACAGATACCAAGAGGAATGAAGGCCCTGCTCGCAAGCTTACAGTCTATGAGGAAAGAGGTAGACACGAAAGGTGGGTGGTAACAGTTGCCCTGATTGTATGGACCAGCCATAATGTTAAGTGTGTAACAGTATGGACACAGAGGGCTGATGGATGCATAAAGCATGTGGGAACATGATGTGGGGAACCTGGTTATGGTAAAACTTTTGGCTGTGCCACACAGGGATAGATTAGGTTAATGTGTTGAAGCGGTAGGCCAGTCTGAATAAATGAGTTTTCAGGGCCCGCTTAAAATTGTGGGGATTGGGGGACTAATCGTATTGACCTGGGAAGTGCATTCCAAAGAATTGGCGCAGCACGTATAAAGTCTTGGAGACAGGAGTGGGAGGTTCTGATTATTGAGGATGCTAACCTCAGGTCATCAGCAGAATGGAGGGCGCGGGTAGGGTGGTATACTGAAACAAGGGAGGAGATGTAGGGTGGTGCTGAGCCATGGAGAGCTTTGTGGGTGAGGGTAATAAGTTTATACTGAATTCTGGAGTGGATTGGTAGCCAGTGTAATGACTGTGTTACACCGCTCCGCCATACTCACCCGGCCTCCGCTCCCACGCTGCAGTCGCCCTCCGCTCCCACGCCGCAGCCTCTCTCCACCCGACGGCCGCGGCGGTCACCTGAGACAGGTCCGCGACCGATGCCTTCCCTGCATGCTATGCGCATGCGCCATAGGCCGCGGCCGCGCCTCCTTCCTGCTTCTTATGCTCCAGCTGTGCCCTAACCCGGAAGCACCTGTGGACCAATGGCTGACCAGACGGGGCCATATCAGGCCGCTTCCCCCTGAGGGAGGCGCCTGATCGTTGTGTTTCCTGACACTCTGGCCTCGCTCCATCGTGCACACACTGCTGCTGCAGTTTCTGTCTCGGCTGCTCCTCACAGCAGCTTCTCAGTCCCGCTACCTGTGTTCCTGCCGACCTTCTCCAGTCCTGCCTTGTGTTCCTGCCGACCTACTCCAGTCCTGCCTTCAGTGTTCCTGTCGTCCTGCTCCAGTCCTGCCTTGTGTTCCTGCCGACCTACTCCAGTCCTGCCTTCAGTGTTCCTGTCGTCCTACTCCAGCCCTGCCTTGTGTTCCTGCCGTCCTACTCCAGTCCTGCCTTCAGTGTTCCTGTCGTCCTGCTCCAGTCCTGCTTTGTGTTCCTGCCGACCTACTCCAGTCCTGCCTTCAGTGTTCCTGTCGTCCTACTCCAGCCCTGCCTTGTGTTCCTGCCGTCCTACTCCAGTCCTGTCTTCAGTGCTCCTGCCGTCCAACTCCAGTCTCAGTCTTACTCCGGTCCATCCTGAGCCGCCCCTCTCGGTACCGGCTACCGTGGTACTCGAACCCCTGGGCCTGCTCCTAACGGTCCCTGTATAGGGGTCGGTTCCACCTGGCAGCTCGCTCGGGGCCCCTCGGTGCCACGGTCCAGAGGGTCCACTCTCGGAGTTTCCCGCTCCCGACCACCCGCGCTAACAGTACGATCATGCCATGGACTCCGCCGGTACTACGGCTGCTACCCAGAAAGAGTTGCTATTCCTACGGGAGAATCAGGGGCGCATTATGTCAATCATGAAGTCGATGGACACCCGTTTGTCGGCCTTACAGGTGGCCGATCCTGGAAATGCCACTCAGCTGGCCAGTCTCCAACAGGAGCTGGGTCAGCAGCAAGATACTCAAACCCACATTTTGTCCTACATGGCCTCCTTTGATAGTCGCTTGTCGGCCCTCCAGGCTGCCGCTGCAGTGCCGACACCTCCCCATGCGTCTACTGCTCCTCCGACGCCCCGCCTCGCCAAGCCGCCTCGTTTCACTGGGGATCCCAAGCTCTGTAGGGGGTTCTTAAATCAGTGTAGTCTCCACTTTGAATGGCTGCCGCAGCAATACCCCTCGGACCGGGCCAAAGTGGCCTTCATCATGTCCCATCTGGAGGGAGAGGCCCTTTCTTGGGTAAACCCGCTCTGGGAACGTGACGACCCGGTCGTTTCGAGTCTCCCGGTTTTCCTGGATACGTTTCGTAAGGTTTTCGATGAGCCGGGCCGGTTAGCCTCTCTCACTGAGTCACTCTTTAACTTACACCAGGGCTCTCTCACGGTCGGACAGTACGCTATTCGCTTTCGCACTATTTCCTCCGAGCTCGGCTGGAATAACGCAGCTTTGGTGGGGGCATTCTGGCGCGGTCTTTCTAGTAAAATAAAGGATGAACTCGCAGGTCGAGATACCCCGTCCACCTTAGAGGACCTTATCTCGCTGGCTACCCGCATTGACCTGCGCTTCCTGGAGCGCGCTCGGGAGTCAGTGAGAGACAGGCGCTCCTCCAGGTCAGTTTCTCCTTTCACTCAGTCGGCCAGCTCACGTTCAGTCGGATCTTCTTCCCTCTCTTTGGGTGAGCCCATGCAGATAGATCATCTCAGGTTGGCCAAGTTACGTCAGAGAGAGAGACGGGCACAAGGTCTGTGCCTCTATTGCGGTCATTCGTCACACTATATCCGCACCTGTCCTAAGAGACAGGGAAACGACTCCACCTAGGTCAGGTAAGAGAGGCCTTCCTAGGTGATGATGATGATTCCTCTCAACCCCTTACGATTTCTGTGCTTTTGGTTTCAGGAGGGAGGCGTGGTTCCGAGGTGGCCTACGTGGATTCGGGCTCAGCGGGTAACTTCATTCGGCCGGAGGAGGTAGACAAATACCGAATTCCTGTAGTCACTCTACCTAACCCAATTCAGATTGCCACCGTGGATGGCAAACCGCTACAGGTGTCCGTCACCTTAGTCACTGAAGAGGTGGAATTGCAAATCGGAGCCTTACATCGAGAGAAGATAGCCTTTTACGTTTTACCTAAGCTCTCTCACGCCATTCTACTCGGTCTTCCATGGTTAAGGACTCATCAGCCTGTTCTCGACTGGTCTTCTGGGGAGATACTCCGCTGGGGGCACCCGTGCCAAGCTCGCTGTCTGATTCCTGTCCGCCTGGCGGCCGCTCCACGTCACCTCCAGACCTCCCGGGTCTACCTCCAGCTTACAGCTCCTACGCCAATGTTTTTGATAAGAAGGAAGCGGAGGTCCTCCCTCCACACCGGCCGTTTGACTGCCCAATTGAACTTGTTTCTGGTTCAACCCCTCCAAGGGGCAGAATCTACCCTCTGTCTCCCGTGGAGACCACCGCCATGTCTGAGTACGTCCGAGAGAACCTCGCCAAAGGCTTTATACGGAAATCCTCTTCGCCCGCAGGAGCCGGGTTCTTCTTCGTCAAAAAGAAGGACGGGACTCTTCGGCCATGTATTGACTATAGGGGCTTGAATGAGATTACCATAAAGAACAGGTACCCTCTTCCACTCATTCCAGAACTGTTTGACCGTCTCAGAGGGGCTCGGGTCTTTACCAAGCTGGACCTCAGAGGAGCCTACAATCTGGTCCGTATCCGTGCAGGTGACGAGTGGAAGACCGCTTTCAACACTCGAGATGGCCATTACGAGTACCTGGTCATGCCCTTCGGTCTTTGCAATGCTCCTGCAGTCTTTCAAGAGTTCGTCAACGAGATCTTCCGGGACCTCTTGTACTCCTGTGTGGTCGTGTACTTAGACGACATCCTCGTCTTCTCGCCGGACCTCTCGTCCCACAGAAAGAGTGTCCGCCTGGTGCTTCAGCGGCTTCGGGAGAACCGTCTGTATGCAAAGATCGAGAAATGTCTCTTCGAACAGACCTCTCTGCCATTTCTGGGATACATTATCTCCGACGCTGGTCTAAGGATGGACCCCGAGAAGTTGTCTGCCATCCTCAAATGGCCTCGCCCCGTCGGATTAAAGGCGATACAACGATTCCTCGGGTTCACCAACTATTACCGGCAATTTGTCTCCCACTTCTCCGCGATCACAAGACCCATTTCTGTGCTCACCCGTAAAGGGTCTACTTCCAAGGATTGGTCTCCTGAGGCAGAGCAGGCCTTTCTGACCCTAAAACGGGCTTTCTCCACGGCTCCGGTCCTGCATCGCCCTGAGAGCGATCGACCTTTTGTACTCGAGGTGGACGCTTCCTCGACTGGTGCCGGGGCGGTGTTGTCCCAGAGAACCGTCTCCGGTCGCCTGCACCCTTGTGGCTTCTTCTCGAAGGCCTTTTCTCCATCCGAGTGTAACTACTCGATCGGTGACCGGGAACTTTTGGCTATCAAGTTGGCCTTGGAGGAATGGCGCCACCTCCTGGAAGGAGCTGTACATCCTTTTGTCATCTTCTCGGACCACAAGAATCTGGCCTATCTCCAGTCTGCCCAGAGACTAAACCCTCGCCAGGCCAGATGGTCTTTATTTTTTGCCCGATTTGATTTCGAGCTCCGATTCCGTCCCGGCAACAAGAATTCCAAAGCCGACGCCCTGTCCAGGGTCTTCCAACCACACAAATCCACGGAGGAACCGTCACATATCATTGATCCCACTAGGATCATCACCGTGGCTCCAGTGAACTGGCTTACTCCTCCGCCTGGCAAGACGCTTGTGCCAGAGAATCTCAAGCAAAAGGTTCTTCTATGGGGGCACTCCTCTAAACTGGCCGGCCATGCCGGAACTAAGAAGACTCTTGACCTTATCAAACGTCACTACTGGTGGCCCTCACTTCGCCAAGATGTACTCGACTTTGTGGCTTCTTGTCCATCCTGTGCAAAAAACAAGGTGCCACGGAGATCTCCGTCCGGCTTGTTGCTTCCGTTGCCTGTCCCTACGGTTCCTTGGGAGAACATCGCCATGGATTTCATCACCGATCTACCCTGCTCTGCGGGCTGCACAGTCATCCTGGTGGTGGTGGATCGTTTTTCCAAGATGGCTCACTTCATCCCTCTGCCGGGTCTTCCCTCAGCGCCAGAGCTGGCCAAAATCTTCATTCATCAAGTCTTCAGGCTTCATGGTCTACCTCGACGCATTGTGTCTGACCGAGGGGTTCAGTTTACCTCCAAGTTCTGGCGTTCGCTTTGTAAGCTCATGAACGTTTCCCTCGACTTCTCCTCGGCCTACCATCCACAGTCCAACGGACAAGTAGAGCGTACCAACCAGACGCTTACGGGATACTTACGCCACTTCTCTAACGCCCACCAGAACGATTGGGTCAACTTACTCCCCTGGGCAGAGTTCGCTTATAACAACCATGCTGGTGAGTCTTCGGCCAAGTCTCCGTTTTTCATTGTTTTTGGCAGACATCCTGGTGTTCCTCTTCCGATAACCCCTGCCTCTGAGGTACCCGCGGCCAATGCCTTGTCCTCGGAATTTTCTAAGATTTGGGCTGAGACCAACACATCACTCAAGAGATCCGCTGATCAGATGAAGAACTATGCTGACAAAAAGAGGTTGGATTCTCCTCCGTATCGTGTTGGCGACAAGGTCTGGCTCTCCTCCAAATTCGTCCGACTAAAACTGCCCTCTTACAAGTTGGGTCCACGCTACATTGGTCCGTTTGAAATTCTGGGACGTATTAACGAAGTTGCCTACAAATTGAGGTTGCCTGCTTCGCTCCGGATCCCGAACACCTTTCACGTCTCTCTCCTGAAGCCTGTGGTGCTGAATCGTTTCCACTCCTCGCTTGATCTTGGTCCTCAGCCGGTGGGGGCTGACATTTTTGAAGTACAGGACATCCTCGCTGTGAAAAGGGTTAGAGGTAGGACTTTCTTTCTCGTTGATTGGAAGGGCTTTGGTCCTGAGGAGAGATCCTGGGAGCCTCGGGAGAATATTAATGCTCCCCGTATCCTCAAGAGGTTTCTTGTTAACCTCCGGGGGGGGCGGCTTAGGGGAGGGGGTACTGTTACACCGCTCCGCCATACTCACCCGGCTTCCGCTCCCACGCTGCAGTCGCCCTCCGCTCCCACGCCGCAGCCTCTCTCCACCCGACGGCCGTGGCGGTCACCTGAGACAGGTCCGCGACCGATGCCTTCCCTGCATGCTATGCGCATGCGCCATAGGCCGCGGCCGCGCCTCCTTCCTGCTTCTTATGCTCCGGCTGTGCCCTAACCCGGAAGCACCTGTGGACCAATGGCTGACCAGACGGGGCCATATCAGGCCGCTTCCCCCTGAGGGAGGCGCCTGATCATTGTGTTTCCTGACACTCTGGCCTCGCTCCATCGTGCACACTGCTGCTGCAGTTTCTGTCTCGGCTGCTCCTCACAGCAGCTTCTCAGTCCCGCTACCTGTGTTCCTGCCGACCTTCTCCAGTCCTGCCTTGTGTTCCTGCCGACCTACTCCAGTCCTGCCTTCAGTGTTCCTGTCATCCTGCTCCAGTCCTGCCTTGTGTTCCTGCCGACCTACTCCAGTCCTGCCTTCAGTGTTCCTGTCGTCCTACTCCAGCCCTGCCTTGTGTTCCTGCCGTCCTACTCCAGTCCTGCCTTCAGTGTTCCTGTCGTCCTGCTCCAGTCCTGCCTTGTGTTCCTGCCGACCTACTCCAGTCCTGCCTTCAGTGTTCCTGTCGTCCTACTCCAGCCCTGCCTTGTGTTCCTGCCATCCTACTCCAGTCCTGTCTTCAGTGCTCCTGCCATCCAACTCCAGTCTCAGTCTTACTCCGGTCCATCCTGAGCCGCCCCTCTCGGTACCGGCTACCGTGGTACTCGAACCCCTGGGCCTGCTCCTAACGGTCCCTGTATAGGGGTCGGTTCCACCTGGCAGCTCGCCCGGGGCCCCTCGGTGCCACGGTCCAGAGGGTCCACTCTCGGAGTTTCCCGCTCCCGACCACCCGCGCTAACAGACTGGCACAAGGTAGAGGCATCGGTGTAACAATTGGTGAGGAATATGATCCTGGCTGCAGCATTCAAGACAGATTAGAGGGGGAGAGTTTGCTAAGAGGGAGACCGATTAGAAGAGAGTTACAATAGTCGAGACGAGAATGAATGAGTGAAACAGTAAGAGTTTTTGCGGAGTCAAAAGTAAGAAAAGGTCGAATTCTAGAAATGTTTTTGCGGTGCAGATAACAAGAGTGAGCCAGTGACCGGATGTGGGGGGCACCTTATTTAGGGCATAGTACAGACAGATAATTTTTATGCAGATGGCATTATTAAACACTTTTAATTTTAAGAGCATCGTGTGGGGATCTGCTGCATAAGACCGGAGAAGAGAGAAGTCTGCAAAGAAAAGCTGTGGATGTGAAAAGTCAACATAGCGTCTGGTCAATATAGAAAAGAAAGAAACAACTCAATTAGAGAAGATGTCACTGGTAAGGTATCTGAATGTAAATGTCTACATGTGATACTGCATGCGTTTCATCAGTATTGTATTTCCTGTATGGTCCGCAGTCTGATAATGACTGATAACAACTCCCAGCATCTCCTTTCCATTGTTTAAGACATACTGGGAGTTGTAGGCTCATGAGATACAAATTTTTATGGGCCTGACTTGACATTACAACTTATTGCTGTACTGATATTGGTTCTGGTGATGTAAACATGTACTGATGATGGTGCTGGTGTTGTATTTATTTACTGACTGTGGTTCTCATGATGTATTCATGTACTGATGGAGGTTTTGCAGATGCATTTATCTACTGATGGTGGTTCTGGTGCTGTATTCATGTACTGTTGGTGTTATGGTGCCATATTCATATACTGAAGTTGGTTTTAGTGACCCAGTTATTTACTGATGATGGTTTTGGGGCCGTATTTATGTACTAGTGATGGCTCTGGTGTTCTATTATATGCTGGTGGTGATTTTGATTTCATATTGATGATGGTTCTGATTATGAATAAGTCTCCAAAACAATCATCACTACATGAATACGTCAAAAGAACCACCATCCGTATATGAATACATCACCAGGACCACGATCAGCACAAGAATACGACACTAGAATGACCAGTTTTGTTGGAAAATGTATTTTTCACATGATGGGCGTAAAATCCATCATATGTATCCCTTTATCTAAATGGGATCTTTTAGTTTCCATTAGGATATCCACCAAATGCTGAACAACTTAATTGAAACAAAACAGCCCTCATTATGGCTAAGCTGTATTAGTTTCCATGACCGTCCTTGGGTCTGAAATTTAAAATACAGGATGTCATGAGATGAATTTGTCCCTCGTATTGTGTAAATGCTCTGCAAACAATGAAAGATTCTACACCTAACTGTCACGATTCCTCTGCCCAGTGAGTGACTATTTTGCTGCCCTATGGAATCTGCTCATGATGAGTTGTCGGTGTTTTGATTGACAGCTCAGCCGTCCAATCTTGTAATGGGCGTGCTGACTTGTTGGTACTTTGATAGACAGCTCGGCCGTTCAATCTGTGACTGGGAGGTGCTGGGCTTTCTCCAGTTGTTCTCTGTTCTGGAGATTATGCAGCTACTTAACTGAACTATCTGCCTCTGATCCTGCCTGACGTAGTTTGTGCTTACTGATGAGTGTTTGCCTAATTCTGTTGTGCTGAGTTCTGATCTTCCACTGTCTGACCCTTTGGATCATGTTCTGGCTATCCCTTCATCTTGTCCTTTTGCTTTGATCTTCTATCTCCTGGTATTTTGACCCCAGACAATGACCTGACCAATGCCTTTGTCTTGTCCCTTGGTTTTCTACGTGCTTGCTTGGTACTGACCATGGAACATCAGACTTCTCTGTCTCACGGTCAGTCCATGAGTAGTGACTAGGGCTGAGACTCATCAGGGATTATGTTCTCAAAGTTAGTGTGACACTAAAGTACATCACTTTTTTTACTTTTGCTGGTATTTTTGGGTGAAAAAGTTAACAATTATAGTGAAATAGTCATCTGAGCTGGTTAATTAATCCACTGGAAGAGAAGGAGGGGACGTTAGGGAACCTGTTACTTTCGTCTCTAACCCATTCATTTACTGTACTTGGGGGGCTCAGGGTTCATGTGGGAGCACCATCGTCTTCCTCTTCCTAGGGCACCAAAATGTCTTGTCCCGGCGCTGATTCTTGATATCGTATAGTTTAGCAAACTTGGCACGTGACTATGGGAGATAAACAGCAGTCACTAAGCAATGTACAAGGTGTTGATGCTCTGCCTGTACATTGCTTATTTCCAAATGGTGACAGAGCAGCTTTCAGCTGATCAGTGGAGTGTCCGGGTGTCAGGAACCCACTGATCTCCTATTAATGACCTATGAAATTGATAAGTCAACAATAGTTTCAGTCCAAGACAATACTTTTTTTTCATAAATCCTTTTTATTGAGTTTTCAAATAAAGACAAAACATATAAGTACAAAAGTCAAACATTAGTAGTACATCTCATAAGTGGCTTTACAAATACCCGCTTAATATGAACACTACAGAATTACTGGTAGAAATTGCCAAATATCACAACATTGTAACTCCCCCCTCCTCCCCCCATCCTTCTAGTTTATTCATGTGGTGCTTTCTGAATCATAAATGAACTTTACATATCTCGACCTGGTTCTCCCTCTACTTTTCCTGCCCCCTGTTTCATTACCGTGGATCTACCCCCAATCTCAAGCCTCCCAACGTGCCCTGCAGGTCCTCTAGGTTGTACCAGGAAGTGTTCCGGAAGGGTGAAACCAGGACATGAATGTCCTCTCTGGAGAATTGTTGAAGAATGAAATCCTTCCATTTTGAGAAAAATTTTGTCGTCTTACTGTCTTTGTCGCTCTCTGCTTCTACTTTCTCTAGAGTCATTACCCTCTTTAGTTCCACCAACAGCTGACGAAGACCCGGTGTGCTCCCCTCCAACCATTGTCTTAAAATAAGTCTTTTGTACAAGATTGCAACTGTATGCAATAGCTAAGTGTCTGACTTGGTCAGCCTTAAATCAGTGCTCTTATGGAAAATCCATAGCATCTTGTATAGTGGGAAGTGTATGTTCATCAAGCCACCCGCCCATTTCCTAACTTCCTCCCACTGAGTGTGTACGAGATCGCATTCCCATATACCGTGAAACATATCTGTCCTGGGGGTGTCACATTTTGGGCAAGCCTGTCGCCTCTCCTTGTGAGTTTGTGTAACTGGTAGATTGATACCTAATATGGCTCTGTGCATCATTCGGAAGTGAGTATCACTCCATCTTTCATTACTTACATGCCTACGCAGCTCATTCCACCCAGACAGAATCGATTCCCCCACCCCCAGTTCCTGCAGTCTAGTTTCCCAGCTCTTGAACAGCTCTTGTGGGCCCGATGGTAGTAAGGTCCTCCCCATGATCCGGTAGATGGTTGAGATATTCACGTCAGATATGTGTCTTGAGAGAAGATTGTCGAGTTCAGAAGAACAACATTCTTTATGTATGTCTCGTAATTTGGGGAATAAGTGATGTCGCAGCTGAGCATATTGTAAGATATGGGAAGGGTCAAGTCTCCACTCGGTAAAAATCTTGTCTGCCATCAACCTTCTATTCTCTGGAATCTGCATCAGGTCCCCCATAGTTCTAAGGCTGGTTTCACACTTGCGTTTTTTTGCGCTGTTTTTTAGCGCAAAAAAACGCATGCGGTTTTTTTCCCTATCTTTTACATGGGTGTGCATCGGTGCGCATAGGCCAGTTTCACATTAGCGCTTTTTCAGCGCACGCACGGCCGGGGGTAGCTCCGCCCCCGAGCCGGCTCTCTGCCCGGCGTGCCCGCCCCTTGCTTGTAGCGCCGCCTACTAGCGGACAGCGGCGCCTGCGATCGGCGCACCCTATCTTTAGCATAGGGTGCGCAGATCGTGCGCAGGCCGTGCGCTAGTTGCGCTTTGACCTGCGCTGCGCACTTGTGACGGTGCGCCGTGCGCGCCAAAATCCGAAAAGTTTGATTTTGGCGCGCACGGCGCACCGTCAAAAGTGCGCAGCGCAGGTCAAAGCGCAACTAGCGCACGGCCTGCGCACGATCTGCGCACCCTATGCTAAAGATAGGGTGCGCCGATCGCAGGCGCCGCTGTCCGCTAGTAGGCGGCGCTACAAGCAAGGGGCGGGCACGCCGGGCAGAGAGCCGGCTCGGGGGCGGAGCTACCCCCGGCCGTGCGTGCGCTGAAAAAGCGCTAATGTGAAACCGGCCTTACACATGCGTTTGTACGCATTTGTATGCATATGCGTTTTTTGTAGTGTGCGCTCGGGAGCACAAAATGCATCCTGTTGCATTTTTTGTGCGTCCGACTTGCCCCCAAAAAACGCATGCGCACGCAATGCGTTTTTTTGTACAGCTAAACACCCATTATAGTCTATGGGTGTGCATACGTGCGCAAAAAAAGCATGCGGTTTTTTTAAAAAACGCACCCAAACCCGCAAAAAAACGCACACAAACGCATGATGCGTTTTTTTATGTGCGTTTGCACTGTGCACGATGTGCAGTGCAAAAAAACGCAAGGGTGAAAGTAACCTGGGCAGCACGGTGGCTCAGTGGTTAGCACTGCAGCCTTGCACTGCAGCGCTGGGGTTCTGGGTTCGAATCCCACCAAGGACAACATCTGCAAGGAGTTTGTATGTTCTCCCCGTGTTTGCGTGGGTTTCCTCCGGGTACTCCGGTTTCCTCCCACACTCCAAAGACATACTGATAGGGAATTCAGATTGTGAGCCCCATCGGGGACAGTGATGAAAAATGTGTGCAAATTGTAAAGCGCTGTGGAATATGTTAGCGCTATATAAAAATAAAGATTATTTATTATTATTTATTAACCTAACTCCTTTTTCCCTCCAGATTTTAAACAGAGCATTATCTTTTCCCTGATGAAAGCCAGGATGTCCCCAAGGTGTCAAATATTTAGATAACCTCCATGACATGCCTAGTTTGCATCTTATGGCTTTCCAAGCCGCCCTAGTGTACTGAAAGATCACTGAGTTTCTCACCCTCAGGTCTAATGTCGCGCTTGAGGAGTGCAAAATCGCTGTGAGGTCCCAGGGCTTACACCAGTCGGACTCCAATGTGTAGTCTGAATGTTTGCTAGTGTGTCTTAGCCAATCAAGAATGTGTCTGGCGATGCAGGCCAGATTGTACCCTCTAATGTTGGGCAATGCTATCCTCCCCTCATCCCTCGGTAGCATCAATGTACGTTTGCTAATTCTACCTTTTCTCCCTCTCCATAGAAAGTCAGAAAAGGATTTGTTGAGCTTATTTATATCTACGTGTCTTAAAAGGAAGGCCAATGTTTGCAGGGGATATTGTAGGCGGGAAAAGCTGATCATCTTCATCAAATAGTTCCTTCCCAAGAGCAACAGTGGCAAATCTTTCCATCTTGTTAGTTCTTGTATTATTTTATTCATAATGGGGGCAAAGTTGAGTCTATAGATGTCTCTAGTGTCTTTTCCCAAAAAGATTCCAAAGTACTTTATCGTCCTGCTTGCTATTGGTATGCCATGTATGGAAGCATGGCCCCGTTCTAGTTGACCAGTTCCTTGAGGCCTATGAGTAAGAAACAAAGCTTCACATTTAGTTATATTAAGCCTAAACCCCGATATCTCGCCGAAGGTATCCAGCTCCCTCATCAATCTAGGAAGGTCTCTATTTGGGTCTGCCATATAAAGGACAATATCGTCTGCAAAGAAACTAGATTTTATCTCTCTTTCGCCCACTTTAATCCCCTGGAAGCTGGGGCCCACGTTAATAAACTTGGCAAGTGGTTCAATGGCCAAATTAAACAGTAGTGGCGAAAGGGGGCAGCCCTGTCTCGTGCCTCTCCCCAATGATATTATGTCTGATAGAAACCCCGGTGTGTGAACTCTGGCTTTGAGATTAGAGTAGATCGATGACAAGACGTTTCTGAATCCTCCCTGCACACCAAATTTGTCCAGCACCTGCTCCAACCATGGCCACCCCACACTATCAAATGCTTTCTCTGCATCTAGCATGACCATGGCCGGAGCTCCTCCCTGTTGGTCTCCCAACCTTACTGCCTCCAGCACCATCCTTGAGCATCTTATGTTCCCTACCACCGATTTCCCCCTCACAAATCCCGCTTGTTCAGGTCCCAATAGTTTAGGAAGAATCCCTGCCAGTCTGTCTGCCATAATTTTTGCCACAATTTTTAGATCCTGGTTGATCAAAGAGATAGGGCGAAAATTGGCCGGGTTATCCGTGGGTTTATCGCCCTTTGGGATGAGTTTAATATAAGCTGTGTTCATATGATCAGAAATGGTTCAGACTCTTAGAAAATCATTGTAAAGATTTTTCAAATGCGGGGCAATCTGGTCCTTCAAAATTTTATAGAGGCTGGTGTCAAACCTGTCCGGCCCAGGGGTCTTATGAATATTTAGATCCCTGATAACCCTAGAAATCTCTTCCTCCATTATTTCCCTGTTTAGCTCTGATAGATCAGTTTCAGAGATCGACGGGAGATCCATACCCTCCAGCCATCTCCTTCCTTGCGCCTGATCAGACCGTCGGAGTTCGTTAAGAGAAGCGTAAAACCTCCCCAAAATGCTGTTTATTTCTCGCGGGTTAGTCGTTATGGAGTCATCCTGCCTTTTAAGTGCTGCTATTTGAGTCCCTAGGCATCTACCTTTGGCTAGGTAAGCCATCATGCCTCCAGCTTTGTCACCAAACCTATGGAACTCAGCATCCCTCAATGATTTCCCCAACATCTCCTTTCTAGCCCACGTGTCAAATTCTGACTTCGCTTCCAACCAAGCTTTTTTATTGACCTCAATGGGGTGCTCATGGAACTTATTGTATGCTTGTCTGACAAAGTTACTTGTCTTTATATATTGGTCAGTCACTCTCCGCTTTATCACTAAAGTGTGTGCTATGATTTTACCTCTGAGAATGGCTTTAGCCGTCTCCTAGAGTAGTGTGTGGTCCGTTGTAGATTGCTGGTTGTGGTGCAAGTACTGTGACCACCACTCTCCCAACAGTTTAGCAAAGTCTTTGTCTTTTTTTATGAAATGAGGGAACCTCCATATTATGTCCGAGCCTTTTGGGTGCATATCAAATAAAGTCAGGACAACTGGGGCATGATCGGAAATGACTAGATCACCTATCTCAGCCTCTTTAACCTTGGCATTTAGGCTCTTACTAACCAGGAACATGTCAATACGGGACCATGAGTTGTGCGGGTGTGAATAGTGGGTGCATTGCCGCTCGACCGGGTGTTGTTGCCTCCACACATCCCTGGTCATTAGGTCAGTTGCAAAATTGCACAGAGGAGAGCTCCCCCCCATGGTAGAGCTACTTCCACCCCTCCCACATCTCGATCTGTCCTCCGAATCCAGCATGACCTCATTCATGTATCCTCCAATTATCAAGTTATGAGCGCCAGAAGTCATAATTGAGGTGCAAAGGGAAAAACACATCCCTAGCCGAGTTGGGGGCATAAACATTATGAATGTCTAATGTTCCGCTAGGAGTTTCTAGGACCACTCTGACATGCCTTCCCTGATCATCATGTTGATACGTTACCAGTTTGTGTGGAAGAGTTTTATTGACCAGAATGATCATCCCATCTGTCTTCCCTTGGCTCCCGACCCATAAACCTCACCAGGGTTTTTTTTGTAAAAAAATATTTGCTGGTACGCATTTCTGATTAAGTAATTACTGACTAGGGGCAGGGTCAGCAGCCATCCTATAATCATCAGAGGCAGGATTACTATGAAACATCTGTATTGTAAAGATGGAGGCAGATATAGAATAATAGCATTGATAACAAGTGACTAGGCCAGCTTACCGCTCCCTTTACAGAACATGATCACTTGATTCTCCAAGAAAAGTTAGCAAACCCTCCATGGAGCAAATGTTTTTAATTACACTACTTTTTTCACCATTTTGCACTTTTCTACGGTCCTGGATGTGGGCGTATGCAACACCCTGATGCTGACCCCTATGTCAGGTCATTGTGTGCCACAGCAGCAATGCCTGGAGTGAAGAGGTGTGCAGGAACTATCTGAACATCTGGTCTGGTTCGATAGGGCGGCACGGTGGCTTAGTAGTTAGTCTGGCTTCAAATCCCACCAATGACAACATCTGCAAGGAGATTGTATGTTCTCTCCGTGTTTGCGTGGGTTTCCTCCCGGTTCTTCAGTTTCTTCCCACATTCCAAAGACATACTGATAGGGAATTTACATTGTGAACCCCATCGGGGACCGTGCCGATAATGTCTGTAAAGCGCTGTGGAATTAATGGCGCTATATAAATGAGTAAAATAAATAAATAGATGGGGTTGGCCTCAGTATACAGGGTCGACTGGTTTGGGGTTCTTATACAGGGGAGACGGTGAAGTCTGGCCTGTGTCTGCTTAAAAATGTCTGGCCTATGTTATAAGTTTTATGTGTTTAGGGAAGCTGATTCAGTTTGTGTCCAGCTAGGGTTTGCTGTCATTTATACTATCTGTTAGGATAGTACAACACAGTTTCAGTCTGGCCACTGGTGCGGAGTGAATTTTTTATAATTATGCCAGTCGTACTGTCCCTTTGTTCATTAGGTCCAGGGACAAGAGCGATTGTTTCATGTGAGACTGTCCATTGACCCTTGTTGTATGTTAATTTATGGAATGCTTGCTGATTATGTATTGTGTCAGCCCCCTGCCGTTTACTAGTCTACACAACTTGAAGGACAAATATGCTGTCTAAGGGTCCCGTTACATTTAGCGATGCACCAGCAATCCCGACAATGATACGACCTGGTCAGGATCGCTGGTGCATCGCTAAATGGTCGCTAGTGAGTTGCCAAACAGGCCCGGGCTCTTCAGCTAGTCTTATATAAATGTTCAGGCTGAAGGGCCCTCCTGTCCCGCGATGGAAACAAATCAAACTTTAGTTTTTTTAAACAAAGCTTTGTGTCGGCGATCGTCTGATTCCCTGCCCTAACTTCTGCATTACCGACCCTCCACCATACAGTAAGTTTTGCATTCCCCCAAATATTTTTCCCGGTTATTATAAATGACCCTGTAGAATATGATGTGAGCCATTATCCACATGATGGATATATAACATGCTATATTTTTCTCACGTCTCCCATTTTCCTATATTATTAGGCATGTGTAAAAATTCCAAAAATATAACAGTGCACTCTGGTAACGCATCTACACATGTTAAGATAAGGCTATGTTCACATGCAGCTTTTCTGTAGCTTTTTTTTTTCACCGCAAATTAAAAGCTGCATTTTACAGTCCCAGAAAAAGCTATGAGAGTTCAGAAATCTCGCGCACACACCTGATTTAATTTTCCTGACTGAATTTGAGAAGTGCAATGTTTGTAAAATCTGCAGCATGTCAACTTTTGCAGCGGTTTTAGAGAGTTTTTTTTCATTCATTGAATTAATTTCAATCATGCTCGTTGTCAGGCTGAAATGCGGAGCTCCCTCACCCCGCTGCAGCCACTTTGGCACCGGAACCGGAAGTAAGACAATACTTTTTAAAGAAGATGTCTTAGATCAACAAGTTCTCAACTATCAACGTTATTCTGAAATGCTATGTGTGCCACTGTTTCCTTCATTGTGTATAGGACTGACAGAGACAGACGAAAGTAGATCGCTATTCTATTGGGGCAATTCAGAGCCTGAAGTGCAGTTGGTGTCCCAGTAGCTAGACTTGCAATCAGCAAGGTATGCCCTATGCTTCAGAGATGGCACAAACATTTAGCCCCTTTCTGACACCACTGTACATGCACAATGCAAGTCAGCAGCGGTTTTCTGGAGCAGACTCACAGGCTCAGCACACCCCATACCCAGAAGATAATAGCTGTGTGTCACAGCCAGCATCTGCCTCTAACAGCTGCTGATAGAGTGGAGTTATTAACCTGCTGTCACAAATTTACAGCAGCATCTAAAGCACACAAACACAACGGTGTGCCAGTCATTGCAATTATTGGTCCACCTTCCCCACGACACATAAAATGTAAAAAAAAAATTTTTTTGAAAATTCATCACACTTAAAAATGTTTTCCCATGTTCCATTGTGCGATAAAATGGATGGTGTAATTCAAAAGTACAACTCATCCCGCAAAAAACAAGTCCTCATACTTCCACATGGACAGAAAAATAAAAAAAGCTCATGACTTTTGGAAGAAGGGAAGGAAGAAACGAAAAGGCAAAAACAAAAATCGAGATTAAGGTCAGTTGACAAAAAAGATTTAATTTACGGCAGATTGTCCAATTCATGACAAGTTGTGTCAGCTGTAAAATTTGTGTCGAGGTGCATGGAGGCGACTCCTTTTTTAAAATGCTACTTACTCATTAAGATTCTTGAGCTAATATTATAAATATCCTTAGCAGAAAAAAAATGTCCTCACCCCTGCTCTAGGAAATGTTCTGCTAAGTTTGGACCTGTCATTCATGTGAATGTTACTTTAATACATGTCACCTTGTTGGAGACTTCTTCATGGTACCAGAACAGTATTCTCTAATGGCTGTGGTTTCCTTAGCACAATAGCCTTTTTGCCCTTCCACACAGAAAAAGTTCTGAAATAGAGCAGCATAACAAACAGAACAAAAATTTGAATTGGCTTCCAAATTACCCAGAATCTGTGGGATGTTTTTCTAAAAACAATACATGGGTTGTGCAGCTTGGAAATCTATTGCTGCTAATATCTCGGTGCTAGATACTACAGGACACCTTTAGAGGTCATGAGAAGTCTATGACTTGACAGGTCAAATCTGGTGTAAAGGGACTTACATTGGTCCGAGCGTGATCCAATGTTTTGATTGAAAATATGCTAGTCTGCACCTGCAGAAAGCACCCCCTTGGTTAGAGCAGTGGGACATTCTGCGCTTCCCTGCTGTAAAGTCTGTTTTGGTCTCTTCTGCCAGCACTGGAGAGGGGAGGGGCTGCTTTTCTGTGTGTGAGAAGAGAGCCGAGATTTCTGCAGGAATGACACGTGCCTGAGCTGTGAAGGAAAGACTTTGTAAACTCTTCTGTGGAAAACAAGGTGGCTTTCCTATGTTGTCATGAGGAACCACGAAGAAAAGACAAGAAAGGAATCCAGAGGAGGGAATCCACCGTTTCTAGGAGCATCACTGGACCTGCACATAAGGAAAAGACCACGTTGCACAGAGCTTCCAGGAAGAACTGCGCACCATCTTGCAAAGATGAAGGCCCTCCGGGAATGGACTGAGATACCAACGATACTGTGAGTATTAACCCCTTCTGTGCACATGCTAGGGTTTAGGATAGGCTGCACTAGATAGAGCACGGCAGCCATGTGCCCAGGTTAGCAAAGGCCAGATAGGTTATAGTTAGTGTAGCATCATACATTTATTTACTGTGCTGTCTTGCCAGTTGGATAAATACACTGAGCTGTGACTGTGATAGTTGGTGCTCCATGCTGTTTGACGGCCCAGCTAGAGAATATTATCCTTGTAAATTGTTTTCATTGCATACCCCTGTTTCTGCATTTTCCTAAACACTGCATTCCTTGCCTGTAAATAAATTAACCCTTTGTTGTTTGCACCTCATCTTGTGTACCGTAGTCTCCCTGCATTGTGGTGGTCCCCCCCGGCCATCGCTTCACTGTAACCAAGCAATAATAGTGACATCTTAACAAACATCATCTACATGCATGACAATTTTTCTTGCAAATTTTCAATGCGGAGTTTATTGCTTGCAATGCAGTAGGGCAAAATTCCTGATGAATTCCATTGCCAACCAGCAATGAAATTCATGGTTGGACTACAGATTCACAATGGTTTTACAGTGGATTTATGGTACATTTTTCCACTGTTTTTACACCCACCCCTACAGTCTTTGATGACTGATGATCTCAGACTTCTGCTGGAATGTTATATTTTGTTTCTGATATGCAAAATACTGACCCTCATAACTTGACTCTGCCATTGTGTTGGTTTTCTAGTATCATTACAAAGTCTGTTTTTCATTTGCATGCAAGGAATTTCATATAATCCAAGCAATGCACAGGAAAATTACTGTAGTAATACTTGTTAGGACTTTGTCTAAATCACACTGTTAATACCCAGTTTTTGATTTTTCAAACACAAATTTCAGAAACGATAAGAACAGCAAACAGCCTGACAGTATTCTACATACCAAAGTTCAAGGAAACCAAATTTGTTTCACAAACAAAAATGCAAGGTCAGTGAATGCACAACATAGCTTTGGATAAGTAAATCAACCAAATAAAGTATTGTTTCCGTTCGTTTGTGGGTAGCTATTGTGTATCAGTGTCACAGGCATTAAAGGAATACAATTCTGAAAATTCATACAGGCCAATTATTGGTATAATTTGACCCGTGTTGATGATGATTGGCTGGTATGAATGATGTTTGTACAATAAACTTTAAATCGCTAATTCAATATTGATTTTGAAGGGATTGTCCATGATTAGAAAACATCAATCCTTTTTTTGCAAAAACAGTGCCACATCAGTTGATAGGTTGGGTTCTGTGCTGCAAAAGAGGGCTGAGCCGCAAAACTACAATTAAGCAAAGTAGAAGTGTGACACTGTTTTTGGAAAACAGCATTGTCTCTGTAATCCTCAACACTGCTTTTAATTCATTGTGTCTGTGTATTAGTGTAATTGGCAGCAGAATCGGTAAATGTAACTGAAGCTTATAGCAACATTTCCAAGAATTTAGCAACTTTTACATTAGGCACCTGTTCTGCCCTCTGATATAGGGCAGTCTGGTTTGTGTTATGTGCTCCGAATAGGGCAGTCTGTTTGTATTATGTGCTGGGTTAATTATAGCACCATCTAGTGGTGGCTGAATTTATAGCAGTGTCTTTGATAGGATTATATAGTCTGTGCCTTTAACAGAAGCAATGCAGTATGGGTTTGAAGCAGTGCTTGTGGGAAGGAAGCAATGTATTCTGGGATGAAGAAGGGCCATTTTGCTTCTGTGTATATCATAGGATGCACGTGTTTACCTGTCCTCCATCTTAATTCTCCAACTTGAATTCATTATCCGGTTAATGCATATCTGGTAAGCTTAATCTTTCTTACAATGCAGTGTGTGCAGAGAGTTTATTATCTGAATAGTAGTCAGTGCTCAGTAGACGTAATTGGACACCTGTATCTTCTTTCTATGTAAATTGCATCACACTAAATGCTTCCTGTATCTGTGTTAACTGTGTGATCATCTGCCTAATACTTATGTATGTCATTGTATTCTTTACAGTTTTACCGCATGTTCTATACTATTCACAAATAAACAAGTTAGACTACAGAGAACAGTCTGCTTATTTTGGAAGACAGAGCTGTGGTTTATGCTGTATGCTGGATTGCATATCGTGTCAGCGTGCCTGAAGGCAGAATAGCACCCAACTACAAGCCCCAGGCATGGAGGAAGGAAGATCCCAAAATGTCCATTCCTTATTCATAGCAACATCTGTCACACAGGAGTTGGAACACCCCTAGGCACATCAAGTGGTGGGGTAGTCCCAATTAAATCAACAGTTTTATGGGGACATTCATTTACAGAGAAACTAAATTTTAAGATATTTTTCACAAATTTTTTTTCTTTTTACAATAAGTAGTCCATTGAAGAGGAAGGGGAGGGAAGAGCTAGAGGCGAACAGACATTCTGCAGCAAGTTCAGAGTAAACAAGTTACATTTTAAACAGGGAAATGTAAAATTGGGCACTGAGTCTAATATCGGAATTCCTAAGGGCATTGTAGCACCAGCGTCTCTGCCTTCCTACCCTGGCAGAGATGTTGGCTTGCTCACCACCGCGACTCCCATCCAGCTCTGTCTCCTTCCAGCTTGGTGGCTACCTGGGGTGTGCACAGATCCCCGGGCACTGTGCTTAGGGTGCGGGCAAGCTTTCCTCCTCTTAAAGGGGCCATGTCCATTTCCCTAAAATGTCCCCAGTTAATAGCTGAAGAACACCTACTATTTTAGGCACCGCCTCCAGCATGGAGGTGCCTGAGCAACGTTGTTTGTATGTTCTAAAATGCTTGAAAGTTCTTAGACCAAAAACTTGGAGTACAAAGTCCAAATGTCAATAAAAAGATATAAATTTATTGAGCTCACAAAATGTCAAAAAAGTCGCAACATGTAATAGATTACATACATAACATTGATATTATAGACAAATGTCACATAAACAGGATCGGGTAGAAAAATTGGTAATAGATATAATAAAGTGCTAAGTGCTGGACGTCCTATGGGCAGTAGTGGGGTAACGATCAATACATTCAAAATATGTTCAATAAGTGCGCACATCAATCAAATACGTACTAGATCAACCCAATACTAAGTGTGCTTACCCATAGTGAATGCTGTCAGGTGGTGTGGGTTGTGGGGTGGTATGGGTGGTGTGGGTTGTGGGGTGGAGTTGGCCTGGCAGGGTTTCCTACCGCCCACCACAGCACCTGCGGACAGCCCAGGTCCGAGCCGAGGACTTCCCCTTGCTGGAGAAGGATGGAGACCTGGACTCCTTTCTGCGTGCCTTTGAGCGGACCTGCCAACAGTACCATCTGGCCTCGGATCAGTGGGCCAAGTACCTGACCCCCCCATTTGAGGGGTAAGTCTCTGGAAGTTTTGGGGGACTTACCTGCCGGGGCGGAACAGATATGGAATCCGCAGTATGGATTTGAAGTAAAGCATCAGCCTTCCCATTACAAGAACCTGGACGGTACGAGATAACAAAATTAAATTGATTTAAAAATAAATTCCAACGAGCCTGAAGAGGAGAAAGACATCTAGCGGATCTAAGGAACTTTAAATTGCGATGGTCAGTCAGCACGACGAACTGTTGTGCGGCTCCTTGCAGATGATGCCTCCATTACTTGAAAGTTGCAATAATAGCCAGCAGTTCCTTGTCTCCCATGTCGCAGTTCTTCTCTGCTGAGGTTAGTCTGTGGCACCCCAGGAGTACGGTCGCCACAGTGGCATTACCTCCCTCCTAGGGAGCGTGATGTCATGCTTGGAAGCAATGAAAGGGTCTCTTGATCAGGTAAATCCAGCACACAGCACAGTTCCTGCTCCAGGTCAGCAGAGGGAGCTCTGAACCTAACTGCTGAGGAGCTGCTCTCTGTTGTCGGGAGGAAGGAAATTAGTTCGTGTAGAGAGAGGGGAGAGTGTAGACGTGGGGAGATGAGCTGGAGAGGACTGAGCTGAAGTCAGGCTCACCCCTATTTGATGTTCATTGTCCGGACCCCGGCGTCCGAGGCTGGGTGGATACTAAAGTTCCCACAGCAGAAACGGGAGGAGCAAGAGACTGTAAATGCTCTGTTCCCACCTAAGACTCGAAGTCACAGCAGCAATGTGCGTGAGCCAGAGAGAGAGGGCTACAGCTGCCTGCCATGCGAGTGGAGTTCTAAGAGACAGCAAGCAAGAGGAACTTGAGTGTAGTTCATAACTACAAGTACTTCAGAGTAGCGCCAGAAAGGAGACTACACAACCCATTAGCATAGAGAGATTCCCAAGTTGCTTCCAGGCTGACCAATTCCTGTACCGCCTGTGATCTGAATCCTGGACTGTACCTTCAGTAAAGGTAAAAGAAACTGCACTCTGTCATGTTCTTTGAATCCTTCCTGCAACTCCTTCAGCACTGCTACATCTCTGTGCCTAAGGGTATGTGCACACGGAGTTTTTTGGATCTGCGGATTTTGCCCTTCGGTTTTACACCTCATAATGGATGAGGTGTGAAACCGCAGCGGTTCTGCACAAAAGAATTGACATGCTGCGGATTGTAAACCGCAGAAAAACCATGTGGAAACCGCGTACATAGGAAATAAAGGTACTGTACAACGCAGCAAAATCTGCTTCAAATCCGCAGAGCCAAAACCGCTGCGGATCCGCAGCAGAATCCGCAGTGTGTGCACATACCCTTAACTACACCATCCCCCTCAACACCTACTATCACTGCCCTTGGGCTATAGCTCTACCTGTGGAGAGCTATTTCATCTTTGCTGCCTTATACCATCTGTCCCAGAGGATCTGCACCACAGCGTCGGCTTAACACCTTCATTGCCGAGTACTCACAGGTGGCGTCACAAATTATCTACCTATAAACTTTATTCAGCTTCATTCCACCTATTTTACATGGACACCCAGGGCCACGGACCGGGTCACTGCCACCGCGACACATTCCTTTAAGACACCGGCCCGGTACCGAGTAACCCCCACAGCCCTTGGGGTGATCCATTTTGGCGTCACAAACAGGATTCTGAAGCTCGGTGCCACCGGGTCCTGTGTGCCAGAGACTGTACTGTATACTATAGACTGATTGTGTAATTGCCGCTATTACCTCGCCACTCGGCGTGCGCGGGAAGCCGAAGAGGCATGCAGTCAATGGGCGGAGCCTGCGAGAGAACGCGAAAAGTGGAGTGCTGCGCGAAGATATCAGCGGGCGGGAAGTGTGAAGCTGAGGCCTGCAGTCCCGGCGTGCCCCGATCAGCCTGCGGAGCTGCGACCTGGTAAGCCAGTGGAACACGGAGCCTGGCTAGCGTTAACGACGGGGGAAGAGAATGTCTGAGGCAGAAGATGCAGCGGTGGAAGCCAGCGTACCCCCCACAGCGCCGCAAGATGCAGGGGCAAGTGCAGCTGCGGCTTAAATAGCGCCGCAGAATCCAGCGGCTAGGGCCACCTCCAGAGCGCGACAAGATCAAGCGATCGCCGCAGCGGTCCCCATAATACCGCTATCCATGCCATATATACTAGCAGCGACCTGGCTGCCGCAGTACTCAGGGGAGTCACATACCCTGAGCGATTTTAAAGAGAGACTGTGCAGTTTGTTTGACGTATAACCTCTGTCTGAAAGCCAAAAGGTAAACATCCTTATTGGACAGCTAACTGGTACAGTGCAAAGAGAATTAAAGTCCTGGCAGGACACTGAAAAAGAGACTGTTAAGCAAGTTCTGGCTAGACTGAGGAGCACTTTTGACACCAGCACTGCAGCAGAAATAAAAATGAGATTCTTTGGGTGCAAACAAAGTGCGCAGGACAGTATATGGGACTATGCTCTTAACCTGCAGGAGGCACTGCGAGCCATAAAGCAGATTGACCCAGACAGTGTGAAAGATGGAGACGGACTTGGGTCGCCCTCCCAGGGCTGTGGGGTACTCGGTACCGGGCCGGTATCAGCGGGATGTGTCACAGCAGCGGTGACCCGGTCCGTGGCCCTGGGTGCCCAAGTAATGGGGGGGGATTTGAATGGTGGAATGTAGTTGATTAAATGAATAGTTCGTGACGCCACCTGTGGTGTTCGGCAAGTGAGGTGTTAACCTGATGCTGCATGCAGATCCTCTGGGACTGGTGGTGTGTTGCAGCCAAGATGGTGTAGCTCCCCACAGGAGGAGCTGTAGTCCCAGGGCAGTGTAGATGTAGGGGTAGAGGAGAGGCACAGGCGGTGTAGAAGCTGGTACCCCGATGTAGTGGAACAGGGTATGTTAGCGCAGGAATAATTGGAGGACACCAGGGCATGTAGCTCCAAAGCTTTACTCACAGTCTGTAGTACACACAGGTGCCTGCCTCCGTGCCATGTCCTCCGGGTCAGGGACTCAGTCAACCTCCAGGTCAGATGGAATACTCCCTTCCAACACTCCGCCAACATGTGCCTTTCTGAACGTCTCCTCTTATAGGGCCTTTGGTGTGAAGTACTCCTAGTACTGAGTTACACTGGAGTTCCTCCTGACAGATGTTCCAAAGAACTATACTTGTACGGCAGACAGCTGTAGCCTGCTTCGGGGACTCCTTACTCCTGAGTCCCGGCTCACTATCCAAGTTGCTGTTGTGCCCCCAAGTCTTAGATGGGAGTAGTGCATTTACAGCTCACTACTCCACCGGTGTCTGCTGTAGGACCATTAGTATCCATACAACCTCGGGGGCCGGGCCCCGGCCTTGCGCTTAGAACTTCTAGGCAGGGTTCTCTCCTAACCCACGTCCTCTGTTCCCTTTTACTCCTTTGTTCCGTACTAGTCTCTCCTTCTTATGGAAGATCAGGTTTCTGTTCAATGTCTTTCTCCTTCTTTCCTTTCCCGTGCCAGCAGACCCAGGTCACTGAGGTTTGCTGCAGCACCTCCTTCCTCCATCCCTCTCCCAGGGATCTTCTCTCCTCACCCCTCTCCACTCACCGACTGACTGACCTGAAATCCTAAACCTTCCCGCTCTTTTATGTATTCTAACTCCACCCGCCTCCCAGCACGTTTCGTGTTCCAAGCAGGGAGCCACCAAAGGTGCTCTGCTACACTTCAAGCAGGGAGCCGCAATGTGGCTTTGCTGAACTACTGTCTTGTGTGGGATGCAGGTGTTGGAGCGCGGTCGGGAGCCTCCAACCTACCTGGATGGTGGGGCACCACACCTCAGGAGGAGGTGCAGTACCTCTGTGGCAACTGAATCCTCAGGGGCGCCACAGACTGTTAAAGGAACAATTTATTGAGTGGCTTCTATCTAGCACCCACAGGGCACAGCTGCGTATCATGGCCCTACAAAAGCCTGATATGGGCTTTGCAGACTTTAACGACAGGGCTATTCGGGTGCTGCATGAACCAAATGTCAGCCGTCCAGCGCCTCCTAGGCACCCAGCAATTATATACCACCAAGAGGCAGCATCTTTCCCTCGGAGCCCTGTGGATGCTGACGCACAGACTCTAGATAGTGATCCATCTGCAGAACTACGCCTTCAGGTCCAAGGGCTGACCAAAAATATGGCTGCACTTGCCAAAACTGTGCAGTCCCTGCAAGTGTCCTCAAAGGAGAAGATCCAGCTGGCCTCCAGTCCAGAGGATGTCCCGTGGCTATGGAAGAAGAGGATTCCACTGATCAGAGGGGGAGGAAACGATCGCTATGACGAGAATGGACGACCCATCTGCCGCCACTGCAGCAAAGCAGGCCACATCGCAAGATTTGGCCACCCTGGGCCCCCAGGAGTAACAACGCCCAAAGAACTGGCGAACCAAGTATGCTGGAGGGCGACCGGTCCTCCCAGTGGTGATTGACGGCATTCCCATGAATGCTTTGCTGGACACCGGCTCTCAGGTGACAACTATGCCATATATTCTTTACAAAAGGTATTGGGCTGACTCTGAACTTACTCGCTGCCCAAGTGATGAGCTGACAGCAGTTGCCAACAATGGTCAGTCTTTGCCACAAGTGAGATGTAAAGAGATTACCATTAAAGTAGGGCGAGTAGAGTTAGAAAACAAGGTCTGATAGATGTAGACATTGATCGACAAGAATGTAACCCAATAATGACCTTAGGTACTAATGTAAAAGAAAATTGTCTTGCCGAGGTTATTGTTTTGTTGCAACAGGTAGCTTAGACTGCTGGTTCCAGTGAACAATGAGTCCTGCAGAAGAAGATCAAGGTCCTGATGCAAAGACAGCAGGTAGAACTTTCTGGCAGAGAAATTGGCAGCATCAGAGTGAGTGATTCCTTCCTCCATTGCAATACCACCCAGGGGTGAAATGTTAATATGGTGTCGGGCAGCCATAGGCCTCAGAGGGAAGATTACCAAGCCCTGGTAGAGCCAGTGTACTCTGATAGCCGGCCCACTGTCCTGACAGCCAGAGGGGTAGTTGATATCCACAAAGGGAGAGGACCTGTATGCCTCTTGAATTGTGGGGAGGAGGAAGCCACAATATCTCGGTATGCCACAGTTGCTAAGCTGTTTACTGTCAGTAACAAAACCATACAGGCAGCAGAGCTCTTGGTCTCATCCGACCAGGCGGAGCACAATGGCTCTGTAAAGCAGCTGGAGCAGTGGTGTCAGCAGCTGCATGTGGGAACTGACTCCACCCCTTCACACCAAAAGAATGGGGTGTACCAAGTGGCTCAGGAGTATTAGCGAGTATTCAGCAAACACCCTCTAGACTTTGGGAAGGCAAAAGGGGTCCAACACCATATTCCCACTGGAGATCATCCACCCATTAAAGAAATGTACCGGCCTATACCCCCAACACAATATCAATGTGCCAAAAGTATGTTGGGGGAAATGAAGGAAGCTGGGGTGATCAGAGATAGTTGTAGCCCCTGGGCAGCCCCAATAGTCTTTGCGAAAAAGAAAAATGGTACCATGAGAATGTGTGTTGATTACAGGAAAATTAACAGCATTACACATAAGGATGCCCACCCATTACCCAGAATTGAAGAGTCATTAGCTGCACTGAAAACTGCTAACTATTTTTCTACCTTAGATCTCACTAGTGGGACCCACAGGTTCCCTTGGCAAAGACAGACAAGGAGAAAACAGCGTTTACTACACCAATGGGTCTCTGTGAGTTTAACTACATGCCATTTGGGCTCAGCACAGCCCCCGGGATGTTTCAACGGTTAATGGAGTGATGTCTTGGACACAAGAACTTCGAGACAGTTCTGTTGTACCTTGATTATGTTATTGTTTTCTCCAAAACTTATGAAGATCATTTGGAGCACCTGGCTGAGGTGTTTGAAGCTTTGTCTAACTTTGGCCTGAAAGTGAAGCCATCCAAATGCCACTTCCTGAAGCCCAAGGTGCAGTACCACGGTCATGTAGTGAGCGCAGAAGGTGTGGCACCGGATCCTGACAAAGTTACTGTCATCCAGGACTGGCAGAAGCCCAGCAACCTCCATGAGGTACGTAAATTTCTCGGGTTGGTAGGTTACTACCGAAGGTTCATCAAAGGCTTCACTGAGATAGCCACCCCCATGCAAAATCTTCTAGTGGGCCAGCCCAAGAAAGCCAGAAAGAAGAGTCCTACATTTGAATGGAATGAGGAACCAGAAAGGTCCTTCACTCGATTGAAGATGGCTCTCACAGGAGATGAAGTTCTGGCCTACCCAGATTATGACCAACCATGTGTTCTTTATACTGATGCCAGCAACGTAGCACTGGGAGTGGTACTGTCACAGGTACAGAATGCAAAAAGAAAGGGTGATCTCCTATGCCAGCAGGAAGCTTCGTCCCACTGAAAGGAACCCTGACAACTACAGTTCCTTCAAACAGGAGTTCCTTGCCATAGTCTGGGCTGTGACTGAACGATTCAAACATTACCTAGCTGCAGCCAAGTTTACCATCTTCACAGACAACAACCCGCTGACTCACCTGGAAACTGCAAAACTAGGTGCACTGGAACAGTGATGGATGGCCCGGCTGTCTAACTATGAATTTACCATCAAGTACCAAGCGGGGCACAAGAATGCCAATGCTGATGCGCTGTCCAGAATGCCCAGTCTGCCAGATGGGGGAGAGGAAACACTCGAACACTGAAGCACTCGAAGAAATTGAGTTACCTGCCTTTCACCTGCCAATTGTGGCCACACACGCCCAAAGAGTGAGAAGCAAACGTTATATCGTGAAAGAGGCCTCATTGCCTCATTGTCTCATCATGAGTGGGCAGAAACGCAGGATAGCGACCCCGCAGTCTGGCTGGTAAATGAGCTGCTGACACAAGCTGACTCACACCCAGGTCCAGATGCTCCTGAGGAAACCCAGCAGTGGTGGAAGGAAAGAGGCAGGCTGTTCATCTATGAGGGAAGCTGTGTCGGAGGAGTATCAATGCCCGCACTCATGAACTGGTCTGGCAGGTGGTAGTCCCAAAGAGGGAGGCATCAATCGTCTTAGAAGTGTACCACAATGGAGCAGGACGACACTTCAGATGGAAGAAGTTGGAGGCCTTGCTACGAGAGAGATTTTACTGGGCTGGTATGAGGAAGGCCATTGAAAACTGGTGCCGGGAGTGTGGACAATGTAATCTGCGCAGGAAGGACCGTAACAGCCAGTGAGCTCCCTTGCAGCCAATAATAACCAAACAGCGACTTGAGTTGGTCGCCCTGGACCATGTGAAGCTGGTCCCAAGCCGATCACGCTATGTTTATGCTCTTACCATCGTTGGCCACTACTCAAGATTCCTGGTAGTCGTGCCTGTCAAGGATCAAACAGCCAGGACAGCAGCCAGAGCATTCCAACAGCAATTTTGTCGGCCACACGGGTACCCCGAGTGAGTGCTTACTGACCAAGGCCCAGCCTTTGAGGCAGAAGTGTACCAGGAATTCTGTAACTTTTACGGTTGCAAGAAGATCAGGACAGCACCGTATCATCCACAGACCAATGGCATGTGTGAAAAGACTAATCAAGTGGTGATCGATCTACTGAAGACCTTGCCTTTGGAATAGAGGAATCTGTGGCCAGAGAAGTTGCCAGATCTGGCAGACCTCTACAATCACATTCCTGTGAATTCCACCAACTGCACTCCAGCCTACCTAATGAGAGCGAGGCCTAGCAAGTTGCCTATTGATTTGGATATGGAGTCCTGACACCCGAGGTAACATCACTAGATGCTGACTGGAATACAGAGCGGCAGCAGCAGTACCGCAGAGTGCAAGAATGCGCTGAAAATAGTCTGGCTCAGGCAAGACAAAAGCAGGAAAAGAATTACAATCAACATGCACCTGCAGTGCCCTTGTTGCCAGGAGAACAGGTCCTAAAAAGGAAAAGGAGGATGCATAAATTGGATGACCAATGGGAGGCTGAACCCTATACCGTACTACTTTCAAACTTTGACAACACCAAGGTGTGCCTTATCAGTAAGGATGGAGGAGAAACCTCATCAGCAGTGTCGAGGGATCATCTGAAGCTGTGCCCTGACCAACTAAAGGAAAGGAAGGAAAAGCAAAACAACCTTCAGCCCATAGAGGAAGAGGAGAAAAAGGTCAGCACTGTACTCGGAGAATTCCCTGCAAATTGGACTAGAGTGAATCAGGCTATAGTAGTGCCAGTATTGACATTTCCCCAACTGGTAGTGCAAGAAGTAGAAGTGACTCAAGACCACCCAGAAAATCAGTAAGTACAGGCAGTGGATGCCACACCAGCAGTGGATCAAGAGAATCCTCGCCCTGCCAGTGGTGAATCTGTCATGCCCACAGTGAGTAGAAGTGCTCCTATGTAATCTAGTATCCCTGTGCTACGCAGAACCACCAGTAGTGTAGCCAGTAAAGAATGCACTACACCAGTGGTAGTTAACCTAAGAAATCCAGTAAGGTCCCCAACAACACCAGTGCTACGTAGGTCTGTCCGTAGTACCCAAGGTATACCACCCATAAGGTTCCGTATATAAATAAGTTATATAAATGTAAATATGAAATTTAATATGCAACTTTTCAAGAATATGTGCCTACAGAGACTCTGTAAGAACTTTTGAACATCTTATTTTGTTTTTGATGGACAATTGGGCCACAGGACTCTGTGTGGCCAGGACTCTCCTTGTATATAGTTACCAACTGCTCAGGAAATGGACCATGGACAATGATGCCTGGATTAATCGTCACAAGGACTATTTTTGAGCTGTGGTTTTTGTAATTTTTCATTTTTGAAATCTTGTAACAGTTACAAATGTTCATATGTTTACTAATGTTTCTTCAGTCTGGGAGCACTGAATTGTACTAGGGAGGAATGTGGCTCCCCCAGGAGTACGGTTGCCACAGTGGCATTACCTCCCTCCTAGGGAGCGTGATGTCATGTTTGGAAGCAATGAAAGGGTCTCTCGATCAGGTAAATCCAGCACACAGCACAGTTCCTGCTCCGGGCCAGCAGAGGGAGCTCTGAACCTAACTGCTGAGGAGCTGCTCTCTGTTGTCGGGAGGAAGGAAGTTAGTTAGTTTGTGCAGAGAGAGGGGAGAGTGTAGATGTGGGGAGACGAGCTGGAGAGGACTGAGCTGAAGTCAGGCTCACCCCTAGCTGAAGCGCATTGACTGGACCCCGGCATCCGAGGCTGGGTGGTTACTAAAGGTCCCACAGCAGAAACCGAAGGAGCAAGAGGCTGTAAATGCTCTGTTTCCACCTAAGACTCAAAGTCACAGCAGCAACGTGTGTGAGCCAGAGAGAGAGGGCTACAGCTGCCTGCCATGCAAGTGGAGTTCTAAGAGAGAGCAAGCAAGAGGAACTTGAGTGTAATTCATAACTACAAGTACTTCAGAGTAGCGCCAGAAAGGAGACTGCACAACCCATCTGCATAGAGAGATTCCCAAGTTGCTTCCAGGCTGACCAATTCCTATACCATCTGTAATCTGAATCCTGGACTGTACCTTCAGTATATGCAGAACATACTTCCGGGGCATAGGCCGCGCTGAAAAATACCGGCGCATGCTCAGTTCCGATTATATGCTTTGCCCACATTTGGGCAAAGCATACTTCGCAAGTGCCGGAGGCCTTTGCAATGCGCAAGCACTGACCACTATGTGAATGCAGGAAGAAGAAAGAAGAAATGCGTAGAGCAAGACAGGGAGGGGGGAGCAGGCAAATAAGCCCCGCCCATCAGACCGGACCATGGCAATTTACATACATCTGAACCGATATAAAAAGGTATTTATGCATGAAAGGTGCGGGGTCAGGGGGAAGCAAAAGTACTAAGAGAATCCTTATGTGACACACAATTGAATGATATCATTACATGATATCTCAAAAAAGGGGTGACAGATTCCCTTTAAGTAGAGCAGTCCAGAGCTTTGCAGCTAACTAAAAACGAAGGCAGAAACAGAGCAGCAGCCAGCTTACGTGTTGCAGGTGAAGATCAGCGGCACCGAGGAAGCAGCACGAGTAGTCAGCAGCAGGAGGAACACTGGCACAGTTGAATACAGCAGAACTCAGAGAGTGAGGAGCAGGTTATTCACACAGGTTTGCAGGAGCTGCTGGAAAGACAGGACACCACCAGGAGCAGAACACAGGCAAAATACTCTAGCACAGAGTAGAGTATGGGGGGAAGTCATAAGGCAGGAAGACAAGGGGCACATGAAACAAAAGACGCCATCTTGAAAAAGGGCAGGCATGCCCAAAAGGTAAACAAAAATATTCAGAGTACTGAAAAAATAAAGGGAATACAAATGTATGTACAATAATCCATTTTGCAAGACTACAGACTGGAAACCATGTATGCAGAGACACACAGAGGCGTATGTAGGAGGGGTTGGCGAACATTTACCCCAGCACAGCAAGCAGGGAGCTGCCTGTCATGCCACCTAGTAGGGTAATCTGAAGTGTCTCCCAAGTGATAACATTTAGCCTCTCCTGGGAGTGGGATTCTAAGCCAGTTGTCAGACTGATAGCCAGCTCAGAAAACATGTAAGACACCGGCTTCCAGCTTTCAATTGTACTCGCGTCCTTCAGAAGCTCTGACTGCCAGGACTTCCAGGTCAAGGCAATGTCAGCAGCATGATCAAGTCATGCCACAGAGGAGGTTGATGGTGGCAAGGTAAGTGCTCCTATGGAGCTAAAGAAACAGGAGTGTTATTGGTGGAGGTGTCATAGTATGGTGGAATAAATTACAGTAGGGAAGAAAATTTGTGAGGGAACAGTGTATGTGTGGGGTGGGGAGGATATCTGAGGTGATAGTGTGCAAATGTGTGAGGGGACAGTATGAGGTGAGAAAAGTTTGAGGGAAAAGCATTGGGGGATAAAAGTATGAAGTAACAGTATGGGGCAAGAAGTGAGAGGGTACAGTATATGTTGGAGAAATGTGTGAGAAGACAGTATGGGATAGAAATGTAAGAGCATACAGTATAGTGGAGAAATGTGTGAGGAGACAGTATGGTGGAGAAATGTGTGAGGGGACAGTTTGTGGACCAAGTATGAGGGAACAGGAGGGGTCAAAGTGTGAGGGGACATCATGGAGGGAGAGGTATAAGGGCAAAAAGTGTGAGGGGACAGTATTTAGGAGAATAGAATTTCAAACGGGATGTCAGAGGAAGCTGGGGCTCACTATCTGCAGCCTCTATTACACCTCCAGGATCTCATAAAGGGGCAGCTGTTGTGAGTTCATTTTCCCCTTCACTACTGAGGCCCGAGGAACTCCCTCTTCTGGTAAAGAAAGGTAGTGAGCCTGATTATCAAACACCTGAGCCTGATGATGATGACTGGCTGAGTGGAGTTACTGACTGGATATAAGGCTGCCGACGCCCTTCTGCCCTGCGGGTGATTTCTTTGTGGGATCCTTGGAGACCAGTCTGAATTCCTGCTCCTCTAAAGCTAAGTTTTCTGCTCGGCTTTTTGCATTGGTGCTTTGACTTTGTTTTGCTTTGTTTTTCTGGATTTCTGCCATTCCCTGCTGGGGTGTGCTGAATTCCTTTAGCTCTGTCTTCTGAAAATACCTGAGTGCTGATTTCGTTTTTGAAGCCTAGCTGCTTCAGGGACTTTTTCATATCAGCTTGTTGGCTTATGTCTTTGATAGGGTTTTGGCAGATTGCAGACAGCAACCTTCCTTTCCTTTTCTGTTTAGTTAGCTTGGGCCCCATCGTTTGCTCAGCCTATCTTTCTATCTGTGTGAGTGTTTTTTCATCTTGCTTCACCGTCATTATATGTTGGGGGCTGCCTTTTACTTTGGGGTCTGCTCTGGGGCAGTTTAGATTTCCTTTTCTGTCTTTAGGCTATTTAGCTCTCCGGCTGTGATCGAGGGGTATATTGCATCGTAGGAACCCCCCACGGCTACTGCTAGTTGTGTTGATAGGTTCAGGGGTCTGCTATCTGATAGTTGCCAACTTCTCTGGTTTTCTGGACGTAGCTTCTATTTTTGTGTATGCCTCCTACGGTGACTCATCATAACAGAATCACCCGCCATACCGCAGATCCTAGGGTACTCAATAGCAGGAAAGAATTGTAAAAAAAAAAAAAAAAAAAAGTGTGTATATTTTTTCCTCTATATCTCTGAGGCCGTAGGGGGAATTTTTTTTTCTCTCAATGGAGATAAAGCAATTGTCTGATCGTGTGGAGCAGCTCGCTGCGGAAGTGCGGGGAATTTCCGCCTACTTTGCTCATTCACATGCTGCTGAACCAAAGATTCCTACACCTGATGTATTTTTTGGGGATCGGTCTAAATTATTGAATTTCAAAAATAATTGTAAATTATTTTTTGCCTTGAAGCCTAACTTGTCAGGGAGCTCCGCGCAGCAGGTTAAAATTGTCATCTCTTTGCTGCGTGGCGATCCCCAGGATTGGCCGTTTTCTTTGAAACCAGATGATCCTATTCTGACTAATGTGAACGCATTTTTTCAGGCCTTGGGGTTGTTGTATGACGAACCTAATGCCATTGATCAGGCTGAAAAGACCCTGCTGGCATTGAACCAGGGTCGTGATTCTGCAGAATTGTACTGCCAAAAATTCCGAAAGTGGGCAGTACTTACTACCTGGAATGATAATGCCTTGGCTGCTCTCTTTCGGAAGGGGTTGTCAGAAGCCGTAAAAGATACTATGGTGGGATTTCCTGTTCCCTCTGGTCTTGACGATTCTATGTCATTAGCCATTCAGGTTGATTGGCCTTTGCGCGAACGCAAAGCTGCACGAGAGGTGTTGCCACCTGTTGAACAAATGTCTGAACCTATGCAATGTGATAGAGTTTTTTCCAGAGAGCAGCGTCAGGCGTTCAGAAGGCGTAATAAGTTGTGTTTTTTCTGTGGAGATGCCTCGCATATTATTTCTGTCTGTCCTAAACGCGAGAAACGCTTTGCACACAAGTTTTCTGTTGGTGGTGTTCAACCTAAGTTTCTTCTGGCTATTACTCTGATCTGCTCCCTGTCCACATTTTCCGCCAAGGCTTTTGTGGATTCGGGAGCAGCCCTAAACCTAATGGACTTGGATTTTGCTAAACGTTGTGGATTTCCGCTGACACCTCTGCAGACGCCTATCCCTTTGAGGGGGATTGATGCTACTCCTTTGGCTAAAAATAAACCTCAGTTTTGGACCCAGGTGGTAATGCGGGTCGCCCCAGACCATCAAGAAAATTGCAGATTTTTGGTGTTGCATAATCTGCATGATACTATTGTTCTGGGGTTTCCCTGGTTACAAATTCATAATCCAGTTTTGGATTGGAAATCTGTGTCTGTGATGAGTTGGGGTTGTCGGTGTGCCTTTAGTGAGGCTCCGGTGTTTTCCACCTCTCCTCAGTCGCATGATGTTCCTGATTATTTGGCGGACTTTTATGATGCATTTAGTGAGAATGAGTCTGCGTCTCTGCCTCCTCATAGGAGTTATGACTGTGCAATTGAACTGAGCCCGGGGTGTAAATTTCCGAAGGGTCGGCTCTTCAATTTATCTGTACCCGAGCACGAGGCTATGCGATCCTATATTAAGGAGGCGTTGGAGAAGGGTCATATTAGACCATCCTCGTCACCCTTAGGTGCCGGGTTTTTTTTTGTAGCCAAAAAGGATGGATCATTAAGACCTTGTATTGATTATCGTGCCCTCAACAAAATTACTGTTAAATATCAGTATCCGTTACCCCTGATTTCTGATCTATTTTCCAGAGTTAAAGGTGCTTGCTGGTTTACCAAGCTTGACCTCAGGTGGGGCGTATAATCTTATTCGCATTAAGCATGGGGATGAATGGAAGACGGCGTTTAATACTCCGGAGGGACATTTTGAGTACCTGGGGATGCCTTTTGGGCTCACTAATGCCCCTTCTGTCTTCCAGTGCTTCATGAACGATATTTTCTGAGACCTTGTGGATAAATTTTTGATTATCTATCTGGATGATATTTTGATCTTCTCCAAGAATTGGGACTCTCATGTGGTACATGTTCGGACTGTGTTCCGGATTTTGAGGGAGAATTCCCTGTATGTCAAGGGATCGAAATGCCTTTTTGGGGTACAGAGAATTTCATTTTTGGGATTTATTTTGTCTCCGTCAACTATTGAAATGGACCCGGCCAAGGTACAGGCCATTTATGATTGGGTTCAGCCCACGTCTTTGAAGGCCCTCCAGAAGTTTTTGGGTTTTGCTAATTTTTATCGGAAATTTATAGCAAAATTTTCTAGTATTGCCAAGCCATTGACTGATTTGACTAAGAAGGGTGCTGATGTGTCAAATTGGTCTCCGGAGGCTGTTTCTTCCTTTCAGGAGCTGAAGCGAAGATTCACCTCCGCCCCGGTTTTGCGGCAACCTGATGTCTCACTTCCGTTCCAGGTAGAGGTGGATGCTTCTGAGATTGGTGCAGGAGCTGTTTTGTCCCAAAAGGATCCTGTAACATCTAAAATGAATCCCTGTGCTTTCTTTTCCCGAAAGTTCTCTCCATCTGAACGTAACTATGATGTGGGGAATAGGGATTTGTTGGCCATGAAATGGGCATTTGAGGAGTGGAGACATTGGTTGGAGGGAGCTAAGCATCAAGTCGTGGTCCTCACTGACCACAAGAATTTGATTTACCTAGAGTCGGCTAAGCGTTTGAACCCTAGACAGGCTAGGTGGGCCTTGTTTTTTACACGTTTTGATTTTGTGGTTTCTTTTCTTCCTGGAACTAAGAATGTCAAGGCAGACAGCCTCTCTAGGAGCTCCTTTGCTGATTCTCCTGTGGTGACCAAGCCTGCTACCATCTTAGGCAAATGGGGTAGTTCTTTCTGCCATCTCGCCCGATTTGAGACGTGCTCTGGAAGAGTTCCAGGAGGACAAACCTGAGCGTTGTCCCAGTGGAAAGTTGTATGTTCCTGACCAGTGGAAGAAGAGAGTGATGTCTGAAGTTCATTGCTCTGCTTTGGCTGGTCATCCAGGTATTTTTGGTACTAGAGATCTGGTGAGTCGGTCTTTTCGGTGGCCCTCCTTGTCTCGTGATGTCAGGAATTTTGTGCAGTCCTGTGGGACGTGCTCCCGGTCTAAATTGTGTTCTCGCTCTAGTGGGTTGTTGATGCCTTTGCCTGTCCCCAAGAGGCCATGGACCCATATTTCAATGGATTTCATCTCTGATATGCCTGTCTCTCAAAGGATGACTGTTATTTGGGTGATTTGTGATAGGTTCTCTAAGATGGTTCATCTTGTACCACTCCCTAAGTTGCCGTCTTCCTCTGAGTTGGTGCCCCTGTTTTTACAACAGGTGGTTCGCTTGCACAGGATTCCTGAGAACATTGTATCTGACAGAGGAGTCCAGTTTGTGTCTAGATTTTGGAGAACTTTCTGTTCCAAGTTGGGAATTCAGTTGTCCTTCTCCTCTGCTTTTCACCCTCAGACCAATGGGCAGACAGAGAGAACAAACCAGACCTTGGAGTCATATTTGAGATGTTTTATTTCTGCTGATCAGGATGATTGGGTTTCATTTTTGCCCTTGGCCGAATTTGCTTTAAATAATAGAGCTAGTTCTGCCACTTTGATGTCACCTTTTCTTTGTAACTTTGGGTTTCATCCTCGATTTTCTTCAGGGCAGGTGGAGCCCTCTGCCTGCCCAGGTGTTGACACTGTGGTGGAGCGAATGCACCAGATCTGGGACCAAGTGGTGGATAAGTTATCTCTCTCCCAGGAAAAGGCCCAGCGGTTTTCCAACCGACATAGGACCATTGGTCCCCAGTTTAAGGTTGGTGATATGGTGTGGTTATCATCAAAAATATTGCTATGAAGGTGGCTTCTCCTAAGTTTAAGCCTAGATTTATTGGACCTTACAAGATTTTGGAGATTATTAATCCGGTTAAAGTGGTTTGACCCATATTAGCACACTTTTCCAGGCTGTCAACCAATGTCTTGACCATCTGGAAGTCGACCTCCAGAGACCAACACACCATTTTTTTACTGCGATCGAGCGGGGCATGTCAAAACACCTTACGCCTGATCTCCAGCTGCATATGATGCACTCCTGCAATGTTGCTTACGTTCAGTCTATGCAGCAGACTCGGTACTTCCAGCAGCCACAGGTGGTTTTTCCAACTGTACCACCATTAACACGCTTTACTTCATACCACTGTACGGCCACCACCATGCCCAGTCCTGCCGTACACCCCTACAGCGCCACCACCATGCCGGGTGTTGCTGAAAGCCACTCCACCACCATGCCGAGTCCTGCTCCTGCACGGCCGTCCACCGCCATCATCATGCTGGGTACGGAAACTACACAGCCGTCCACTGCCACCACATGCCTGTTACGGAAACTACACGCCCATTCACCGCCACCACCATGTCGGTTACGGAACTCACCACTCCCACCCTTCCAAGGAGACGAAGAAGCCAGCAACCAACCCATGGAAAACACAAGAAGAAGAGACAGGAAACGAGATGTGAAAAAAGAACTGTCGTTCTACCTCCATCCTCACCTCCCAATGTGTGTGTTGTCCAATTTGTCTATCCCTTCTAATGTGTCTCTCCCGTCCCATGCTTCCACTCCTAATGTTTCTACTTCCATCCTTGACCTCCCAGACCCCACACATTTTGTTGGCCCTTCTCCTGGAACCCATTCAATCGTCCACACGGAGCCAATTCTCCCATCTCCACACCCCCCATGTTCACAACATTTCCCCCTCATTATTTTGTAAAAAATAAATGTTTTTTTTAATTAAATTGTGTTGTTTTTCCCCTATCACTGCTTGTTCTTTGTCTCTTTCATCTCCGTCAACACACACTGTGCGCTGTCAACACACACATCGATGTCTACACACACTGTGTTTTTGCCACCTCATAGCTTCATGACACACAATCTGCGCCTCCTTTTCTTTCTTTGATTTCCACTGCAGCTTTGCTTCTTGTGTCTGACATGGAGCTATGTGGTGGGGAAAACAAAAAGACGACTGAAAATTCTCCCAAAATAAAACAAATTAATTAATACAGCACTAAGGGTCAGGGGTCAGCAATGCCCACCTGCCCAGGTGTCAGCACTAGTGCACTCAGGATGCTGGGTTTTCTGCATCCTGAGTGCACTAGTTCTGACACACATGCAGGTGAGTAAAGATATGAGGTGGATTACCGCCATCATCTCTTCAGTCTGCATTAATCTATTGGATTAATGCAGACTGAAGAGATGATGGAGCTAATGAGAAGTCACCTACCATAGCACTGACAGAGAAAACAGGTGTAGTGTAAAGCATGGGTGACATAACCTAATCTGCATGAGACAGGGAGTGGAGAGGTGTTTCACTAGAGTTGTTTTATTGTCAGCAAACATTAAATGTACATTTTAACATTCCAGGTACAGTACATAACATTACATAAAATTACAAGAACATTTTACTAAAGCATCTCATCTTGCCATGCCACACGTCCAATATCAGAAAAAAAGTAGGCTGCAAATGTATCCTTCATTTGGGCAACTTCCCTTGTTGTCCTCAGAGGGTGATGATGGTAATCTGGCAACAGGTTCATCAAGTTCGAAGATTGGTCGCTCTTTAGTCATTATGTAGTTGAGGAGAACCACACATACCTTGACCACCTCATCAGCTGTCTCAATTATGAGATCAATTGCTGTCCCTAAAATGTGCAATTTCGAGACAAGCATACCAAAGGCACACTCAACAGTTCTTCCTGCCCTGGTCAGTCGGTAATTAAAAATCCTTTTGGTGTGGTTCAAGTCACGACTGGAGTATGGTTTCAGTAGGTTTCCACACATCTGAAAGGCCTCATCCCCAACCACATCAAATGGCATTGTTGGGCCTTTAGTGTTGGGAAGAGGTCGTGGCAAGGGGAAATTAAAATTTTTCCCATAGAACCGTAAGCCGATGTCCGTGTTTTTAAATGTCTGGGAGTCATTACCACGGCCAAAAGATCCAATGTCCATGGCGACAAAGCTACAGTCCATAGCTGCAATGGCCATGAGCACTATGGAAAAATATTTTTTATAATTAAAGTACTCGGGTCCAGTTCGAGCCGGTTTGGTAATCCGAATGTGTTTTCCATCCACTGCTCCCAAACAGTTGGGGAAATTACAAAGTTCCAAGAATTTTTCTGCAGTTTCCTGCCAGATTTCCATGGTGGGTAGGGGGAAAAATTCCTCACGCAGAACGTCCCACAAAGCCCGGCAGGTGTTTGCAACAATTCCAGAAAGGGTGGAAACGCCAATCCGGAACTGGAAATGGAGCGATGATAGGCTCTCTCCGGTAGCCAGGAATCTGCCGAACAGAGAGAAAAAAATTCAGAACAATAATATTTATAACAGGGGTTTTGCAAAACAGAAAAAGGAATAAAAAATAATAGATTACAGAACAATAATAATTATGACAGGCGTTTATTTTTAAATATTACGTACCTTAGTGTCATCAGCAGACGTTCCTCAGCAGTAATCTCTCTACGAGCTGGGTGTCCTGCCTGCTGATGGCTCCTTGTACACAAAGCAGCAAATCCCAGAAGCTCTCTTGAGACATCCTCGTGTACTCAAAATATTTATCTGGGTTTTCACGGAGCTCTCTGAATAAGGAGTCATAGGCTTCACAGCTATCCCGGAGTTCAACAATGGGGTGTTGCCAAAAGCGCCGACGCCGTCTTCTCCATGTTAGTCTTTTCCGTTCTTGTTCTTAAGCAAAGGCAAGAAACAAGTTGACATCCAAATCCATATTCCGACAGAAACTCTCCATGTGAAGATCGATCTTGACGCAGGATACAGGAGCAAAATCTGAGGATTTCATTTGTACAAGGGTCTATATACAGAAATCCCATGAGACGCGCCATTGGGCATGGCTTGTATCAAGGAAATTCTAATGGAAATTTATTTCCCTATGGAACGCATGCGCATAAAAAAATGCAAATTCATGCAAAAATGCATGCAAATGCAGCGTTTTTTTTTACGTCATGCGTAAGGGATGCGGATAAAAAAACGCTGCGTTAGCATGTGTTTGCATGCGTTTTTGCATGCATTTGTGGTTGCAGATGATATGCTGCGGACTCAACCACAAATGTGAACCTAGCCTTAGATAGCAACTATCTCCCCTGGCTCTACACAGGAGTGCTCACTGTACTGAGCACTGAGTCCTGTTTTTTCTATGAGAGTGTAAGGGGGTTACAAGGACGGTATTATTCCCCCACACTCATCCCGGTAAACAGTTGGTTAATGTTTTATGGTGCATATAATATTTTATACCTGATTGCTGCTATATGTACAGTATTGTTCAGGGAAAGTGCAGTACCTAAGGTAGTCCTCTAGATGGGAACACATTAGTATTATAAATAGTTAACATAGGAGCAGTCTGCTGTGGGTAAGCTAGAAACATTTCCTGATAGTAGTCAGTAGGGCCAGGGAGCCCAAAGAGTCCTGTAGGTCTTAGAGCCTGGGACAGTCAGTGATCGTGCAACGTTCAAGTTGAGAGCCCAGTTTATCCAGGGCCAGATAGTGGACGAAGATTGCAGCAGGAAGACGATGTAGGGCAGCACCAGGATGTGGCAGCCTACTACATGGGCAGATGCCCTTATGTCTGGGGTGAAACAGACAGGGGAACTCCTAAAGTTAGTGAAGCTGCACAAGAGAGATGCTGCAGTACCGAACAGGTCAGTACATACCGGGGACACCCTGGGAGGAAAGAGGGAAGACACAGTGAAAGCAAAGGATGCATACTGTGTGGAACCTTATGATGTGGCTGTAACTGAAATGGACATACTGTGTACTGAAGCAAGTAAATTCTTTATTGTTGAGTTGCAACTGGCCTCTGTCTCTTTATGTGTAACAACGCTAGCAGCAGAACTTCAACAGCCCAGATGGGACCCTGACGGTGCAGAAGGTGAAGCAGAAGCTATGCTGAAAAGGGGACATTGTATGCATGTGTTGGGAGACCAGGGTGTGATTGAGCAGTCTTTGTCAGCCACGGTCCTGGCTTCCCTTACAAGATAGCTACTGCCAGACATCTCTGCAATGGTTTATCTCTCAGAGAACAAATGAATAGTCAGAATTAAGGCCCAGTCACACATAGCGATCTCGCTAGCGAGATCGCTGCTGAGTCACAAGTTTTGTGACACAACAGCGATCTCACCAGCGAGATCGCTGTGTGTGACAGCGATCAGCGACCGGCCCCCCTGCCGGTATCGCTGATCGCTGCAAGAAACCTCTGGACATTTTTTTCGTCGCTGATCTCCCGCTGGCCAGCACGCATTTCTGCGTGTGACAGGCGGGAGCCCAGCGATCACCTGTAAAATAATTTAAAAAAAATAAAAAATATTGTTATTCTCACCTTCCGACGTCCCGCGCAGCATTCCCGCCTCTCTCCACGCTCCGGTCCCAGTAATCCTTTGCAAGAATGACCGCGAGACTTCACGATCCCGCGAGAACGGACGTCATCGCGGTAATTCTCGCAAAGGATTACTGGGACCGGAGCGTGGAGAGAGGCGGGAATGCTGCGCGGGACGTCGGAAGGTGAGAATAACAAAATTTTTTATTTTAATTCTATTTTTGACATGGATCCATGTTTGACAGCTCACCAGCGATCACATAGCGACTTACCAGCGATCCTGACACGTTGATATCGTTGTTGGGATCGCTGGTAAGTCGCTATGTGTGACTCCAGTTTTAGACATGCCCGATCTTTATCTTCCGCAACAATCATCTGTCAAGGACTCCATACTCATTAAACTGTCAGACAAACTTATCAATATTGGAAGGATTGGCTGACGCTTGTCTAATATGTATGGTGGCTTTAGGCTGCGTGCACACGCAGAGCTGTGTGTGATTATGAAGGCTCACTCACATGATCGTATAAATTGGGCAAGTGTGATATGATAAAAAAGGTATTCAGACCAATGTTATTTCATGTGGCAGTGCAGATCTGCATATTTTTTCTCAGCTGTATTCGGCGTGACTAAAAAATTTGCAGCATGCTGGACCAGGTATAATGTGCCTCATTCTTGTTCATTTCCACGTATAATGTACCCCATCCTGGTCCATTTCCAGTTATAATGTGCCCTATCCTGGTCCCCTTCCTGGTATAATGTTCCCTATCTTGGTCCATTTCCAGGTATAATGTGCCCCATCCAGGACCTTTTCCATGTATAATGTGCACCATTTTGGTCCCCTTTCTGGAATAATGTTACCCATTCTGGGATGATGTGCCTCATCCTGGTCCCCTTCCTGGGATAATGTGCCCCATCTTTGTCCTCTTCCTGGTATAAAGTGCCTCATCCTGGTGTAATGTGACCCATCCTGTTCCCGTTCCTTTGATAATGTGTCCCATCCTGGTCCTCTTCTTTATATAATGTGCCCCATCTTGGTCCATTTCTAGGTATAATGTGCCCGATCCAGGTCCTTTTCCATGTACAATGTGCCCCATCCTGATCCATTTCCAGGTATTATGTGCCAAATCCTGGTCCATTTTCAGAGATAATGTGCCTCATCCTGGTCCATTTCCAAATATAATGTGCTTCATCCTGGTCTATTTCCTAGTATAATGTGCCCCATCCTGTTCCATTTCCAGGTATTATGTGCCTCATCCTGGTCCATTTCCAGGTGTAATGTGCCCCATCAGGAGCCCCTTCCAGGTATAATGTGCCACATCCTGGTTTGTTTCTAGGTATAATGTGCCCCATCCTGGTCCATTTCAGGTGTAATGTGCTACATCCTAGTCCATTTCCTTGTATAATGTGCCAAATTCTAGTCCTTTTCTTTGTACAATGTGCCCCATCCTGTTCTATTTCCAGGTATAATGTTCCCCATCCTGAGTCCCGTCCTGGGATAATGTGCCCTATTTTGTAATAGGAAAAAGCATGGCGTTCTCTTCTACAGCAGGAGCAGTAGCCGGCAGCTAACTTCGGCGTTCTTGCCATGCACCTCTAGTCATGGACACACCAAAGTGAGCTGCTGGCCTCTGATTTGCTGACGGTGTGTGTTGCAACGCAGGTAGCCGGTGAGTCCCCTGTGTCACTGTGATGGTGTGATAGGCTATGTGGATATCATTTTGTGTATATTTCTATTTCACTGATTTTCATAATGTTTTCTTGTTGCCTGGTCGTTGCGTCAGGGTTGCCCTGGTCACTGACCTTTGCTACACAATAATACAGTCTGTTTTCTCGAGTGAAGCCATCCCCATTATCTCCCATGTGCCCAGTTTCTGCCTTTCGCCTAAGGGCTGCTAAGGTAGTGTCACCCTCTATTTCTCTCCGAAACTCCTCTCTGTCCCAAGACTCTCCCAATGTAGTAGCAGCGAACGTATTGCTTACCACCTCTGATGCGGTTCGTGGTGGTTGCTCCCCGGTGAGGTCTGGATGACGTAGTACTTGAAGGGCCTGTAGTCGGGTGACTGCTCCCACAAATTGGCACTGTAACTCCCCAATGTCGTTCCCAAGGAGGATATCTGCAGAAAGTCCTCAAAGAACTCCAATCCAACAAAGTTTTCCTCCACAACCATAATCCAAATGCACAGAAGCTCGATGTATATATTTGCGGGCACCCCCTGTCAAGACAATGGGAATCCCCAGACCCTGGTAAATTGCCTCGGGTCGAACCACACAGGGGTCAGCGATAGTCAGGAATGCCCCCGTGTCTCTAAATCCTGACACTTTGTATCCATCAATTAAGACGTCCTGCAGGTGGCATTGCCTTTGCTCTGGGTCTGTACACTCCAGGAGGGGTATCTATGGTGCCGTGGTCGGTGGTCCACTCTGGTGGGGGTGGTGGTAGCTCTTCCTCAGGCGGGATGGAGTGTACAAGATGCGCTGGACGGGTGGAGCTGCGTGAGGTTCCCTCCGAATCCTTGAGGGACAGCCAGACTGCAAATGTCCAGGTTGCCCACACCCATAACATCTCCTTCCTGTGATACCCCCAGGTTGTGGTCGGAACTGTTGGGGCCTAGGATTGTGAGGCATGATTGTCATCGGTTTGCGACTAGGTGGAAGGGCAGATATAATCGGAGGGGGACAGGGCGCGGGAGCAGGCCGTGGTTCATTGTCCAGAAGCTTCTTCCATTGTGGCTTCATCTGCCAGGGCTGCAGCTCTATCCATGGTACACGGCGTGCGCTCCCGGACCCATTCCCGTACCTCTGCGGGGCACTTGGCAAGAAATTGTTCTATAAGGAACGCCTGTATAACATCTTCCACAGTAAAGGTGTTTTCTGCTTCCAGCCATCTCCGACATGCCTGGGACATCTTATGTGCATACATCCTAAACGATCCCCTTGTGGTGCATGGGAGGTCTTGGAATTTGGCCCTATATGAGTCTGGGGTGATAGCATGGTAATCCAGGATAGTCCGCTTTACAATGTTATAATCCCGATTCCGCTGTGCGTCAATGGTTCGGTAAGCCTCCGCCATGCTACCGTTCAGGAGTCCCACTAACAAACGCATCCAGCTAGAGTGGGACACCTCCATCACATCCCACTGCTGCTCAAAGTCCTTGAAGAACCCCTCCACATCTCCGGAAGCCTCATCAAATGGCTTAAACTCTGTCCGGGTGATCCGTACAGGTTCCCGGATCATTGGGGGTTACACTCCACATTGCGTTACTCCCTCTTTCAAGCTCCATTGCTTCTTGTCTCCGCTGTGCCCAGAGGGCAGCCTCCTCCTTGTACTCCTGAGACACACCTGGGCCCAGAACCGCCATCTCTTCTTCGTACCACACCAACCACTGGCTTTTTTGGATGGGGATCCCTGTCTCCAGTGCTCGTCCTTCAGACATCTGGGAGAAGGTGGCCGGGCTAGCACCCACCAGTAGGTCAATTAAAGCTTATTTAGTCAGTCCCTTGTAGTTCAGGCCCAGGTCTCTGGCTCTCTCCTGTAAACTGGATACAGTCCAATTTCTGTATTCACTCTGTGGGTGGTTCTCCATTGGGTTACACTCTATTGATCCCACCGCTGCCACCAGTTGTCATGGGGTCCTTCTCCGGTATCACACAATCAACAGAGCGAGGGAAGTGTGAACAATCCCAAGACCTTTATTATAGGCAAAATTAGAAGGTCCATAAACAATCCACCACACTGAGGATACAATAGTCCAGAACACGAATGAAGTTCAGTAACAGGATAAAATGTCCAGGGAGATGAGAGTCCAATAACCAGCAGCCAGAGGATAAAATGGGTCCATACGCTTCCCTTTCTCTCTGACATGCTGTGTGATGAGATGAGATGAGATGTGGTCTCTCGGTCTCTGGGTCTTTTATACCCCAGAAAGGTAAGCTATTTTTAGAATTAACCAGTGTTCTTCAGTACACCCTCACATTCTGTTCCCTCTTTAGAAGTCAACAAACTAGTTTCATAATACAATGCACAATTAGCATATCAGTACACATCAATAGACAAAGATAAACACACACTATGTACAGTCAGGCTGCAGACAGTAAGTGAGCTAATTCAATTATCAGCCTTTTGGAAAGTAATTGAGACTCCAGACAATATGGGGAATACACAAAATGATACAAGGCAACAAGAAAACATTATGAAAATCAGTGAAATAGAAATATACACAAAATGATATCCACATAGCCTATCACACCATCACAGTCACAATATATTTTAGCTAAATGTGCATCTGAGAATGCATATCCAGCTGAAATACCTGCTGGTGACGGCAGGATCCCCTCCACCTGCAGGCCCAGGTGCAGTTGCACTGGTGATATGTCCACCCCTGGTTCTAGGGCAATTTGTCGTGTAAGGTGGCCAGGGTGATAGTCATGGTGAGGGGCTGCTGTTCCGGCACACCCTGACACCCCACAAAGAAAATATAATGTCCTGTCTGTTGTGTGGTTTGTGTGTAGTGCACATCACTCACTTTTTGACTGTAGATCTCCTCGGGTTACACGGTTCCAGTTCCAGATGCCACCACACATTGAATGAGACTCCGAGTCCATTTTTATCATATCAACTTTACTCAACAACTTTAGTTCAGTCACTGCGCACAGTAATTCTCACTGTACACAGTTCCTTCCAGCTGTGCAGTCACTTACTCTCCTGGCAATCTTTGCCTCTGAAATATACCATCCGGATGTAGGGAGGAGGACCCCCACAGAGTGTCCAGGCTGGAACCAAGGGGACCGCCATCTGAGTTCCTAAGGAAACATTACCCAGGGAACAGAGGAGGAGAGTGGACTGTTGAGAGTGACAGGACAGCAAGGGAGGGGCGAGTATAAAAGGGACAGGGAGCGTGCAGAGGAGTCAGTTGGTGATACGTCAGACACGGAGCAGGAGACGGAGGGGGCATGAGAGAACGGGAAGGACACTGAAAGTTGCGAGAAGAGACCAGCAGCAGAGGTTAGATACGCAGTGGCCCTCAGGAAAGAGGCGCCGAGCTTACCGACAGGGGACTGCCTCTTCACCCCAATCCCGGGTTACGATCTGCCCCGGTCATCCTTGGCCGTTACCGCTTAGCTGGAGCCCACCGCAGCCTGTCCGCTCCCTTTCCCGGCTGCTGCCATCCCCCTTCTGCCCGCGGTTGCGGCCTGCCTGCTGCCACCCGCGGACGCTGCCGTTTCACTTCAGCCCGTGGTTGCGGCCTGTCTATCACAGCTCACAGCCGCCTTCACCCCGCTGCAGTCGGCAGTTGGGGCCTGTTCCTCATCAACAGAGACACTCTGCACACAGCCCCAGGCTGTGCGCTTGGCCAGTAAACCGCCACTCTTGAGCACTGTGACACAACCCTGCTTGGGGACAGGAGTCCCATTGAACTCGCTAACAAGCGTAACAGCGGGGTTGCAACAGGGGTTTACTTCATCTTAGGACTCCATCAGGGCCTGCTGTGCCCCAACTCCTCCTGGGCGCTGGAATGCCCAAAGACTACTCCAAATCTTCAGCAGCTGGGCCCAGCGGCTGCGACGCCAAGGCAGCCTCATCAAAGACGCCACAGCAGCCTCATCAAAGACGCCAAAGCAGCCTTATCAAAGACACCAAAGCAGCTTCATCAGCAACTTAGCTTCCACAGAGACGCCGAGGGATGTCAGGACGGATAAGTGATATTATAGAGTATAAGGACCCGTAGACGGCCATACCGTGGCCCCATAGTAACCGGCCTCGGCCGGGTTAGTCATGTTCTTTTCAAATAGTGTTTGGTTGTACTGAGTCCCTTCGAGGACAACTGTTGTTATCCCTTTTTGGTTGCTTAGTATAGCCCTAGCGGCTTCAAATTGTAAAAGTTTGCTTTTCAAAGTTCAACCAGTCTCGCGTCTCGTCACTGCATCCTGTGAACCTGCTGTTACCTACACTTGGCGTAGTCGGCAGGATGCAGTCTTCGAGCGCGGACAATGATGCCCCAGACCAGGGCAGGGCTGTGAACTCAACAGTTGATGAGGGCCCTCGTTCCAGCATTTCGTTGGGGGCTATGCTGAGCAACTTGCCTAGATTTTCCGGCTCCAATACCATGCTATGGAGCTGGACAGAGCGAATGCGGGGGCTCTTTCGAATGCACCCGATGACTCCTGACCTGGAAGCAGAAGTAGCTCTCATGGCATTAGATGAGGAGGCTCGGAATTCAGTGATGTTAAAACCCTCGGGACACCGCAATACCTTTGATAAGATTTTGCAGATTTTAGAACAGACCCATGGGGACTGTCGGATGCAGGGGGAGGGGGAGACCATCACCCAGTATATTAATGTCCTCCAAGAGTTACACACGGCCATCGAAAGAAAAGACGGCGTAGGGATAGGACCGGTTGACATTACACTACGCGACCAGTTGGTGACTGGACTGTGGGACCCGTTAATAAAGCAGGCATTACGGGAGCAGATTAGAATGAATCCACGTATAGACTTTTCTGAGGTGGGAAGTCAAGCACACGCTCGAGAACAGGAGCAGGGAATGGCGGTCCCCGTGGGGAAGGTCCGGAGTGTGGAGGCTTCCCTGAACGCAGTTGCGGAGCCTCAATGGGTAGAGGAAATGAAGCAGGAGTTGAAGAACTTCCAGGGCGAGTTGGCTGAAGTGAAAAGAAGGACTGAGTCTGGGACTGGATGGCCTAGTTTCAACCCTGGCTCCTGGGGACCCCGCACCACCCGGGGCGGACAGACCTCGCAGACCCGGTGCTATGAGTGCGGGGAGCCGGACCACTTCGCCCGAGAGTGTCCGCGACGTGGGAGATACCCACCCCGGCGGCCATTAAACTAAAGGGCTCCGGGCTGGGGGGATGCCACTCGGAGCCAGAAACCACGATTAGGGGTGGTGGAAGTCCCGAAGATTTGGTCGCGAAGTGTCCGGTGGTATGAGCAGAAGTTGAGGCCCGTGCCGTCCGGTGCCTGGTGGATATGGGGTCACAAGTAACAACTATGCCTGCTACTTATTTCCGGCAGAATTTCCCTGAGGCAGCGAGACCACAGTGGGGGCCCATGATGAGACTGGTAGCCACCAATCAACTACCGGTCCCTGTTGCCGAGGTGGTGTGGGTACAGGTGATGCTGTGCGGTAAATTCCTCAGCCGCAGAGGAGTGGTTCTGACCCACGGAGAAACTGATAAACAGCACCCAGTCATTCTGGGCATGAAAATACTGTGGGAGTTCGGCAACCTACTCCTCAATGATTCCACGCATGAGACCTTGAAACAGTGGGGTTCCCGCATGGCCCAAGGACAGGTATTCCAGCAGTTGGTGCGGGAAGCATGAGTCCTCCTGGACTGCCAGGAGGGCGAGGCCCTGGGCAAAGTCATCGCGCCAGCGGCTCCCCTGCTTGTACTGCCCCCTGGACAGACAGTGGTGGCCATCCCCATCCGAGCCCCGATACCATTGGAAGGCGTGGAGTTGCAGGTGGAGCCATGCTACTTGGAGCGCTTACCCCCTGGCATACTGGTGGCTCGTTCCTTGACCACAGTGCAGAATGGGACTGTCCAAGACATCACCCTGAAGCCCCGGACAGAATTGGTCAAGCTAGTAAGGCCTTTTGAAGAAGTACTACCGGGCCCTGCAGTTCAATTGAGAGTGCAATCCGAGGACCCCTGGGCAGTAACTATCTGTACTCTACAGGCTACCGAAATTTCAACTCAGGAAAAAGGTCGAATCGTCCTGGAACAAATGCAGGCCGAACTCTCCGGACTAACTGCAGCCCAGCTCTCTCAGTTAAAAACACTGCTCGGACAGTACCACGAGGTATTTGCTAGTCATGAGGAAGATTTTGGATGTACCACCGCCATCACCCATAGAGTTCCCACGGCAGGAGCAGCCCCCATCCTTGAACGATATCGACAGATTCCCCCACAACTCTATCAAGAGGCGAAAACTTTGCTGGCCCAAATGCTACGAAATGGAGTGATTCGAGAAAGCCAAAGCCCCTGGGCGGCTCCTATTGTGTTGGTCTGCAAAAAGGATGGCATCTTACAATTCTGCGTGGACTATCGAAAGCTGAATGCTTGCACTATCAAAGACTCGTACCCACTACCCCGAATAGAAGAATCCTTGTCCGCCTTGGGGAAGGCGACGTACTTTTCTACTTTGGACCTGGCCAGTGGGTACTGGCAGGTACCCATGTCAGAAGAAGACAGGGCAAAGATGGCGTTCATACTTCCTATGGGGCTATTTGAGTTTAATCGAATGCCGTTCGGACTGGCCAACGCCCCGGGGACCTTTCAGCGGTTAATGGAGAGGTGTCTGGGAGATCTCAATTTTGAGGCCACGTTGATATACCTGGATGATATCATCATCTATGCTGCCACTTTTGAAGACCACCTGAAGCGGTTGGGGCAGGTACTCGGACGGCTGCAAAAGTATGGGTTGAAGGTAAAACCCCAAAAATGCCATCTATTTCGCACCCAGATCGAATATCTGGGTCACGTCATCTCAGCGGAAGAAGTAAGGCCGTCCCGGGAAAAGGTTGCTGTCATTCAGGGATGGCCTACCCCCGAGATGATAAAAGACGTGCGGGTCTTCCTGGGGTTGGCCGGATACTACCGTTGTTTCGTAAAGAATTTTGTAATGCCGGGCTCAAGCCCTGCACGACCTGCTGAAGGGGGCTCCCGCTGGGAGAAATGGGCGAAAAATCCAGTGGGGACAACCTCAAGAAGAGGCCTTCCAAGACCTTAAGGCTGCGCTTTCGGATGCTCCGGTGTTAGCTTATGCGGATTTCTCGCAACAGTTCATCCTGCACACTGACGGGAGTCTTCACGGGCTGGGGGCTGTGTGGTCACAAGTTCAAGACGGCCGGGAGAGCGTGATCGCGTATGGAAGCCGCTCACTCCATGATTCCGAGCGCAACCCTGACAATTACAGCTCCTTTAAGAGCTCCTCGCAGTAGTGTGGGCCATGACGGAGCGGTTTGCAGAGTACCTGGCGGGCTCCGAAGTAGTGGTGCGGACAGACAATAACACGCTGGCCCATTTGGAAAACGCCAAACTGGGAGCTCTGGAACAAAGATGGGTGGCCTGGATGGCGAAATTCAACTATAAAATCATCTATAAAAGAGGGGCCGAGAATGTACACACTGATGCTCTCTTCAGGATTCGACATACAACCCCAGGGAATAGTCGAGACGACGAATTAGAAGGGGAAGAGATACCGTTCGCCCTCACCGCTGCCGTGCTTACAGCTGCCACCCAGGAAGTACCTCCCACGGAGACCCTAAGGGGCATGCTGGAACAATCTCGGGATAAGTGGATCCAACAGCAGCAAGAAGACGAAGAAATTGGGCTTCTCCGGAAATGTGTAACCGCTGGCAAACTGCCCACTGACTCCCAAAGACAGACTTTGACTCAGGACATGTCGCTGATGTTACGACAATGGGAGAGACCGGTTATCCGAAAGGGACTATTGTATCGTAAAATGACATCACGAACAACATCTATGACGAATTGGCAGGTACTTGCGCTCGGAGCCCAACTTAACGAACTGGCTCGAGAAGCTCACGAAAAAGGGGCTCATTTCGGAGCTCAAAAGACCTTGCAATGGTTACAACAGAAAATTTACCATCCACGCTTGCATGCTGTTGAGGACGAGACTTGCCGGACCTGTCGCCTATGCAAATTAGCTAAACCGCCCGCACAGCGAGCCCCAGTACAAACAGTCGTGACCTCAGCGCCCCTCGAGCTTCTGATGGTGGATTACCTGACCATTGGTCCCGCATTCCAGGGGCATAAACACTGCCTCGTCATGGTAGACCGTTTCACTAAGTTCGCTGTGGTCACCTCCACTCGAGACCAGACCGCGGAGTCGGCCGCCTCCGCAATTTGTAGAAACTTTATACAAGTTTACGGCTGCCCTCAACGGATACATTCTGATCAAGGAGCATGTTTTTTGGGGAAAATAATGGAGGAACTACACCGTCTCTAAGGTATTGACAAATCCCGGACCACGCCATACCACCCGCAGGGAAACGGGGCCTGCGGGCAATTTAATCGGGCTTCGGCCTACACTCCGCTGCTAGTTCCACTCTCTGTCCTGAACCCTGACCCTGGCGTGCCCTCTGCACCTTGTCTTGAACTCTGTGTCTTGCCTCCGTTTTTCGTGCACTCCTGCACCTCTCGTACCAGGCTTTGCATTGCTGTATCGCTCGCGTCTCTGTCCTGTACCTTTGCCTAGCCCTGCCTTGTGGCTGCGTGCCCTCTGGCACGCGCCTGGTCGCTCCGTGCCCGCCTGTTGTGCCTCAGCCATGCCGCCCCTAGTCGTGCCCGCCTGTGTGCCTCAGGCGTGCTCGCCGTCCAGTGCTATTGTGGTTTCCGCCTGTCTGTGCCTCAGTCGTGCCACCTCTAGTCGTGCCTGCCTGCCTGTGCCTCCAGCCAGTACCGCCTGCCGGTGCCCCAGTCGTGGTTTCCGTGCTCCCTTGCACTCATGCTGTTTCTCGCACTGTGCGTTTTCGTGCTACTCTTGCACAAGTCTTTTGCTTTCCTTGCTCTGTCCTGAACCTTGTCTCTCTGTCGTGTTCTGAGTTCTATGACCTGTCTTGTATCCTTGTCTTGCTAGTACCTTGCTCTGTGCTTTGCTCTTTGCCTTGAACCCTGACCTTGGCGTGCCCCTCTGCACGCGCAGGACACCAGTCCTGACCTTCAAACCCCAACGTGTTCTCTAGCACGTGTGGGATCCGCTGCTAACCTTGTACCCTGGCGTGCCCCCTAGCACGGCCAGGACCATTCTTTGTACCATGCCCCTGGCGTGCCCTAGCACGTGCAGGACCTTGAATCTTGAATCCTGGCGGCTTCCTTAGCGCGCCGAGGACCTTGGACCTTGAACCCTGGTGTGTCCCTACACACGCACCCTGTCTTGTGCTTTGAACCCTGGCGTGTCCCCTACACACGCACCCTGCCTTGAACTTTGCCTTGAAACCTGGCGTGTTTCTTAACACGCATCATGTCTTGAACTTTGTCGTGTCTCCTTGTCTGAACCTTGGTTTGCCTGCTGGATGCCCGGATCCTGCCGATAGCTGCTAGAGATCCTAAGCCTGATGACTGCGGCCTGACGTCTGGAGCTGATGTCCGCAGCCTGATGCCCTGATCCTGTCGATCGTTGCCTGCTGTCCGGAGTCCGCCGTCATCGTGCCTTTGCCTGTACCCAGGCATACCATCTAGCACGTATCATGCCATGGACCTTGTCGTGCCCCCGCACGCACCTTGCTGTGTTTTCCCTGTGTTTTCACGTCCTGTACCTGATGTTACCCTGAAGTTTTCCTTAATGAAGATACCTTGAACTTATGTCTTATCTTGTCTTGTTTCCTGCCCGTCCCTGGTCATCAGACACTCACATTGTGTCTTCCTTGAGCCGGTCGTCTGGTTCCAGCAGTCGTGGTGGCTCACCCCCTTTGTCTTGCCCCTGACACTCCCTGTATAGGGGGTGGTTCCTCACAAGGTCAGCTCGCCCTCGCTGGGTGCCACGACCCAGAGGGTCCACTCTACAGAAAAGTCGACTCAGCTAAAGCTGACTCCTCACACTGGGTTAGTACACCTCACTTCACTGTGCATGTACATGCTGCCTGGCTCTTCTCCAGTCATTTACATATAGCCTGCACCATTATAGAGCTTCTTTTTAGGAAACATTTTAAAAAGGACAGTTTTGAGAAGCCAGGCTTTAGAACTGTAAACCCCAGCAGCAGAGGTGTGACCAGTGGTCCTGCAAAGGGGGTGGCAAAATACTTCTGAGTGGGCCCCTACCTAGGTAACTGTGTTTACAACTATGCTGGCACAGGCTAATTACAGTGGGTATATTATTATGGTCACCTCAGCAGATGACAATGATGCTACTGAATTTTTTTTACTTTACAAAGAACAAGACCAATATTATCACCATACAGTGACCATACAGAGGTAAAGGTAGATACCAGTCCTGCACTGATTACAGTACACTTATATATAGCGACATGTGACAATATTTCTGATGCAGTAATTCACTTCCCATATTTCTAATCTGGCCCAGACCACAATGAAGGCTTCTTCCAGCCACAATTTTTCTGTAGAGTTTACTAACAAGACATATTCGATTTCTCACATTTCCATCACGACCATCTATTTCCAGTCTACACAAGATCCCCATCTTACTGATACCCCAATGCTTAGCCTGCTTCTGCCGTATTAGTCTCTATTACTGCACCTAATGTGTGGCACAGTAGCAGCACTCAAAGCCTCACATAGTTATAATGCCCACCACTGTGCCCCTAATATAGTAAAATGCCTCCTTTGTAAATTTTAGATGATAAAATTGCCCCCTACAAAATATTAATGCCCTCTGTGAGTGCGATGGAATGTAATAGTGCCCACATTTTGCCCTTTAGTAAGTCAAAACTCCCCCTATGTGCCTCTTTGATGCTTTTAATGCCCTGAGAGCCTCTAGAATATAATTATGCCTCTTTGAGGGATGTTCTGATAGCTACAGTGGGGAAAAAAAGTATTTAGTCAGTCAGCAATAGTGCAAGTTCCACCACTTAAAAAGATGCGAGGCGTCTGTAATTTACATCATAGGTAGACCTCAACTATGGGAGACAAACTGAGAAAAAAAAAATCCAGAAAATCACATTGTCTGTTTTTTTTTTCATTTTATTTGCATATTATGGTGGAAAATAAGTATTTGGTCAGAAACAAAATTTCATCTCAATACTTTGTGATATATCCTTTGTTGGCAATGACAGAGGTCAAACGTTTTCTGTAAGTCTTCACAAGGTTGCCACACACTGTTGTTGGTATGTTGGCCCATTCCTCCATGCAGATCTCCTCTAGAGCAGTGATGTTTTGGGCTTTTCGCTTGGCAACACGGACTTTCAACTCCCTCCAAAGGTTTTCTATAGGGTTGAGATCTGGAGACTGGCTAGGCCACTCCAGGACCTTGAAATGCTTCTTACGAAGCCACTCCTTCGTTGCCCTGGCGGTGTGCTTTGGATCATTGTCATGTTGAAAGACCCTGCCACGTTTCATCTTCAATGCCCTTGCTGATGGAAGGAGGTTTGCACTCAAAATCTCACGATACATGGCCCCATTCATTCTTTCATGTACCCGGATCAGTCGTCCTGGCCCCTTTGCAGAGAAACAGCCCCAAAGCATGATGTTTCCACCACCATGCTTTACAGTAGGTATGGTGTTTGATGGATGCAACTCAGTATTCTTTTTCCTCCAAACACGACAAGTTGTGTTTCTACCAAACAGTTCCAGTTTGGTTTCATCAGACCATAGGACATTCTCCCAAAACTCCTCTGGATCATCCAAATGCTCTCTAGCAAACTTCAGACAGGCCCGGACATGTACAGGCTTAAGCAGTGGGACACGTCTGGCACTGCAGGATCTGAGTCCATGGTGGCGTAGTGTGTTACTTATGGTAGGCCTTGTTACATTGGTCCCAGCTCTCTGCAGTTCATTCACTAGGTCCCCCCGCGTGGTTCTGGGATTTTGGCTCACCGTTCTTGTGATCATTCTGACCCCACGGGGTGGGATTTTGCGTGGAGCACCAGATCGAGGGAGATTATCAGTGGTCTTGTATGTCTTCCATTTTCTAATTATTGCTCCCACAGTTGATTTCTTCACTCCAAGCTGGTTGGCTATTGCAGATTCAGTCTTCCCAGCCTGGTGCAGGGCAACAATTTTGTTTCTGGTGTCCTTTGACAGCTCTTTGGTCTTCACCATAGTGGAGTTTGGAGTCAGACTGTTTGAGGGTGTGCACAGGTGTCTTTTTATACTGATAACAAGTTTAAACAGGTGCCATTACTACAGGTAATGAGTGGAGGAAAGAGGAGACTCTTAAAGAAGAAGTTACAGGTATGTGAGAGCCAGAAATCTTGATTGCTTGTTTCTGACCAAATACTTATTTTCCACCATAATATGCAAATAAAATGAAAAAAAAACAGACAATGTGATTTTCTGGATTTTTTTTTCTCAGTTTGTCTAACATAGTTGAGGTCTACCTATGATGTAAATTACAGACGCCTCTCATCTTTTTAAGTGGTGGAACTTGCACTATTGCTGACTGACTAAATACTTTTTTTCCCCACTGTATAATGCCTTCATAAATATTTATCTTTAAGCCCTAACCACTTTAATTTGTTTTTTTTTAATAGAATTCCCTACCATTGTCGCTACACAAATAATCCCTATGTCTGTCTTTTTTTAACTTCCTATGATGTTACATTTGAGGGAGACATGAAGTCATCTGGTGGCAGCGCTGTGGTCACTACGACCGTGACTATCACTGCTGTCTTCTGATTTTGTCCTGTTTCAGGTGAGTTTCATGGAGAAGTAACCGTATCTTCAGTGGCCGCTGCTACAGTTCATCTGTGCATCAAGCAAAGCTTCATCCGGGGGCTCCGTGGTGCTACTCACCCTGCTTCTATCGCCAACCTCTGATGACTATTTTTTTGAGGGCAGTTGTCACTCACCCTGCTTCTATCATAGCCCCCTGATGATGACTCATGTCATGAAATGAGGCCATGGCGACAGAAGCAGGGACTTTGACGGCAATGACAAATGATGCTGTTTGTTAGGCAATCCCCGTATGTGTCGGGCTGTCTAACAGCTGCAAAACATGCATCCTCAGAGACTCGAACATATTATCTGAGCACACCCAAGATACTCGGATAACACCTTATCCGAGCATGTTTGCTCATCACTAATTATAAGCCATTGTGACATGTATCATTTTCTCATATGTGAGTATTGTCAGTAAGCACATAGGACATATGAGCCTTGGAGAATCTTGGAGTATTCACTTTCCCATTTCTCAGGAGAGAAGGATGTTTAAGACAAAATGGAACAGATTCTACTCTGTGCCATCTCTATGTACAACATGAACTTCTTTCACCTCAATGCCAGGCTTCATCTGCAGAGCAATCATCTCAGAATAATAACAACTGCTTGGATTACAGTTCACTATTTCAACTTCCTTCCCTTATTATCTTTCCACATTTTCCTGGCTCCAGAGGGGGAAACTTGTCAGCTTACACATTGAAATTCCACAATTAATCTTATATTGCTTTGCCAAAAAGGAATATATCAGCAATGAGTCAGCCCAGTCAGTAATGGACTTAAGCCAGAAAGTATTGCTGGGGATTACAACACGCTCTCCATTTCTACAATGGTAAATTCTGAAGCCTTTTTTCATTGTAACATAGTTTCTTGGCTCCTGAATAAAACCACAGCTTTTTGCACTAGAGTAGGTATGAATGCCATGTTTTATAGATAATGGAGATGTCAGGATCCTGTCAGCGCCGGCGTGCAGCCTCCGCTGAGCAGGGACTCACCAGCACTGGAGGGGGGCCCGGGGTCAGGTACAGCTGGAAAGAACAGATACACAGGACCTGAGGACGCTGAAGTTTAGCAAGCAGTCACAGGACCTACGGTCATGTGACTGCAAGGGGGCAGGGCTTAGCGTCCTGCTTTCAGAGATGGCAGGACACTATACAGAAATACTCAGAGTCAGTCAAAATGGAGGCCAAACACAGAGATATCAGTAAAGTACCAGGGATGAGACAGAACGGATAGTCAGGGCCAAGCAGAAGTCAAAACCAAACAGACATAGAAGGTACCAAGCAGAATCCAAAGCAATATCCAGAGTACAGACCGATTCGTACGCAGAGAATCAAGCAACCAGAACACAGCACAAACACACTCAGGGGTCACCACACAATGCCAAGGGCGAAAGTATAACTGAGAGGGATTGGAGTATCTCAGGGCAATAAAAAGCTCTGCCTGAACCAAAGAGAGGCCACAATAATTAACCCCAGGTGTGCAGGTCAAAGCCTGAACTGAGCTCAAGACATTAACCCCTGACGTGCAGGTCAAAACCTGCACTAGGATTATGACAGCACCCTGCTCTCAACGGGGGGCCTCTGGACCCCCAGGCTTCCCCGGGTACTTGGCATGGAAAGCCCGAACCAGGCGATCTGCATGTACAGAGTGAACAGGGACCCATGAGCGATCCTCCGGTCCATATCCCTTTCAGTGGACCAGGTACTGCAAAGAGCGGCACGCCCGCCGAGAGTCCACAATATGTCCAACCTCATACTTCAAGTGACCCTCCACCAACACTGGAGGAACAATAGACTCGGAGTCCTTGACAGACACCACGGGTTTCAACAGAGATTTATGGAACACATTGGATATCTTTAAGGAGGTGGGGAGACGCAACCTATATGCCACCGTGTTGACTATCTCCACAATCTCGTATGGACCAATGAACTTTGGTCCCAATTTAGCTGATGGTACCTTCAAGTTGATGCTACGTGTGGAAAGCCAAACCTTCTCCCCACCTGAAACATGTGTCCCGGGGCCCTCTTTTTGTCAGCAAAATATTTGTACCTCCCCTGGGCCCGAGAGATATTACGCTGGACTTCAGCCCAAAGGTTTTTTAACCGTTGGACGGACCCCTCTGCCCCTGGACAACCGGAATCCACCCGTGAAAACTCCCCAAAATGAGGATTAAACCCATAATTGATTAGCAATGGGGACATGTTGGTGGACTGACTCACCCGGTTGTTAAAAGCGAATTCCGCCAACGGTAACGCATCACACCAATCCTCCTGTCTGGCGGAGGTCAGACACCTGAGAATTTGTTCCAGGGATTGATTGGTGCGTTCCGTCTGACCATTACTCTCCGGGTGATATGCCGACGAGAAGGAGAGCGAGATGCCCAATTTCATACAGAATGCCCTCCAAAATTTGGCCACAAACTGCACACCTCTGTCAGACACCACATTCAGGGGTACCCATGCAATCGGACCACATGCTGCACGAACAACCTTGACAATGTTTCTGCTGAGGGTAGTGCTGCCAAGGGAATGAAATGGGCCTGTTTTGAAAACCTATCCACCACCACCCAGATCACGGTATTGCCCCTGGAAGGTGGAAGACCAGAATAAAATCCACGGAGAGATGAGTCCATGGCCTATCAGGAACCGGTAAAGGTATGAGTTCCCCAGCCGGCCGGTTATGCGAGCTTTTGGAACGGGCACAAACTCCACAAGTAGCAATGAATTTCTTGACATCGGACCCCAGTGAAGGCCACAAAAAAATCCTGGCTGCTGCCTCTTTAGTGGCCGTGATACCTGGATGAGCATTCAGCCTAGACTCATGAAACTCCTGCAGAAGTCTAGGCCGCAATAAATCCGGAACAAACAATTTATCCCCTGGCCTGGTCGTCGGAGCTAGGAACTGAGCCCTCAAAATTTCTTGTTCCAACTCTGATGAGACCCCTGCCACTACCACCCCTGGGGGAAGAATGGAGGACGGCGGCTCAGGGGGAAACACCGGGTCAAAACTTCTGGACAGGGCATCTCCGCTTTAACATTTTTGGACCCTGGTCGAAAAGTAATGGAGAATTGAAATCGTGAAAAAAAAAGTGACCAACGAGCTTGTCTAGGAGTAAGCCTCTTAGCAGATTCAAGGTATGCCAAATTTTTGTGATCCATGATAACAGTGATAGGGTGAGCCGCCCCTTCCAAAAAGTGCCTCCATTCTTCGAATGCCAGCTTGACCGCAAGAAGTTCTCTATTGCCTACATCATATTTTCTCTCAGCGGATGAGAACTTCTTGGAGAAGGCACAGGGTTTGAGATTAGTAAGGGTGGCCGGACCTTGGGACAACACTGCCCCCACCCCTACTTCAGAAGCATCCACCTCCACAATAAATGGTTTGGACGGGTCTGGCTGGACCAACACCGGGGCGGACATGAAACATTTCTTAAGAGCTGAGAAGGACTCCTTAGTGAGTTCCGACCAATTTTTTACATCAGCCCCCTTCTGGGTAAGATCTGTGAGTGGTTTAACCACTTGAGAGAAACCTTTAATGAATCTCCGGTAAAAGTTTGCAAATCCCAAGAAGCGCTGGAGCCCCTTGAGATTATGAGGCTGAACCCAGTCTGCGATCGCCAGCACCTTCTTAGGGTCCATACGAAACCCCTCACAAGATACAATCAGCCCCAAAAAAGACAGTTCCTGTACGAAAAACAAACATTTTTCCAATTTAGCACACAGGTGGTTCTCCCTGAGTCTCTGGAGAACTGTCTGTAGATGTTGTAAGTGAGACTGACTGTCTGGGGAATACACCAAAATGTCATCCAAATAAATGACAACAAAACGGCCTATCAGGTCAGAAAACACAACATTGATAAAGTTCTGGAAAATAGCGGGGGCATTAGTTAACCCAAAGGGCATAACCAGGTTTTCAAAGAGTCCCTCAGATGTGAGGAACGCAGTTTTCCACTCGTCCCCTTCCCGAACCCTTATCAGGTTGTAGGCCCCCGGAGATCTAATTTGGAGAACCATTGGGCCCCAGATAACTGGTTACATAGGTCTGGGATGAGGGGAAGTGGATAAGTGTTCCTAACCGTTATCTTGTTAAGTACCTGAAAGTCGAGGCACGGCTGCAAACCACCATCTTTCTTCTTCACAAAGAAGAATCCTGCTGCCACGGGTGACACAGAAGGCCTGATATGCCCTTTGCGGAGACTCTCAGCTATGTACTCCTTCATGGCTTGGCGCTCAGGCCCGGACAAATTGAACAATCGAGCCTTAGGTAACTTGGCCCCGGGTACTAACTCAATGGCACAATCGTAGGGTCAGTTATAATGTCAGGATCCTGTCAGCGCCGGCGTGCAACCTCCGCTGAGCAGGGACTCACCCGCACTGGAGAGGGGCCCGGGGTCAGGTACAGCCGGAAAGTACAGATACATAGGACCTGAGGATGCTGAAGTTTAGCAAGCAGTCACAGGACCTATTGTCATGTGACTGCAAGGGGGGCGGGGCTTAGCATCCTGGTTTCAGAGATGGCAGGACACCATACAGAAATACTTAGAGTCAGGCAAAATGGAGGCCATACACAGAGATATCAGTAAAGTACCAGGGATGAGACAGAACGGATAGTCAGGGCCAAGCAGAAGTCAAAACCAAACAGACATAGAAGGTACCAAGCAGAATCCAAAGCAATATCTAGAGAACAGACCGAGTCGTTCACAGAGAATCAAGCAACCAGAACACAGCACAAACACACTCAGGGGTCACCACACAATGCCAAGGGCGAAAGTATAACTGACAGGGATTGGAGTATCTCAGGGCAATAAAAAGCTCTGCCTGAACCAAAAGAAGCCACAATAATAAACCCCAGGTGTGCAGGTCAAAGCCTGCACTGAGCTCAAGACATTAACCACTGACGTGCAGGTCAAAACCTGCACTGGGATCATGACAGGAGAATTTCATGATTTTATTTAATTAATTAAATTCACTAAATCTTGCTTCTTATCTGGATTCTCAAACACTAATAATTTTCAGACCTGTGGTAAATTAGCAGCTTAAAGGGAATCTGTCACCAGGTTTTTGCTACCCCATATGAGAGCAGCATAATCTAGGGATAGAGACCGTGATTCCAGAGAATACCACTTACTGGGCTGCTGGCTGCAGTTTTGATAAAATAACTATTTTATTTGTGCAGATCAACCAGTTCTCTGAATCAGGAGCGGACACTGACAGTTTGGGGGCCCTGTGCAAGAAATGTGTCTGGGCCCCCTCCTTTTATGGTGACAAAGCTGCAGATATATATATACTAGCTGAAGAGCCCGGCGTTGCCTGGGCATAGTAACCAACTGTGGTTAGTTATAACAAATTATAATGATTATATTGCACATAAAAACATTTCACATCATATATTCAACACTACAGATTTGCAACACAAATTAACCAAACGATTACCCAAGTATTGATAGTATTTTATTTTCAACTCATTCAAGAGCCTTTTGATAAACAACATGTTTGGTTTTTCCTTTCGGTGCAAAGATGAACAGATCACATAAAGTTGACCATAAGAAAAGCATGGAGATTGCAAATCGATCCCTACTACTTAAATCGATCCCTACTACTTTCAAGGACTGTTCCTGAGCATTGTTAATGGACATTGCAAATAGCAGTTGAACTGGAAACTGGAGGCGTTTAAAATCAAAAAACAAATCAGATGAAATGAGTGGAATTCTTGGAATGAAAATGTCCTCTCCTTTGGCACATCCTGTTTCTGAGCTGTGTATCTAACCCTATCCTGTGTGATACTTTCTGCTGAGCTGTGTATCAAATCCTATCCTGTGTGATACTGTCTGCTGAGCCTTGTATCTAACCCTATCCTCTGTGATACTGACTGCTGAGCTGTGTATCTAATCCTATCCTGTGTGATACTGACTGCTGATCCGTGTATCTAATCCTATTCTGTGTGCTACTGTCTGCTGAGCCATGTATCTAATACTATTCTGTGTGATACTGTGTGCTGAGCTGTGTATCTAATCCTATCCTGTGTGATACTGTCTGCTGAGCCATGTATCTATTCCTATCCTGTGTGATACTGACTGCTGAGCTGTGTATCTAATCCTATCCTGAGTGATACTGACTGCTGAGCCGTGTATCTAATCCTATCCTGTGTGATACTGGGCTCCCTCTGCAGTCTGTGTCAGAGCGTGGTCTGTGTTGGCACGGTAATAAAAAGTATTCTGTGTGATACTGTGTGCTGAGCTGTGTATCTAACCCTATCCTGTGTGATACTGTCTGCTGAGCTGTGTATCTAATCCTATCCTGTGTGATACTGACTGCTGAGCTGTGTATCTAATGCTATCCTGTGTGATACTGACTGCTTAACCGTGTATCTAATCCTATTCTGTGTGATACTGTCTGCTGAGCCGTGTATCTAATACTATTCTGTGTGATACTGTGTGCTGAGCTGTGTATCTAATCCTATCCTATATGATACAGTCTGCTGAGCCGTGTATCTATTCATATCCTGTGTGATACCGTCTGCTGAGCCATGTATCTATTCCTATCCTGTGTGATACTGATTGCTGAGCTGTGTATCTAATCCTATCCTGTGTGATACTGACTGCTGAGCTGTGTATCTAATCCTATCCTGTGTGATACTAACTGCTGAGCCATGTGTCTAATCCTCTCCTGTGTGATATTGACTGCTGAGCTGTGTATCTAATCCTCTCCTGTGTGATACTGGGCTCCCCCTGCAGTCTGTGTCGGAGGGTTGTCTGTGTTGGCACGGTAATAAATTGTGTTATTTCCAGCTTTACAGAAGGACAATAACACCATAGAAATGATAAGAATAATAGGCTTCAGTTACCACAACTGTCTACAAAGAAAACTGTCGCTGATAGCAACCAATCACAGCTAAATTTTGCATCTTTTAAACAGCTCTGGGACAGCGTGGTGAGTTTTGAGTGGCGACTTTTGTGTTTCGACTTTTATATGGCGAGGTTGGTGTATGTGTGGTGAAATGTGTGCTGAAGCACGTGTTAGTGTGTGGCGCATTTTGTGTGTGAGTTCATATCCCTGTGTGTGGTGAGTTTCCCATGTCAGGGCCCCACCTTAGCAACTGTACGGTATATACTCTTTGGCGCCATCACTCTCATTCTTTAAGTCCCCCTTGTTCACATCTGGCAGCTGTCAATTTGCCTCTAACACTTTTCCTTTCACTTTTTCCCCATTATGTAGATAGGGGCAAAATTGTTTGGTGAATTGGAACGCACGAGGTTAAAATTTCACCTCACAACATAGCCTATGATGCTCTCGGAGTCCAGACGTGTGACTTTGCAAAATTTTGTGGCTGTAGCTGCAACGGTGCAGATGCCAATCCCGAACATACACACATACATACACACACACATTGAGCTTTATATATTAGATTTATATTTATTTATTTACACACACACATATATGTATCTTACATAATCTCCGTTTTTATATATATTGCCATCCCTTATTACACAGTACCCTCACTTGTTATGTACAGCTCTATCCGTTACATATCGGATTATATAGAGCCACGTCTTTATTACATGCTGTTAGGAATGGCGGAACACACTAAATAAAAATAATAATAAAGTGCGTTCGCCGCTCGGGGTCCACCGTGCAGTAGGTGTTACAACTGCTGCTGAGTAACAGCAGACGAGCAATATGGCGATATAATGCACACGGGTTCAACTTCACCCGAAGTGCGCAGAGCGGGCTCTGTTCACACACAGAGGCACCGCAACAAAAACATACAAAAAGGCTGAGCCTGTTAGAGTCACAGGCCTCAGGTAAATGCACACACGGTATCTGGTCACAGGAGCAGGAACTAAGACAGAGGGGCTGCGTCCGTCTAGACCTACCATGTGTGCGGCATCGCTACTGCAAACGCCAAGAAGGGCCGCAACTGTGGCGCGGCGCAGGACACTGCGGCTGGACAACACAGCTACAAAGCAGACGCTATGTCGGACACTAGTGCAGAGGTGCGGTGTGCACAGTGGCCAAAGGCTTGCCACAGACTGGCGCAGACTACTGAACTAATTCCCTAACCACATGCGTAATATCAGAGGGAAGGGGTTTCATAATAAGTCAGTCACCAGAATCATACATCCGTCACCACTCACACATAGCAGTATAGTCTATACTAGCGCATGGCGGAACGGCCATGCGCGCTTTTTATAGCAGCCGGGACCTTCCGGAAGCTTCCAGCTCTCCGAGATGGACCAATGAGATCTGGAGCAGGACCTGAGCACATGACTCCCGATCTCCAATGGGAAACAGTCTCATGAGCATGCTCAGTAGGAGGACAGAGGGACTTAGCCCCTGGAGAGATTTGCTGCAAGGCAATCTTCTCTGCAGTAGATAAAGAGCAAGAGACCGCAAAATGTAAGGGTCTGGATTCCTGCACAGCAGACGCAGGAACCTGACTCCTAGCAACATGCCATCCTCTCTTGTTAGATATAAACTGCAATGATGGCAGATGGATCATGGGAAAGCTTCTTTTTCCATGCAGGAGGCTGATGAACTGATCTTCTAGTCACCGACTGCTCCACCAGCAGTCATTTTATATCTAGCAAGAGAGGGAACTATGTAATAAAAGAGGGCACTGTGATTTCATTATAGGATCCAATTCAAACTGTTTGTTCTCACCCACAAAGCTCTCCACAGTGCGGCACCACCCTACATCTCCTCCCTCATTTCTGTTTATTGGCCTACACGCTCGTTATGCTCTGCAAATGAATTTCAACTAACCTCTGCACTAATTCGTACCTCCCACTTCCAGCTCCAAGATGTCTCCTGCATTGCGCAAATCCTCTGGAATGCTCTACCCCCAGAAATTAGGACTATTCACAACTTGCACAGTTTAGGCGCTCCCTCAAAACACAGCGCTGCCTATCACATTCCCTAATCAAAGTGATTTTATGTGTAAGTGTGTGTAGAATAACTGAGAATAACCCTTCATCAGACTCCATTGCACCCAACAGCACCACAAATACTGGCTGGTGACCAGCTCATGCAGCCTTTATCTATCCCCCACTCCCTCAAGATGGCTGGACCATCATTGTAAATACGCACCAGTACTTTGTGTTTCCCCCGCCTCATTGTAGATTGTAAGCTCTCATGAGCAGGGTTGTCCTATTTTGCTTTAATAATTGTATTATCTTTAACGTTGTTATTTATGACTGTTGTGTATGAACTGTTAAACTGTAAAGTGCAACGGAATAAGTTGACACTATATAAATAAAGGTTATTATTATTAACAAGAATACACTATGTAAGGGACAGCACTGGACATAACAGCAGAGGAAGCTATATAATAAAGGACCACCCCATACATAACTAGACAGGATGGTAAAAAAGGACACTCTGGGGAGAACTCAAGCACGCAGTTTGTGCTAGACAGCCCAGGAATTTGCAGGAACTGGAGGCTTTTTGGCAAGAAGAGTGGGCAGCTTTACCATCTGAGAAAATAAAGAACCTCATCCACAACTACCACAAAAGACTTCAACCTGTCATTGATGTTAGAGGGGGGCAATACACAGAAATGGGGTATGTAAACTTTTGATCAGGGTCATTTGGATGTTTTGGGTTGTCATTATGATTTAAAAAGACAAAACACAATAGTTTGACAATAAATGGCTTCACCCAACCACTAACCATGAGTGGAGAAAAAGTTTTGGTGTTATCACTCATATTCTCTGAAAAAAAGGCCAAGAAAGCAAAAATTCTGCCGGGGTATGTAAACTTTTGAGTACAACTGTAATAGAGGAAACTATGTAGCTAATTATGTAACTAAGGAAAGCGCTATACACAATAAGTGAGTACACTATATACTAAGGGACTATGCTATACATTGTAAGGCTACATTCCTGTATCTGTGCGCAGTGTCGCTGTGCTGCTTGCTTTTACAGACACATTGAGCATGTCCTATTCTGATCCTCAAAATTGGATCAGATGACATTCTCTGACCCTCACAGATATTATTATCAGATCTGTCATTTTCACAAATGTGTGAATGGATCTACAGTATAAAACTTTAAGGCCTCTTTCACACATCAGGTTTTCGCCGTCAGGCGCGATCCGGCGCTTTTGACAAAAACCGGATCCGGCGAAATGCAATGCCGGATCCGGTTTCCCCCCCATTGACTTGCATTTGCGCCGGATCGCGCCGGATGGCCATGCGTTTCATCCGGTTTTTTCGCCGGATCCGGCATTGTGTCTCAATCCGGCGTCTGGAAAAAACGGCTACTGTAACGTTTTTTGTCTCCGGCGAAAAAGCCGGACACACCGGATCCGGCGCGTCCGGCTTTTTCACACAATGAAAGCCTATGAGCGCCGCAATGCGCCGGATCCGGTATTTTTGGTCTGAGCATGCTCAGTAGCTCTGCCCACAAGACACATATATAAAAGCAAGACAGTGGGACCCTCAGCCACACCCAACATGGCACCCAAGACAGCAACCAGGCGCAGGACAAGGCAGGAGACATCTGCAGCAGCACCATCAGCACCACCACCACCCCAAATGGAGCAGCATGCTGAACAACGGGAGGGGAGTCCAGCAGCAGATGAGAGACGGTCATTATCAAATCCCCCATTCCTCCAAACTAGGGCCATGGAATATCAAGATATTCATTGCCCCTTTGTTTCTCTTTATTCAACAGCCGCCCAATAGATGCAGCAGCAGCAGCAGCAGCAGCAATGGAAGCACTGGCAGCAGCAGTACCACCACCCACAGGCATGGAGTCTGGCCAGCAGGAAGACAGCACATCTGGGAGCCCTCCCTCGCATCGTCAGCGTTTGACGGTAAGTTTTTATTTCCAAAATCCATCATCTCTGTAATATATGTCTATTCATTGCCTTTTATTTCAAAACAGGAATCACAAGATGAAGAGGAGCTCCCAGAAGAAGAAGGAAGGGGTGGACAGACACCTGGAGTGGGCTCACAATTGGTAAGTTTTTGGCATCAAACGCAGAAACACAACATCACACTACACACAACATATAGAAAACAATGTTCTGCAGACCACACACAGCAAACAAATGCCTACATCCAAAGACATAACATTTTTTGTTTTCTTCTCTAGTCTTCCCAATCTGGTGCTCGGCCAAGAGGTCCTCGCAGTGCCTCCCAGGGTCGTCGGCGACAGCAACGCGGCGGTCACCAGCGTGTAAGTATAAATATTTTTGCTTTGTTTTTTTGCACTTTTTATTTCATTTCTTTTGTGGAGGCTAATTATGTTATTTTTGTCTTTTTCTTTAACAGCCTTCACAGCGTGCTCCCGACTCTGACGGTGAGGATGGAGGAATCGATGTGGACCACCTCATCGATCTCGTCAGAGAAAGGGAGCCGCTCTGGAATATGGCTGACCGCCGCCACGCTGACCTGATTGTTACCCGGCGACTCTGGGAGGAAATCTGTTCGCTCCTTGTGGACCGCTGGGAGGACCTCGATGCTCGGGCCCAGATTAAAGAGCGTAAGTATATACAGTACCGGTTGCTTGATGTAAACCAGTGTTTCCCGAACAACAGTCCTCGTGGTCCCCACGGATCATGTGTTCAGGATTTCTATTTACTATGGAAATCCTGAAAACATGACCCCTGTTGACCATGAGGACTGGAGTTTGGGAAACACTGATGTTGTATACTAACCACTCCTTTCTCGTTTCAGGGAACAGAATTGTGAAGCGGTGGCGGTCTGTGAGGGATCGTTTCAAGAAGGAGTTCAATAAAGAGATGCGGGCCCCGAGTGGATCTGGAGGACGCAGGAGCAAGTACAAGTACGCACAAGCCCTGTCGTTCCTCCGGGAAACAATGGTCACTAGAAGGTAAATATTACACACCACATGTGAAAAAAAAATGTTAGATGTAACTTTTTTTTTTCAGCCAGGGCCATACCATGTCACTATTTTAATTGTTTTTTTTTCTCTTTATTCCACAGCACGGTGAGCAGCACTTGGGAGCCTGCACGATTGGACCCTTCTGAGGCGATCCCTGAGGAGACCGGCACCGAGGGACACTTCGACCGCCCCGGTACATCTGCACCTTCCCAGCCTTCCCACACATTCGACCCATCTGTCCCATCCACCAGCACAGGAGCATCGTGGCCGCCTACATTACATGAAGCTGCTGGTGAGGAGATCGCTTTCCCTTTACCCCACCCTTCTGCCCCTGCCACCTCTAGTACACCTGCGGGTACTGGGCGGCAGCGGCAGAGGGGTCAGGAAAAGACTTATGCGCCAGAGTTCTTGCATCTGAATGCATCTTTCCAGAACTGTCTAAAAGTCTTGTCAGAGCAAATCTCCGCAGGCTTTCAGCAGATCAACTCCAGAATTCTGGAGGTGAAGACACTTCTGCAAACCATGCATTCAGAAGCAAGATCTTCGCCAAACCACACCTTTTTCAGGTCTGTTGTGGAGCGCATGGAAACGCTATCTCCTACCCAGCAGATGCATGTAATGCATTCATGCCACGGTGCTCTCCAGCAAGCTACCTCCCAACCTCCTCCTCCCACCACAGTAGTTCCTCCACCTGCACCCCCTCCAGCCACTTTCCATCCTCCCCCTCCTATTACATCAGCACCCCCTCCAGCCACTTTCCATCCTCCCCCTCCTATTACATACCATCCACCTCCCCAGTACCAGCAACCTCCCCAGTACCAGCAACCTCCCCAGTACCAGCAACCTCCCCACTTCCAGCAACCTGCCCCGTACCAAACTCCTTCCCCGTACCAAACTCCTTCCCCATACAACTTGCCATCAACATCATCTGCTCCTACAGTCCCTGCCCAACCCTCCACTCCACCGCCCACCACCTCTTCTGCCTCCCACATGTCCACCCATTCTGTAGCTTTTTCCACACCATCACCTCTAACTGTTCCTTCCCCACCACGATCCCAATCCTCTCTCCACACTCTCAGTGTCGAAGTGTCCCGCAGCCCCTCCAGCAGTATTTCCACCCCACACTACACAGATTTATGATGTGTTTTGTAATAAAAATACCCAGTTGGTTTCAAACCTTTATTAAAAAAGTTTTTTTAACTTTAAAAACAGTTTACAAAAAAATATTTTAAATAAAAGTTAAATTATTGTTTACACTGGTTGTCTGTCATTTCTTTCTGCGGCGAACTATGTTTAAAAATAAGGTTAAATACAGGGTATTTAAAAGGTAAAAAGGTATTCAAAACCAGGTATATAACTGTGGGTAAATTTTAGCTTTTTGCCACAGTTGTGTTCCTGGTTGTGTTTGAAGCAAAGTATTTCACCTAAAAAGTTGTGTTTATTGTTGGTGATTTCCTAACAATGTACACAACTTTTGTTAAAAGATGAAATACTTTGCATAAAACACAACCAGGTACACACCTGTGGCCTAAAGCTAAAAATAGAGACCATGACAAGATAGCCAACTTTGGTTGGCAAAGGTATATACTGTTGGTACAGAAGGTACACAAGTTTGGTTGGGCACAAATCTTTCACACTCTGTCATCCTGCCAGTGTACTCTGCCTTGAGGTGACATAAAGTATAGTGCAAAATTGTCCCTCATTACTGAAACCGTCACAGAACTTCTAGTGGTAATGTCATGGTAATCTTGCAAGGTGGTTTCTTCAGAGGTGTCCTCAATGGAAATGGGTTCCTTGCAGATAACAAAATTGTGGAGTACCACGCAAGCTTTGATCACCTCGTCCACAGTTTCTGTCTTAAGGTTGATCGCAGTCAATAGGACCCGCCATTTGGCTGTCAGAATACCAAAGGTACATTCAACCATTCTTCTTGCTCTTGTGAGGCGGTAATTAAAAATGCGTTTTGTTCTTGTCAATCCTCTGCTAGAGTACGGTTTCAAAAGGTGTTCTGACAGCTGGAAGGCTTCATCCCCTACACAGACAAATGGCATAGGTGGACCAGATGTTTGCGGCAGCGGTCTAGGGGGTGGGAACTGGAAGGTGTTTCCATACAGTTTACGCCCCATGGCAGACAGTTTGAAAACTTGAGAGTCATTGGAGCGGCCATAGGCCCCAATATCAACAGCAATAAATTTGTATTCCGCGTCAGCGATGGCAATGAGGACAATTGAAAAATATTTCTTGTAATTGAAATATTCCGATCCCGATCCGGCTGGCTTTACAATGCGGATATGTTTCCCGTCCACAGCGCCCAAGCAGTTGGGAAACTGACATATCTGTTGAAACTTTTCTGAAATTTCAATCCACCTCTCTGTTGTGGGCTCTGGTAAAAACTCTTCAGCTAAGGAGTCCCACAATGCACGGCAGGTGTACTTCACTATTCCAGATATGGTGGAAATCCCGAGTCTGTACTGGAAATGCAGTGACGAAAGGGATTCTCCAGTTGCAAGAAATCTGTGGGGAATTAAAAAACAATCAATTAGTTTTAAATCACAGCATTACATACCAAAACTCAGCTATAACACTTGGAGATACAAACTACCACCAACAAGATTGCAGTGAAAGTGTGCTCTGATGCGAGCACATCCAATAAATGTGGCTTACCTTAAAGTCACCATCAGACGCTCTGCAGGTGAAACAGAGAAGCGGCAATAGGTGTCCGCTTTTCTTATGAGGTGTGCAATGCGCTCCACCAAGTAATCAAAATTCTCCATTTTCATCCAAACATATCCAAAAAATTTATCCGGGTTTCGTCGAAGGTCCATGCAGAGTGTAGAATAGACCCCACGCGTCATTCTCTTGGCTGTGATGGGGTGGATCCACAAACGTCGTCTACGATGCCTGATGCGCTGCTGTCTCGCTCTCTCCTTCTCCAGAACAATCACCCTCAAACGATTCGCCTCCATTGTAAAATCCGTCAAATTCTTCAAAATATTTCCAATGACAACATCCATCTTCGCCAGTAACTTGCTCTTCTCTCCAACCTGCACTTTCTCCTCTACAACCTGTCAAAGAAGGGCTGTAGGAACACGCTATATATAGTTTTCCAGTAGCCAATCCCGTTCGGAAGGCCACAAGGGGTGTTTTTAAAAACCGGATCCGGCGTAATCCGTCGAAAAACGGATAGAAAAACGGATGAACCGGATGAGACGGATCCGGTTTTGTCTGTCAAGAACAAGACGGATCCGGCAGAAAACCGGATCCGTCACATCCGGTTTTACAAAACATTTGCCGGATCCGGTGTTCCGGCACGACGCCGGATCGCGCCTGACGCCGAAAACCTGATGTGTGAAAGTAGCCTAAGCCTGGTTTCACATTAGCATTTGATTCCGCAGCGTGGTGCTGCGGACTTCTTTCCTTAAAACCCCACCGACTTCCGCATGCATCCTGCGTACCTATCTTTTACATTGGGTATGCAGGGACATGTATTGTATGCGGATGCATTTTGACGTTTGCAGCAAAAGTAACATGTTGCATTTTGTTGCATTCGTCGGGCATGTCAAAACGCCACACACAGATGCATCTTCATACAACGTATGTCCCTGCGTACCCAATGTTAAAGATAGGTACGCAGGATGCATGCGGAAGTAGGCGAAGCCATGCAAAACTAGGTGGAGCTTTAAGGAAAGAAGTCCGCAGCATCACGCTGCGGAATCAAACGCTAATGTGAACCTAGCCTAAGGCCTCTTTCACATATCAGGTTTTCGCCGTCAGGCGCGATCCGGCGCTTTTGACAGAAACCGGATCCGGCGAAATGCAATGCCGGATCCGGTTTCCCCCCCATTGACTTGCATTTGCGCCGGATCGCGCCGGATGGCCATGCGTTTCATCCGGTTTTCCCCGGATCCGGCAATGTGTCGCGATCCGGCGTCTGGAAAAAACGGCTACTGTAACGTTTTTTGTCTCCGGCGAAAAAGCCGGACACGCCGGATCCGGCGCGTCCGGCTTTTTCACACAATGAAAGCCTATGAGCGCCGCAATGCGCCTGATCCGGTTTTTTTGGTCTGAGCATGCTCAGTAGCTCTGCCCACAAGACATATATAAAAGCAAGACAGTGGGACCCACAGCCACACCCAACATGCCACCCAAGAAAGCAACCAAGCGCAGCAGAAGAAGGCAGGAGACCACTGCAGCACCATCAGCACCACCACCACCCCAAATGGAGCAGCAAATGGAACATGCTGAGGAGGGGAGGCCAGCAGCAGATGAGAGACGGTAATTATCAAATCCCCCATTCCTCCAAACTAGGGCTATTGAATATCAAGATATTCATTGGCCCTTTGTTTCTCTTTATTCAACAGCCGCCCAATAGATGCAGCAGCAGCAGCAGCAATGGCAGCAGCTGGAACACCACCCACAGGCATGGAGTGTGGCCACCAGGAAGACAGCACATCATCTTCTGGGAGCCCTCCCTCGCATCGTCAGCGTTTGACGGTAAGTTTTTATTTCCAAAATCCATCATCTCTGTAATATATGTCTATTCATTGCCTTTTATTTCAAAACAGGAATCACAAGATGAAGAGGAGCTCCCAGAAGAAGAAGGAAGGGGTGGACAGACACCTGGAGTGGGCTCACAATTGGTAAGTTTTTTGCATCAAACGCAGAAACACAACATCACACTACACACAACACATAGAAAACAATGTTCTGCAGACCACACACAGCAAACAAATGCCTACATCCAAAGACATAACATTTTTTGTTTTCTTCTCTAGTCTTCCCAATCTGGTGCTCGGCCAAGAGGTCCTCGCAGTGCCTCCCAGGGTCGTCGGCGACAGCAACGCGGTGGTCACCAGCGTGTAAGTATAAATATTTTTGCTTTGTTTTTTTGCACTTGTTATTTCATTTCTTTTGTGGAGGCTAATTATGTTATTTTTGTCTTTTTCTTTAACAGCCTTCACAGCGTGCTCCCGACTCTGACGGTGAGGATGGAGGACACGATGTGGACCACCTCATCGATCTCGTCAGAGAAAGGGAGCCGCTCTGGAATATGGCTGACCGCCGCCACGCTGACCTTATCGTTACCCGACGACTCTGGGAGGAAATCTGTTCGCTCCTTGTGGGCCGCTGGGAGGACCTCGATGTTCGGGCCCAGATTAAAGAGCGTAAGTATATACAGTACCGGTTGCTTGATGTAAACCAGTGTTTCCCGAACTCCAGTCCTCGTGGTCCCCACGGATCATGGTCACTAGAAGGTAAATATTACACACCACATGTGAAAAAAAATGTTAGATGTAACTTTTTTTTTTCAGCCAGGGCCATACCATGTCAGTATTTTAATTGTTTTTTTTTCTCTTTATTCCACAGCACGGTGAGCAGCACTCGGGAGCCTGCACGATTGGACCCTTCTGAGGCGATCCCTGAGGAGACCGGCACCGAGGGACACTTCGACCGCCCCGGTACATCTGCACCTTCCCAGCCTTCCCACACATTCGACCCATCTGTCCCATCCACCAGCACAGGAGCATCGTGGCCGCCTACATTACATGAAGCTGCTGGTGAGGAGATCGCTTTCCCTTTACCCCACCCTTCTGCCCCTGCCACCTCTAGTACACCTGCGGGTACTGGGCGGCAGCGGCAGAGGGGTCAGGAAAAGAGTTATGCGCCAGAGTTCTTGCATCTGAATGCATCTTTCCAGAACTGTCTAAAAGTCTTGTCAGAGCAAATCTCCGCAGGCTTTCAGCAGATCAACTCCAGCATTCTGGAGGTGAAGACACTTCTGCAAACCATGCATTCAGAAGCAAGATCTTCGCCAAACCACACCTTTTTCAGGTCTGTTGTGGAGCGCATGGCAACACTATCTCCTACCCAGCAGATGCATGTAATGCATTCGTGCCACGGTGCTCTACAGCAGGTTACCTCCCAACCTCCACCTCCGACCACTGTAGTTCCTCCACCTGCACCCCCTCCAGCCACTTTCCATCCTCCCCCTCCTATTACATCTGCACCCCCTCCAGCCACTTTCCATCCTCCCCCTCCTATTACATCTGCACCCCCTCCAGCCACTTTCCATACTCCCCCTCCTATTACATACCAGCAACCTCACCAGTACCAGCAACCTTCCCAGTACCAGCAACCTCCCCAGTACCAGACATCTCCCCACTTCCAGCAACCTGCCCCGTACCAAACTCCTTCCCCGTACCAAACTCCTTCCCCGTACCAAACTCCTTCCCCATACAACTTTCCATCAACATCATCTGCTCCTACAGTCCCTGCCCAACCCTCCACTCCACCGCCCACCACCTCTTCTGCCTCCCACATGTCCACCCATTTTGTAGCTTTTTCCACACCATCACCTCTAACTGTTCCTTCCCCACCACGATCCCAGTCCTCTCTCCACACTCCCATTGTCGAAGTGTCCCGCAGCCCCTCCAGCAGTATTTCCACCCCACACTACACAGATTTATGATGTGTTTTGTAATAAAAATGCCCTGTTGGTTTCAAACCTTTATTATAAAAGTTTTTTTAACTTTAAAAACAGTTTACAAAAAAAAAATATTTTAAATAAAAGTTAAATTATTGTTTACACTGGTTGTCTGTCATTTCTTTCTGCGGCGAAATATGTTTAAAAAAAAGGTTAAATACAGGGTATTTAAAAGGTAAAAAGGTATTCAAAACCAGGTATATAACTGTGGGTAAATTTTAGCTTTTTGCCACAGTTGTGTTCCTGGTTGTGTTTGAAGCAAAGTATTTCACCTGAAAAGTTGTGTTTATTGTTGGTGATTTCCTAACAATGTACACAACTTTTGTTAAAAGGTGAAATACTTTGCATAAAACACAACCAGGTACACACCTGTGGCCTAAAGCTAAAAATAGTAAGACCATGACAAGATAGCCAACTTTGGTTGGCAAAGGTATATACTGTTGGTCCAGAAGGTACACAAGTTTGGTTAGGGCACAAATCTTTCACACTCTGTCATCCTGCCAGTGTACTCTGCCTTGAGGTGACATAAAGTATAGTGCAAAATTGTCCCTCATTACTGAAACCGTCACAGAACTTCTAGTGGTAATATTTCCAATGACAACATCCATCTTCGCCAGTAACTTGCTCTTCTCTCCAACCTGCACTTTCTCCTCTACAACCTGTCAAAGAAGGGCTGTAGGAACATGCTATATATAGTTTTCCAGTAGCCAATCCCGTTCGGAAGGCCACAAGGGTCAATTTTAAAAACCAGATCCGGCGTAATCCGTCGAAAAACGGATAGAAAAACGGATGAACCGGATGAGACGGATCCGGTTTTGTCTGTCAAGAACAAGACGGATCCGGCAGAAAACCGGATCCGGCACATCAGGTTTTACAAAACATTTGCCGGATCCGGCATTCCGGCACGACGCCGGATCGCGCCTGACGCCGAAAACCTGATGTGTGAAAGAGGCCTAAGAGTACATATGTCGTCAGATAAAAAAAATCTGGCTGCACATTGACATATCACATGAATGTGAGAATGCAGTCCAAGGGATTTTACAAATACCTTTATCAGAAAATTAGCCAAAGAAATTATTTCAACTCCTCATTCACCATAAATACCACAAAATCAAAATTATTTATAGCCAAAAAAGTGGTTTTAAAACTTAACCTTTACTGTTTTGTTCTATAAAAAGAGGCTATCACCTCTCTAAAGACATGTGTGCATATTCCAAAACACCTTATAAGAAATAGCCAATGAAAAAAGCTCCCTGTTTTGGAAGCCTAGCTTTTAAGCAGTTTCATAGACTCCCTATTCAGGAAAATCATTCCATATTTCAATAACAAACAAGAAATTGAGCCTTTTTAACAAACAAATATTAGCTCAAAGTCTCTTGCAAAAGAGGGAGATTTTTTATGGAAAAGACAGGTATTCAAAGTTATGGAGAAAAAGGAACAATCTCACCATTGTTGCTGTTCACTTTCACTTTCTTTCTCCTATAACAAAAATGGAGTCTGCGGTCCAGTCTTTTCCCTGTTAGTTTTGTCAAAAATGGAAGGACATGCTGCCCAGTTTTCCTGACAGGTGCCAATCCCCTGATGAATCAACTATTTAAAGAAACGCGTCGGGAGGCACCCAGGGTCAGTCCAGGGCTGGCTAGATAACAGGGCTAGCTGTTGTATTGATAAACTGAAATAATTTAACTTTTTGATGATATTCTAACTTTGTGAGAAACACCTGTACATTTATCTAATTTGCACTGCGCCCTTGACTACAGATATGTACCTCACCATTAATATACTATTAACCACACACCAATCAAAATATAAAATGATAAGCAGCACTGTGCCCCCATTAACTATAATCTCTGACACCCAATAAATATAAATTATTCAGTCTCTGTGACTCTCCTCAATTAACTTTAAAGCTATTAGGAAGCGAGTGATAAAAAACGTGCATTAGGGAAGTGGTGCTATGCGGTTTTGGATGTTACTATGGGTAATTACCTGCTCTTATTTAACTGACACGTCTACCTTAAACAGATAATACTGCTTGTCTTCATGTCTTGTACATAACATCTGATGTGGGTTACGTCTCCATGACGGCTGTGGTGTGTATGTAAGATGATCTTGTTGGACATAGGGCCGGTGATGCATGCGCCGTCATGCTGGGACATTCCTTGCACATCCGTTCATATGCGGGCAAGCCACGGTGAGTCATAACATCTATTGCAAAAAACTCCTCTATTCTGGTTCATTCATTAGATGAGCCTTCTTTAAATAGTCATCAAATCCCTCCCCTAACACATGCCTCCTGAAGAAGTCCAAACGAAACGTGCGTTGGGGCGACTGGGACACTCCTGTTACCTTCAATCACCACAGTAAGTCTATTCCTCCTGCTCTGTGCCCGTATTGTGGCCAGGCATCCTGATAGCTGCTGCTGACCTCTTTGACTGCACTGTCCCTTTGGGACAACCTGCATGCACATTGCACTATTTACCAGCAGTCCATATAACTTTACTTAGTGTACTGCCACTCTGGTCTTTGCTATTCATTCTTTTTGATTACTATACTGTATGTCATTTTATCTTTCTCTGATCAACTTGCTTGACAAGTCCATACTGTATATGAATGTTTTCACTGCTTTACTTACCTGTGGGGTTGAATATTTTTTCACACTATGCATTTTATGGCTGGAGTCACACACAACGCATAAAAAATCAGTCCATTTTTCACGGTCGAGAATCGCACAAAAATTTCATGTGCAGTGATCCGTATGTCATCTGTGTGCAATGCAAGGATGCGATTTTCTCGCATCTAAGCATCCGTGTGACATCCGTGTGGCATCCGTATGGCGAGATTTTAATGGATCCCAATGACAGGTTAAAATAGAAAAGAAAGAATAGATATATACACATAGAATATATAAATATATATATATATATATATATATACTGGTCAAAAAAATAAAGGGAACACTTAAACAACAGAATATAACTCCAAGTAAATCAAGCTTCTGTGAAATCAAACTGTCCACTTAGGAAGCAACACTGACAATCAATATCACATTCTGTTGTGCAAATGGAATAGACAACAGATTATTGCAATTATCAAGACACCCTCAATGAAGGAGTGGTTCTGTAGGTGGGGACCACAGACTACATCTCAGTACCAATGTTTTCTGGCTGATGTTTTGGTCACTTTTGAATGTTGGTTGTGCTTTCACACTCGTGGTAGCATGAGACGAACTCTACAACCCACACAAGTGGCTCAGGTAGTGCACATCAATGCGAGCTGTGGCAAGAAGGTTTGCTGTGTCTGTCAGCGTAGTGTCCAGAGGCTGGCGGCGCTACCAGGAGACAGGTCAGTACACCAGGAGACGTGGAGGGGGCCGTAGGAGGGCAACAACTCAGCAGCAGGACCGCTACCTCAGCCTTTGTGCAAGGAGGAACAGGAGGAGCACTGCCAGAGCCCTGCAAAATGACCTCCAGCAGGCCACAAATGTGCATGTGTCTGCACAAACAGTTAGAAACCGACTCCATGATGGCCTGAGTGCCCGACATCCACAGATGGGGGTTGTGCTCACAGCCCAACACTGTGCGGCCCTCCAAAGAAATGCCACCCCACACCATTACTGACCCACTGCCAAATTGGTCATGCTGAAAGATGGTGCAGGCAGCATATTGCTCTGCACGGCATCTCCAGACTGTCATATGTGCTCAGTGTGAACCTGCTTTCATCTGTGAAGAGCACAGGACACCAGTGGCGAATTTGCCAATCCTGGTGTTCTGTGGCAAATGCCACGTGTCCTGCACGGGGTTAACATTAGCGGTGCTAATGCTACCGGCCCGGCTGTAAACCTATGAGAAATGAATGGAAACCTTTCTGCGCAGGCGCCCCAGCTGACCGGAGATGAACTGATTAGCGTGGGAAAGTTTCAGAACATTTTCCCACGCTCCAGAGTTCACCTCAGCCTCCTACTGCTGACGTCACTGAGGCTGCATGGAGTCCCCGCCTTTTCTGGGGTGGCTGGGGCCGATGTTTGTAGCCAGGGGGGCCAATAATCAATTTTTTTCAATGAATGCATCCGTTAATTTTACACCTACATGTCCCAAAGATTTTACAGAAGCCGGCAATTGAATTTTAACCGATTCTACTGTATATATATCTCTCTGAAATATATATATATATATATATACAGTTGTGGCCAAAAGTATTGACATCCTGGCAATTCTGTCAGATAATACTCAGTTTCTTCCTGAAAATGATTGCAAACACAAATTCTTTGGTATTATTATCTTCATTTAATTTGTCTTAAATGAAAAAACACAAAGAATTGTCCAAAAGCCAAATTGGATATAATTCCACACCAAACATAAAAAAGAGGGTGGACAAAAGTATTAGCACTGTACGAAAAATCATGTGATGCTTCTCTAATTTGTGTAATTAACAGCACCTGTAACTTACCTGTGGCACCTAATAGGTGTTGGCAATAACTAAATCACACTTGCAGCCAGTTGACATGGATTAAAGTTGACTCAACCTCTGTCCTGTGTCCTTGTGTGTACCACATTGAGCATGGAGAAAAGAAAGAAGACCAAAGAGCTGTCTGAGGACTTGAGAAACCAAATTGTGTGGAAGCATGAGCAATCTCAAGGCTACAAGTCCATCTCCAAATACCTGAATGTTCCTGTGTCTACCGTGCGCAGTGACATCAAGACTAGAGTTGAGCGATACCATCCGATACTTCAAAGTATCGTATCGGATGGTATCGGCCGATCTTTAAAAAAAGTATCGGTATCGCCGATTCCGATACCGGAAGTCCCATTCAAGTCTATGGGACTTCCGGTATCGGAATAAGAAAAACCCTTTCCTGCCCTTGTACAGCCTCTCTGGGGTCTGTACGGGCCTTTCGGGGGGCTGTGCCGGCCTGCCAGGGGGTCTGTGCAGGCTCCGGTGGTCTGTGCCGGCCTGCCGGTGGTCTGTGCAGGCTCCGGGGGGCTGTGCCGGCCTGCCGGGGGGCTGTGCCGGCCTGCCGGGGGGCTGTGCCGGCCTGCCAGGGGGTCTGTGTAGGCTCCGGTGGTCTGTGCCGGCCTGCCGGTGGTCTGTGCCGGCCTGCCGGGGGGCTGTGCCGGCCTGCCGGGGGGCTGTGCCGGCCTGCCGGGGGGCTGTGCCGGCCTGCCGGTGGTCTGTGCAGGCTCCGGGGGTCTGTGCAGGCATCGTCCGATGGGACTACAAGTCCCATCTGGCGATGCCTGCTACCATGACAGTGATTGACACATTAGCCAATGATGGGACAGTAGTAGTCCCATCATCCGGCTAATGTGTTAAATGTAAAAAAAAAAAAAAAAAATTACATGCTACATACATACTACATACTACATACATGCTACATTCATACTACATACTACATACATGCTACATTCATACTACATGCAACATACATACTACATATATACTACATGCATGCTACATATATACTACATGCATGCTACATACATACTACATGATACATACTACATATATACTACATGCATGCTACATACATACTACATATATACTACATGCATGCTACATACATGCTACATGCATGCTACATACATACTACATGCTACATGCATGCTACATATATACTACATACATACTACATATATACTACATGCATGCTACATATATACTACATGCATGCTACATACATACTACATATATACTACATGCATGCTACATACATACTACATGCTACATGCATGCTACATATATACTACATACATGCTACATATATACTACATACATACTACATATATACTACATACATACCACATATATACTACATGCATGCTACATATATACTACATGCATGCTACATACATACTACATATATACTACATGCATGCTACATACATACTACATGCTACATGCATGCTACATACATACTACATGCTACATACATACCACATATATACTACATACATACAATACATTCATACAATACATACATAGACATACAGTACATATAACATAGAGTAACATACTTACCAATACTTGTCACATTGTTCCCCGAAGCCATTGTCGTCTACGGAATAAATATTAACATAACAAACCACAAAAATACTCACCCACGATCCGAAGCAGTCCACGAGTGTGTCCCACGACGATCTTGGGTAGAGAACGGCAGCATCAGCTGATGCTGCCGTTCTCTACGGGCTGCAGGAATCCAATGACGGAAGGTAGGTATCCTTCCGCACTGTATTCCTCCGCCACTTAAAAAAAAAAAAAGTCCCTAGTCTCACTTTATGCCATTGCTGTGTGGGAATTTCCCACACAGCAATGGCATAAAGTGAGACTAGGGACTTTTTTTTTTTTAAGTGGCGGAGGAATACAGTGCGGAAGGATACCTACCTTCCGTCATTGGATTCCTGCAGCCCGTAGAGAACGGCAGCATCATCTGATGCTGCCGTTCTCTACCCAAGATCGTCGTGGGACACACTCGTGGACTGCTTCGGATCGTGGGTGAGTATTTTTGTGGTTTGTTATGTTAATATTTATTCCGGAAAGACAATGGCTTCGGGGAACAATGTGACAAGTATTGGTAAGTATGTTACTCTATGTTATATGTACTGTATGTCTATGTATGTATTGTATGAATGTATTGTATGTATGTAGTATATATGTGGTATGTATGTAGCATGTAGTATGTGTGTAGTATGTATGTAGCATGCATGTAGCATGTAGTATGTATGTAGCATGCATGTAGTATATATGTAGTATGTATGTAGCATGCATGTAGTATATATGTAGCATGTATGTAGTATGTATGTGGTATGTATGTAGCATGTAGTATATATGTAGCATGCATGTAGTATATATGTAGTATGTATGTAGTATGTATGTAGCATGTATGTAGTATATATGTAGTATGTATGTAGTATATATGTAGCATGTATGTAGTATATATGTAGCATGCATGTAGTATATATGTAGTATGTATGTAGTATATATGTAGCATGCATGTAGTATATATGTAGTATGTATGTAGTATGTATGTAGCATGTAGTATGTATGTAGCATGCATGTAGTATATATGTAGTATGTATGTAGCATGCATGTAGTATATATGTAGCATGCATGTAGTATGTATGTGGTATGTATGTAGCATGCATGTAGTATATATGTAGCATGCATGTAGTATGTATGTGGTATGTATGTAGCATGTAGTATATATGTAGCATGCATGTAGTATGTATGTAGTATGTATGTAGTATGTATGTAGCATGCAGTATGTATGTAGTATGTATGTAGTATGTATGTAGCATGCATGTAGTATGTATGTAGTATGTATGTAGTATGTATGTAGTATATATGTAGTATGTATGTAGCATGTAGTATGTATGTAGTATTTTTTTTTTTTTTTTTTTTTTTTTTTTTTTAACATTTAACACATTAGCCGGATGATGGGACTACTACTGTCCCATCATTGGCTAATGTGTCAATCACTGTCATGGTAGCAGGCATCGCCCGATGGGACTTGTAGTCCCATCGGACGATGCTTGCACAGACCCCCGGACATCAGCACAGCCCCCCGGCAGGCCGGCACAGCCCCCCGGCAGGCCGGTACAGACCCCCACAGGGTGCACAGCCCCCCGGCAGGCCGGCACAGCCCCCCGGCAGGCCGGCAGAGACCCCGGGCAGTCCACACAGCCCCCCGGCAGGCCGGCACAGCCCCCCGGCAGGCCGGCAGAGACCCCCGGAAGGCCCGAAATGACGGCGCATCATGATGCGCACACACCGCGCATCATGATGACGTCAGGCCGTCAATCAACTGAACTTCCGATTCCGATGCCGAATTCCGATATTGAAAAAATATCGGAAGTCGGTATCGGAATTCCGATACAGCAAGTATCGGCCGATACCCGATACTTGCGGTATCGGAATGCTCAACACTAATCAAGACGTTTAAAGCCCATTGCACTGTGGCTAACCTCCCTAGATGTGGACGGAAAAGAAAAATTGACAAGAGATTTCAACGCAAGATTGTGCGGATGTTGGAACCTCGACTAACATCCAAACAAGTTCAAGCTGCCCTGCAGTCCGAGGGTACAACAATGTCAACCCGTACTATCCGTCGGTGTCTGAATGAAAAGGGACTGTATGGTAGGAGACCCAGGAAGACCCCACTTCTTACCCCGAGACATAAAAAAGCCAGGCTGGAGTTTGCCAAAACTTACCTGAAAAAGCCTAAAACGTTTTGGAAGAATGTTCTCTGGTCAAATGAGACAAAAGTAGAGCTTTTTGGGCAAAGGCATCAACATAGAGTTTACAGGAGAAAAAAAGAGGCATTCAAAGAAAAGAACACGGTCCCTACAGTCAAACATGGCGAAGGTTCCCTGATGTTTTCTGGTTGCTTTGCTGCCTCTGGCACTGGACTGCTTGACCGTGTGCATGGCATTATGAAGTCAGAAGACTACCAACAAATTTTGCAGCATAATGTAGGGCCCAGTGTGAGAAAGCTGGGTCTCCCTCAGAGGTCATGGGTCTTCCAGCAGGACAATGACCCAAAACACACTTCAAAAAGCACTAGAAAATGGTTTGATTAGAAAGCACTGGAGACTTCTAAGGTGGCCAGCAATGAGTCCAGACCTGAATCCCATAGAACACCTGTGGCAAGATCTAAAAATGGCAGTTTGGAGAAGGCACCCTTCAAATATCTGGGACCTGGAGCAGTTTGCCAATGAAGAATGGTCTAAAATTCCAGCAGAGCATTGTAAGAAACTCATTGATGGTTACCGGAAGCGGTTGGTCGCAGTTATTTTGGCTAAAGGTTGTGCAACCAAGTATTAGGCTGAGGGTGCCAATACTTTTGTCTGGCCCATTTTTGGAGTTTTGTGTGAAATGATCAATGTTTTGCTTTTTGCTTCATTCTCTTTTGTGTTTTTTCATTTAAGACAAATTAAATGAAGATAATAATACCAAAGAATTTGTGTTTGCAATCATTTTCAGGAAGAAATTGAGTATTATGACAGAATTGCAGGGGTGTCAATACTTTTGGCCACAGCTGTATGTCCCAATGACATATATATATATATACTGCTCAAAAAAATAAAGGGAACGCATCCTAGTAAATTGTGTTAGTTAAGTGTTCCCTTTATTTTTTGAGCTGTATATATATATATATATATATATATATATATATATGTACAAATAATCATCTTATCGTGTCTGTAGCCAAAATCCCGCCTGTTTGTAACGGTAAGCTGCACCTGCTGCTGATTGGTCGCGGCCGCCAGGTGCAGTCGGGAGCAGCGCTCAATCTGTAAAAAAGAGAACTAAAATAAAAAATGGTTATACTCACCTTCCGACGGACTCCAATCTCCTTTCCACGCGCCCGGCCTCGCGGACCCAGTAATGCTTTGCACCTTAGACCGGAGATGACGTCACTCTCGCGAGAGCGCGACGTCATCAGCGGTGTTTCGCGCAAAGCATTACTGGAACCGCGAGGCTGGTCGCGTGGAGAATGGAGTGGAGATCGTGGGCCGTCGGAAGGGGAGTATATAACTATTTTTCATTTTAACAGAGACCATGCATACCAGGAAAGGGAGGTGACGGGACCATGCATACCAGAAAAGGGGGGTGAGGGGGACCATGCATACCAGGGAAGGGGGGTGAGGGTGACCATACATACCAGCAAAGGAGGGGTGAGGGGACCATGCATACCAGGAAAGGGGGGTGAAGGGGACCATGCATACCAGGAATATGGCTCGAATATGTCAAAATCAGATTCGGAGTCAAAATACGAACAAATTCTCTCATCTCTATTCCCTATATGTATGAGTTTTTGTCCTTATCCAGTTGACCTCTGGGATCTTTTGTGTTAAAGGCTATTAAACCACCAGCGATCGGCTTGCATGTAGCCAATCAGCAGTCGTTTAATAGCTGTGGTTGGCAATATTTTGTGCAATATTTATTTACCCTCTTATTGAATTTTGATATACCCAGTCTTTATATTAAGTATTTATACCACCCACTTTGTCACTGTTTGTGTCTTTTATAACTTGAACATTTTTTGGTCCACAATTATAATTAGTTTTTATTTACATATGTTTAAATAAAATTTGAATAATTTATGATATTTTAAACAGGCTCTTGTACTCTGTTCTTTGTGGTATGTTATTCTTCAGGGGAGGTAGAGACCAAATGGGGGTTCAAAGTCAGCCGTGATACCTGAAATATACAGTTCCCACACCAAAGTGATGGGAAAAGTACGTAGTACCTGGTATGGCGGTCGGCGTCAGTTTAAATAACCATCCCACACTTTGAAAGACATTATTTCTGGTGCCTGGTATGATGGAGCACATGATTGAAGAGCACATATCACTTCCGGCTCTAAGTTGGAGCGCATGAGTAACTTCCGGCGCCCCCCCCCCCCCATTGGAGAGCATGAGTGAGAAGTTGACATCATCATGCTTGGCGGGAGGCGCGACGGGCTGTGCATGGAATACACAGGTGATTCGCACGCGTCATTTCCAGCTCCTACAGTAAGGTAATGTGTGTTAATGACAAAGACATGGATTTTATACGCACTATACACAGTGGCGGATTATAATGAGGTCAATTTGGGCAGTTGCCCCGGGCCCAGTGGGGTTAAGGGGCCCACAGCCCAGGCCAGTAAATTGCCCCATTATAATCCGCCACCGCGCAGGGCCGGATTATAGGCAGGGCAGGCGGGGCTTCAGCCCCGGGGCCCCCACCACAAGAGCTTCTAAGGGGGTCCCCACCACATTCCTGCTGGCTGCTGCAATGGCACTCCATCTTCTCCCCACCTAAAAGTGAGTGACCGTGGGGGCGGCATTATGTGCTCTGCTACCAGCAGCATCTACAAGTAGCGTGAACGCTGATGCTGCTGGTAGCGTGCAAAGGCTTGTGATGAGATCACAGGAGGTAAGGTGTCAGGGCCCCCGATCATGTGACCCCTGTCTCCTCCCCTCCTGTGACCTCATCACAGGTCCTGTGCGCACAGCACAGAGCACTGAGAGCAGCCATGTATGTGGAGTGCGGCTCTGCGGGTGGAGGTCGGTGCTGGAGGCCCCATTATTCTCTATGTGGAGTGCGGCTCTGCGGGTGGAGGTCGGTGCTGGAGGCCCCATTATTCTCTATGTGGAGTGCGGCTCTGTGGGTGGAGGTCGGTGCTGGAGGCTCCATTATTCTCTATGTGGAGTGGGGCTCTGCGGGTGGAGGTCGGTGCTGGAGGCTCCATTATTCTCTATGTGGAGTGCGGCTCTGCGGGTGGAGGTCGGTGCTGGAGGCTCCATTATTCTCTATGTGGAGTGGGGCTCTGCGGGTGGAGGTCGGTGCTGGAGGCTCCATTATTCTCTATGTGGAGTGCGGCTCTGCGGGTGGAGGTCGGTGCTGGAGGCTCCATTATTCTCTATGTGGAGTGCGGCTCTGCAGGTGGAGGTCGGTGCTGGAGGCTCCATTATTCTCTATGTGGAGTGCGGCTCTGTGGGTGGAGGTCGGTGCTGGAGGCTCCATTATTCTCTATGTGGAGTGCGGCTCTGCAGGTGGAGGTCGGTGCTGGAGGCTCCATTATTCTCTATGTGGAGTGCGGCTCTGTGGGTGGAGGTCGGTGCTGGAGGCTCCATTATTCTCTATGTGGAGTGCGGCTCTGCAGGTGGAGGTCGGTGCTGGAGGCCCCATTATTCTCTATGTGGAGTGCGGCTCTGCGGGTGGAGGTCGGTGCTGGAGGCTCCATTATTCTCTATGTGGAGTGCGGCTCTGCGGGTGGAGGTCGGTGCTGGAGGCTCCATTATTCTCTATGTGGAGTGCGGCTCTGCGGGTGGAGGTCGGTGCTGGAGGCCCCATTATTCTCTATGTGGAGTGCGGCTCTGCAGGTGGAGGTCGGTGCTGGAGGCTCCATTATTCTCTATGTGGAGTGCGGCTCTGCGGGTGGAGGTCGGTGCCAGAGGCTCCATTATTCTCTATGTGGAGTGCGGCTCTGCGGGTGGAGGTCGGTGCTGGAGGCTCCATTATTCTCTATGTGGAGTGGGGCTCTGCGGGTGGAGGTCGGTGCTGGAGGCTCCATTATTCTCTATGTAGAGTGGGGCTCTGCGGGTGGAGGTCGGTGCCGGAGGCTCCATTATTCTCTATGTGGAGTGCGGGTGGAGGTCGGTGCTGGAGGCTCCATTATTCTCTATGTGGAGTGCGGCTCTGCGGGTGGAGGTCGGTGCTGGAGGCCCCATTATTCTCTATGTGGAGTGTGGCTCTGCAGGTGGAGGTCGGTGCTGGAGGCTCCATTATTCTCTCTGTGGAGTGCGGCTCTGCGGGTGGAGGTCGGTGCTGGAGGCTCCATTATTCTCTATATGGAGTGCGGCTCTGCGGGTGGAGGTCGGTGCTGGAGGCTCCATTATTCTCTATATGGAGTGCGGCTCTGCGGGTGGAGGTCGGTGCTGGAGGCTCCATTATTCTCTATGTGGAGTGCGGGTGGAGGTCGGTGCTGGAGGCTCCATTATTCTCTATGTGGAGTGGGGCTCTGCAGGTGGAGGTCGGTGCTGGAGGCTCCATTATTCTCTATGTGGAGTGTGGCTCTGCGGGTGGAGGTCGGTGCTGGAGGCCCCATTTTTCTCTATGTGGAGTGCGGCTCTGCGGGTGGAGGTCGGTGCTGGAGGCCGCATTATTCTCTGTGGAGTGCGGCTCTGCGGGTGGAGGTCGGTGCTGGAGGCTCCATTATTCTCTATGTGGAGTGCGGCTCTGCGGGTGGAGGTCGGTGCCGGAGGCTCCATTATTCTCTATGTGGAGTGCGGCTCTGCGGGTGGAGGTCGGTGCTGGAGGCTCCATTATTCTCTATGTGGAGTGGGGCTCTGCGGGTGGAGGTCGGTGCTGGAGGCTCCATTATTCTCTATGTGGAGTGCGGCTCTGCGGGTGGAGGTCGGTGCTGGAGGCTCCATTATTCTCTATGTGGAGTGCGGCTCTGCGGGTGGAGGTCGGTGCTGGAGGCTCCATTATTCTCTATGTGGAGTGCGGGTGGAGGTCGGTGCTGGAGGCCCCATTATTCTCTATGTGGAGTGTGGCTCTGCAGGTGGAGGTCGGTGCTGGAGGCTCCATTATTCTCTCTGTGGAGTGCGGCTCTGCGGGTGGAGGTCGGTGCTGGAGGCTCCATTATTCTCTATATGGAGTGCGGCTCTGCGGGTGGAGGTCGGTGCTGGAGGCTCCATTATTCTCTATATGGAGTGCGGCTCTGCGGGTGGAGGTCGGTGCTGGAGGCTCCTTTATTCTCTATATGGAGTGCGGCTCTGCGGGTGGAGGTCGGTGCTGGAGGCTCCATTATTCTCTATGTGGAGTGCGGCTCTGCGGGTGGAGGTCGGTGCTGGAGGCTCCATTATTCTCTATGTGGAGTGCGGGTGGAGGTCGGTGCTGGAGGCCCCATTATTCTCTATGTGGAGTGTGGCTCTGCAGGTGGAGGTCAGTGCTGGAGGCTCCATTATTCTCTCTGTGGATTGCGGCTCTGCGGGTGGAGGTCGGTGCTGGAGGCTCCATTATTCTCTATATGGAGTGCGGCTCTGCGGGTGGAGGTCGGTGCTGGAGGCTCCATTATTCTCTATATGGAGTGCGGCTCTGCGGGTGGAGGTCGGTGCTGGAGGCTCCATTATTCTCTATGTGGAGTGCGGGTGGAGGTCGGTGCTGGAGGCTCCATTATTCTCTATGTGGAGTGGGGCTCTGCAGGTGGAGGTCGGTGCTGGTGGCTCCATTATTCTCTATGTGGAGTGTGGCTCTGCGGGTGGAGGTCGGTGCTGGAGGCCCCATTATTCTCTATGTGGAGTGCGGCTCTGCGGGTGGAGGTCGGTGCTGGAGGCTCCATTATTCTCTATATGGAGTGCGGCTCTGCGGGTGGAGGTCGGTGCTGGAGGCTCCATTATTCTCTATATGGAGTGCGGCTCTGCGGGTGGAGGTCGGTGCTGGAGGCTCCATTATTCTCTATATGGAGTGCGGCTCTGCGGGTGGAGGTCGGTGCTGGAGGCTCCATTATTCTCTATGTGGAGTGCGGCTCTGCCGGTGGAGGTCGGTGCTGGAGGCTCCATTATTCTCTATGTGGAGTGCGGCTCTGCGGGTGGAGGTCAGTGCTGGAGGCTCCATTATTCTCTATGTGGAGTGCGGCTCTGTGGGTGGAGGTCGGTGCTGGAGGCTCCATTATTCTCTATGTGGAGTGCGGCTCTGCGGGTGGAGGTCGGTGCTGGAGGCTCCATTATTCTCTATGTGGAGTGGGGCTCTGCGGGTGGAGGTCGGTGCTGGAGGCTCCATTATTCTCTATGTGGAGTGCGGCTCTGCGGGTGGAGGTCGGTGCTGGAGGCTCCATTATTCTCTATGTGGAGTGCGGCTCTGCGGGTGGAGGTCGGTGCTGGAGGCTCCATTATTCTCTATGTGGAGTGCGGGTGGAGGTCGGTGCTGGAGGCTCCATTATTCTCTATGTGGAGTGTGGCTCTGCGGGTGGAGGTCGGTGCTGGAGGCCCCATTATTCTCTATGTGGAGTGCGGCTCTGCGGGTGGAGGTCGGTGCTGGAGGCCGCATTATTCTCTGTTGAGTGCGGCTCTGCGGGTGGAGGTCGGTGCTGGAGGCTCCATTATTCTCTATGTGGAGTGGGGCTCTGCGGGTGGAGGTCGGTGCCGGAGGCTCCATTATTCTCTATGTGGAGTGCGGGTGGAGGTCGGTGCTGGAGGCTCCATTATTCTCTATGTGGAGTGCGGCTCTGCGGGTGGAGGTCGGTGCTGGAGGCCCCATTATTCTCTATGTGGAGTGTGGCTCTGCAGGTGGAGGTCGGTGCTGGAGGCTCCATTATTCTCTCTGTGGAGTGCGGCTCTGCGGGTGGAGGTCGGTGCTGGAGGCTCCATTATTCTCTATATGGAGTGCGGCTCTGCGGGTGGAGGTCGGTGCTGGAGGCTCCATTATTCTCTATATGGAGTGCGGCTCTGCGGGTGGAGGTCGGTGCTGGAGGCTCCATTATTCTCTATGTGGAGTGGGGCTCTGCAGGTGGAGGTCGGTGCTGGAGGCTCCATTATTCTCTATGTGGAGTGGGGCTCTGCGGGTGGAGGTCGGTGCCGGAGGCTCCATTATTCTCTATGTGGAGTGCGGCTCTGCAGGTGGAGGTCGGTGCTGGAGGCTCCATTATTCTCTATGTGGAGTGCGGCTCTGCGGGTGGAGGTCGGTGCTGGAGGCCCCATTATTCTCTATGTGGAGTGCGGCTCTGCGGGTGGAGGTCGGTGCTGGAGGCCGCATTATTCTCTGTGGAGTGCGGCTCTGCGGGTGGAGGTCGGTGCTGGAGGCTCCATTATTCTCTATGTGGAGTGCGGCTCTGCGGGTGGAGGTCGGTGCCGGAGGCTCCATTATTCTCTATGTGGAGTGCGGCTCTGCGGGTGGAGGTCGGTGCTGGAGGCTCCATTATTCTCTATGTGGAGTGGGGCTCTGCGGGTGGAGGTCGGTGCTGGAGGCTCCATTATTCTCTATGTGGAGTGCGGCTCTGCGGGTGGAGGTCGGTGCTGGAGGCTCCATTATTCTCTATGTGGAGTGCGGCTCTGCGGGTGGAGGTCGGTGCTGGAGGCTCCATTATTCTCTATGTGGAGTGCGGGTGGAGGTCGGTGCTGGAGGCCCCATTATTATCTATGTGGAGTGTGGCTCTGCAGGTGGAGGTCAGTGCTGGAGGCTCCATTATTCTCTCTGTGGAGTGCGGCTCTGCGGGTGGAGGTCGGTGCTGGAGGCTCCATTATTCTCTATATGGAGTGCGGCTCTGCGGGTGGAGGTCGGTGCTGGAGGCTCCATTATTCTCTATATGGAGTGCGGCTCTGCGGGTGGAGGTCGGTGCTGGAGGCTCCATTATTCTCTATATGGAGTGCGGCTCTGCGGGTGGAGGTCGGTGCTGGAGGCTCCATTATTCTCTATATGGAGTGCGGCTCTGCGGGTGGAGGTCGGTGCTGGAGGCTCCATTATTCTCTATGTGGAGTGCGGCTCTGCCGGTGGAGGTCGGTGCTGGAGGCTCCATTATTCTCTATGTGGAGTGCGGCTCTGCGGGTGGAGGTCAGTGCTGGAGGCTCCATTATTCTCTATGTGGAGTGCGGCTCTGTGGGTGGAGGTCGGTGCTGGAGGCTCCATTATTCTCTATGTGGAGTGCGGCTCTGCGGGTGGAGGTCGGTGCTGGAGGCTCCATTATTCTCTATGTGGAGTGGGGCTCTGCGGGTGGAGGTCGGTGCTGGAGACTCCATTATTCTCTATGTGGAGTGCGGCTCTGCGGGTGGAGGTCGGTGCTGGAGGCTCCATTATTCTCTATGTGGAGTGCGGCTCTGCGGGTGGAGGTCGGTGCTGGAGGCTCCATTATTCTCTATGTGGAGTGGGGCTCTGCGGGTGGAGGTCGGTGCTGGAGGCTCCATTATTCTCTATGTGGAGTGCGGCTCTGTGGGTGGAGGTCGGTGCTGGAGGCTCCATTATTCTCTATGTGGAGTGCGGCTCTGCGGGTGGAGGTCGGTGCTGGAGGCTCCATTATTCTCTATGTGGAGTGGGGCTCTGCGGGTGGAGGTCGGTGCTGGAGGCTCCATTATTCTCTATGTGGAGTGCGGCTCTGCGGGTGGAGGTCGGTGCTGGAGGCTCCATTATTCTCTATGTGGAGTGCGGCTCTGCGGGTGGAGGTCGGTGCTGGAGGCTCCATTATTCTCTATGTGGAGTGCGGGTGGAGGTCGGTGCTGGAGGCTCCATTATTCTCTATGTGGAGTGTGGCTCTGCGGGTGGAGGTCGGTGCTGGAGGCCCCATTATTCTCTATGTGGAGTGCGGCTCTGCGGGTGGAGGTCGGTGCTGGAGGCCGCATTATTCTCTGTTGAGTGCGGCTCTGCGGGTGGAGGTCGGTGCTGGAGGCTCCATTATTCTCTATGTGGAGTGGGGCTCTGCGGGTGGAGGTCGGTGCCGGAGGCTCCATTATTCTCTATGTGGAGTGCGGGTGGAGGTCGGTGCTGGAGGCTCCATTATTCTCTATGTGGAGTGCGGCTCTGCGGGTGGAGGTCGGTGCTGGAGGCCCCATTATTCTCTATGTGGAGTGTGGCTCTGCAGGTGGAGGTCGGTGCTGGAGGCTCCATTATTCTCTCTGTGGAGTGCGGCTCTGCGGGTGGAGGTCGGTGCTGGAGGCTCCATTATTCTCTATATGGAGTGCGGCTCTGCGGGTGGAGGTCGGTGCTGGAGGCTCCATTATTCTCTATATGGAGTGCGGCTCTGCGGGTGGAGGTCGGTGCTGGAGGCTCCATTATTCTCTATGTGGAGTGGGGCTCTGCAGGTGGAGGTCGGTGCTGGAGGCTCCATTATTCTCTATGTGGAGTGTGGCTCTGCGGGTGGAGGTCGGTGCTGGAGGCCCCATTATTCTCTATGTGGAGTGCGGCTCTGCGGGTGGAGGTCGGTGCTGGAGGCCGCATTATTCTCTGTGGAGTGGGGCTCTGCGGGTGGAGGTCGGTGCCGGAGGCTCCATTATTCTCTATGTGGAGTGCGGCTCTGCAGGTGGAGGTCGGTGCTGGAGGCTCCATTATTCTCTATGTGGAGTGTGGCTCTGCGGGTGGAGGTCGGTGCTGGAGGCCCCATTATTCTCTATGTGGAGTGCGGCTCTGCGGGTGGAGGTCGGTGCTGGAGGCCGCATTATTCTCTGTGGAGTGCGGCTCTGCGGGTGGAGGTCGGTGCTGGAGGCTCCATTATTCTCTATGTGGAGTGGGGCTCTGCGGGTGGAGGTCGGTGCCGGAGGCTCCATTATTCTCTATGTAGAGTGCGGCTCTGCGGGTGGAGGTCGGTGCTGGAGGCCCCATTATTCTCTATGTGGAGTGCGGCTCTGCGGGTGGAGGTCGGTGCTGGAGGCTCCATTATTCTCTATGTGGAGTGGGGCTCTGCGGGTGGAGGTCGGTGCTGGAGGCTCCATTATTCTCTATGTGGAGTGCGGCTCTGTGGGTGGAGGTCGGTGCTGGAGGCTCCATTATTCTCTATGTGGAGTACGGCTCTGCGGGTGGAGGTCGGTGCTGGAGGCTCCATTATTCTCTATGTGGAGTGGGGCTCTGCGGGTGGAGGTCGGTGCTGGAGGCTCCATTATTCTCTATGTGGAGTGCGGCTCTGCGGGTGGAGGTCGGTGCTGGAGGCTCCATTATTCTCTATGTGGAGTGCGGCTCTGCGGGTGGAGGTCGGTGCTGGAGGCTCCATTATTCTCTATGTGGAGTGCGGGTGGAGGTCGGTGCTGGAGGCTCCATTATTCTCTATGTGGAGTGTGGCTCTGCAGGTGGAGGTCGGTGCTGGAGGCCCCATTATTCTCTATGTGGAGTGCGGCTCTGCGGGTGGAGGTCGGTGCTGGAGGCCGCATTATTCTCTGTTGAGTGCGGCTCTGCGGGTGGAGGTCGGTGCTGGAGGCTCCATTATTCTCTATGTGGAGTGGGGCTCTGCGGGTGGAGGTCGGTGCCGGAGGCTCCATTATTCTCTATGTGGAGTGCGGGTGGAGGTCGGTGCTGGAGGCTCCATTATTCTCTATGTGGAGTGCGGCTCTGCGGGTGGAGGTCGGTGCTGGAGGCCCCATTATTCTCTATGTGGAGTGTGGCTCTGCAGGTGGAGGTCGGTGCTGGAGGCTCCATTATTCTCTCTGTGGAGTGCGGCTCTGCGGGTGGAGGTCGGTGCTGGAGGCTCCATTATTCTCTATATGGAGTGCGGCTCTGCGGGTGGAGGTCGGTGCTGGAGGCTCCATTATTCTCTATATGGAGTGCGGCTCTGCGGGTGGAGGTCGGTGCTGGAGGCTCCATTATTCTCTATGTGGAGTGGGGCTCTGCAGGTGGAGGTCGGTGCTGGAGGCTCCATTATTCTCTATGTGGAGTGTGGCTCTGCGGGTGGAGGTCGGTGCTGGAGGCCCCATTATTCTCTATGTGGAGTGCGGCTCTGCGGGTGGAGGTCGGTGCTGGAGGCCGCATTATTCTCTGTGGAGTGCGGCTCTGCGGGTGGAGGTCGGTGCTGGAGGCTCCATTATTCTCTATGTGGAGTGGGGCTCTGCGGGTGGAGGTCGGTGCCGGAGGCTCCATTATTCTCTATGTGGAGTGCGGCTCTGCAGGTGGAGGTCGGTGCTGGAGGCTCCATTATTCTCTATGTGGAGTGTGGCTCTGCGGGTGGAGGTCGGTGCTGGAGGCCCCATTATTCTCTATGTGGAGTGCGGCTCTGCGGGTGGAGGTCGGTGCTGGAGGCCGCATTATTCTCTGTGGAGTGCGGCTCTGCGGGTGGAGGTCGGTGCTGGAGGCTCCATTATTCTCTATGTGGAGTGGGGCTCTGCGGGTGGAGGTCGGTGCCGGAGGCTCCATTATTCTCTATGTGGAGTGCGGCTCTGCGGGTGGAGGTCGGTGCTGGAGGCTCCATTATTCTCTATGTGGAGTGCGGCTCTGCGGGTGGAGGTCGGTGCTGGAGGCCCCATTATTCTCTATGTGGAGTGCGGCTCTGCGGGTGGAGGTCGGTGCTGGAGGCCCCATTATTCTCTATGTGGAGTGCGGGTGGAGGTCGGTGCTGGAGGCTCCATTATTCTCTATATGGAGTGTGGCTCTGCAGGTGGAGGTCGGTGCTGGAGGCCCCATTATTCTCTATGTGGAGTGGGGCTCTGCGGGTGGAGGTCGGTGCTGGAGGCCCCATTATTCTCTATGTGGAGTGCGGCTCTGCAGGTGGAGGTCGGTGCTGGAGGCTCCATTATTCTCTATGTGGAGTGGGGCTCTGCGGGTGGAGGTCGGTGCTGAAGGCCCCATTATTCTCTATGTGGAGTGCGGCTCTGCAGGTGGAGGTCGGTGCTGGAGGCCCCATTATTCTCTATGTGGAGTGCGGCTCTGCGGGTGGAGGTCGGTGCTGAAGGCCCCATTATTCTCTATGTGGAGTGGGGCTCTGCAGGTGGAGGTCGGTGCTGGAGGCCCCATTATTCTCTATGTGGAGTGTGGCTCTGCAGGTGGAGGTCGGTGCTGGAGGCTCCATTATTCTCTCTGTGGAGTGCGGCTCTGCGGGTGGAGGTCGGTGCTGGAGGCTCCATTATTCTCTATATGGAGTGCGGCTCTGCGGGTGGAGGTCGGTGCTGGAGGCTCCATTATTCTCTATATGGAGTGCGGCTCTGCGGGTGGAGGTCGGTGCTGGAGGCTCCATTATTCTCTATGTGGAGTGGGGCTCTGCAGGTGGAGGTCGGTGCTGGAGGCTCCATTATTCTCTATGTGGAGTGTGGCTCTGCGGGTGGAGGTCGGTGCTGGAGGCCCCATTATTCTCTATGTGGAGTGCGGCTCTGCGGGTGGAGGTCGGTGCTGGAGGCCGCATTATTCTCTGTGGAGTGCGGCTCTGCGGGTGGAGGTCGGTGCTGGAGGCTCCATTATTCTCTATGTGGAGTGGGGCTCTGCGGGTGGAGGTCGGTGCCGGAGGCTCCATTATTCTCTATGTGGAGTGCGGCTCTGCGGGTGGAGGTCGGTGCTGGAGGCCCCATTATTCTCTATGTGGAGTGCGGCTCTGCGGGTGGAGGTCGGTGCTGGAGGCTCCATTATTCTCTATGTGGAGTGCCGGTGGAGGTCGGTGCTGGAGGCTCCATTATTCTCTATGTGGAGTGCGGCTCTGCGGGTGGAGGTCGGTGCTGGAGGCTCCATTATTCTCTATGTGGAGTGCGGCTCTGCGGGTGGAGGTCGGTGCTGGAGGCCCCATTATTCTCTATGTGGAGTGCGGCTCTGCGGGTGGAGGTCGGTGCTGGAGGCCCCATTATTCTCTATGTGGAGTGCGGGTGGAGGTCGGTGCTGGAGGCTCCATTATTCTCTAAGTGGAGTGGGGCTCTGCGGGTGGAGGTCGGTGCTGAAGGCCCCATTATTCTCTATGTGGAGTGCGGCTCTGCAGGTGGAGGTCGGTGCTGGAGGCTCCATTATTCTCTATGTGGAGTGCGGCTCTGCGGGTGGAGGTCGGTGCTGAAGGCCCCATTATTCTCTATGTGGAGTGGGGCTCTGCAGGTGGAGGTCGGTGCTGGAGGCCCCATTATTCTCTATGTGGAGTGGGGTTCTGCAGGTGGAGGTCGGTGCTGGAGGCTCCATTATTCTCTATGTGGAGTGCGGCTCTGCGGGTGGAGGTTGGTGCTGGAGGCCCCATTATTCTCTATGTAGAGTGTGGCTCTACGATTCGTGACCCCCGTCACGTGACGAGGGGGGCCCACAAAGTCTGAACTGCCCCGGGCCCTGGCTACCCTTAATCCACCCCTGACTATACAGTATATCTAAAAGATGTATTTTAGTAATGTAATCTCTCCTTGTGGCAGAAAAGTGTAAAACAGGATCAGGGTTATGGTGCTACAGTGTGAATATGGTTATAAACAAAAGTACAGAGCAAGCAATATGCACGTATTTAAACCTTTTGCTTCCCTGCCCTCTCCCACTCCTCCCTGCCCTTTCCATTCTTCCCACTTCTTCGTGATGGAGGCTTTAAATTGGATAAGTATATAGTTTTTTATACAGCTGATGAAGGCTGTAATCTAGTGTTTTAATAATCTTTTATTTTTTAATAAATGCACATTGAAGCAATCAAAAAGTTACCGTACTTGCACATAAAAGGATAACAGGAGAGGGGACAGAAAGGTTACTAAAATCCTCCCAGAGTATAAATTATTCTAGTAGCCTTAAATGAAACAATGGGGGTGGAATAAAAATATGGTATTTGAGGTAATAAAGTATATCGGCTCATAGAATTTGATGGAAATACAAAAGGAAAAAGGATAAAAAGGATGAAAAATGGATGGACACAAATGGAGATGGTCAGGGAGGGGAGGAAATGAAATGAGGTAAATAAGCCACTAGTGCACCCTCGTTGTCACTAACACTGGATGCTTACCTAACCACAGGGGTTTACACCCTAAAATAGCTATGTGATGCCCCTAACTCCATGTCAGCTGTCCTTGGGAGCCCTAGAAACTCCTAATCTATAGAAAACAACTGTAGGTGAGGATCTCATTAACATACAAGGGTGTTTGGGTCTTGAGACAAAAAATCCATTTAGTCTTGCATTGTAGGACACGTTGCTCCCAATTTTTTCCCCTCCTAGGTATGCTCACTTCATCAATCCCAAGAAAACTCAAATGTGAGATGTCACCATTGTGAGACATGATAAGATGTTCCCCAATCCTTTTCAGTTCGCAAGTAGTTTTCCCTGTATATTCAAGGCCACAATTACAAGTGGCCTTGTGAATAACATCTTTGGTGCCACAATTTATGAAAGACCGGAATTGGTATTCTTTAGGTATTTCCAGTTGTCATAACTGGGCAGGCGACAGTCACTGCACTTGAAACAACCTTCGACGCTGAATTGTAGATGGGTCACTTGTTTTGGGGGGACAAAATGGCTATTTACTACCCTGTCACCTTTAGACCTACCCTTTTCAAATGTGTTAAGTGGAAAGACCATCTCACCAATGTCCATCCATTGGTAAAATTGCCCAACGTTTTTGCACAACTGAACGGACAAATTTAGACCCGTTATCAAAAGTAGTAATATAATGGAGAGGGACTTGGCCTTCCTCTGGGGGGGATTGGAATTAGAAGCTGCATTATGTTCTTATTTTTTATCTCATTATAAGCTTTCCTTAAGATTCCATCAGGGTATCCCTTCTCCAGAAATTGTTTACGGAGATCCCTGGCCAGATTTTCAAAATCTGTGTCTGAAGAGCAGTTATGCCGGACTCTAAAATATTGGCCCTTTGGGATACCTTTCTTTAATGGGATAGTGTGATGGCTATCACAGCATAATAGGACATTCATCCTGGGTAAGGTCAAACTAGCTCTGAAACCCACACATTCCGTACCAAGGCTTGAACTTTGCGCTACCGTACTGGCAGTAGAAATTGCAGAAGAGTCTGCTATAATAAATGCCAGACTGCTGGTACCAAGTGTTGTCGGACCCTGATGCCTCAATGATATCTACACCAGCAAATCTTCTTACACAGAAAATTGGAGCCGCCACAATTCCTCCAGGAAATTTCAACCATAATGACATGTACAGACGTCAGTGGAAGCAGGTACAACATCTGTCTAATGTCGTTTGGCACTGTTGGAAGACCGAATACCTGCATCTGCTCCAGGGCCGTCACAAATGGCAGACGGCAAAACTTAACCACCAAGAGGGAGACCTTGTCCTACTAAAAGACAAAGAAGCTTATTGCAATGACTGGCCAATGGGTCTTATCACCAAGGCTATGCCCAGTGATGATGGAAAGACTCAGAAGGTGGTAGTCAAGGTAACTAAAGGTGGTTCATCACGAGTTTTCCTTCACCCAGTCACTGAACTTGTACTGCTTCAACCAAAGGAGGACATCACATGAAAGATATTTCTACTGGACACAGCTCACGATGGACGTCGTTGATCATCATCGTAACACGTCGAGTCAACTTGAATCATCATGAAATCTAAAGATTTCAGATGGGGAGTGTCATGTGCCATGATTTAGAATCATACGGACAGTACTGCATTTAATTATGTTGTTGTTTTTCATTGCTGTGTATAGATCTGTCCCTTTTAGAGGTTGTCTCCTCCCCCCTCGCATGTCACTCTCATTTCTGTAATCCCTCCCTTCTTCTCCATCTTTGAGTCTATCTCCATCTTGGAGACACATGTTTATACAGCTCTGTACAAGGAAAGTCTCTTTTTACCTACTGTAACTGTGCATTATGCAAGGATTCAGCTGAGAATAAACATTCTACTGGACTCTTCAAATGTGTTCTTTTCCAGCTATCTGCGGACATCACTAAATGTGAGCAAAGGTAAACAGACGCCATGGGATGGCAGTCTGAGTGCCCAACACTTACAGTTTGACCATGGAGGCAGCATAGAGAGCTGACGGACAGTCCGAGGATTGCGATGCGATCCTCGCATGAGAAATACATCCGTCTGTCTGCCCACTAACAAGTATAACTATGCAGTAACCACGAGCTGCAGTCTATTCAAAAATGTAATAATAAGCTATTTATTATTTTTATAAAGTTATTATAGGGTTGGGATAATTGTCTGCAGTCACTCTGAGACTACAGACTGCAAAATCATGATGGGATGCGCCTGCCGTCATGAGACCCCCAAGATCACTGGTGCGGTCAGGCGACCACGTTTGCTATTTGCACGCTTCGACTAAATTAGTTTGACTTCACTCAACAGAAGATAATTGGGAGAAGCCAAAAGAGTCATCACACGACCCCCTGTCCCTCATATCAGCAATGCTGGGGCCATCACTACTGTACATAGGGGAACTCAGTTAAGTATTAAGTGGCCTTTTAAGAAGCATTATTATTTATAGGGACACCAGTAGGGTAACTACCGGGTGACAAACAGTGCTGAGGCAGTTGTCAGTCAGTGCGGTTACAGCTGCCACTCTCTATACACAGAGCGGTGACTAAAACCATGACAGCGCAACCCCTAAGACTGGAAGAGCAAGGCTGCCGGGAGGAATATAGTTAATTTCCTCCTGGTAAAAGGGCTCTTAGTGCAGGCGCCGCACGGTGTCAGAATGCTATTAACTATTATACTGTGTATTGTAGGAGCAGTGTGGACATCATATGTATAGGGGAACTCTGGGGGACATCATACTGTACGTACGGATCTGCGGGCCCATATACTGTATATAAGGGAGCTGTGGGATCATCATATGGTGTATAGAGGAGCTGTGGTATCATCATACGATGTATAGGGGAGCTGTGGGCCCATCATACTCTATATAGAGGAATTATACATGGAGAACTTAGGGGACATTATTAAATGTTAAGTGGGCACATAAACATTATTGCTAGGGCTCTCAGTAAGGTGACCATCAAAGTTGCACATGGCATATTATTACTTTCGAGGGACAAAATTTGGGGGGCACATGCACAGGAAATTAATATTTTCTAGGGGGCAATTTTACCATCTAGAGAGCACAAAGGAGGCATTATTACGATGTAAGGGGCACAGTTGTGGCATTACTATGTGGGGCAGTAAGATAAGCTGTGTTTTTGTACCACCCAGCAGGTGCAGTAATAGAGGACATACGGCAGCAGCGGCTCAGCATTGGGGTATTGGCAGTATGAGGGGTTTGTGCAGGTTGGGAATACATTTGAACATGGAAACACAAGAAGCAATGGGTAGAAACTGAAAGGGAGAAGATACAGATTAGATATTAGAAAACACTTTTTGACAGTGAAGGAGATCAATGAGTGGAACAGGTGGCCACGAGAGGTGATGAGTTCTTCTTCAATGGAATTGTTCACACAGAGGCTGGACAGACATCTGTCTGAGATGGTTTAGTGAATCCTACATTGCTGCATTGAGCAGGAGGTTGGACAAGATGACCCTGAAGGTCCCTTCCAACTCAAACATTCTAGGATTTCATGATTCTACATGTGAACAGTGCTGGAAATGTGAGAAGACAGGTGTGTCTTTGTTGTAATCTCTGCAGATGAGTCCGAGCTGGAGAAGTCGACATGTCCGTCTGGGCCAGATGGAAAAGACAGGAAAAGTGAATGACTCCACCAGAAAGAACGTCAGCTGTAAATCACCATCTATAACTGTGCGGTAATCTCTATATGTTCTACAGGACTGGTATCTACTAAGATATGTCACCATAAGGCGGTAATATCAGTGCTGATCTTTGTATAGACTTTAATTTTCAATAACAGGGCGGTCATCTCCTGAGGTTCCACTATACCACCATAGTTATAATCATGATAACCCGGTTAGGGGCCACAGACGGAGACAGACAGAAAGGGCAAGAACAATATATGATCCCTTTGCAGCCCAAGAGTTCCTAAAAATACAAAATTGCACCCTTTTTGGAGATAGAAATGGGCCCCCTTTCCTCTTGCGCCCACGTGCAGCTGCTCAGGTTGCACCAATGATATGTCCTCTTGTTAGGGGCCCACTCAGATGTTTCGCCCCCCCCCCGAGCTGAACCCCTAGCTACGCCTCTGGGTGAGGTCCTTTAAGGGGTTGATTAGGATTGCTACATCCAGTAGGAAGCACTAGAGTAAAGGGCCGTTTACATTTAGCAATGCACCAGCGATCTGACCCGGTCAGGATCGCTGGTGCATCGCTAAATGATCGCTAGTGAGCTGTCACACAGGCAGATCTCACAGCGATGCAGCAGCGACGCAGCGCACTATACTCACCTTTCTCACACAGCGATCCTGGCGTCCTCCCGCCCGCCTCCGCGCGTCGCTCATAGAAAGAACACCGTGAGCACAACTCAAGATGGTGCTAAGGTTAGGTTCCCAAACCGTTAAAGCAACAAATATGAACCTAGCACTCAACTTAAAGGTGGACACCGCATCTGGAGGCACGTTTGCCCCTCTCCTATATACTGACAAGCTCATTACCTTAGAGAGATCATTCTCCTCAATGCCTAAAGCACCATCGTCCTTTCTGATAGATGCCTATAAGCTCTACACAATCTATATACCACACGTAACTGAAGAAGGTCACATTGACCGAAACGTCTTTTTTCGTGTACTACAATAAACCGCCTTACAAATACCTTTAAGTTGAGTGCTAGGTTCATATTTGTCCGCGTGTCGCTCGTCGTCACAGCAGGAAGCTGACGACGAGAAATGGAGCCGGACATTATCGCGCGATCAGCGATGGACAGCAGGGGAGCCGGTCGGAGGTAAGTATCACACATAGCGATATCGCTAGCGATATCACTATAACGTCACCAAATCGGTGACGTTATAGCGATATCGCTAGCGATATCGCTACGTGTAAAACCCCCTTAAGTCATCTTCTGTAGAGGCTACTTGCATATTTCAGAAGAATGTTTCACACTAAAACCTGAATTAAACAATTGATCATTTTCTGGCAACCCATTGCAGCAGTTGTTTTACTATCTGACATGAAGAAATACAGTGTCAAAGAAATTTCTCCAAATGTATGTTTGCCTCCAAGTCAACACTTACAGGCCTTCACAGTATACAGTACACTACTCATACTAGACAAGTCACTCAGGAATTTGTTAGTCATGGGCACTTTAAAACATTAGTCTTTTCCTGAACAGCCAGCAAACAAGACTATGACCTTGTAAAACAATAAATGTTGTAACATGAACACCACAAGCAAAGAAATCAATAAAATCCACTGCCCTTTGACTTCTGCTTCCTATCCCTTTTTGTAACACTTCCAGCTATCCCTTATCTGACCAAACCCCATCTGCTCATGTTTTTCTAAATCACACAGATCAGCCCAATAGCCCAGCAAGTACATTAAAACATCTAATCCCATGAGACTTTGCTGTGGACATAAAAACTATTTTTATGCAACATATTGTTATTTAATATATTAAAGGAATAGTCTATATAAGGCCGGGGTCACACTATCGATGAATACGGACAAGTGCTATGCGATAAAACATTGCATAGTACTCGGACCAGTATTCATCTATGGGGCAGCTCACAAAAATGTTTTTATTCTCAGCTGTTTTCAACGTGCGAGTGAAATCGCAGCATGCTGTGATTGTCACCGACACTCGGCCGAGTCTTGGCTCACTTGCACCCATATAAGTGTATGGGTGCGAGCGAGACAGCGCACATCACTTGGATATCATCCGAGTGCTGTGCGATATGCGTTGACCCCGGCAATGGAGGAGGTGGAGAAAATACTTTCTCCGCCTCCTCCACAGCTGTGCTCCGATTCTTTCTGTGTGAGAGGCTCGGAGCACAGATGCATGACACTCGGCTCCCGTTCACAGCAGAGCAGGACCTTAATGTAAACAATGCTAGTAGCAATCTAGGAATACACTGGAGCTGGGGAGGAAATCTGATGACAGGAAGACATGGCCTTAATCAGTCATAGCTGAAATTATATATACAGCTCGGGCAAAAATTAAGAGACCATTTTCAAATATTCAGTTTGTCTGATTTTTCTCTTATAGGTATATGTTTGAGTAAAATGTGAATTGCTCTTTTAATCTATAAACTTCTGAAAACATGTCTCCGAATTTCCACGCAATAAATTTTGTATTTTTTTTTTTTTTTTACAAGGAAAAATGGTCAAAATTTTTTAAAAAACAGTGCTTTCAGACCTCTGATAATGCAAAGAAAACAAGTTCATAATCATTTAGAAGCAACAATACTAATGTTTTAACTCAGGAAGAGTTCAGAAATCAATGTTTTGTGGAATAACCATGATTTTTAATCACAGCTTTCATGCGTCTTGGCATGCTTTCCACCAGTCTTTTACACTGCTTCTTTGTTTGATGGCTTGTGACTATCCAGCATCCTCTTGAATACATTCCAGAGATTTTCAATAGGGTTCAGGTCTGGAGAATGGGCTGCCCATGACAAGGTTTTGATGTGGTGGTCTTTTAATGTTTTCCAGAGCTGTATATATATAGTATTTTTTTTCTGACAAAGAAAAATGGTCAAAATTAAAAAAACAGTGCTTTCAGACCTCAAATAATGCAAACAAGTTCATACTCATTTAGAAACAACAATACTAATGTTGTTTCTAAATGATTATGAGCTAACTCAGGAAGAGTTGATTCTGAACTAAAGCCCCCGTTACACATAGCGATATCACTAGCAATATCGCTGTAACGTCACCGATTTTGTGATGTAGCAGCGATATTGCTAGCGATATCGCTATGTCTGATACTTACCTCCGACCGGCTCCCCCGCTGCTCATCGCTGGTCGCGCGAGAACGTCCTGGACCATTTCTCGTCGGGCGCTTCCTGCTGGGCTTCCTGTGGCGCCGACTAGCGACGCGTGGATGCGGGCGGGAGGACGTCAGGATCGCCGCGTCTGACAGGTAAGTAGCGACCCCCGACCCCTGCTATGTCGCTGGTGAGATCTGCCTGTGTGGCAGCTCACTAGCGACCACTTAGCGATGCACCAGTGATCCATATCGTTGTCGGGATCGCTGGTGCATCGCTAAGTATAACGGTACCCTAACTCAGGAAGATTTTGAACTAGATAAACTGTATTTATAATGAATCGGTGAAGACAGTCCTCACTATGCATCAGTCTTATAACTTCCATCATGATCAGTTCCTTTTTTATCAGTGAATAGTTAAAGGGGTTGTCCAGTCCAAATTGATAAATCTGCAGTCACTCTGTATGACTTCAGGCTTATGAATCTCCCCAGTGCACGCACTGTGTGCTGCGGGGACTCACCAGTTTCTAACCTAGGATTGGGGGGTATATATGAGTTATACATAATCCTGTCTAATGGTTGTAGCCTCACTTCATACACTGGGGATTGAGCAAGGCCATGCCCCGACTATTGATGCGCACGTCCAGTTGGCGTGGCTTACTACAAGGCACTGCCTCACTCCATACATGTGTATGGGAGCGAGGAAGCGCCCACTGCCTTGAGTATTTATAACACATACATACCCTCCGGTCCTGGCTCAGAAACTGGCTAATCCCCGCACCGCAGAGTTATTGATTTGGACCGGACAACCCCTTTAAAAAGAACTGGAATAATTGATTCATGTTAAAGGGGTTGTCTGAAATCCTTACATGGTTAAAATTGCAAAGTGCGTGTTAAAAACAAGCAAATTTTTAATGTATCTTTTATTACAAATCCTTTGTGTTCAGCGGGATTTTTAATTCTTTAGTATGTAGCTTGTTGCGGAGCTTTCGGCCATCCTGCAGTCTTAGGGTATGTGCACACGTTGCGGATTTGTGTGTTGATCCACAGCAGATTTGCCTCTGTGGATCCGCTGCAGATTCCCAAGTGATGTACAGTACAATGTTAGTCTACGGTTTATTTTCCGCAGCATGTCAATTCTTTGTGCGGATTCCGCAGCGTTTTTACACCTATTCCATTATAGGAATCCGCAGGTGTAAAAACGCAGGTGAAATCCGCACAAAATCCGCTAGAAATCCGCAGAAAATCAGCAGTAAATCCGCAGGTAAAACGTGGGCATTTTGACCTGCGGATTCTGCAGATTCCGCACTGAAAAATCCGCACACGAATCCTCAACATGTGCACATACCCTTAGAGGGGCTGTTTATCTAGGTAAGTAGCCAACGATGCTAGCAGTCTGCATGCATTAGAGCAGGGGTTCTCAGACCACATTGTCATACTGAACCAATCTGGGAGCTGCACTATAAATGAAATTGGTATTACCTTCTGGGACATTTATGACATATAAAGCATTTATTCATATGAAAGTATTTACCGTAAATGTCTGAAAAATATAAATTCTACTAACAGGACTCTTACCTTCACCAAGCAGCACTCTAGGGCCCCTTTCCCATGTTGAGCTTTTTGGTGTGAGTTTTTGATGTTACACGTTTTCGGAAACATTTCTGCACCAATTAAGTAAAATAGGCTACTTGCATTTATTTGAAAATACGCACAGTCAAAAAACTCACCAAAAACGAAAAGAATAAAACAAATGTAACCTAATTTACTTAATAGGAGCAGAAATGGGGAAAAAATTCTGCAACATCAAAAGTTCATTGTGGGAACGCAGCCCTACTTCTTTGTGTTTGTATATCTTAGCTTTATATCATTTATTTATTGAAGTTTCTATATAACCTACACTGTATTTATATCCTCGCCATACCTTTTACCCCGTTATATTTCTTATAATATTTTTACCATGAGATCTTATGCTTTCACCTACGTCATGTAGTGGCCCACCAACAGATTTTATGTATGTTTTATTCCATCTATACGTCTGTTTAATAAAATCAAATATTCGTATCTATACATGAGTGGCTATATGTGTTTTTAGGTTGTCTATGCAGGCCAGATAAAGCACCAGGGGTGATGTAGGGGCCATCAATAGTACAAAACTATCTTCTATGCATTCTGCTGACGGCACACGGCGAGCAGCTGTACAGTTCGATACATCACATATGTAGCTCGCATACACTTTGTTTATATTCCAATGTGTTTCTTGTATGCTGAACTTCAAAGATTCAAGTGTGCGTACAGTAAAGCCTGGAGCGTATGAGACACGCCTCTCATCCCCTGTTTTCTAGGATTCTGGTTCGCTGAATGTTAAAGGTGTGTACCCACAAGGAGCTCATTCATCTTCTTAGCAATGTTAGTAATGTGTTGATACAACTGTTGCAAGACAACTTTTCTAAAGGCAGTAGATACTGTTTTTAACCCCCATACTTTTAGAAACCAATTCCTAAAATGTTTTCAGCTATAGATCTTGTTAACTATTCTTTCTTCTTGCCATAAAAGTAACATACACATGAGATGCAGCTAGCAGATCTTTACTAACAAACCATTTTTGTCTCTTTTGCTCGCTCTCTGTATTTCCTGAAAATGCCTGTCTAAAGTTACCAGCAAATCAGCCACTGAATCTCATCACCACCCCTTCGCCCATGCCACACACAATCACATAAAACACATCGCTGATCAAAGGTTAACGCAAAAGCCAGTGTTTAGCAAGGTGGAGAATAAAACATGAGATGCCAAGAATGGGTTAATAGAAAAAACAGCTTTATAGCTTTAATGATGAAGAGGCTTACCTGCACACATTCATAACCTTTCTACGGGGTGAATATGCAATTTCTCATTTCTGAAGCATCTTGGCTGCAGGGAACAACAACACGATTAATTTTTTCTGATAAAAGCAAAAATAGCTGCCAAGTATTTCTGTCCATAAGCGCACGAATCCTTCAGCTAGGTTAAGTAACATTTCTCTTTCTACTTGTTTTTACTGACACTTAGATTCTATATCTAAAGTAAGAAAAAAAACAAATATAAATTATATCAATTTCTGCTTAAGGTTCGCATCATGCATGCGAGAAACTCGGACGAGTCTCGCATCTTAATACCTGGCACTCGGGAGCGGAGCGTGCAGCTGCATGTATTTCTATGCAGCCACACGCTCCGCTCCCGAGTGTCAGCGGCAGTGCTGGATATAAAGATGCGAGACTTGTCCGAGTTTCTCGCATGTGTGATCCCGGCTAAGACTCAAAATATTTCTGTCCCTCAAACTTTTTATGTTTTTTTATGCAGATTTATTAAAGCACTTGAACAATTAGACCAGTGAGATTAATTTGAAGAATGTGTAGCTTGAAACTAAACATTGTTGGAAAGTATTGTTAAGATCCCTTACTCATTAAAGTCAGCCAGAATCATTGGCGAGAAGCAGTGGGACTGGTCAACCATGTGCTGTGTACGGTGGAACCGCAATTGTCTCCCAACAGATGATATCGGGGGAAAGAAGGATTCGGCAGTTGGAAGGTCAACACCCAAGCCTTTTGTTGTCAGGTGAGAGAAGTCTCGCAGGAGTTTTCTCCACTCTCCCTATTGAAAACACATGAACCTTTAGCCAAGATGTTTAGCCAAAATCTATTTCATGTTTAGATCTAAATGGCAATGCTGTAAGCCAAAGACAGATTGCTTTACTGGGTGTGCGCCATGTTGCTGAATCTCCAGCATTCTGCTAGTTCAAAGAAGGACAGGTGCAGTAATCTTTTGATGATCCAGTATTTAAGAACCCCTCCCATCTATATTTTTTATTAAATGTGTGTATATGCATATATTGTAGTGTGAATGTATCAATATACTCACCTACAGCTGCTTTCTCTGGTGTTCAGCGTTGTTCTTCTCTGGTTCTCAGTGATGACATCCCTAGGCGGACTCTGCGAGTCACACTGTGCTCTGCATGACCCAGAAGTGGATTTTAGGCTGGAGTCACATTAGCAATTTTAAAATTGGTCAGATTTTGATGCAGGAGAGTCAGACGAGAGTAATGCAAGTGGCATGTGAGTGTCATGCGGTTTTTCTGAGAGTACAATCCGATTTTTCACACCTAGCATTCGATTCACATCTGAATACAGTGTGATTACTATGTGTCTGCAATGTAATTTTAACATGAGCTTTTACATACAGCAGCTTGATAAAGACAGGTCACCGACTCACCGTCGAAACGTTGCCACCTGAGGATCAGTAAAGCATCCACTGTTTTCACATTTAATTTGAAGTGCTGCCTATTTTTCTTGATTTATATATATATACACAATATATATATATTAGAATAAAAGCAATCAATTCAGAAGCTGCATAATGTAAAATCACAGCAGTAGACGAGAGGATAGAAGAGATGGATGACATACAGTAAATACAAATAGAATAGATAGATATACAGTATAGAAGTCAGGGACAAATACAATTAGTACAGCGTATGTGCAACTTACTGTAGATGTATTTAATTAATAAAAGATTATTTTTCTGAAAAAAATGTTGTGGATTCCTGCATAATTTTGTTAACCAGCCAGGGGCGGACATATCACCAGTGCAGCCGGTGCAGCTGCACCTTGATGCGATAGTGGAGGAAGGTCCCTGCAAGTAGGGGTGTACTGCCCATAACGGAGCGTATGCAGGCGCTATGGGGCCACTGAGTCAAGATTACGGGCAGGAGTGAGAGGGGCCTGGTGTCATGCAGCACTGGGCCCCTCTCAATCCCTCCTGTAATCATGCAACTACCCAGTGCCGGGGAGAGCGGTGCACTGAGTGCAGGCGTTAAAACAGGGGGCGTGTCATGCAGGAAGAGATGTCGGCCAATTAACGCTTTCCCCACCAGACTGATGAGAGCACAGTGGCTGCCGTCTCTGTCCTCCTTCATGGCGCGTCCCAATGGTGAGAACACAGGAGACAACAGTGGAGGAAGAGCAAGACTTACAGTGGATCTTCAGCTCCCTCCACTATTTTATTACCAGCAGGCTGCAGCATCTCAGAGAGGAGGTCAGGGGAGGAGGCCCACTGCACAGGGCAGCAAGGGACAGCAGGAAGCTGATATCAGTCCTCTCTGCTGTGTCCCTATCCCCCTCTGTGAGGTCTGCAGCCCTCACCAGCTGATCTCTGTACTATGAAGCTGACCTCCTACACAGCTCATCTGATCACCTGAGTGAGGTCTTAAATTAGTATGTGTGTGTGTATATGTACATATGTGTGGGTGTGTGTATTGTATATGTGTATGTATGTGTGCATGTATGTATGTGTACATCTGTGTATGTACAGTATGTATGTACAGTATGTATGTGTCTATGTGTGTGTATGTATGTATGAAGGAAGAGAACACGTTCCAGCTCCCATAAAAATCTTCTTTCTTTATTGAATTAAAAACTTGAAGTGTGATGAAAAATGCTCCTAAAGGAATGTCGAAGATTTTTATGGGAGCTGGAATGTGTTCTCTTCCTTCATCCATGCTACAGACGTTTGATCTAACGGAGTTACGTGCACCTGTGGCGGTTGTCGGTGAGCTGGTTTGCTTTTGTTTGCTGTGTTTGTATGTACAGTATATGTATATGTGTGTATCTATGTGTGTGTACATCTGTGTATGTAAATGTATATCTATGTGTGTGTATCTATGTGTGTGTCTATGAACAGTATATGTATGTGATATGTGTATGTATGTGTCTGTACATCTGTGTACGTATGTGTGTGTATAGGTGTATGTATATGTGTGTACGGTATGTTTATACTATATGTGTGTATAAGTGTGTGTGTATGTGTGTAGGTATATGTGTATGTATCTGTGTGTATGTACGATATATATGTATATGTATGTACGATGTATGTATGTGTATCTGTATGTACGGTATATGTATGTTCGGTGTATGTGTGTATGCATGTATGGTATATGTACAATGTATGTGTGATCCATCGGATTGTGGATAATTTGCTGATCACTGGTTATTCGACCTGTGGGCCCCCCAGAAATTCTGAAAACAGGAGTCTGCAGTCTCATCTTAGATGGAGCAGATGCTAGGCCTCTGCTTTATTCACTGTAGAGCTGCTGAGCTCTGCGCTCGGCTAGTTCCATCAGTTCCACAGACAATGAATAGAGCAGATACCAGATGATACAGATACCAGACATTTAATGTAATGTAATATATACATGGTCTGGCTCTGCCGGTTCCAGTAGTTATCACGTAATCATGAGGATGTGCTTTGCACACTTGCTGGCATGTGCGAACCCAATGGGGATATACTGTGTATATATGTGTGTATATATGTGTGTGTGTGTATATATATATATATATATATAAATAAATATATATATTGCCAGATTGACCACATCATAAGCAGCATACCCAGCTGGGAGGGGGACCCAGGCACATTTCTTGCACAGAGGCCCCCAGCAGTCATTGTCCACCCCTGTAACTAGCAGAGGGAAAATTGAAGGCTGGGGGCTGATGTTTATAGCCTGGGAAGGGGGTAATACCTATGGAGCTTCCGAGGCTATTAATATCAGCTCACAGCTGTATAATTAGCCTTTACTGGCTATTAAAATGCTGTGTTACTTGGGTGCCATGTAATTTAGCTCAATTTTTTACTATTTTGCAATAAAGTAAGCCTTTTTATCAGCTGGACCCATTTCCACATTTTTTCATTGAGTCCTCAAGTTGTTCGCTTGGAGTCTGTGTTGTTACACACCGTTGTGGTAAGCTGGCATTTTCTCTCTTTTTTCTATTAAAATGGGGGGCCCCAAAAAAAATGACATGGAGTCCTTCTATAATTAGTAACCAGGAAAAGCTATGCAGACAGCTGTGGGCTGATATTAATAGCCTAGGTAGGGGCCATGGACACTGCCCCCCAGGCTAAAAACCTCAGCTCTCAGCCGCCTCTGAAAAGGTGCATCTCTAAGATGTGCCATTTCTGGCACTTAGCCTCACTCTTCTCACTTGCCCTGTAGCAGTGGCAAGTGTGGTGATAGTTGGAGGTGTTGATATCACTTTTGTATTGTCAGGTGACATCAAGCTCTGAGGTTAGTAATGGAGAGGCGTGAATAAGACGCCCCCATTACTAACCCCATAGTCACTTTGTATGAATACACAGACAAACAGAAAAAAGTCCTTTAATTGAAAGAATGACACAAACTTCTTTAATAATCTTAATTAAACCATACTTATGACCTCGCCTAATTCCACCGATGCCCTCGTCATTTGCAAAATAGTTATAAAAACAAACAACAATATTGCTCACCTTTCCACAGAGATGCTGCTAATCCATTTGTCCCACGACAGGTCTAGCTCTGCTACATCTAGATGGCAGGCTGCATGATTGCATGATGCAACCATGCAGCCTATCATCCAGTAGACACTGAGCACCATGAGGGTGGGTGTCTTGATAATTGCCAATAATTTCCATCTGTTGTCTATTCCACTTGCACAACAGCACGTGAAATTGATTGTCAATCAGTGTTGCTTCCTAAGTGGATAGTTTGATTTCACAGAAGTTTGATTTACTTGGAGTTATATTCTGTTGTTTAAGTGTTCCCTTTTTTTTGAGCAGTGTATATATACAGCTCTGGCAAAAATTAAGAGACCACCACATCAAAACCCTATCATGGGCAGCCCATTCTCCAGACCTGACCCCATTGCAAGTGCAGTTGATGAGGTCACTGTGACAGAACTTAAACTGCCGTGACCTCATCACTTGCATTTGCCCATGGTCCTGAGGTAACAGGAGTTCAGGCCGGCAGCGAGCACAGACTCAGTGACGTCACCGCTAATCACTGAGCCTGCGCCCGCAGCTTCTCATTCATTCACCAGTAGTTTACAGCCAGAGAGGTCGCATTTAGCACCGCTCCAATTGTAAACTGTTTATTCCCCAGATATGGATTACGGCGTGGGACAGAGCGATGGCATATTGTTGGGGTTTTTTTATCTTTATTACAGTCGATTGAGGGCATTGCCTGGATTAGCAGGACAATAAAGATGGCAAAACTGTGTGATGTATTATTTCATAAAAATATTTTATTCTGCCTGTGTGTTTATTTAACCCCTTAACAAATATAGGATTAGTAATGGATAGGTGTCTTATTGACACCTCTCCATTACTGAGCCGTGGGCTTGATGTCACCTTACAACAGAAAGGTGCATTAACCCCACAAACATTAACCCCACTTGCCACCGCTACAGGGCAAGTGGGAAGAGCCGGGCAAAGCTCCAGAACTGGCGCATCCAATAGATGTGCCTTTTCTGGGCAGCTGTCCATGGCCCCTTACCAGCCTGAGAATAGCAGCCAGCACCTGTGAGTTTTGCCGGGTTGGTTCAAAAACCTAGAGGGAACCAACATCGTTTTTTTCATTCATTCATTCATTCTCCTCTGCTCTCACCGACTGCTGGCAGAGCAGGGGAGAATGAAAGCTGCGTTCAGAACCTTCCGCAGAGGAACAGCACTTTACAGTAGTACTTCTTCGTCGGCGGCCGTCTGTGCACATGGAGGACATCAATGTGTGCTCTCCGTGTGCACGTTTGCGGTACGTTTTGCCGTCCGTGGTGACGAGAAAAAAACGGACATGTCAGCGTGTTTTGCCCAACGGACACACGGTCCGTGGAAACACATTGATATGTGCACAGACACATTCATTTGAATGGATCTACGTGAGTACGTGTCTCCGGTACATGTGAAAACTGTCACCACACGTACCGGAGACACGGACGTGTGAAAGAGGCCTTAGGCCGGGATCACACACAGTGAGATACGGCCGAGTCTCGCAGGTTAAAACCAAGCTCTGGCGCCGGCAATCTGGAGCGGAACGTGCAGCCGCACAGCAATACATGGAGCTGCACGCTCCGCTCCGGAGTGCCGGCGCCAGAGCTTGGTTTTAACCTGCGAGACTCGGCCGTATCTCACTGTAGTGTGACTCCGGCCTTACAGCGTAAGTCTGTGGAACTTCAGAGCGACGCTCCATAGGAGTTATTTGTAAAAAGAGAAGTCCGGCTCACGCACAGAGCATAGATTGAGCCAACGGGTCGCAATTGCGATGACGTCACTGAGTAGCAAATGAGAACAGCGCTGGACACTGGAGAGAGCAGTGGTACATAAGTATATTAATACACACACTACATAATACTAATCACACATTACATGCACATACACACACATTTAATAAAAGCATATAGATGGGAATGCTTCTTTAATAAATCGTCCCCTTCGTCTGTAAAATTCATACACTCTTATAGGCGCCATGCACTCAGCTTTGCCATGTTTGATTTTTCTTTGCATATGTGGTATTAAAAAGTTGTAGTAATATGGTTTATATGTTATTAAAATATTATTGAATACAAACTATTCAATATACTTACATCATTGACTCCACGCCATTCCATTGCCACACACTGCTCGATTCTACCTGATGAAATGTGGATAAAATGTAACCACACCAAGCAGTGGGTTAAGGGCATGTCACACTAAGAGATATCGCTAGCAATATCGCTATAACTAGTGACGTTACAGCGATATTGCTAGCGATATCGCTGTGTCTGATACTTACCTACGACCCGCTCCCCCGCTGGTTATCGCTGATCGCGCGAGAACGTCCAGGACCGCTTCTCGTCGTCAGCTTCCTGCGGCGCTTCCTGCTGTGACGACGAGCGACGCGTGGAGCCGGGCGGGAGGACGCAGGATCGCCTGGTGTGACAGGTAAGTAGCGACCCCCGTCCCCAGCGATGTCGCTAGTGAGATCTGCCTGTGTGGCAGCTCACTAACGACCACTTAGCGATGTACCAGCGATCCTGACCGCGTCATATCGCTGGTCGGGATCGCTGGTACATCGCTAAGTGTGACAGTACTTTTACTCCCTTTAAAGTAGCAGTGTGGTGCTTTAGTTATCTAACCCCTTAGTCATACATTGTGTGGATGTGAACAAATCTATCCGCAGGGCCCTAGTCCTGTGGCCATCAGTAGTCTGTGGCTACTGAAGCCCTTAGAACCACCTCCGACCTGCCGGAATACCTGGTGCCTCTTCTGATTAGTAGGCACAGTACGATATCACCATTGCGGAATGATGCATACATGACGTGGTGCTAGGTCAGTTAATCAGAAGAGGCGTCAAGGATGCCAGCAGGAGGTAGTTTGCAGAGATCCTGTCCGGGGCCCACGGACTACTGACATGACCACTAGACGTGCAAATGAATTTGTTCATCTTAATATTATTCACAGTGTATATATTACATTTCTTCCCAATTTCTGCCTCCTTACATTTCCAGCATTGGGTTGACAACAGTTCAGACTAATCAGAACTCACAGCTTCTTCTCTGAGGACCAGAAGTCATTATCTCAATGCATGTCTATGAAGCTTACATTAAGGCCATGTTCACACGTCCACTATTCGGTCAGTATTTTACATCAGTATTTATAAGCCAAAACCAGGAGTGGAACAATCATAGAAAAAGTATAATAGAAACACATCACCACATCTGGATTTATCACCCACTCCTGGTTTTGGCTTAGACATACTGCTGTATAATACTGACCAAATATTGATTGTGTGAACGTGGCCATAGTGACTCATGGCCTTTACATAATTGAAAGTGTCTGGCATTTTACATTTGTTTATTCAGTAGATTTATGTATGCATATTTTATTCATTAGTATGATGCAATATGTTTTTGGAAGCTGTTCCAGTTTAGGTGGAGAAACAGGTCAAGTAGATATTTCTTAAGTACAGTACTTGAAGTGTCTTCAGGATCATTTGGGGTAAAACGTCTTTCTCTAAACCACTGCCCTGAAGGCAGACTTAAGGCCCCGTCACACATAGCGATCTCGCTAGCGAGATCGCTGGTGAGTCACAATTTTTGTGACACAACAGCAATCTCACCAGCGAGATCACTGTGTGTGACAGCGACCAGCGACCGGCCCCTCTGCCGGTATCGCTGATCGCTGCAGGAAAGGCCAGGACTTTTTTTGGTTGCTGGTCTCCCGCTGGCCAGCACGCATCGCTGCGTGTGACAGGCGGGAGACCAGCGATCTGCTGGTCACTAATGTACACATCGGGTATCCAAGGGACGTGCGTCCCTTTGATACCCGATGTGTACGTTAGTTACCAGCGCGCTGATGCAGAGAGCTGGTAACTAACATACACATCGGGTATCTAGGGACGCACGTTCCTTGGATACCCGATGTGTACGTTAGTTACCAGCTTCCTGCATCAGCGCGCTGGTTACTAACGTGCACAGCGACGCCGGGCGCTGGGCGTCGCTGTGCTGATCGCTGGTGAAGCTGTCTGTTTGACAGCTGCAGCGATCACATAGCGATTCACCAGCGATCCTGACACATTGATATCTTTGTCAGGATCGCTGGTGAGTCGCTATGTGTGACTCCAGCCTTTACTTAAGCTTTTGTTCCCTTTATTTGTTTTTCCTATCTAGGTCACATATTGAACATTTCACTATTTGTTTCCAGGATCACCATCCAGCACAATGTATGCAGCTCTCATGCATATAATAACTCCTCCAGGGGTATAGATAATCATTAATCTTTACATTCTATAACAATAGCGCTATCACAATATGCACAAAACCTTTTGTTACAACAGTGGAATTACTTATGTAAATCAGCCATTGTCTAAAGAATCTCCAGTAAAGTTGTATTAGTTGCAGGGCAGCCTTATTGCAAGGATTAGTATTACCTTTTTGTCACCAAGAGTGCAAATAGTTACCTAGTAAAGAAATCATAAACTTGTATTCTTTCCTTTGGAGATATTTGCTTTTGTCTCTAGGTTAGGATCTGTATTTGATTTCAGCTACAGAGTGGATACTGGGCGCCGATATACTAAAGGCGTATTCACACCAGCATGTGTCACATTCATGTTCACCACATATCTGAAGCCTTGAAGTATTTATCCAAATGGTCATATGCAAAATTTTCTACTTTTATTCATCTAGAAGTATACTACTGATGCTGCATAGGCGGCCTCAGTAGTAAAAAGTTGGTCACACTTGTAAAACACTATGTTTGACGAGTGTGACCAACCTGTCAATCAGTTCTCCAAGCGATGCTACAGATCGCTTGGAAAACGCTAGCATTCTGCAAGCTAATTACGCTTGCAAAACGTTAGTTTTTCCGCGGGAAAATCGCGGGAATTTAAAATGCGATTTTCCCGCGGAATGGAATTCCGGAACTCTCGCGGTAATTTCCGCGAGAGTTCCGGTACGTGTGCACATAGCCTAAGTGTCAGAAATATGGATTCATCTGTATTAATGATCATGAGGCCTTAAAAGGAAAAAAAAAACGCATTATTTAAAATGACTAATTGAACATAAATTAGCACATAGATACATGGATATGAAAAGATGCCATGTAATATGCGCCTATATTCTACGTGTGAAGGCATACATGTCTAAGGAAATCTATGTGCACACACCCAGTATGTGCAGGGGAAATATCTGCTGGAAATACTGGAGCATTGTCAGGCAAAATGCCGAGTAAAATATGCACATGTTTAAAGTGTTATTTTTTCCCATTCATTGGAATGGGTGAAAAAAGTTGCAAATACATAAAGGATTGACAAGCTACAGATTTGAAACTGCCATATTTTTCGGACCATATGACGCACCTCAAATTTAGAGGAGGAAAATAGATTAAAAAAAAAATGATGTAAAAATGGGGGGTCTGTCTTGTAGTTTGAATTTTGTTTACTGGGGGGGGGCAGCGGTGGTGGAACGGGGTCACAGGAGGCAGGGTCACCACTGCAGGAAGTGGCGACGGCAGGAGTGGGGCAGTGCTGTGAGCCCTGGGCTGAGAGGAGGGAGTGTACCGGAGGTGCGAGGCAGGAGCTATTGATCGTGCTTACCAAAATTATATTAAATAATAGCCTATTTTATTTTTTCATGCATTATTGCTATTCATTTATTTATTGCAGGGCATTTGCTTATTATGTTGTTATCTTGGGCTTTGTTTAGTGGCCAGCGTGAACATGCTCCTACATGCTGCATGCACAACATATTCTAGTTCATCTCTTTAGGGTTTTTTTGTTTCAGGTTTTTTTTGCACTCTGTGCAAATAAGAATTTGGCCTTACTTTTTATGGAACTGGACATTTACAGTAATTTAGGTTCCCATGGCTGGTGTCCGTTAGCCAGGTCCTTCTCAGCCCTTTTTGACATGCATGTCACTTGACATATGGTAAGGCTTTAATACTAGAGGTTAGGACCATCCCGAATAGTATCAGCTTGACGTGGTGGAAAGGCTTTTACATTTTTTTGGATCAAAATTATTTTAACTAAGTACCCTATATTATTTTCATAGATTATTGCTATCTGTTTATTTACTGCAGGGTATTTGCTTATTTTGCTTTTGCCTTGGGATTTAACTCTTTTGTGACAATGGATGTCCTATTCCGTCCATGTGCCCTGGGACTTAATGCCCATGGACGGACTAATACGTCATACGCAATCAGCCGCGCTCAAGGGGGGAGCGCGGCTGATCGAGGCCGGATGTCAGCTGATTCTCACAGCTGACACCCGGCACTAAGTGCCAGGTGCGGTCACTGACCGCTCCCAGCACTTTAACCCCCGGAGCACTGCGATAAAACATGATCGCAGCACTCCAGGAGCAGGCAGAAGGGCTGTCAGCTGTGACAGCCCCTCTGCCTTTGGATCGGAGACCCCGTGGCATGACACGGGGGTCTCGATTGCTCCCATGGTAACCCGATGTCGTCATATTGGATATTCACAGGACCAGTCGCTCACAACATATAGCATATAGGGATGTGGAAACCACAAAAGATGACAACCAATAGATCCAAATGTCAAAAACAGTACATACTTTATTAAGGAAAATACACAGGACGGGAAATGGGGAACATATGCATAGAAAAAGCAAAGTGCTGCAGTGCAAGAGGACACGTGACCAAGCCCTGACCATATATATACATATGCATAAGTATGTGAATCAATAGATTAAATACCATCTCCACTGAGGACCTAAGTAGCCTGACAGCCCTCGAATGTACAAGGAGATTATGAAAAACCCCCTTTAATATCAATTTATGTCCGTGCTAATTAGCAGATATTTACCAGATATTCGTACTGTGACCAAATCAGAAATGTAACTGAACATAAATACACGGACAATATAGTATATCGAGAGGCCGCGGCGTAATGTCCACCCCTACATATAACGCATAATCCGCCCACCCATATAGGAGTGAACGGTACCGGAGCGGAGCATTACCTCAGAAGAGGGAAATTCAATATAGCCGGGCAGTCCACGCGTCACCACGACACGCGTTTCGGAGGGATTCTCCTTCGTCAGGGGGCGTGTGAGTTAAAATACCGGTAATTTTAAATCCCGCCGGACCAGAAATGCCCGTGACGCGGACCGGAAGTGACGCGGGCATAGTCATGGAAACCGGGAACGCAGGATGGGCACGGCGTCATGCGGAGGGGAGGGACCCATAAGGTCAGGCACTCCCCCATCGCATAAAGACACCGGGACATGGCTCACCCGCGTGCAAGGTCAGTGCCACGTCAGTTCCACCATCACTGGAACATGGAGAGGAATGTCATGGGGCATAGTGAAAATATCTAAATTATTAGACAGGCTCTGCTTAGTACAATATACACATCTGAGGATACCACATTATCAATATATATCACATTGGATGGAAATATCAATATCACAATAAAGCCACATTGTATGCATATAAAGATATAATGTCAATATACAGGCACAATGCCATAGAAAATTGTAATATTATTCGTCATACATGGGGCAGTAATGGATATTATAATCTGCTATCCTCATGTATGAAATCATTCAAGCAATAAAACAGAAGCCTATATATATGTATCTCTTACTACTGTACAGTATGCAACCCATAGTAGGCATGTGGAAAATGAGTACAAAAAATAATAATGATGATTCTTGATAGTGTATAGTTTAGGAGCCATATTTAGCAAACTTGGCACGTGACTATGGGAGATAAACAGCAGTCACTAAGCAATGTACAAGGTGTTGATGTTCTGCCTGTACATTGCTTATTTCCAAATGGTGACAGAGCAGCTTTCAGCTGATCAGTGGAGTGTCGCTCACTGGGCAGATGAATCGTGACAGTTAGGTGTAGAATCTTTCATTGTTTGCAGAGCATTCACACAATACGAGGGACAAATTCATCTCATGACATCCTGTATTTTAAATTTCAGACCCAAGGACGGTTTTTCTCCCCCCCTTTTCCAATACCCCCTCCTTTCCCTTCCATTGATTCGGTCATGTGTATTATAATGATATATGTTGTTCCCAGGCCTTTGCCTTTATCTTGCTTTATTTTGTGTTGTATTTCTATTTATTTTGCTTTACCATTTATTCTTGTTATTATGATTTATGTACATTTGTGTTATTATCGATACAGCAATGTAATATTTTCTCCATTGGCATGGCGCATATGCACATGATTTTGTTTTTTTAATTTTTTTCTTTGCTTTTTTCTGTGTTTCATACATATAATTTTTTCTTTGGTATTGTTTTTGCATTATCATCATTATTATTTTTTGTATTCATGTTCCACATGCCTACTATGGGTTGCATAGTAAGAGATACATATATATAGGCTTCTGTTTTATTGCTTGAATGATTTCAAACATGAGGATAGCAGATTATAATGTCCATTACTGCCCCATGTATGACTAGTAATATTACAATTTTCTATGGCATTGTGCCTGTATATTGACATTATATCTTTATATACATACAATGTGGCTTTATTGTGATATTGATATTTCCATCCAATGTGATATATATTGATAATGCGGTATCCTCAGATGTGTGCAATTGTACTAAGCAGAGCCTATCTAATAATTTAGATATTTTCACCATGCCCCATGACATTCCTCTCCATGTTCCAGTGATAGTGGAACTGACGTGGCGCTGACCTTGCACGCGGGTGAGCCATGTCCCGGTGCGGGGGCTGGTTCCGGTGTCTTAATGCGATGGGGGAGTGCCTGACCTTATGGGTCCCACCCCGCCGCATGACGCCGTGCCCATCCTGCGTTCCCGGTTTCCATGACTGTGCCCGCGTCACTTCCGGTCCGCGTCACAGGAATTTCCGGTCCGGCGGTATTTAAAATTACCGGTATTTTAACTCACACGCCCCCTGACGAAGGAGAATCCCTCCGAAACGCGCGTCGGGGTGACGTGTGGACTGCCCGGCCATATTGAATTTCCCTCTTCTGAGATAATGCTCCGCTCCGGTACCGTTCACTCCTATATGGGTGGGCGGATTAAGCGTTATATGTAGGGGTGGACATTACACCGCGGCCTCTCGATATACTATATTGTCCGTGTATTTATGTTCAGTTACATTTCTGATTTGGTCACAGTACTAATATCTGGTAAATATCTGCTAATTAGCACGGACATAAATTGATATTAAAGGGGGTTTTTCATAATCTCCTTGTACATTCGAGGGCTGTCAGGCTACTTAGGTCCTCAGTGGAGATGGTATTTACTCTATTGATTCACATACTTATGTATATGTATATATATGGTCCGGGCTTGGTCACGTGTCCTCTTGCACTGCAGCACTTTGCTTTTTCTACGCATATGTTCCCCTTTCCCGTTCTGTGTATTTTCCTTAACAAAGTATGTACTGTTTTTGACATTTGGATCTATTGGTTGTCATCTTTTGTGGTTTCCACATCCCTATATGCTATATGTTGTGAGCGACTGGTCCTGTGAATATCCAATATTATCGGCATGTAATTTACATAATGCTGCTTTATACCTTTGCTTGTTTGTTACATTAGGACTGGCATATAGCAAATGTGGTGCCAATATTCAAAAAGGGGACAAAAACTGAACTTGGAAATTATAGGCCAGTAAGTTTAACCTCAACTGTGGGTAAAATCCTGGAGGGTTTTCTAAGAGATACTATACTGGAGTATCTGGAGAAGATTAACCTCATGACCCAATATCAACATGGGTTTACAAGGGACCGTTCCTGTCAGACTAATCTGATAAGTTTTTATGAAGAGGTAAGCTTAGGACTGGACCAAAGGAATGCAGTGGACGTGGTGTACATGGACTTTTCAAAAGCTTTTGATACGGCGCCACACAAAGGTTGATACATAAAATGTGAACAATGGGGATAGGGGAAAATATGTGTAGGTGGGGTAAGAGCTGGCTCAGGGATAGGAAACAAAGGGTGGTTATTAATGGAGCACACTCGGACTGGGTCACGGTTAGCGGTGGGGTACCACAGGGGTCAGTTTTGGGCCCGCTTCTTTTTAACATATTTATTAATGACCTTGTAGGGGGCATAGAGAGTAGAATTTCAATATTTGCAGATGACACTAAACTCTGCAGGGTAATCAATACAGAGGAGGACAATTTTATATCTCAGGAAGATTTATGTAAACTAGAAGCTTGGGCTGATAAATGGCAAATGAACTTTAATGGGGATAAATGTAATGTCATGCACTTGGGTAGAACAAACAAGATGTATAATTATGTGCTTAATTGTAAAACACTGGGCAAAACTGTCACTGAAAAAGACCTGGGTGTATGGGTGGACGACAAACTCACGTTTAGTGGCCAGTGTCAGGCAGCTGCTGCAAAGGCAAATAAAATAATGGGATGCATTAAAAGAGGCATAGATGCTCATGAGGAGAACATAATTTTACCTCTATATAAGTCACTAGTGCGACCACACTTAGAATACTGTGTACAGTTCTGGTCTCCGGTGTATAAGAAAGACATAGCTGAACTGGAGCGGGTGCAGAGAAGAGCGACCAAGGTTAATAGGAAACTAGGGGGTCTGCAATACCAAGACAGGTTATTACACTTGGGGTTATTTAGTTTGGAAAATCGAAGGCTTAGGGGTGATCTTATTACAATGTATAAATATATGCGGGGACAGTACAAAGACCTTTCTAATGATCTTTTTACTCTTAGACCTGTGACGGGGACAAGGGGGCATCCTCTACGTCTGGAGGAAAGAAGGTTTAAGCATACTCACAGATGCGGATTCTTTACTGTAAGAGCAGTGAGACTATGAAACTCTCTGCCATATGATGTTGTAATGAGTGATTCCCTACTAACATTTAAGAAGGGACTGGATGCCTTTCTTGAAAAGTATAATATTACAGGGTACATACACTAGTTTCCTTAATATTGCGTTGATCCAAGGAGCTAGTCTGATTGCCGTATGTGGAGTCGGGAAGGAATTTTTTTCCCCAATGTGAAGCTTACTGTTTGCCACATGGGTTTTTTTGCCTTCCTCTGGATCAACATATTAGGGCAAGTTAGGACAGGATATGGGTTGAACTATATGGACTTAAAGTCTTCCTTCAACCTTAATAACTATGTTACTATGTTATATAGCTCCATCACCAGAAAATTTAAAACGTTATAGCTCTCAGAATAAAGTGATGCAAAAATAACTTTTTCTATAAAAGCTTTTATTGTATAAAGGCGCCAAAACATAAAAAATGATATAAATGAGGTATCGCTGCAATCGTACTGACCCGAAGAATAAAACTGCTTCATCAATTTTACCACACACGGAACGGTATAAACGCCCCCCTCCCCCCCAAAAAAAAAGAAATTCATGAATTACTGGTTTTTGTTCATTCTGCTTCCCAAAAATCTAAATAAAAAGCGATAAAAAAAGTCATGTGCCCGAAGATGGTACCAGTGAAAATGTCAACTCGTCCCGCAAAAAGAAGACCTCACATGACTCTGTGGGCCAGAATATGGAAAAATTATAGCTCTCAAAATGTGGTGATGCAAAAACTATTTTTTGCAATAAAAAGCATCTGTTATGTGTCACACCTGCCAAACATAAAAACCTGCTATAAATAGTAAATCAAACCCCCTTTATCACTCCCTTAGTTAGGGAAAAATAATAAAATAAAAAAAGTATTTCCATTTTCCCATTAGGGTTAGGCTTGGGGCTAAAGTTAGGGTTATGGTTGGGATTAGGGTTAGGGTTGGAATTAGGGTTAGGGGTGTGTTAGGACTTGTGGTTAAGGTTATGGTTGGGATTAGGCTTAGGGGTGTGTTGGGGTCAGGGGTGGAGTTAGAATTGGGGGGTTTCCACTGTAGAGGCACATCAGGGGCTTTCTGTTGTGAATTCGCTTTCTGGCCTATCTCTGGTTACTACTGAAGGTAGTGGAGCTGGTCAAATTGACAGAGCGGTTGCGAGTTCTCTTTCTGGGCTCCCTCTGGTGGTTACAGGAGGTAATGGAGCTGATCTGATTAACAGAGGCTGGCCACCTGATAATGAGGATGACGATTGGAGATCTGGGGTTTCAGACTGGGATTTAAGACAGCCGACTCCCTCTATCCCTGCTGGTGATTTTCTTCCTGCCTCCTGAGGTCTTAGTTTCCAGCTCAGTTCCTGCATTTTCAGCTAAGTGTTCATTCTGTTTACACTTGATCTGGTTTTGTCTATTTCAGTTTTGTGTGGGTCAGCCAGCTCCGGCTGGGGATGTGCTGAATCACCATCCATATGTTACTGCTTGTGCCAGTTTGTTTTGGTCCCTTATTAGATTGGCCTCTTTTTGCTCTGCTTTCAGAATATACCAGAGTGCTGATATAGTGGGCGAAGTCGTGCGACTTCAGTATTTTTTGCATCAGAAGTGTTGAACTTTTTTGCAGGGTTTTTTGCGTGATTGCAGACAGTGTCTTTCCTTTCCTGTCTAGTCAGTGTGGGCCCCATCGTTTGCTCAGTCTATTTTCCTACCTGCGTTTGTGTTTTCATCTTGTCTCACCGACAATATATGTTTGGGGGCTTTCTATTCTTTTGGGGTCTGCTCTGGGGCAGTTTAGATTTCCCATTTCTTGCTTTAGGCTTAGTTAGCTCTCCGGCTGTGCTGAAGCATCTAGGATCATCGTAGGCACGCTCCACGGCTACTGCTAGTTGTGTGGATAGGATCAGGGGTCTGCAATCCGCTTAGTTACCAACCTCTCTGGCTTTCTGTGGCTTAGCTTGGGCTTGCTCTCCTCCTCGGTGACCCAATCATAACAGCTCTTGGACCTTCCCTAGTGTAAGAATCGGGTGTTCCTGTTGCTGTATGAACCAGTTATCAGTCTAAATATGTAACAGTACAGACACAGAGGGCTATTAAATGCTAAAAGCATGTGAGAACATGATGCAAGGAACCTGGTTATGGTAAAACATTTAGAAATGAGCCACACAGGGAGATTTACGTTAATGTGTTGAGGCGATAGGCCAGTCTGAACAAATGAGTTTTTAAGGCACGCTTAAAACTGTGGGGTTTGGGGATTAATCGTACTAGCCTGGGTAGTGCATTCCAAAGAATTGGCGCGGCTCGTGAAAAGTCTTGGAGACGGGAGTGGGAGGTTCTGATTAATGAGGATGTTAACCTCAGGTCATTAGTAGAACAGAGGGCACGGGTAGGGTGGTAGGCTGAGATGAGGGAGGAGATGTAGGGTGGTGCTGAGCCATGGAGGGCTTTGTGGGTGAGGGTAATAAGTTTATACTGAATTCTGGAGTGAATGGGTAGCCAGTGTAAGGACTGGCACAAGGTAGAGGCATCGGTATAACGATTGGTGAGGAATAGAGTTGAGCGACGTTGGTCGGATCGGATTTCATGTAACAAAATTTGACCCCAATGCAAGTCAATGGGAAATAAAAGTCAGCATTGAGCGGATGACATTCAACCACTCAATGCCGACTTTTAATCCCCATTGACTTGCATTGGGGTCGGGTTTCAGACGAAACTCCGACTTTTTTTGCCCTAGTCGGACCAGTTTCATCTGAAACAAATTTTGTTTCATGAAACCCGATCCGACCAAAGTCGCTCAACTCTAGTGAGGAATATGATCCTAGCTGCTGCATTCAGGACGGATTAGAGAGGGGAGAGTTTGTTAAGAGGGAGACTGATTAGTAGAGAGTTACAATAGTCCAGACGAGAATGAATAAGAGAAATAGTAAGAGTTTTTGCAGAGTCAAAAGTAAGAAAGGGTCGAATTCTAGAAATGTTTTTGAGATGCAGATAACAAGAACGAGCCAATGATCGGATGTGGGGGGTGAATGAAAGCTCTGAATCAAGTATGACCCCAAGACAGCAGGCATGTTGCTGGGGAGTAATGGTGGTACCACACACGGAAATGGCAATGTCGGGCATAGGTAGGTTAATAGAGGGAGGAAACACAAGGAGTTCAGCAATATATAACATCAGCCACCTTTCTTGGGCTATTTTCTTGGGAGTTCTATTCTTCCCTGTGCAATTTATGCAAAGATCCGACTCTGGATTCAGCGATAAAGTGATAAAGGCTCGGACTGAGCCGAAATGTCGTATTTATATCACTTCTACTTTATGCTATATATTCTTGTTTGGCTCCCACATATTTTGTACATAATAAAATGGACACTTATTTGCATGAAACCCCTTTGAGTGTGCAGTGAATTAGATTATTATTGGTAATAGGACATATTGGTCCATTACACCTGCACTTCGTTATTGGACTAGAGTGCACGCTAACCTCCTGGTTTATCTGAGAGATAGCGGATAAGACGGGTGTTGACCAGGCAATCCAGGAGTTTAGAGATGAAGGGAAGATTAGAGACAGGTCTATAGTTCGCGGCACAGTTTTTGTCAAGGGATGGTTTTTTAAGTAATGGCTGTATGATGGCATGCTTAAATGAGGAAGGAAAGATACCAGAAGAGAGTGAGAGGTTGTATATTTTTGTCAGGTGAGTGGTGACAGCAGGGGAAAGGGACTGGAGGAGATGTGATGGGATGGGGTCACTGGTGCAAGTGGTAGGGCGAGAAGATGCAAGGAGCCTGATTAATTCATCTTCTGTGACTGGTTCAAAATCAGAGAGTGAGCTAGATGCAGTGGGGGAGGGAGGACAGTGCATGGTATGAGTTGATTGGGAGATAATTTCCAGTCGGATATGGTCAATTTTTTCTTTGAAATAATTAGCCAAATCGTCAGCATGGAGATCCGTGGTTGGGGCCTGCACTCTTGGGTTAAGTAGGGAATGAAAAGTGTCAAAGAGATGTTTCGGGTTATTGGATAGTGAGGTGATGAGAGAGTTGAAATAGCTTTGTTTTGAGAGGTGAAGGGCAGTGTTGTATGTTTTAAGCATAAACTTATAATGGATGAAATCTTCAGGTAGATTGGATTTTCTCCCCAGACGTTCAGCGCACCTGGAGCACCGCTGTAGGAAGCACGTTCGCAGCGTGTGCCAGGGTTGTCGCCGTCTGTGCCTAGTTGTTCTATGTATAGGAGGTGCAGTTTCATCCAGGGTACTTTGAAGTGTTTCACTGTAATGTTTCAGTGCAGAATCAGGACACGAGAGGGAGGAGATAGGAGCCAATGATGACTGCATCATCGTAGGCACGCTCCACGGCTACTGCTAGTTGTGTGGATAGGATCAGTATACGAGAGGGAGGAGATAGGGGCCAATGACGACTGCATCATCGTAGGCACGCTCCACGGCTACTGCTAGTTGTGTGGATAGGATCAGGGGTCTGCAATCCGCTTAGTTACCAACCTCTCTGGTTTTCTGTGGCTTAGCTTAGGCTTGCTCTCCTCCTCGGTGACCCAATCATAACAGAATCACCAGCCTAACCGCAGGCTCTAGGGTACTCAAAAGAAGAAAAGAATTGTTAAAAAAGAAAAAAAAAAAGTGTCAGAATTTTTTTATATATTTTTTCCTCTGGGGCCGTAGGAGGATTTTTTCTTTAATGGAGATTAAGCAATTGTCCGATTGGGTTGAGCAGCTCGCTGTTGAAGTGCGGGGAATTTCTGCCTTTCTCGCTCAATCATCTGCTGTTGAACCAAAAATTCCTACTCCTGATGTTTTCTGGGGATCGGTCTAAATTTTTGAATTTTAAGAATAATTGTAAACTGTTTCTTGCATTGAAGCCTAACTCATCGGGGAGCTCTTTGAAGCAGGTTAAAATTGTCATCTCCCTGCTGCGTGGCGATCCCCAGGATTGGGCTTTTTCTCTGACACCTGGAGATCCTATTCTGACTAATGTGGACACATTTTTTCAAACCTTGGGGTTGTTGTATGTTGAACCTAATGCTATTGATCAAACTGAGAAAACCTTATTGGCATTGAACCAGGGTCATGATTCTGCAGTTATATTGTCAAAAATTCCGAAGGTGGGCGGTCCTTTCTAAATGGAATGACGATGCCCCAGCAGCTCTCTTTCAGAAGGGTTTGGCAGAAACCGTAAAAGATGTTATGGTGGGATTTCCTGTTCCCTCTGGTCTTGACGATTCTATGTCATTGGCCATTCAAGTTGATTGGCGTTTACGTGAACGTAAAACTACACGAGAGGCGTTGCCGCCTTTTGAATGAACGTCTGAACCCATGCAATGTGATAGGGTTTTGTCTAGGGCGCAACGTCAGGAGTTTAGAAGGCGTAATAAGCTGTGCTTTTTCTGTGGAGACGCCTCTCATACTATTTCTGTCTGCCCTAAACGAGAAAAACGTTTTGCTCACACATTTGCCGTGGGCAGTGTACAGCCTAAGTTCCTTTTGGCAATTACTCTGATCTGCTCCTTGTCTACATTTTCCGCTAAGGCTTTTGTAGATTAAGGAGCAGTTTTGAATCTGATGGATTTGGACTTTGCTAAACATTGTGGTTTTCCCATGATACCCCTGCGGACTCCTATCTCTTTGAGGGGTATTGATGCTACTCCTTTGGCGGAGAATAAACCCCAGTTTTGGACCCAGGTGATAACGCGGGTCACCCCGGACCACCAAGAAAATTGTACATTTTTGGTGTTGCACAATTTGCATGATACTATTGTTCTTGGTTTTCCCTGGTTGCAAACTCATAATCCTGTTTTGGATTGGAAATCTGTGTCTGTAGTGAGTTGGGGTTGTCAGTGTGTTCTTAGTGACACTCCTGTTTTCTCCACCTCTCCCCAGTCTCATGATATTCCTGATTATTTGGCTGATTTTTCTGATGTATTTAGTGAGAGTAAGTCTGCGTCTTTGCCTCCTCATAGGAGTTATGACTGTGTAATTGAGTTAATGCCCGGGTGTAAATTTCCCAAGGGTCGGCTTTTCAACTTATCGGTACCCGAACATGATGCTATGCGATCTTATATCAAGGAGTCGTTGGAGAAGGGTCATATTAGACCATCCGCTTCACCTTTAGGTGCTGGGGTTTTTTTGTAGCCAAGAAAGATGGTTCATTAAGGCCTTGTATTGACTATCGTTCCCTTAACAAAATCACTGTTAAATATCAGTACCCGTTACCCCTGATTTCTGATTTATTTTCCAGAGTTAAAAGTGCCTGTTGGTTTACCAAGCATGACCTCAGGGAGGCATATAATCTTATTCGCATCAAGCACGGGGATGAATGGAAGATGGCGTTTAATACTCCGGAGGGACTTTTTTAAGTACCTGGTGATGCCTTTTGGGCTCACTAATGCCCCTTCTGTCTTCCAATCTTTTATAAACGATATTTTCCGGGACTTTGTGGATAAGTTTTTGATCATTTATCTGGATGATATTTTGATCTTTTCCAGTGATTGGGATTCTCATGTGGAACATGTCCGGACTGTGTTCCGGATTTTGAGGGAAAATTCCCTGTATGTTAAGGGATTGAAGTGCCTCTTTGGTGTACAAAGGATTTCATTTTTGGGATTCATTTTGTCCCCGTCAGCTATTGAAATGGACCTGGCCAAGGTACAGGCCATTTATGATTGGGTTCAGCCCACTTCTTTGAAGGCTCTCCAGAAGTTTTTGGGTTTTGCTAATTTCTACTGTAAATTTATAAGTAATTTTTCTGGTATTGTCAAACCACTGACTGATCTGACTAAAAAGGGCGCTGATGTGGTGAATTGGTCTCCAGAGGCAGTCTTGGCATTTCAGGAGCTTAAGCAGAGATTCACTTCTGCTCCGGTTCTATGGCAACCTGATGTCTCACTCCCATTTCAGGTGGAGGTAGATGCTTCTGAGATTGGTACAGGAGCCGTTTTGTCCCAAAAAGATCCGGTGACATCTAAAATGAATCCCTGTGCCTTCTTTTCTCGAAAATTCTCCCCATCTGAACGTAACTATGACGTGGGGAATCGGGAACTGTTGGCCATGAAATGGGCATTTGAAGAGTGGAGACATTGGTTGGAGCGAGCTAGACATCAAGTTGTGGTCCTCACCGACCACAAGAATTTGATTTATCTTGAATCAGCCAAACGCTTGAATTCTAGACAGGCTAGGTGGGCCTTGTTTTTCACGCGTTTTACCTTTGTGGTCTCTTTTCTTCCGGGCACTAAGAATGTTAAGGCGGACGCCCTTTCTAGGAGTTTCTTTGCGGATTCTCTTATTGTGACCGAGCCTACTACCATTCTAAATGAGGGTGTTGTTCTTTCTGCCATCTCACCCGATTTGAGACGTGCCCTGGAGGAATTTCTGAACGTTGCCCTATGGGAAAATTGTATGTCCCTGACCAGTGGAGGAAGAGAGTAATGTCTGAAATTCATTGCTCCGCGTTGGCTGGTCATCCAGGTATTTTTGGTACCAGAGATTTGGTAAGTCGGTCTTTTTGGTGGCCTGCCTTATCTCATGATGTCAGTAATTTTGTGCAGTCCTGTGGGACTTGTTCTCGGTCCAAACCCTGTTCTTGTTGGTTGCTGATGCCCCTGCTGGTGTCCAGGAGGCCATGGACCCATTTCTCAATGGATTTTAGTTCCGATCTTCCTGTCTCTCAGAGAATGACTGTTATCTGGGTGATTTGTGATAGATTTTCTAAGATGATCCATCTTGTACCACTCCCAAAGTTGCCATCTTCTTCTGAGTTGGTGCCCTTGTTTTCACAACAGGTGGTTTGGTTGCACGGGATTCCTGAGAACATTGTGTCGTACAGAGGAGTCCAGTTTGTTTCCAGATTTGGGAGAGCTTTTTTTTCCAAACTGGGAATTCAGTTATCTTTCTCCTCTGCATTTCATCCTCAGATCAATGGGCTGACAGAGAGAACAAACCAGACTTTGGAGTCTTATTTGAGATGTTTTATATCTGCTGATCAGGATGACTGGGTCTCATTTTTGCCCTTGACCGAATTCGGGCTAAACAATAGAGGAAAAAGCCCAACGGGTTTCCAACCGGCATAGGACCATTGGTCCCCGGTTTAAAGTGGGTGATATGGTTTGGTTGTTGTCAAAGAATATTCCTATGAAGGTGGTGTCTCGAAAGTTCAAGCCGAGATTCATTGGACCTTATAAGATTTTGGAGATCCTTAATCCTGTTTCTTTTCGATTGGCTCTTCCAGTTACGTTTAAGATCCATAACGTGTTTCATAAATCTCTGTTGAAGAAGTTTGTGGAGCCAGTAGTTCCTATGGCGGTGCCTCCTGACCCTGTATTGGTTAAAGGCAATGTGGAATATGAGGTAGAGAAAATATTGGGTTCTCGTTTGGCTAGACGGAGACTCCAGTACTTGGTCAAATGGAAGGGTTATGGCCAGGAGGATAATTCTTGGGTCTCTGCTTCTGACATTCATGCCGATAGATTGGTTTGTGCTTTCCACTGAGCCCATCCTGATCGGATGAGGGTGCGGTGACCCCTCTTCAAGGGGGGTACTGTTGTGAATTCGCTTTCTGGCTTACCTCTGGTTACTACTGAAGGTAGTGGAGCTGGTCAAATTGACAGAGGGGTTGCGAGTTCTCTTTCTGTGCTCACTCTGGTGGTTACTGGAGGTAATGGAGCTGATCTATCTGATTAACAGAGGCTTGCCACCTGATAATGAGGATGACGATTGGAGATCTGGGGTTTCAGACTGGGATTTAAGACAGCCGACTCCCTCTATCCCTGCTGATGATTTGATCTGGTTTTGTCTATTTCAGTTTTGTGTGGGTCAGCCAGCTCCGGCTGGGGATGTGCTGAGTCACCATCCATATGTTACTGCTTGTGCCATTTTGTTTTGGTCCTTTATTAGATTGGCCTCTTTTTGCTCTGCTTTCAGAATATACCAGAGTGCTGATATGGTGGGCGAAGTCGTGCGACTTCAGTATTTTTTGCATCAGACGTGTTGGACTTTTTTGCAGGGTTTTTTGCATGATTGCAGACAGTGTCTTTCCTTTCCTGTCCTGTCTAGTCAGTGTGGGCCCCATCGTTTGCTCAATCTATTTTCCTACCTGCGTTTGTGTTTTCATATTGTCTCACCGACAATATGTTTGGGGGCTTTCTATTCTTTTGGGGTCTGCTCTGGGGCACTTTAGATTTCCCATTTCTTGCTTTAGGCTGTTAGCTCTCCGGCTGTGCCGAGGCATCTAGCATCATCGTAGGCACGGTCCACGGCTACTGCTCGTTGTGTGGATAGGATCAGGGGTCTGCAATCCGCTTAGTTACCAACCTCTCTGGCTTTCTGTGGCTTAGCTTGGGCTTGCTCTCCTCCTCGGTGACCCAATCATAAAAGCTCTCCAAACACGACATGCATCTGATCTCAATTCCAGCCAATTCTGCGTTGAAAAAGTCAAATGGTGCTTCTTCCCTTACAAGCTCTGCCATGCGCCCAAACAATGGTTTACCCCCACATATGGGGTATAAGCATACTCAGGACAAATTGCACAACAACTCTTGGGGGTCCAATTTCTCCTGGTACCCTTATGAAAATAAAAAATTGGGGGTGAAAACAACATTTATTTAAAAAAATAAGATGTTTTATTTTTATGGCACTACATTATAAACTTCTGTGAAGCACTTGGGGGTTCAAAGTCCTCACCACACACCTAAGTTCCTTAGGGGGTCTACTTTCCCAAATGGTGTCACTTGTAGGGGGTTTCCCCTGTTTAGGCACATCAGGGGCTCTCCAAACGTGACATGGTGTCCGATTTCAATTCCAGCCATTTTTGCATTGAAAAGTCATACGGCGCTCATTCCTTTCCAAGCTCTGCCATGCACCCAAACAGTGGTTTACCTGCATAAATAGGGTATCAGCGTACTCAGGACAAATTGTACAACTTTTGGGGTCCAATTTCTCTTGTTACCCTTGGTAAAATAAAACAAATTGGATCTGAAGTAAATTTTTTGTGAAAAGTTAAATGTTCATTTTTTTTTTACAGGAAAGATATATATCTTTGTACTGTGTTAGCCAGTAGATAGAATATTTTGAGTTGAGAGTCCTCAGTGGTTGATACCTTTTAAAGACTAACTGAAAAGATGGTAACAAATTGCAAGCTTTCGAGACTAGGCAGGTCTCTTCATCAGGCTGTGATGTGGTCCCTAAAAAAAAACAAAAAAACAAAAAAAAAAAACGGTGTTGTAAAAATGAGAAATCGCTGGTCAAATTTTAACCCTTATAACTTACTAATAAAAAAAAATTTTGGTTCCAAAATTGTGCTGATGTAAAGTAGACATGCGAGAAATGTTATTTATTAACTATTTTGTGTGACATATTTCTGTTTTAAGGGCATGAAAATTCAAATTTGGAATATTGCAAAATTTTCAACATTTTCGCCAAATTTCCATTTTTTTTTCAAACAAATGCAAGTCATATCAAAGAAATGTTACCACTATCATGAAGTACAATATGTCACGAGAAAACAATGTCAGAATCACCGGATCGATGGCAGCGTTCCAGAGTTATTACCTCATAAAGGGACAGTGGTCAGAATTGTAAAAATTGGCCCGGTCATTAACATGCAAACCACCCTTGAGGGTAAAGTGTTTTTTTTCTTCAATAAAAACTTGTGTGAACATACCCTAAGGTCACTTTCAGATGACTGTATTAGGGTTAACATTATAGTCGCAACAGACAGATCCTCCTCAGTTTAAACCAGACTTAAGCTATGTGCACACGCTGCGGATTGGTCTGCGGATTTGTATCTGCGGAACCGCAGGTAAAATGACCTGCGGTTTTTCCTGCGGATTGGCCTGCGGTTTATCACCTCTACAATGGAGGAGATGGTAAACCGCAGCAGAATCTGCAGAAAAGAAGTGACATGTCATTTCTTTCTGCAGATTCAAAACCGCAGCATGTGCACAGCAGATTGTAAATCACATAGATTTACATGCTACTGTACACTGTCTGCAGATCCGCAGCAGCCAAAACCGCAGCGTGTGCACATAGCCTTAGACAAAAACAAGTTTCTTATGGGAATTTAAATTCTATATAGCATAAATATGCAGGAATCCAAGACCAAAATTATACCTCTCCGAAATAGATCTAGAGCTATGTTCACAGAACCTAAGGAATACCATTGTAATAGAATGTGCTGGTGTGCTGCTGGTATCTGTCCAGAAACAGAACTGACTATGTGTCCATGACCATGGTTTGTAATAAGTTGAAGCCCCAATATCGGCGTATACAGAGCTCTAATTTAACAGGTGTCTTAAATGGGCACAAAAAAGATCCTAAAACAATTTTCAAAAAAGATGAGTTTCCTTATTGCAGCTGTAGAACCACAATGTTTTTGCTGATACAATGCTTTAAAGCCACAAATGCAGCGAGGCTAGAATTATACTAAATAAGGACCAATTACATCACATTAAAGTCATGTGATATTGTCAATTAATTCTAATATTCTGGAAAATGTCTTTGTATAACTGCACAATATAAAAGTATTATTAAAAGTTGTAAATGCTTTGCATTATGAAATTGTCATCTTGTCGGAACCCAGGGGTGGTAACAGGACAGACGATTCTGATTCGATACATAAACGCTAACCACTCAGTTTAACTTCTAGACAATCTTACAATGCCATCATTATATTCACCGCTATATACACATTTCCAGCGTTCCTTAAACTCCATCTGACATTTTCCAGTAACACATGCCAGGGAAGCTCAGCAGTCATTTCAGAGGAATGTGCTGGCAGTTACACATCATTTCATAAAATAAATGGAGTGTACAGACTAAAAACATAAACCATTTTTTTTTTTTTTACAATAACGCATCGGTTCCCTACGCCCTTCCCTCTTTGCTTTCCCCATTAGTGCAGGAGAAGTTAAGCGGCTGATCACTTTTTATGTAGCAGAATAAAACAGTTAAGGGCCCGTTTCATCAATTGTTGTTTTTTGTTGGATCACTCTTTTTTTTTTCTTTTTGGTCTCACAGTATTTGTTGACATTTCTTTAAAATGGCACTCATGGTTTATGGATTGTGCAATATGAAAAACATTCTTTACTTGCGCCCATTTTTAGAGCAAAAAGTTTTAGGACACAATTTGTGGAAAAATTATAGGTGTGAAAAAAATTACGCCTTAAAAAAAGTCAATTGATGAATCAGCTGCAAACATCTTGGAAACAAAAACCACATCACAAACAAAAAAAAAAAAAGGTATTAGACCTACCGGTAATGATGTTTCCAGGAGTCCATCCTGACAGCACCATGGAGGACGTCCTCCTCCTCCTTACAGGGACAGGAAAGCACACGAGAGGTTAAAAGGCCCCGTCCCACCCCTTTCCCTCAGTGACTTAACAAGAACCACAGCGTGGATAATGCTATAACTCTTTTAATGGTATCATCATATTACATCATATGACATAACCTAACAAAACATAACATAACAGGGAGGGAACTACCCGTGCTGTCAGGATGGACTCCTGGAAACATCATTACCGGTAGGTCTAATACCTATTTTCCAGGACGTCCACCTGACAGCACCATGGAGAGTACCAAAGCACCTCCTCAGGGTGGGATCACCGCCTGGAGAACTTTTCTCCCAAATGCGGTTTGTTGGCCTGATAGCACGTCAAGTTTGTAGTGCTTGCAAAATGTATTCAGGTTGGCCCAGGTTGCCGCTCTACAAATCTGCTCGACTGAGGCGCCTGCGCGCTCGGCCCAGGAGGCTGAAACTGCCCTAGTAGAGTGGGCCCTTAAGGTATCTGGTGGGTTGGCGCCTTCCGACTGGTAGGCGTCTGAAATTACTGATGTGATCCATCTTGCGATGGACGCCTTAGAGGCTTTTCTCCAATTATTTTTACCCCCGAAGAGGATGAACAAGTTTGAGTCAATACACCAGTCATTGGTGGCCTCTAGATAGCTTATAACTGCCCGTCTTACGTCTAGGGAGTGGAGACGCTGTTCTTTCTCATTGCGGGGATTGCTGCAGAAGGATGGTAGCACTATCTCCTGATTTATATTCTGGTAAGAGGCTACCTTGGGGATAAAAGCCGGATCTAATCTTAAGGTTATATGATCGTCTCTGATCTGGAGATATGGATCCTTGGTGGACAGGGCCTGGATCTCCCCTATTCTTTTGGCCGTGGTGATGGCTACGAGGAAAGCCGTCTTTCGAGAGAGAGTCGAAATGGACATTCTATCACTAGGCATGTAGGGGTCCCTACATAAAGATCTGAGTACCAGCCCGAGGTCCCAGGGCTGGGTGAGCTGCCTAATTGTGGGGCGAAGACGCTGCGTGGCCTTTATGAATCTTACCACCCAAGGATGGGAGGCTAAAGGGTAGTCGAAGAAGGCGCTCAAAGCCGAGATCTGGACCTTTAACGTGCTGGGTTTAAGCCCCTTATTATATCCCGACTGCAGAAAGTCTAGGACACTAGGGAGGTCAGGGGTACCTGCCGAGAGGTCGGACCTGCCACCTTCCAGGCAGAATCTCTTCCATATTTTTCTGTAGATTGCGGATATTACCGGTTTCCTGCTGGCCAGTAGAGTGGATATGACCTGCTCGGATAAGCCCTTTGCTCTCAGGATGTCCCTTCAGGATCCATGCCGAGAGGCGTAGCCTTGCTGGGTCTGGATGGCGAATCGGCCCCTGGTGGATAACATCTCCCTTCATGGGTAGCTCGACTGGGTTTCCTACTGCCATGGCTCCTAGCAGCGGAAACCAGCTTCTCTTTGGCCAGTATGGCACTATTAATATTACCGACGCGTGGTCCTCGCAGATCTTCCTGAGTACCGCCGGTATCAGCGCCAGTGGCGGGAATGCATACAAGAGGGGTTCCATAGAATCATAGAATCATAGAATCGTAGAGTTGGAAGGGACCTCCTGGGCCATCTGGTCCAACCCCCTGCTCAAAGCAGGATTCGCTAAATCATCCCAGTCAGATGTCTGTCCAGCCTCTGTTTGAAGACTTCCATTGAAGGAGAACTCACCACTTCTCGTGGCAGCCTGTTCCACTCATTGATCACTCTAACTGTCAAAAAGTTTTTTCTAATATCTAATCTGTGTCTCCTCCCATTCAGTTTCATCCCATTGCTTCTAGTCTTTCCTTGTGCAAATGAGAATAAAGTTGATCCTTCTACAATGTGACAGCCCTTTAGATATTTGTAGACAGCAATTAAGTCTCCTCTCAGTCTTCTCTTTTGCAAACTAAACATTCCCAAATCCTGCAACCTTTCCTCATAAGACAGGGTTTGCAGACCGGTCACCATTCTGGTCGCTCTTTTCTGAACTTGCTCCAGTTTGTTGATGTCTTTTTTAAAATGTGGTGCCCAAAACTGGACACAATATTCCAGATGAGGTCTGACCAAAGAGGAGTAGAGGGAAATAATGACTTCACGTGATCTAGACTGTATGCTTCTGTTAATACATCCTAGAACTGCATTTGCCTTTTTTGCTGCTGCATCACACTGTTGACTCATATTCAGTCTGTGATCTATTAGTATACCCAAGTCTTTTTCACATGTGCTGTCACTTAGCCTTATTCCTCCCATTCTATATATGCTTTTTTCATTTTTATTGCCCAGATGTAGTACTTTGCATTTCTCCCTGTTAAAAACCATTCTGTTAGTTACTGCCCACTTCTCCAGTTTATTTAAATCTTTTTGAATCTTCTCTCTCTCTTCTCTAGTATTAGCTATCCCTCCTAGCTTTGTGTCATCAGCAAATTTAATCAGTTTACCCTCAATTCCTTCATCTAAATCGTTGATAAAGATGTTGAACAATACAGGGCCCAGGACAGAGCCCTGTGGTACCCCACTTGAGACATTCTTCCAACTGGATGTGCAGCCATTTACGACCACTCTTTGGGTCCGATCACTAAGCCAGCTATGAATCCACCTAACAGTTGCCTTGTCCATTCCATACTTAGTCATTTTTTCAATAAGGATTGTATGAGAGACTTTGTCAAATGCTTTACTGAAGTCAAGATATACTATATCTACAGCATTTCCTTGATCCACCCAATCAGTGATACCGTCATAGAAGGAAATTAAGTTAGTCTGACATGACTTATTAGTTACAAACCCATGCTGACTCTGTTTGATCACTTCATTCTTATCCAGGTATTGACTTACATGTTGTTTAATAATTTGTTCAAAGATCTTTCCTGGTATAGAAGTCAGACTCACCGGCCTATAGTTGCCTGAGTCCACCTTCTTCCCCTTTTTGAAGATAGGAACAACATTTGCTCTTCTCCAGTCTTCTGGCACTTCTCCTGTTCTCCAAGAATTTTCAAAGATTATGGAGAGTGGTTCAGAAATTTCTTCTGCTATCTCCTTCAGTACTCTGGGGTGTAATTCATCTGGACCTGGAGACTTGAATTCATTTAGGTTAGCTAAGTGTTTCCTCACTATCTTTCTGTTTATAGATATCCTGGATTCTTCTATTCCCTTAATAGGACAGTGAATAACAGTTGGTGTTACATTTCCTTTCTGAGAGAAAACAGATGCAAAATAGGAATTTAAAAGTTCAGCCTTCTCAACATCCTGTCTTACCATTTCATTATTTTCATCCTGTAAAAATCCTATAGCATCTTTGACTTTTCTTTTACTTTTGACATATCCCCAAAATCCTTTATTATTGCTTTTGACATCTCTTGCAAGTCTCAATTCATTTTCAGCTTTAGATAATCTGATTTGTGCCCTGCAGATTCTGCAGACAGCATTATATTCTTCTTTAGATATGCCTCCCTCTTTCCATTTTATAAACATTTTTTTCTTCCTTTTTAGCATGTGCTTAAGTTCTGTGTTCACCCATCCTGGTTTCCTTAAATGCTTCCTATTCTTCCCTCTTTTTGGAATTGTTAACAACTGTGCTTTGAGAATTTCATTTTTCAAGATTTCCCATCCTTCCTGGACATTTTTGTCTTTAAGGATATCCAGCCATTGGATCCCTCCAATTATCTTTCTGAATCCCTTAAAATCTGCCTTTCTGAAATCTAACCTTGACGTCTGAGTCTTCACAGGTCTTCCGCCTCTAGTTATCCAAAATTCTAAAATAGCATGGTCGCTACCTCCTAGGGTTCCAGCCACTTTTACCTCCTCAACCATTTCCTCCCTGTTTATAAGGATTAGATCCAAGGTAGCAGTTCCCCTTGTTTTCTCCCCTACCTTTTGGAAGATAAAGTTGTCAGCAAGAGAGGATAAGAATTTCCTTGACCTGTTAGTTTTGCCTGAGAGAGATTCCCAACAAATGTCTGGATAGTTGAAATCTCCCATGACAACTATGTCATATTTTTTGGAGAACTTGGCCATTTGATGCATAAAGAGTTCATCCATATCTTCAGCTTGCACAGGCGGCCTGTAGTAAATGCCTACAATGGTGTCCTTTCCATTGTTCTGTCCTTGTATTCTTACCCAAACAGTTTCCACAGAACTCCCCGTCTCTGAAGCTTCAATCTCTGTGCAGATATACGCGTTTCTAACATACAATGCAACACCTCCTCCTCGTTTATCAAGTCTGTTTCTTGCAAATAAGTTGTATCCTTCTAGTCTTGTATTCCAATCATGTGTATTGTCCCACCAAGTTTCAGTGATTCCAATGACATCATATTTCTTTTCCTGTGTTAGTAGTTCCAATTCTCCTTGTTTGTTGCCCATGCTTTGTGCATTAGTATAGAAACATTTTAGTTTGTGATTGGTTTCTCTTTCTCCAATATTTTTATTAATTAGATTCTTTCGTCTTTGTTCTTCCTTTCCACTTCTATTAGCAGAGTTCTCAATAGCATTTGTCAGGTGTATGGCTTTTTCTGGTCTTTTGCTTCCCTTCCCATGTTGTTCTAGTTTAAAGCTCTCCTTACAAGTGTAGCAAGGCGACTTCCAAATACATGCTTTCCAGTCTTCGTAAGGTGCACCCCATCTCTAGCAAGTAGTCCATCGTATAAGTAGTTCACTCCGTGATCCAGAAATCCAAATCGGCACCATCGACGTAGCCAGTTGTTCACCTGCAGAATCTTATTCCACCTCCTTGTTCCATGGCCATCCACTGGGAGGATGGAAGAGAAGACCACCTGCGCTCCCAGTTCTTTCACTTTCTTGCCTAAGTCTTCAAAGTCTCTGCAGATGGTTTCCAGGTCGTTTCTTGCGGTGTCATTTGTCCCCACATGTAGTAGCAGGAATGGGTAGTCATCTGTAGGTCTGAAGAGTCCTGATATCCTGTCAGACACATCTTTAATTTTTGCACCTGGAAGACAGCACATTTCTCTTGAAGTTATATCCGGTCTGCAGATAGCGGCCTCTGTTCCTCTCAACAGGGAATCCCCCATGACCACCACTCTCCGTTTCTTCTTCACAACATTTTTCTTTCTCCATCCAGGAGGACTCTGAAGGCGTACAAGGTTGCTGTTTGTTGGCAAAGTCTTATCCTGATGTATTTCTTCATCATTTTCCTGCGTGAGAGCCTGGTACTGGTTTCTGAGCAGTATGGGTGCTGACTGCCTCCTGATCCTCCTGCTTCTCTGGGTCACATGTCTCCATTCCTCTGTTTCTTCAGGTGCACTTCGAATTTCTTCTCTTTCTGTAACATGAAGAGATAATTCTGCTCTGTCCAAGAACTCTTCACCTTCCTTAATGATCTTCAACGTAGCCAACCTCTCTTCGAGATTTTGCAACTTTTCCTCCAACAGGGACACAAGCTTGCATTTGTGGCATGTGAAATTTGGCTTTTCCACTGGTAAGTCTGTGAACATGTAGCAAGAAATGCAGCTCACCAAATGGCTCCTGGCCTCTTCCATCTTGAGATTTCTTAAAAACGATGAAAGATGAGCCAAAATTCGGCGCGCGGTTTTTCCGATTTCCTCTTTTCAGCTGCAACGGCCAAAACCCAGTGATCGTAGAGCTCGCGGAGACTCTTCACTTATCCCAGAAGGCACTGGGAATATGCAAATGATCTCCTCAAGACGCTTCCCCTGGTTTTCCGATTTCCTCTTTTCAGCTGCAACGGCCAAAACCCAGTGATCGTAGAGCTCGCGGAGACTCTTCACTTATCCCAGAAGGCACTGGGAATATGCAAATGATCTCCTCAAGACGCTTCCCCTGGTTTTCCGATTTCCTCTTTTCAGCTGCAACGGCCAAAACCCAGTGATCGTAGAGCTCGCGGAGACTCTTCACTTATCCCAGAAGGCACTGGGAATATGCAAATGATCTCCTCAAGACGCTTCCCCTGGTTTTCCGATTTCCTCTTTTCAGCTGCAACGGCCAAAACCCAGTGATCGTAGAGCTCGCGGAGACTCTTCACTTATCCCAGAAGGCACTGGGAAGGCTCGCGGAGACTCACAGAAGGCTCGCGGAGACTCTTCACTTATCCCAGAAGGCACTGGGAATATGCAAATGATCTCCTCAAGACTCTTCCCCTGGTTTTCCGATTTCCTCTTTTCAGCTGCAACGGCCAAAACCCAGTGATCGTAGAGCTCGCGGAGACTCTTCACTTAACCCAGAAGGCACTGGGAATATGCAAATGATCTCCTCAAGACTCTTCCCCTGGTTTTCCGATTTCCTCTTTTCAGCTGCAACGGCCAAAACCCAGTGATCGTAGAGCTCGCGGAGACTCTTCACTTAACCCAGAAGGCACTGGGAATATGCAAATGATCTCCTCAAGACTCTTCCCCTGGTTTTCCGATTTCCTCTTTTCAGCTGCAACGGCCAAAACCCAGTGATCGTAGAGCTCGCGGAGACTCTTCACTTATCCCAGAAGGCACTGGGAATATGCAAATGATCTCCTCAAGACTCTTCCCCTGGTTCCGTCCAGGTCTGGCTCAGGGCATCTACTCCATCCGGGTGATCTGCTGGGTTCAAGGAGTAGAATCTGGCGACCTTTGAGTTCTTCCGGTTTGCAAACAGGTCTATACTGGGGGTTCCCCAACGCTGACAAAGCTGATGGAAGATTTCTTCGTTTAGCTCCCACTCTGTCGGGCTGACCCGCTGTCTGCTTAGATAGTCTGCTACTACATTCTGAGAACCCTCTAGGTGGATTGCCGTTATGGAGAGGACTACCTCTTCTGCCCAGGCGAATATTCGACCTGCGAGTGCCTGGAGTGGTCGATGTCTCGGACCTCCCTGGTGTTTCAGGAATGAGACTGCCGTTGTGTTGTCGGACAATATCCGGACATGTCGATTTCTCACTACTGACCGGTTCTGACGCAGGGCTTCCCAGACCGCATAGAGTTCCCTGAAGTTGGAGGATCTGCTTCTGATGCTGACCGGCCATCTTCCTTGAAAAATTCTCCCTTCTACGTGGGCTCCCCATCCCCACGTACTGGCATCTGTGGTGATTACCACGTACCGCGAGGTTGTCCATAGCACGCCCACCTGTAAGTTCTGGGGCCGTATCCACCACCGCAGGGATCTTCTTACCGTGTCTGGTAAGGATATGGGCCCGTCGAGAGAATCCTGACGCCTGTTCCATCCTGTGAGGATTTCCTTTTGCAGGGGCCTCGAATGGGACTGGGCCCATCTGACCCATGGAATGCAAGCCGTCATCAGACCCAGAACTTCCATTGCACCTCTTATGCAGGAGCGGTGTCTCAGTAGTCCCTTGACTCTGTCTTGAATTGTCTGCTGCTTTTTTCTCGGTAGCCGGGATATTCTGTCTCTTGAATCCAGAAGGACTCCCAGGAAGATCTTCCTGCTTTCTGGTTTTAGGTCTGACTTCTGGTCGTTGATCAGCCAGCCGAGATACTCCAGTGTTCTGATCGTTCGGCTTCTGTCCTGGATGAGCCTTTCTTCTGATCCTGCGACTAGGAGAAAGTCGTCTAGAGAGGGTATTATAACGACTCCCTGCTTTCTCAGGTAGGCTACCACCTCCGCTACCAGCTTTGTAAATATTCGGGGGGCCGAAGCCAGCCCGAACGGAAGGCACTGGAACTGGAAGTGGCAGGTCCGGGATGGTAGACTGATCGCGAATCTTAATAGGCTTTGAGATGCGGGATGGATGGGGACCTGATAGTATGCACTCTTCAGGTCCAGAGTACACATGACAGCATCCCTGTCTATCAGTTGAATCGCTGAGCGTATTGATTCCATTCGAAACCTTTTGTATACCACCCAGGCATTTAGGGGTTTTAAGTTTATAATTGTTCTGGCCTCGCCAGATGGTTTTGTAATGGAGAATAGGGAAGAGTAATGACCCTTTCCCCTCTCCTGCTGCGGAACTGGCACTATGACCTCTGACCGGAGCAGGTCCTGTAGGTCTGCCCACATGGTAGAGTCTTCCGGGACTATGGTGGGGGCGATGTATCTGTCGGGGGGAGGGGAATAACATTCTATGCTGTACCCTTCTTTGATGGTTCTGAGGACCCACCGGTTCTGGGTTACCTGGCGCCACCTTGCTGCGAATCGTCGCAGTCTTCCCCCGACACCTATGGCGTCATTGCCTTCTAGACCTGGAGGATGACGCGAAAAGTTGGCCTTGCTTCTCCCCCCTTGGCTCTGAGTGTTTCTAAAGGAGCCCCTGTTGGATCTACCCTGGCTCCTAAAATCGGTCTGTCTCCTGAAAAAGGACCCTCTACGAAAGGACTGGGGACGCTTGGGTTTTTCTTCTGGAAACCCCTTGTTTCTGTCAGACACCTGCTCTAGGATGCTATCTAGAGCTGGCCCGAACACCCTTGAGCCTGAAAAGGGGATGGAGCAAAGCTTTGCCTTTGAAGCTTTATCCCCAGACCAAGACTTCAGCCAAACCGCTCGCCTAGCTACGTTGGAAAGGGACCTGTTCCTGGCTGCGAATCTTACTGATTCGGCCGATGCATCTGAAAGGAACGCAGTGGCTGATTTCATCAGAGGGAGAGAAGCTAGGATCTCAGATCTAGGGGTCTTGTTGGATAAATGCTCTTCCAACTGCCCCACCCATAGGAACATGGACCTGGCCACTGAGGTGGCTGCTATGTTAACCTTAGTAAGGGCGGCTGCCGATTCCCATGTTCTCTTTAACAGAATATCCACCTTCCGGTCCATCGGGTCTCTGAGACTTGATGAGTCCTCGAAGGGGATGGCGGTTTTTTTGGTCACCCTAGCTACAGGAACATCGATTTTAGGGATTTCCTCCCACAATCGTGTTTCCTCTGGGTCAAAGGGCAGACGGCCCTTAAAGTCCCGAGACAGTACAAGTCGCCGTTCTGCCTCTTTCCATTCTTCTAGGACCATTGTCTTAATGTGTTCGCTTACGGGGAACACAGTTTGTTTCCGAGCGACCAGTCCCCCAAACATCAGGTCCTGTCGGGACTGCGGTTTTGGAACATCCTCTATCTGCATGGTGTTCCTTACCGCCTGCACCAGGTCCTCGGTGTCATCTAACCTAAACAGGTATTTCCTGCCTTGGTCCCTCCTGTCAGTCGGGATCTCCCCCTCTTCGGGATCCGAGTCCCGGGGGTCTGACCCTTCAGGCGAACTTGTCTCCGAGGCTAGCTCCGTCTCCCACCTCGGCCGCTTCCGGCTTGGCCCTGGACTAGGGGACTGCTGCCGTGAGAGACTGGATCTGGAGGCCTGTACTTCCTCCCGAATCAAGGATCGCATCTCGGCCAGGAGGGACGGCTGCTCGTCTCTTACGACCCTTGAAGTGCAGGGTCCGCAGAGAGTCTTGGTATAGTTGTCTGGCAGCTTTAACCTGCAAACCGGGCATCTGACAGACTTAGATGTGGCCTTTACCGGGTCCTTAACCTCGTCCTTAACCTCTGTCGGGGGGGCTGGGGTACCCTTCTCCTGTACGATACAGAACAGGGATAGTCGGGTCAGTTGTCCTGGGCCGCGGGGAAGGCCGTGTGGGGGTTGGATTGCGCCAGGCGCACTTACCCCTCTGTCGGCTGGCGCCTCTGGGTCCATACCAGTGAAGCAGCTGTTGCCTGCGGTGAGCTGCTAGCGTGCGGTGAACTCCTGGTCTGCGGTGAGCTGCTGGCGTGCGGTGAGAGCTGCTGATGCGGCGGGCTGCTGGCGTGCGGCAAGCTGCTTTCCAAATCGGCGCGTGACGTCATCGCCGCGCGCCGGCCACTTCCGCTTCCTGTTTTGAAGCCCCGCCCCCCGAGCGTTCTGCAATGGCGGCGCCCATTGCGGGGACCCGGTTCCAGCTGCCCCGGGATCTCTCGCCGGCGCCCACACCGCCGGCTGCGTGTGGGGCAGCGTTTACAGCCGCAACCGCCACGCGGTCTGTATGTCGCACCGGCGCTGCCTGCGGGGACCCGGGTGACTGCCGCGCGGCCTGGAGCCGAGAGCCTCCCACCGGGAGGAGCGGCTTCCTCCAGGAGCGCGTCCTGCTCCTGGCTTTGGGGCAGAGGGACTCCCCACCGGGAAGTGTCGGCCCTGGGCATCCTGACAGGGGGAAGGATTGGACCGGCCGCCCGATCCCCCTGCGCCCTCAGGTAATCCTGCTCCTCTCGTATGTCCCTCCGTGCAGGGACAGGAAAGACACTGAGGGAAAGGGGTGGGACGGGGCCTTTTAACCTCTCGTGTGCTTTCCTGTCCCTGTAAGGAGGAGGAGGACGTCCTCCATGGTGCTGTCAGGTGGACGTCCTGGAAAATCAGGTGAACAAAACAGACTTAAAAAAACATGCAATTAAAAGAAAAATTTGGCTAAAAAAAAAAAAATTCATGTTCCAAGCTGTAGACAAATAGGCAACAACGGCCGATTGGTCAGGTGCACTGAAATCTGTATTTATTAACCTACATGCTCAACTGGGTTTTATTAGTGTTTCCAGTCCTTTTTAGGTCATGGGAGCAGAAAACAGGAATTTAATGCTATAACTTTCCCCATCACACAAAACACCACAATAGTTCCTTTTAACTTATAATTCCTTATAATTAGAAAAAAAAATCAAGTTTTTTTTGAAACTTTGCCGTAATCTGCAAAGTGTTAATCGACCTTCCAACACTGATGTAAACCTAGTTGTAAGGACTAACAATTGAGCAAGAGCTTGGACAGAACAGACTTTGAATATGTGTGTGGTCAAACTTGTATGGTATAAAAAGCTTTATTGAGTTTTCTATATTTTGTAAGCATGGAGATGTAATTAAGACTGAAATATGCTGGTTAGGGTTTGTTGATACCCTTTTCTTTACCAGTGGAGAACTAGAGAAAACTGGTATACTTGTTTATGGGAGTTGGTGGAGGCGAATCCTAAATCAAAGTACACCGTGGATCTTATTGCATGCCTGGAAAATTCCATCACTGTACATTTAAAAGGTCACCTGTTGGGTGCTATACGTCTCCCAAACTACCATCGGCATAGTTTGCTCCTGTCCTTTGTAAATGCATTACTGGTAGACTCATTTAGACCCTCCAACCCTAGGACTGAAAGAGCATATATTTCTCTTGTAGTCACGCTTCCCTGCTGGGATTGGCATTTCTTTCTTCCTGCTTCTATGATGGCGGTCACAGTGGCTTTCGGAGTGCAGTGGTAAGTGAACATCTCGGACAATCTGGCTTTCATGTGCTATTGCTCAGGAAAGGTAAAAGGATTGGTTTAGTCTTACCACCACCCCAAGCCACTGAGAGCCATCAGGGAAACAGAAGGAACAAAACGCCAATCTGAACAAATGGACAGCACCAGGAAAGGGGACTATACATAAACTGTAGTCCTTAATCAGTCCGAGAATGGAGGGAAGCTTTAATGTAGATTATGCCATATGCCTTTTACTAGAGTCATCATCCCAAACACTGTCCTCAGGTACATCCGAGTAGCTTAGGTGGGATTACAGGGCAAACAGTATGACTCATATCCTGAACATCTGCAACTCCTGCAGGGAAAATATAGTATTAGAGAGGGTTGTGGAGTCGGAGACATTGTAACTGAGGAGTCAGAGGTTTGGCTTACCGACTCCACAGCTCTGGCAGGGCTGTGGAGTTGGAGCCCATTTTGGTGCAGTCGGAGTCATGGAAATTGAGGAGTCAGAGGTTTGGCTTACCGACTCCACAGCCCTGGTATTAGGCCAAGATGAGATGTCCCGTATATGGTTAGAATTGACCCAGCAGCAACCAGTTGACCAAAAAGTTGCACAGGCACAATTTTGTCTGCCTGAAAAAAAACAAAAAAAAAAAAAACACTAAATTTCAACTGGATCCGTATTAACATTGAAGTTCGACTAGTCAGCGCCGGGGACTGAGCTGCGCTATTTATTAAAAGTATGTTTTTCATAGAAATGCTGCAGCAGAGACACATACATGGCTGTGATCGCACAGCCAGGAGCTGATATGCATACTGCCCAAACAGTGGGCAGCGTATCAGCTGACAGGTTCACTTTAATGTCTTGTCATTGTTAGATAGGATAGCAGAATTGGTGCGTACCAGGTGCTCTCACTAACCTAGTAGGCCAACAACCACTTTAAAGAGAAGAGAAAAATAAATTAAAAAAAAAAAAAAAAAAAAAATCAGTCAAAATTGGTTTATCCAAAACATAGCAATGATGGGAGGATTAACAAAATGATTCTTCTCTGCCATTTTCTATACGGAAACTTTTACTGCAAAGATCTTTTGTAAACAACTAATTTTGTAGTAACTTTAACACAGTGAGGCAAACCAAAAACATGAGGATACATTTTAAATAATTGTGTAAAATATTATCTGTGACTTGCTAGCTTTTTTACGTTATGGCAGTCATATTGTATTTATGCAAGAAAAGCTTTAGAGGACCTGTCACCAAGTGAAAAGTACCCATTGCTTTAGTCATAGAACTCAGTGTCTTAAATCTGCATAACTAGTCTAGACATGGGCCTTTTTATTTTGTGCGATTTATTATTCCATTCCATGGGAGTAGAGCTCACAGGATTCTATGGGAAGGGGGGATAGGGAAATAGGGGGGTGACAAAAGGGAGTTTCTAGTGAATCATTACCCTAAAAAAAAAAAAAGATTAAACAAAAAAAGAAGGTTATGAAACGGTATGGTGAATTTCAAAGATAAAGAATAATGGTTGTTTGGGTTGCAGTGTGAATAAAGTTGGAGCAAAAAAAACATCCACTTGATTTGGCGACAGGTCCTCTTAAAGGAACTTTTAATTCTCCAAAGCAGCGTTAAAATGCCATTTCCAGAGTTAAAAAAAGCTGAGGATACACACAAAATGTCTTGCTGCAAAAGATCTAACCATTGAGCTTAGAGCTGCTGTCCAAACAGTACACAGAGCTGCAAGCACAAGAACATAAGCAAAACTGTACTTGATCCCCAGAACACTGACTTTCACACTAGTTTGTGCAAACAGACACTTTTTTTCCCCAAGCTAAAGTCTAGGCATCTAAATGAGATTTCAGCAGCAAGAACTTACATTTCTGCAAGTACCATTTAGACAAGTATGACAGGTGTCAACATTTCATCAACAAATTTGCTGCGTGCAAGTATACGCTATCGTAGGAAAAGTATAAGCCAAAGACTAATCTAAAAATGGGCACCACAAAAACTGTACAATGTTAAGGCTAGTTTCACATTAGCGTTTTTTTGCGCATCGTGTGCATAAAAAAACGCAAAGAAAAACGCAAAACAAACGCGCGGTTTTTTAACGTCATGCGCACGCTGATGCGACAAAAAAACGCAGCGTTGCTTGCGTTTTACATGCGTTTTTGCATGCGTTTGCGTTTTTTTATGCACATGCGTTTTTAGGTGTGACATTTTTTCGATTGTCTAGAGAACATTCTAGACTTGTTTCACTCAAAGACGCATGCGCAAAAAACAGCAACCGTGCGCAAGACCATGCGCACGCATGCGTTAGCATAGACTTCAATGTGTTGTTTTTGCGCATTCCGTGCGCGTTTTTTTGCCGAGACAGGGCGCACCAAAAAATGCAACATGCTGCGTCTGGCGTGCCTGGCGCAAAAGACAAAAACGCATGCGCACGAAAACGCAAGTGTGCGCAAGACCATGCGCACGTCATGTTAAACATAGGTGCGCAGTGCGCATACGCACGGGTGCGCACGATGCGCTGAGCACAAAAGCGCAAATGTGAAACCAGCCTAACTTGGCCAAATATTGCTCAGCCACAATGTTAAGTGAACGTAAGACACATTTCGCAATCCTTTACAAAAGTGCAAACTGATCTCATTGAATAAAGGGATGAAACTGTAAAGGGAGTTAGTGGACAAATTCTGCGCTGCCGACAGAATTGAGACGAATATTGAGTATGGCAAGTAAGGTGGTGGTTTATTTTCATAACCATGTTTCCTAAAGAAGTTATATAGTTCGAAGCACTTTGAAAAAACCACCACCTTACTTACCATACTCGATATTCTTCTCAATTCTGTCGGCAGCGCGGAATTTGTCCACAAACTCCCTTTACAGTCTGATGGCCGCTTGCTGACCCCGTGGATCCGCTGTGGCTGATTTTCTACATTATATACGTTTTTAACAGATTGAACAGGTGAGTTTAATCTGAATGCAAAACATTTTTTTTTTTTTTTTTTTTTTTAGTTTCTTGGTTAAGGAAGAAAGGGACACATTAATATACAAAATGGTGTTTATTTATAGACATTTTGGCAAAATTAAAGTAAAATATATGGTTAGAATTATAAGCACTGCATACATTCAGTAGACCAGCATGTGCAAATAAACAGCAGAAGGCAACAGCGAATACTTTGCTCATCTTTGGCAGCTAACCAAAATAGGCCCCTTTATTAAATACATGGGGGTACAAACAGAGGATGTTGTGGCACAATCTACACTCAATTACAAACAACGCCAACATTTACAACTTGCGTAATGATAGAGAAAAAAAAAAATCTTTTAGCCTTTTACTTCTTAGAAAAGCTAAAGTTTAGCTGATCCAATCTTTCCACCCATGAAACCACCAAGTGCACAGTAACTTGCAATAGACACTTACACTGCTTTAAACACAAAGAAAAGGACGCTGTAACTACAAGCCAGTCGTACATTGTAAAAGAAAGACAGACAGGTCTATAGCATGAAGCAGAAATGCACACGGAGCAGCATAAACGTATTTACACAGGTTCACAGTTGTAAAATCGTATGTCCACATTCCAATTATAACTTGTACGGATGTCATACTCTCCTAAATCACAATTAAAGCTCAGAGTGATCAGAAATGCATAAAATGTTTAAATACTGCACTTTAAATAGTCAAATAGGTTGTAACATTTAATGCATAAAGCTTGTAATGCATTCGTGTGTTGCCAGGTTTAAGAAGTGGAAACCGTTTGTAGAAAACCAGAAAAGTTCCCTAGATCATTTGGTAAGAGAGAAACTCCATGACTTTCGGAGGCACTGGCAGCTTCCGGACTTGATTTGTAGTCATGACTCTTCTTATTGCCATACGACATAAGTGCTGAAGGCTGGAAACATAAGAGGGTGTAGCCCAAAAGTGTACATTTCCATCCTGAGTTCTGTTAAAAAAAAACAAATAGATAATGTAAGTGGATGTTTGAAATCAAATGTTTTCTCTACAAAGTAACATGCAGGTTATAAAACAAAGCCATTAAAGGTTAATAGACAAAATATGTAATATCTTACCCAGCAGCTAGAACACTGCCATCCGTAGAAAAGGCACAGCAAAGACCTTTATTTAGAGGTGCAACTTCAACAGGGTATGAACGATCAAGACGCCAAAATCTTACCAACCTACAATTCCAGAGAAAAATAAAAAAGGAAATATGAATAAATAGCAACACATCATTGTAAATATAGACCGGTGTATTTACATACATTCAAGCTAAATGCACCACAATTCTAGTGCACGTTATGCCAAAACTCCACAACTTGCCCCATATTCATTGCACTTATTTATTTCAGGCATTTCAAATAAGCAATTACCTTCAATTAGTACTATAGTTCTTCTGATTCACCATGTCACTTACCCCATGTGCAGGGCATTTCAGTAGCTTAGGTATCCATGGTTACAACCACTAACAGACAACTGTCACTATACGAGTGGTCGTAACAATGGATACCTAAGCTACTGTAATCCATGCATTAGAATCAGAAGAACTATACTACATTTCTAACCGGAGGTATTTGATAATATTACACCTGCTACAAATTTGGATAGGATCTTGGAGATGGGAAGTATTATTGCAGCCCCTTAAAGTAGAAAGAGATGACAAGAGGTTGTGCGCACCCCTGGACTAATCTATGTCTCCACTGTATAAGAATTAGGCATTGATAAGGGTCCAAAATTGTCACATTTTATTTTAATAAAATGTGATAACTATAAAATCACTAATATTTGGAAAAGAAAAAATGTTCTACCTGCAACCAATTCATGACAAACAGCCAGCTAAAATGAAAATTGTTAGCCATGAAGAAATTACTATTTTTCTTTTACTCTCAAACTATATCAGGTGTCTAATCTTCTGTAAATGCCACAAGCAACAAACTACCAGAAAAAAAAAAAAATAAAAATTAAACTTGGGGGCGTGGCCTGAGCGGCATGTGAGGAAGACGTGTGCCCGCTGAGCTCCCGCATATACCTGATTAATTCAGCCGTTCCGTCCCCACAGCACGGCTAGTATAACCCCTGGAGGCTGCATCGGAGTCGGTAGACACCGCGGGGCACCGGAGATCGCTGCTTCACCCCAGGATATGGGGAAAAGAGGTCAGAGAAGGGTGGCAGGAGAGGACGGAGCGGGGAGCCAAGATGGCGCCGCCGCCACAGCGTGCGCCTTAGAGGAGGCCGCAGAAGACAGCGCGGCTAGGAACAGGGCAGTGGCGGTCAGGCTGCAGCTCTTTGCCCGCACGGCCGAGGCAGAGCAGGAGCCTCTCCAGGACTCTGATATAGACCAGGAGACTGTGGCAGAGGACATGAGCCCGGGAATGGGGGAAGAGGAGGAGGCTGTCCATGCCAGAGCGCAGGGGGGAAGGGAGCTGAGCCTAGCTGGAGTGATCTGGTGGAAAGAAATAAACAGCACCTCACAGCCTTGCAATTACAAGTTCCAGACGAGCCCACCAACAAAGATGTAATGCTGGCAGTGGTGCACTGCGGGACTGCGATCTCACATGTCCTGACGCAAATGGGCGACATGAACTGCACAGTGTTAGAGAGAGAACAAGCCAGCTGGAAAAACGTATGGGTGCTGTGGAGAATTCGGCCTCTGACTCAGGACAGCATTGTACAGAGCTCAAGAAGGTTATGGCAGCTGTCTGGGCTAAAACTGACGACCTTGAAAATAGATCCAGACGGAATAATGTTCGTATTGTGGGCATGCCAGAGCGCTGTGAGGGAAAGAATCCTACTGCCTTTATTGAAACATGGCTTAAAGAAACAGTAGGTGTGGACAATCTAACACACCTATATGCAGTGGAAAGAGCACACAGAGTCCCGACTCGGCCCCCCCTCCCTGGTCATCCAAGACCTGTGCTGGCTAAAATCCTCCATTACAGGGATAGAGACGTTATCCTTAGATACTCAAGAGAACACCCTGACCTTACAATAGAAGGATCCAGAGTCTCCTTTTACCCGGACTTTTCGCCGGAGGTGCAGAAGATGAGAGCAAAGTTCACAGACATCAAGAAGCGTCTGAGAGCCTGTGGCGTCAAGTACTCCATGTTTTTCCCGGCTAAATTGCGTGTTGAGGCCTGGAATAAAATCCACTTTTTTCTGGACCCCAGGGAAGCCGTAGACTGGTTGGACCTTAACGAGCGACAGTTGAGGAAGGAGAGGAAGGAGCAGGAATGTGGCTGATGGTTTCTTGACCTGCTCAGTTGTTATGGAGTCTTGCGGTTGAAGTCTGCGGTCCTGATGCAATGGACTGCCTAAGAAGTTATATTTTTATTTATTCTTATATTACTCTGTTATATGCTGTTTTTTTAAGAATTTGTGGTCCTTATGGGGCCTTAGTCTGAGTACGGATAAGGGAAAATGTAAAGTGCTGTGAGGTTATATCCTGTCAAATGCGGGTAGTGAAAAGGAACTGAAGCGCCTGCTGAATGGGGTGGAAGGGTTCGACAGTACCCTTACTTGTTGCACCCTTGGTTCAGCCCAAGGAACTGTTGGAGGGTGTTCTTTGGGGGTAGGGGGGAGGGATTGGGTTCAAAATGTCCTTTGGCATACTTGTACATTTCAATATTGGCTATGGTACGGCCGGGGGGGGGGGGGGGGGGAGATGGTAGGCAATATGCTATGGTACGATAATGGCTGATTTTAAGATACTTAGTTGGAATATCAGGGGGTTGAAGTCGCCGGTAAAACGACAGGCCATATTCTCCTTCATAAACGGACCAGAAGCCGGCGGTTGTTTGTTTGCAGGAGACGCATCTCACACAGGAGACGCTGGGAATCCTGGATAAGAGATGGGTACAGGCGGGCTTTCACTCTACTCATTCCCAATACTCTAGGGGGGTTAGTATATTGATTCACTCCAGGACTCAATTTAAGTGCCATCGGGTGGTGGTGGACACAGAGGGGCAATTTGTCCTTTTATCTTGTACAATCTTTTCCACCCCACTGGTGTTGATATCTATATATATATACCTCCGCCTTATAGCAGTAGAGTTATCTATAAAGTTCTTGCCATTCTGAGAGATTTTCCGGGGGTTCCGCATATGGTGGTGGGAGATTTTAATAATATTCTGGATTCACATTGGGACAGGGGTAGCCATGAGCCTCTGAGGCTGGGAGGTAATCTTACGCCATTTGGGGTGCTCGTGCGGGAGATAGCTTTGACCGACTTGTGGAGATGCCGTAACCCTGGTGTCCGTCAATTCTCGTGCTTCTCCTCTACTCACTCCTCCCTGTCTCGCATCGATCTGGCCCTGGGTGATGATCTTATGCTGGGAAAAACTTTAGAGGTTAAATATTTGGCGCGAACGGTATCTGATCATTCGCCTGTTTCAGTCATGCTTGGGGGGGGGTGGGAACAGGAGGAATGATAGACCTCTCTGGCGCCTCAACCCGTTTTGGCTGCAGCTAATCGATAAGAATAACGGCTTTATCCCTGAGTTGCAGGAATATCTTAGTTTTAATAGAGGCTCGGCTTCTAGTGAGATCGTCTGGGAGGCCTTAAAGGCGTACTTAAGGGGAATGTACATACGAGAGATTTCTAAAATAAAGACCGCCTCCAGGGCAAAATCACAACTTGTATTCAGGGAGCTGGAGGATGCGGAAAGGGCCCTTGCAACACAGAGCACACCTGACACTCGGAAGCGATTGGGGGAGGCGCAGTCAAAGGTGACCAAACAGACATTAGAGGCGACAGCGCAAAAACGGCTGTTTCAATCTACTCAATATTTTGAGAGTGGGGCATTTGCTTTCTGTCGTGACATCGGCACAGAGAGGGTCTGCGACTATAGCGGGTCTTCAGGATGTGAATGGGAGACTACTCACTGACGCACTGGGGATTTTAAAAATTCTAGAGACTTTTTATGCTGACTTATATTCCTCACATGCTAGGGCCCCGACAGAGGATGTTGTTGCCTTTTTGGAGGCTGCCAATCTCCCAAGGTTGACTCCTGAGGACAGACACTTTCTAGATAGACCTCTAAGTCTGGACGAGTTGGAGGAGGCTCTGGGAACCATGTCCAATGGTAAGGCACCTGGGGTAAATGGGTTGCCAGCTGAGGTATACAAACGGTATAGAACGGTGTTGCTCCCTGCTCTATTGACAGTGTTTAATGATAGTTTGGAACGGGGTGTTCTCCCACCGTCTATGCGAGAAGCTGTCATTGCCGTGCTGTTGAAGAAGGATAAGGATCCAACTCTGCCCGCGTCGTATAGGCCCATCTCCCTGTTGACGCTAGACATTAAACTTTTAGCGAAGGTCCTGGCCATTCGACTCTCAAAGGTAGTAGCTGTGTTAATACACCCCGATCAGACGGGGTTTATGCCCAACAAATCGACGGCTATGAATATTAGGAGATTATATCTGAATATGCAGGTGAGGGCTGATAATGCCGGGAAGAGGGTGGTTCTGTCCCTAGACGCCGCTAAGGCATTTGATAGTGTGGAGTGGGACTATTTATGGGCGACGCTTCACTGTATGGGCTTTGGCCCGGGCTTTATTGGCTGGGTCAAGCTCTTGTACTCGGAGCCGAGTGCTCGGCTGAGGGCTAATGGTCAGTTGTCTAATCCTTTTTCACTTCATAGAGGAACAAGGCAGGGATGCCCTTTATCCCCACTGCTGTTTGCTCTTGCGGTGGAGCCATTGGCCTCCAGGGTAAGATTGGATGCTGGCATAGAGGGATTCCGGTATGGGGAGCATGAGGAGAAGGTAGCACTATATGCGGATGACCTGTTGTTATTTTTAGCGGACGCGGACAGATCATTACAAAACACGATGACACTTCTTGGGGCATTTGGGGAGGTCTCGGGTCTGGTTATTAACTGGGAGAAGTCTGCGCTCCTCCCACTGGACTCAAGCTCCTGCAGTGTGGTAGGTGTGCCGGTTGCAACGTCCCTTCAATATTTGGGCATAAGAATATCCAATAAGCTGACAGACTATGAGAGCCTAAATCTTGTTCCGCTGTTGGACAGGATCAAACAGAAGGTTAAGGCCTGGGCAAAGTTACACCTCTCTGTTGTGGGAAGAGTGAATCAGTTGAAGATGGTAGTTATGCCGCAACTCTTATATGTCCTTCATAACTCCCCTGTCTGGCTTCCCCAGAACAGGTTTCATAAAATTAATATGATTTTTAGAGAGCTCATCTGGCTGAAACAAGGCACGAGAATTAAACTTGAACATTTGCAAAAACCTAAAGATGAGGGGGGACTTGCGTTGCCCAACCCATGGCTTTATTTTCTGTCTTCCCAATGCCAGCATGTAGCAGGAGGAATGGAGGGCGAGTTGGTGGATTTGGTGGGAGGTCAGAAGATCCTTCAATTCTTAGTGGGACGGGGATCACTGGTGTCGAGCCTGGAGTCGGGTAGATTTCGATCCCTTGCATTCAGGTTCCCTACGGTGCTTCTAATGGTTAGGGTATGGGATAAGCTGAGGCAGCTGAGAGGAATACGCGGTCTTACAAAGTACTCCCCCATATGGGACAATCAGCATTTGCCATGTATGAAAACGCTCAGAGGCTTTGCTCACTGGAGGCGGATTGGCATATGGTGGGTGTCGCAGCTGGTGGAGGGAGGGGTTTTTAAAACTTTCGAGCAATTGGGACGGGAATTTCCCCTCCAACGCTCTATGTTTTATCAATATTTGCAGCTGCGTCACGCGTATATGGTGCAGAGCAAAAAAGTTGACCTAACCATACACCACGACGTCCTTATCCATAGGCTTGGTATGCAGGGGTCCACCAGGGGACTGATTTCAATGGTGTATGGTGGCTTACTTGGACAGGTCCTGTCAAGGCATCCTATTGGCGCACTGACAAAGTGGGAACAACAGCTGGGTACGATATCAGCGGAACAGTGGGACTCGATTCTACAGATGATTCCCAGATTATCTCTTAGTGAGCCTGGCCGCCTGTCTCAGCTATATATTCTCTATAGGACATACAGGTCTCCCGAATGGTTATTCAGTAGAGGGTTGCGATTGGATTCGAGATGCCCCAGGTGCACGATGGACAATGCGGACATTTTACATATGATGTGGACATGCTCTTGCATGCAAATATTCTGGATCGTGGTCCTTGGCCTTATACACTTGGTCACGGGACAGGATATTCCCAGGGACCCCACGATTTGTGTTTTGGGTTATGTTGATGAGGTGGGAGGGGATCAATACCTTAAAATTGCTGTGGCCAGAATGCTATTTGTGGCCCGAAAGCTGATAGCTTATCACTGGATTTCTGCCAAAATCCCCTCAAGAAAAGAATATATTAATAGGTTGAACCAAATATTATATAGGGAAAAGTTTGTGTACCTTAGGAGGGGTGTGCCGCATATTTTCGGGAAAATATGGGAGGGATGGTTGAAGGTTCCCAGCCTGGCTGCCTCGAATCTCCTAGATTAATGGGTGGGCCCTGGAGGTGGTCTCCTGTCGGTTGTTACTTGCCATTTCTCATATGATATGGTTGTGTGATGGAATTGGGTTTATTCGCTATGTACCAGTCCATATGCCATCGGACAAAGGGAGGGGGGTGTTATGGGGGAAGGGAATGTTTGACAACATGTTGTAAGTTGTACATGCCTGTCATTTCTAAAACTTTTAATAAAAACTATCTGATTAAAAAAAAAAAAAAAAAATTAAACTTACTTATCATCAGCAAGACTTGCAATATGTACCCCATCATGGCTAAATGAGACTGATCTCACCCAGCGACCATTATCTCCACCTGCAAAAATGGGTGTTGGTGGGGGATATAAGTGCCTGAAAAGGGAAACAAAAATCAGTTTTAATTTACAAAAAAGTTTGAAGACTTTAAAATATAAATTGGACAGAATTTTTTCCTACAAGTCATCAACACCATAGACAGTCAGTGGGTCAATCAACTATGGGAAAAAGTGAGATCATGGTTCAAAGTGGGTATCAGATACAATGTTTCGCTTAGCACAGAATCTGACAGCGGTGCTTAAAACAGGGGCTGCATGAAAGTAACTACATTATGCACAGCCCCTTCACAAGCCACACTAGAACACATTGTATTGGATTTTGCCTGAAGTGTCCCTTTAAATGAAAAATGCAGTCTAAGGACAATTATATTAAGAAGCAATTAATGTTAGACTGACATTAGGTGATAATGTGGTTTTGATTCTAGGATTTACATACCCAAGTTCGAAAAGAATAGACCCAATATGGGGATCCCAGACATAAACTCTGGTGTCATATGATGCAGTAGCCAACAAAGCTCCATCAGGAGAGAATTCACAAGCTACCACATCATTGTGGTGTCCTTCTAGCTTACGGATCATTGTATATTTATCAGTGTCCCATAGAAAGACCTAAAAAAAATCAAAAGACAATTGTTACAGTCTATGTACTGGAAGCTTAACAGCCAAAGCTAGGAAACTAACTAAAATATTTTACTATGACTTAAAATACAGTAAAATTACATTACTTGCTCAGTGTCATACCCAATATATTAATGGGATAACATTATATAGGGAAAGCATGCAAAATTAAAAAAATAAGTAAATTTAAAAAAAATAAAAATCAGCTCAAGTTAAAATGTTACGGCTAGAAGCAAGTTCTATAAAATGCACAATATAAAAACATAAATGAGTTCAGTTTGCTTTTAAGATAACAGTTGGGTTCTACATTACAACCCCTGTTTGCAAAGTCTAAAACTAATTATATAAACAATAGTAAGTTATCATATGGTTACTCCAGTAGTACCCCCTTTGAGAGAATAAGTTCACTTGTTTACAAAAGGCTTGAATCACCAACGTGAGCCCAGGAAGAGAAACAGATACTGCAAGAAAAGAGAAGGTTGACAGCCAAAAGAAAACACTTTTGGCAAACAAGACAATAACTAACAATACACAAACTAAAGGCTCATTTTACTTCTAATGAAAGCATGTGGAAACGATAGGGCTATGATCTAACAGCTATGCTGACGGGCAAGCCACTTAAGTTTCTACGTGTGACTGCCAACGTTCGAAAGCCAAGTTGAAGGAAACAGAATGGTTATTTAGATTATGGTTAGAGGCTATATTTTATAATTATCCAAAGTTACTTATTAGTTCATTAGAAACGTCATTTTACTGGAGTATAAGAGAATAAAGCAGTTATGACCTTAACAATAAACAAAAAGAAATAGAAACAAAATACAACAGCAAAAATAAAAGAAAGAAAAAGCAGAAAGTGGACATCAACCAGCACCTGCGTACGTACAGTACACCTTGCAGTCGATTGCAAGGTTACTTCGTCCTATGGCATTGGTCGCCCCCAGCCTGGTAGCCAGAGATGCCACTCTCTGCCCAGCTAACACCACTGTGCTCTCCTTTGTGTGGTGCCAACTTAACCTCAATCACACCCATATTGCTGCCACCACCTGTGACAGGGAAAGCAAGAAGCTTATGGAAAACACACAGCCTATAATAACATTGGGTTAACAAACAATGTCAACAACCATATAGGCTAAATTTTAGGTGTGAACTGCTCTTTTGGAGAAAAGGCCGTTACACACAAATGCTCAAAATTACAACAAACAAAAAAAACTGTGTAATCTTATTAAAGGGAATCTATCACCATATTTTTGCTATGGAATATGAAAGCATGTGGGAGCAGAGACCATAATCGCAACGATACATCATATCCTTTGCTGGTTGTTGCAGTTTTAATTAAAAACTGTTTTCCCTGCTACAGATCTAGATACTCAATACTGAGCTCTGTATGACTCCGTCCACTCCACCGATTGGAAGCTTACTGCCTACGCACAGTATACACAGAAAGCTGCCAATCAATGGTTGAGGTGGGTCCGGACTACCCGGGAGTAGGCCAAATAGTCAGGGGCTGACCCCACATCCTATTGCCATCAAACTGGTTGGCAAAAACTTGCTGACACATTCCCTTTAATAGGTAATTTAATACATTTTAACAACTTAATATATTGGTGCCATAAGGGCAAATTCCAGGAGCAGCACCAGTACTGCTTTTATATACAGCAGTAGGTCATAATCTAAAATATGACAAACAATAATGCAATATTTGGTCATTACTATACAATGTGTATTTCCAGAACCATATACTATAGAATCAAATCTTAATATTAGCATGTGCAAAGCAAGGTATGAGGCCCATGACAGTGAATGGATTTTGGCAAATTACTCATTACAGGTTTCAGAAATGGACTGGCTTGCCAAAAGCAGTACAAGTTATGATTATTTATGCCAGCTTTCAGCACATTCCACCATGCACCATTATTTAAATTAATGTGCTAAAAATCATTCAAGACACTGAGCACGATCATAGTTTGTGATTACAAATGTAATACTTTGACAAACATGTAGAAATAAGGAACTTTGAAACCTACAGCTTTCCCAGCTCCAACAGAACACAGCATTGAGGAGTCAGGGGAAAATGCACAGCAATAAACCCAGTTCTGATGTCCCCTTAACACTTTCATCATATTGCCTAAAATAAAGCACAAAAACAACTCATCATTTCAATTTCCTAAAGGAAAAAAAAAATCACAATACTTATAGTGGCATGGGCACCCCCCCCAGGGCACCCCCTGGTCAAAATTATTGCTATTGTGAACAGTGAATCAAGTTGAAGATGGAATAATCTCTAAAAGGACTAAAGTTAAAGATGACATTTCCGTTGTACTTTAAGCAACAAAAAAAATGGCATTTTTTACATTTTAAAAATTACAAAGGAAAATGGGCTGATGCAAAAGTTTGGGCACCCTTGGAAATGTGTGTGCACAGATAACTTTGACCAAGGTTGCAGATCTTAGACTGTTAGGGTCATGGCTTGTTTGCCATCATTGTTTGGAAAGGCCAGATGATGCAAATTTCCTAGCTTTATAAAAACCCAGCCTCCTATACCCTTGTGCCAAAAAAACAGCAGCCATTTGTTTTACTAAGCAGCTGCTTAGCACTCTGAAAATAGTGGAGGTACACAAAGTAGGAAAAGGCTATAACAAGATGGCAAAGCCTTTTCAAGTTGTTTTTTCCTCAGTTCAAAATGCAGTCAAGAAATGGCAGTAGTAGAGGTCAAGATAAGGTCTGGAAGACCAAGCAAAATTTCAGTGAGCTGTTCGTAAGATTGCCAGATGGACTGCAAAAGACCTTCGGAAAGATTTAGCAGACTCTGGAGATGTGGTACATTGTTCTACTGTTCAGATACACTTGCATAAATATGGCCTTCATGGAAGAGTTCACAGAAGACGACTTCTCCTGCATCCTCTCACCATAAAATTCAGCATCAGAATTTTACACAAGAACATCTAAACAAGCCTGATACATTTTGGATACAAGTCTTGTGGACCAACAAGGTTGAAATAGAACTCTTTGGCTACAATAATCAAAAGGTATGTGTTGAGAAAAAAAAAAGGGCACAGAATTTCATGAAAAGAACATCTCAACACCCACTAAGCATGGGGGTGGATCAATCATGCTTTGGGGTCATGTTGCAACCAATGGCACGGGAAACATTTCACGGGTAAAGAGAACAATGGGTTCAATGAAATTTTCAACAAATACTTGATGCAAACATAACAAGTTCTGTAAAAAAGCTAAAGTTGACAAAGGGATGGCTCCTACAACATAGATGATGTTCCTAAACACATGTCAAAATCCACAACAGACAACCTCAAAAGGTGGAAGTTGAAGGTTTTACAATAGCCCTCACAGTACAGATTTTAACAATTGACAATCTGTGGCTAGACCTCAAAATATCAGTGCACGTAACATGATCCAGGAATTTTGGAAAAATGGATGAAAGTCCCTCAAACAAGAATTGAAAGACTCTTGACTGGCTACAAAAAAGCATTTACAAGCTGTGATACTTTCAAAAAAAGGGGCGTTACTAGTACTAGGTACTAACCACGCAGGGTGTCCAAACGTTTGCATCAGCCCACTTTCCTTTTTTGTAATTTTGAAACTATAAAAGATGAAAAGATATATATTTGCCTAAAGTACAAAGGAAATGTGTCATCTTTAACTTTAGACCCTTTAGAGATCATTTAATAATCAACTTGCTTAACTGTTCATAACAGTAATTTGGACGAGGGGTATCCAAACTTTTACATGTCACTGTATGCATTATATGGCATATTTAGATTTACTAGTACAACCAACAGATTTGATAAGATATCAGCTTGCACCCATAGACAAATAATCTAAGCTGCTTTGACCTTAGTAAGAGTGCCGAAGACAAGAAAATGAACAAAGGTGAGCGCACAGCCACTGGCAAAGCAGAAAGACAGGAGCAGTTTGCTTCTGAAGAAAAGAAGTGGCGATAACCCCTTAAGGATGAAAAGTAGTTTATCAGTACATGACTGTTCAAACCAAGAACAGACACGACGCACCCTTAACATTGCCAAGCAGGTCAATGCATATTTCCACCTACTTGTTTTTCATCTACCTTCACCCTCTTTTGGACATTGTAAAGTCAAGATCTCCACTAATAAAGGAGTGGAGGAAAAAAAAAGCAGATTTGAAAGTAAACTAAACTGCTTGGCATCGTCAGAGGTGTACAGAGTGCTTGTGTTTGGCGTAAACAGTCATTTTGTACTCTAACATTATTTGCTAGGGGCTACCCACACAAGGCTATTTTTGGGGGCAGAGCTTACACTTACTTTTTGCTTGTGATTATTTCTACTGTAATCTCATCTATTTTTTAGCTTAGTAAAGCCCTTTAGAATATCACACTACACACGAGATGTAACTAGATAATAAAAGATGCAGTAATTTGTCATGCGTACAATGTATATGTATAAATCACATCAATCAAAAGGAGTAAAGTAACACTTGTACAAAAAAAAAATAAATCTCTGAATAAACTAATATATAAGCCGGCGGCAGCATCGTGTACAACTAAAGCGGCTGCATCAGAGGCTTACTGGTTAACAAACAAGGGACTAGCACTGTAAGCCAAGTTCTTCATAAGTTAGGGCACATTTTCCAAAGACCTCTGATCAACTATGCATTAAAAAGGGAAAGTAAAGGTACTGTCACACTTAGCGATGTACCAGCGATCCCGACCAGCGATATGACGAGGTCAGGATCGCTGGTACATCGCTAAGTGGTCGTTAGTGAGCTGCCACACAGGCAGATCTCACCAGCAACATCGCTGGGGACGGGGGTCGCTACTTACCTGTCACACTAGGCGATCCTGCGTCCTCCCGCCTGGCTCCACGCTCGTCTCTCCACAGGAAGCTGACGACGAGAAGCAGTCCTGGACATTCTCGCGCGATGAGCGATAACCAGCGGGGGAGCGGTCGGAGGTAAGTATCAGACACAGCAATATCACTAGCAATATCGTTATAACGTCACAAGTTACAGCGATATTGCTAGCGATATCGCTTAGTATGATAGTACCTTAACACTCAAAATTCAGGAAAAGGCGATTTATTCACCAAGCTTCAGAGACAAGTATGCCACATTTCAGATCCGCTATGGAGTCATTATAAAGCACAAACAAATCTAAGTGGCATTTGATATACGCAAATTCATTGTGTCAATTAAGATATTAAATAAAACACAGTTTTATACATTCGTGTATAAGTATAGGTAAATCACAAGTAGACAATGTTAACATCTCCTATAAAACATGATTAAACATCTGCATAAATGTAGATGATACTAAAGGGATTGTCTAGTCTTACGCTATAAGTTTTTAGTCAGTTTTCTGACTACAGACTAGTTAATCCTCACATCATGAGCACTAGTTACTGAGGATTCTCCGACGCTGGGAGCGCATGACCACAAGTATGTCATTAACATACAGGCGGTCACAAGTCAGATAGATAGGCGCAGCCTCAATCACTGCAAGTGTAGTGAGCGAGACTGGACACAGTCTAGTCGGAATGTGGCCGAAGTATGCAATTTCTGTGACGAGTGCCCACTCCCTGAGAATCCCCACAGCATGCACTCATATATGGAGTACAGAAATCTGCAGGCACATAGACTTGTAGTCTAAGGGTATATGCACACGTTGCTGATTAGCCGGCGGATTTTTCTGCAAAGAATATGGATTTCTTGGCAAAAAACGCAGGCTAAAACACAAGCTGTTTTCTTGCGTTTTTCCAGCGGATCTGATGTGGTATATAGTGCGGTTTGGCTGTGCAGATTTATTCAAAACTTTGTCCCTTGTGCTTCTGGGGGAGAGAGGGAGAGATTTCTATGTCCCAGAATGGAAACCGCACAAACAATTGATATGCTGCGGAAAATAAACCGCAGCAAATCTGCGCAGAATTTTACGCATGTGCACAGCGGATTTGGTTTCCTATAGGTTTACATGGTACTGTAAACCGCATGGAAAACTGCCGGATCCGCAGCAAAATCCGCAATGTGTGCACACACCCTAAGGCCGGACAACCCTTTAACAAATTCTCCATTTAAACACAGATGCTCAAGCACAGATTTTCAGCCACAATTTTTTTTTTAATTGACATTGCATAATTGGGATTCAATTTATCAATTATATGTAATGCACACATTGTTTTACAACAGCAATATAATTATCTTAAGTGACAATGGATTTGTGGGTGTAAAATGTCACTGAAATTGCTCTATTTGTGATTGTAAATGGCTCTACAGAGATGAAATGTAGCATACATGAATCTGAAGCTTGGGTGAACGAATCACAATCTTTTCTGGAAAATTCGAGTGCTGCTTTCCTTTATTGTTTGGCTTACTGCATGGCAGCGTTATGGGATTTGCAGTCTATATCCTGTTGAAAGGCTCAAAAATCATTCAAAAGGAAGCATCATGTATGCCTAGCTATGTTGCTTGCTTTTAGACCTAGTTCATCAAAATGTTAGTGGAACATACCATCATCCTTTAGGTCCCACACCCTGAGAGTTTTGTCTCTGGAAGCAGAAACCAGTATAAGGCTGCCGTCTGGCGCAAATGTCAGGTCTCTAACAATTTCAGCATGATCCATCAGATTAAGGAGGAGCTTCCCTAGGGAGAAGAAAAATTAACAAAAACTAAAGATTCCCATTAAATCCAAATGCATTTACTTAATTTACTTATTTTAAAAACAACCAAAAAGGGATTTCAGAAACTTTAATGTAAAGAAAACCTGTCACCAAGTCAAGTGTACAGCTAGACTGCGTTCCCATCATAAAGAAGCAGCAGCGCTTTGGACGCGTCGCATTTCCACTGTGTCCTAATCACGCAGGTAAATACACGTGTTCATTGAACAATACAGATTTACCGAATATCAAATCCAGTAGATATCTATAGAGGAAGTTTCTCTTGCGGAACAGAAATTGCCATGCTGCGGATCGTAATCCCAGAGTTTACGCCGCGTCAAATGGAAGCAAAATGGGCATGGGATTTCCATACATCCCATCCACTGTGCTTGTATTGTACAACGCAGCATTTTGAGAGCAGAGCAAGAGCGCTGCACCCAAAACACTGCTATTCCTGATTGTGGGCATGCAGCCTTATTGCTCGTTTATTACCGCTACTCCCAAGTCATGCTCTCTTTCTAAAAGAAAAAAAAAGCCAATTTCTCTGGAATCGTGAAACTGAATAAAAAAATTAAAAAAAAAACCTGCCATACTCCAGAGCAGAAAAATAAAAGTAAAAACTGACTATTTTTGACTTGGAGACAGGTCCTACTTAAATGATAGCTTCCAGGTACACAGCAATCATCAATGCTTCAATGGATGCAGCCCATACCAGAAACACTTCAGCCTTGACTGAAATTATCTTTATATCTAGCCTTCCTCCTCTTACAACCAGCATGACCAGCCCTGGTGAAAGACAAGAAGCCACCCAACCTCACTTGTTCAGGTCATGCATAAATAATTAAATACACCAGTGGTTCTTGTGATCTGGCTCTACAGCTGTAATGAAACCAACTCCAGACAAGCCCTCACTATCCCAGGCATCAGGGCTGGGTAGCTGCTGCAGTTTTGCAACATCTAGAGGGCCATATTTCAGAAACCACCACACAGACTATCTGAAGGACAAGCTTATAAATATTTACAACATAGTTTATTGCTTACTACAAGTAAACAAATACTACAAACAGGATCAACCTGATGGCTGAAGTAGGAGCAGTGCTAAGGAAAAACTAATTTTTCAGCCCTGCTTCCACTAGATGAATCTTTTAGCTTCTAATAACTTAGGAATCCAGAGGTCATACAAATTAAGGGTAAAAATATGACCAACCTTAGATGCATCTGTCATAGGGCTTCACAAGTCTCCTATCAGGTGCAGCAGCAGCAGCACTCGTTACTATTGCAGTATAAGGCTATGTGCACAAGTAGTTGGAAGTGCTGCAGATTTTTCAGCGCAGATTTTGTAAAATCTGCAGGTCAAAATACCTGCGGTTTAGCCCTGCGGTTTCACACCTCACGATGGTGAAGGTGTGAATCCGCACAAAGAATTGACAATATGCAATATGTGCACAGCGTTTTTGATTTTACCATTGAAGACAATGGTACTGTACAACGCAGCAGAAACTGCTGCGGACCCTTAGGGCCAGAAACGCTGCGGATCCGCAGCAGAGTCCGCAACGTGTGCACATAGCCTTAGGATACATTTTTATATGGCTCATTACAGAATGTCTATAGGCAGTAACAACTTTAACGTAGGCAGGATGTTGTTCTAATGAAACCGTACTTTGCAAAGAAACAAAACTGAATACATGCAATTGCACAACTAATAAAACTGTGTGTGAGCAAACCTTTGGGAAAGTGGGGCTACAAGCATCAGACTGTGGCAGAGGGAGACTACGTCTCCTAACCTGTAGTCACATTCTTATTCGATATGTAATATTATTTAGCCTGTGTGTAGAACATTAATAAAAATGTGAGAGGAAAACGGTTTTCTGATGGTTACAGCAGTATTCTATGCTTGTCCTATTTAATAGGTTTCAAAATACTCCAGGATCAAGAATAGGCCCTGGTCAAGGGCTGATTGTGAGAGCATTTTCTGCATGGCGGATCACAAGTAGGTATCATTTGTGGAAAAACAGTATCGGTCAAAGACATGAAAAGTAATGCAAAAATTCTCAAGACTCCATTTGTTCTCAATTGTGACTTCCTTCTTAAGCATTATACAAGGCTTCAAAGGTCTAATGGACTGAGCAAAGTAAAGCCCCCGTTACACAACGATGTCCCAGCGATCCCACCAACGATCCGACATGATGGGATCGCTGGGACATCGTTAGGCTAATCGCTGGTGAGCTGTCACAAGACAGCCCCTCCAGCGATCAGGACCAGCAACGCTGGACGCTGGTTTCTAATGTAAACGTCTGGTATCCAGGAGCCGCGGCTCACGGATACCCGATGTTTACATTAGAAACCAGCGTCGCTGATCTCTCGCTGCGACACGCAGCGATGCGTGCTGGCCAGTGGGAGACCAGCAATCTAAAAACGGCCCTGGCCGATGCTGCATGATCAGCGATAACCGTCAGGGGGGCCGGTCGCTGATCCCCGTCACACACAGCGATCTCGCTGGCTCGATCGCCGATGTGTCACAAAATCAGCAATCTCGCTGTGTGTGACGGGGCCTTACCTCAGCAGTTTGTCTGATGAAATACCTGTATAAACATCCCATATCTTGATGCGTCCATTGCACAGCCCTGTAGCAAGCAGGAGCTGGTCTTGGCCAAACTTGAACCGGTGCCATTCTATATTCACACAGCGACTTTGTTTTTCAGGCACGGATGATCCAAATGCCAAACTCCAGACAATGTCCCCGCAGTCTATGCAATGCTCTTGCGGCTTGTTTCTCGGTGTTGCATCACTATTCTGCCTCGATAGTCTTCCAGTTGTCACGTTTACACTATTCTTTGTACTGCCAGCAGCGCTGAAAAGGAAGAACACATTTCCATAGGAAAAAGAAAAAACTTCAGTCAATGAACTAAATTGTAGCATTCATGGAAATGCCAAACTGAAAGTATTCAGCTCAGGGGTCTTCACACTGCATTTTGTCACCCACTGGCTGGTCCCTTCGGGGTTCATGTTTAAACCCCCTGGAAAATGGGATTTGGGCATATGTGCTGACAAGCCGCACACTAGAATGGTGCCGACAGAGTAAACGTACACTGTTGTGCAACATTTTTGGGCACATACCTACTGGAGGCGACACCCAGACGCAGTCTAATACATCTGAATGTTCGCCTCCAGTTGACATATACACCCGAAAACGATGCACAACAGAGGGTACATTCACTCTGTTGGCACCATTATAGTCTATGGCTACATCGATGTATACGCCAGAATACCATTTTGCGGGGCGGGGGGGGCTTATAAATAGCCTGTGTCCCTGTACGGTGAGTCACTGCCATTACACAGTACACAGCAGGGGCACATTTATAAGATTATCTCAGCACAGGAACATTTTATTTAAACATATTCAATAGTGGAAGTTATTATTCCAAGATCTGTTAATTAAAATGAACTTGTGTTCATGGGACAACCCCTTCAAAGCTTTCAACAGCCAGTAAGTTAGTTTATAAAATGTACAGTAAGGCTGTGTGCACACGCTGCGGATTTTGCTGCGGTTCCGCAGCGGTTTTGGCCGCTGCGGACCCGCAGCAGTTTTTGCTGCGGTGTACAGTACCATGATTCCCTATGGGAATCAAAAACCGCAGTGCAGACGGTGCGGAATTTTCCACGCGGATTATCTGCGGTTTTCAATCCGCAGAAAGAATTGACATGTCAATTCTTTCTGCGGATTCTCCTGCGGTTTGCCATCTCCTCCATTTGAGGAGATGAAAAACCGCAGGGCAAAACCGCAGAGCAATCCGCAGGTAAAACCGCAGGTCTTTTGACCTGCGGTTTCACCTGCGGATTTTACAAAATCCGCATGGATGAATCCGCACCTAATCCGCAGCGTGTGCACACAGCCTAAAGGTCCAAAGGATCCAATGCACATTAGATGAAAATTGACTTCAACGGGGAGAAGGTTTGGACTGTTGCAATTTCAACGTATATATTTCAACATAGACAATCTCATAGAGGTCATTCAACTGCTGTCGCTTGGCTGTATAGAAGTCGGTCTGCAGTTGTTTAATGGTTGGTTTAGACAGACCAATCTGAATTCTTTGTACACAGAATGATCAGTCACTGTGCACACAGAATCTCATTCATTGGCAGCAAATGCTCTCCTTACACAGGATGATGTGCTGCCGAGAACAATCCAATCACCTGACGAATAAGTGTTTTGCCCCTTCTTCAGGTCAATGATGGCACATTTACATAAGACGATAATCAAGGCTGTGGAGTTGGGAGATTTATGCCCATTTTGGTGGAGTCGGAATAAAATGGACCAACTCCGACAATATATAATAAATAGGGGACAGTAGCACAGTGCAGGATGTGCTGTAAATGTTTTCATAAGAATTTGGGAAAGTTATGAAATCTCCTATAAATGTCTGTTCATGATCTAAGGATCTCAGCCTATAGTTGTGATGAATTTGTGCTGCACTTTATGTACATGCTCAGTAGTGACCAGTGCTGTGGAGTCAGAGGTGAGATGAATCTGTGCTGCACTTTATGTACATGCTCAGTAGTGACCAGTGCTGTGGAGTTGGAGGTGAGATGAATCTGTGCTGCACTTTATGTACATGCTCAGTAGTTACCAGTGCTGTGGAGTCGGAGGTGAGATGAATCTGTGCTGCACTTTATGTACATGCTCAGTAGTTACCAGTGCTGTGGGGTCGGAGGTGAGATGAATCTGTGCTGCACTTTATGTACATGCTCAGTAGTGACCAGTGCTGTGGGGTCGGAGGTGAGATGAATCTGTGCTGCACTTTATGTACATGCTCAGTAGTGACCAGTGCTGTGGGGTCGGAGGTGAGATGAATCTGTGCTGCACTTTATGTACATGCTCAGTAGTGACCAGTGCTGTGGGGTCGGAGGTGAGATGAATCTGTGCTGCACTTTATGTACATGCTCAGTAGTGGCCAGTGCTGTGGAGTCGGAGGTGAGATGAATTTGTGCTGCACTTTATGTACATGCTCAGTAGTGAGGCAGTGCTGTGGGGAGTCAGAGGTGAGATGAATCTGTGCTGCACTTTATGTACATGCTCAGTAGTGACCAGTGCTGTGGGGTCGGAGGTGAGATGAATCTGTGCTGCACTTTATGTACATGCTCAGTAGTGACCAGTGCTGTGGGGTCGGAGGTGAGATGAATCTGTGCTGCACTTTATGTACATGCTCAGTAGTGACCAGTGCTGTGGGGTCGGAGGTGAGATGAATCTGTGCTGCACTTTATGTACATGCTCAGTAGTGACCAGTGCTGTGGGGTCGGAGGTGAGATGAATCTGTGCTGCACTTTATGTACATGCTCAGTAGTGGCCAGTGCTGTGGAGTCGGAGGTGAGATGAATTTGTGCTGCACTTTATGTACATGCTCAGTAGTGACCAGTGCTGTGGGGAGTCGGAGGTGAGATGAATCTGTGCTGCACTTTATGTACATGCTCAGTAGTGGCCAGTGCTGTGGAGTCGGAGGTGAGATGAATTTGTGCTGCACTTTATGTACATGCTCAGTAGTGACCAGTGCTGTGGGGTCGGAGGTGAGATGAATCTGTGCTGCACTTTATGTACATGCTCAGTAGTGACCAGTGCTGTGGGGTCGGAGGTGAGATGAATCTGTGCTGCACTTTATGTACATACTCAGTAGTGACCAGTGCTGTGGGGTCGGAGGTGAGATGAATCTGTGCTGCACTTTATGTACATGCTCAGTAGTGGCCAGTGCTGTGGAGTCGGAGGTGAGATGAATTTGTGCTGCACTTTATGTACATGCTCAGTAGTGAGGCAGTGCTGTGGAGTCAGAGGTGAGATGAATCTGTGCTGCACTTTATGTACATGCTCAGTAGTGACCAGTGCTGTGGAGTCGGAGGTGAGATGAATCTGTGCTGAACTTTATTTACATGCTCAGTAGTGACCAGTGCTGGGGAGTCAGAGGTGAGATGAATCTGTGCTGCACTTTATGTACATGCTCAGTAGTGACCAGTGCTGTGGGGTCGCGGAAATTGAGGAGTCATAGGTTAGGCTTACCGACTCTATGGCCCTGCTTCCAACGTACACTCATTCCAGATTATTGGCTCATCTAAATGTGCCTTTAATTACAAACCGTTGATACAGTGTAGCCAAATAGTAAATTACCACAGTGGATCTTATCTTCAGATTGTTATATACTGTATATGACACACGTATCAGACACTTACAAGTTTTTAAGGCACTGAGTCCAAGGAACTAGCTTCACAATACGATGACCCTGAGACCAAGCAAAATAGGAGCCATCTGGAGCGAAAGCCACAGTCCAATTTTCACGGCCATACTTCTGCTCAAATGGAGACGTCGGTGATATAAGCTCCCCAATGCTCCGTGATCTTGCTACAATGAAAACAGAAAACAAGTTACTACAACACAGAACACACATTGCACTGTTTGGTAATATTTGTATCTATACCCAAGAGTGCTGTTAAATTGTGTTCTTTCCCAAGCTCGGTGGTCCTGACGAGTTTGCATCTGAACCCCGCACAGAACAGGATTGATGTGTCAACAGACCATTGACGATAATGGTACCAACAGAGTCAAATTAAGTGTGCACCATTTTTTTTTTTTTTTTTTGGGGGGGGGGGGGGGGGGGGGGTTTACATGTCTACTGGAGGCAGACACTAAGATATAATAAACGGCGTCTGGACATCCACCTTCAGTAGACGTATACACCCAAAAAAGATGCACAGCAGAGAGCATTTGGACTCCATGCCCAAATCCCCTTGTGCGTGGTATTCAGACGTAAGCCCCAACTGGACCAAAAAACGAAGACAAGAACACAATGTGAAAGCCCCAGCTCCACTGGTTCAGGATTATCATAGCAAGATCAAGTATTATATTAGTTTATAATGCACTTGACACTTATTACATCTACATATAGAAAAGCATAAGAAAAACTTTAGGGATGGATGCTATAGCAGCTCATAGGGTAGACAGGAGGACAGCAATGCTCCGGAGGGAGGGTGGTGCTCTGCGTGCGTGCCACAGTGTGTGTGTCATATGGGGGATGGTGGAAACGAGGGAGGGGAGGGGGAAGGGAAGAAATGAAGTGGTTTGGTTGGATGAGTGTCAAGCAGCAGAAATAGGTGAAGGAAATTCCACATGAGTAGTGGGGGAGGAGAGAACACACACGGGAAGCACAGCCGCATAATGGAAGCAGCTGGGACTACACCAAGACTCATGTGACATCCCATAATTGAGGGAAGGGATGTGATCAACCCGTCACACGCCGCTCCCAAAATTAAAACTACACCACATTCAATGTGTAAATATTTACAGTGTTCACACGTACTATACACAGAGACTGAAAATATGGCTACATACAGTATATAGATCTACATATACACTGTACAGATGACATATATCACTATATACAGAGACTGAAAATATGGCTACACATAGTATATAGATCTACATATACACTGTACAGATGACATATCACACGGGTACTATATACAGAGACTGAAAATATGGCTACATACAGTATATAGATCTACATATACACTGTACAGATGACATATCACACATGTACTATATACAGAGACTGAAAATATGGCTACATACAGTATATAAATCTACATATACACTGTACAGATGACATATCACACATGTACTATATACAGAGACTGAAAATATGACTACATACAATATGAAGATCTACATATACACTGAACAGATGACGTATAACAGACTATATACAGAAACTGAAAATATGGCTACACACAGTATATAGATCTACATATACACTGAACAGATGACGTATAACACACTATATACAGAAACTGAAAATATGGCTACACATAGTATATAGATCTACATATACACTGTACAAATGACATATCACACGGGTACTATATACAGAGACTGAAAATATGACTACATACATTATATAGATCTACATATACACTGTACAGATGACATATCACACGGGTACTATATCTAGACACTGAAAATATGACTACATACAATATGTAGATCTACATATACACTGAACAGATGACGTATAACACACTATATACAGAAACTGAAAATATGGCTACACACAGTATATAGATCTACATATAAACTGTACAGATGACATATCACACGGGTACTATATAGAGTAAATACACAGATACAGGCTGTACAGCTATATGTCTCTCCACATTCTCCCTCTCACTGTAACAGGCAGTATCCAGGGTAGGATGGCAGCTCACGGCTCAGACACACTACAATGGCAGGAATGAGGCGGCCCCGCTCCCTCCCGCGCCCGGGAGATGCCGCACGGAGCAGCCGTCACGCACGGTACGAGGGGCTGGTCCGCTCTTTCCAGAGCCCCGGATGAATGGTGTACGTCCGCCGCGGACTCACCTATTTCATCTTCGTTTACAAAGTCGGGAAAGCTTGCCATCTAAATAGAACCCAGGCGTCTAGAGAAGACCGTGTGGAAGTAAAGCAGGCTGTGGCTGTTGTGTGACCCCGCACAGATCCGCTGCAGAGCTCCGCACTCCAACAACTAACCTCAAAATGGCTCACGCGCACACACACAGTCCGAAAACCGAGCGTGGGCGGCGCCGTGACGTCATTACTTTGAGCGCAGCCAAAGATGCGCTCCAGGCGTCGGCTGCACTCTGGGGAGGAGCGTGACAGTGGCGGTCACGTGACGGATGAATTGGCCCCTGGTGAGGGCGGGGCTGGTCTCTGCAGTAATCAGTGGTCGGCGGGAGTAGGAGCAGAATGACGTATGCAATGCATATGTACACGCTGCGCGGAGACGTGAGGGAGGACGTGCGGGCAGGGACCGGGGGCATGGTGTGGGAGATGGGAGCAGCCACAGAAGAAATGCTGTGTATGAGTATGTGCACACGTGTAGATGACGCGCCCCAGAGGCAGTGGGGTTACTCGGTACCTGGCCGGTGTCTCAGAGGGACGTGTCAGGCAGTGTGCACACACACCGGTTTTTTAGCGGATTTGCCAATAAATCTGCTATAAAAACGCTAAAAATAAGCTTCCCATTCATTTCGATGCATTTTGCAATTTTTGTGCATACTGAAGCGTTTTTTACTGCGAAAAAAACGCTTTGCGGTAAAAAACGCAGCATGCTCATTAATTTCGCGGATTTTTCTGCATTTCTGGCTATTTCTATGGGTCTGGAACCACGCGGGGAAAAAACCGCGCAGAAAAAAACACGCGGTTTCTGGGAAGGGAGTCCGGTTTCTAAGCAGAAATTTTCTGCTACATGTGCACATAGCCTCACAGTGGCTATGACCCGGTCCGTGGCTTCAGGCGGTCATGTGAAAGGGGTAGAATGATGGGGATAAAGTTTATGAGATGATTCGTGACGTCACCTGTGGTTTCTGGTCGGTTTGACCAGCGCTGCAGGGTTGCTTCTCTGGGACAGATGTTGTGGTGCAGCAATGATGTTGAAGCTCCCCACAGGTAGAGCTGTATTCCCAGGGCAGGTGAAGAGAGTTGGTAAATGGTGAGGGAAATGTAGAGTGGAGGATGTAGCAGTGCTAGATGAGTGGCGCAGGAATAAGTGGAGGACACAAGGGCTTGTAGTTCCAAGGCTTTACTCACAGTCTGGTGCACACAGATACCTGCTATCTGGACCCCAGGTGAGGGGTCCAGATAACTTCCAGATAGGACGGAATGCACCTTCCCTGTCAGTGTGTTCCTTTCCTGGCCGTCTCCAAACAATACGCTGCTTAAACTCCTCCCACTTCAGCGCCTCACAATTAGCATTCTGGGACAGCAACTGCGAATCCTTTTCGGGCAACAACTCACTGTTCCCGTGCCTCTATATAGCCACCTTTCTGGATAGACTAACTGGATAGTGGCTGTGGCCCCTAAAGTGACCACAGCTGTCAGCTTTGCAAGTTAAGTCCTTAGTTCCACTCCACTAGGCTAAGGGGCCAAGTCCCTTCTGCGAACAGTCCGGTTCCTTCCTCCACCTGACGACGGTCAGTGTGGAATGAGACTCACGGGATCACTTTCCAACCGTGTCCCTGGAAGAACCGCTCTTCCCTGTGAAGAATCTACTCTCTTGTCCAATCCTTCTGGCACTCATGCAGTCGAGAGCTGCGCAGACTACGTCTTCCTTCTTTCCTCCCTCTCATGGGAACTACTTATCTCACCTCTGTGTGACTCTCCCGCCTTCCTACGCTCCACCCACCTCCCAGCACACTTCGTGTTCCAAGCAGGGAGCCATAAAGGGTGCTCTGCTACACTACTGAGTGTGAAATGTGGGGTGTTGAAATTTGGTTAGGCGCATCTACCCTACCTGTTCGTGTGGTACCACACCTCTGGTTGAGGTGCAGTACCTCTGGGGCGTCTGAACCAACAGGGGCGCCACATAGACTATGTTCACACATGGTGTTGCAGCATATTTTATGCAGTTAAGACCTTCAGGGTATGTTTCCACGTTCAGGAAACGCTGCTGATTGGATGCAGCGTACAGCCACAGCGTCCAGATGTTAGGCTGGTTTCACATTAGCGTATATGTGCACATCGTATGATCCGCATGCGTCACATGTACCTATATTTAACATTGTGTACGCAGGGACATGCGTTTGCATCAGTTTGCGGATGTGTACATATGCATCGTTTGGCGGTGTCTGGCGAACGCAACATGTTGCATTTTTTGAGGTGTCAATTATGCGCAGTCATGCACATGCAGATGAGTGCGTGAAAACAACACATTACTGTCTATGGGAACGCATTGGTACGCAAGGACATGCGTACTTCAGAATGAGCAGGTCCAGGAAGTGTTAAATTAAACATTGTTTTTATTTTGGTTAATAAAATTCTTTTTTCACAATCCTTGTCTCCCTGTGTTTTCTTTATTTATTTAAACGTGTATTGTTGAGTGAAGTATTATTGGGTGTTACAGTCAAGGTGGTTAGTATTAAAGATATAGTGAAGGTGTTAGTATTAAAGTCAGCAAACATTACAGGTACATTTTACTTATTAGCAGCTTAAACTATTTAGTCTTGCCATGCCACACGTCCAATATCCGAAACAAAGTAGGCAGCAGATTTATCCCTTATTAGGGCAACTTCCACTGTAATCCTGCAATATGGTAGTAACAGGATCCTCAGGTTCTAATTGTTGTCGTTCTTTCACCAGGATGTAATTGTGCAGAACAACACACACTTTCACAACCTCATCAATTGTTTAGATTTTTAGATTGATTGCGGTGAGAGCGAGACGTGCAAGTGTGGGAAGAGGCTTGGTGACTAGGCCGAGTGGCCATTCATTTCAATGTGATTAACTGTCCTTGACAAGTACCACATCGCCTGGTTGGATTTTTGGGCGGTCTTTTTGCTACTTTGTCCTGATTTGTAGAGTGGAGAGATATTGATTCTTTCATCTGTCCCAGAAGACATTGGACATGCTTTGTACTTGCCTCCATTGGCGTCTAAATAGATCCTTATCGTTGAATTCTCCGAGTGGAGCTCTCGGGACACAGGTTTTCTGTGTGAGTAGCATTGCCGCAGTAAAGACAATCGGGTCTCCGGAATCGCTGGAGAGTGCTGACAGTGGCCTGGCATTCATGGTAGCTGATACCTTGGCCAAGAACGTAGTTAAACTCTCAAGTGTGAGCCTGGTGTTCGTTTGTAAGAAGATAGAGTCTAGTATCTTGCGTGCTATGCCTATCATTCTCTCCCAGGCACTTCCCATGTGCAAAGAGTGTGGCGGATGGAAAGTCCAGGTGCATCCTTGCTCGCCTAGGTACCTTTCAACATTAGCGATGTCCAAATTGGAAGGGATTTGGAGTTCTCTTGCCGCTTCAATGAAATTCGTACCTCTGTCGGAGCATATATGCTTCACAGGGCCTCTGATTGCGGTGAAGCGTCTAAACGCATTTATGAAACTTGGAAGTGTCCATAGATTCAATTACTTCAATATGAACAGCTTTGATGGACAGACAAGTGAATAGAACTGCCCAACACTTTGCTTCAGTATTGGATTTCCTAGTGCGTCGAGTAGCCACGGACCAAGGACCAAATACGTCTAGTCCAACATTGGTGAAGGGGGGTTCGGTACTGAGTATGTCGGACGTAAGATTGGCCATCTGATTTTGGAACGAGGCACAGAGTTTGCGACACATAACACAGTTGAAGATGAGCTTGCTCACGCTTCTCTTTGCGCCGACTATCCATAGCCCAGCCGCCCACAGATTCCCTTCGGTGAACAAACGGCTTTGGTGTCTCACCAAGTCATGATGATGCTGAATGAGCAGGGTTGTGACGTGATGACGTCCAGGGATTATTACCGGGTGTTTCTCTGAAACTTCTACCTCGGCTTCTTGAAGACAGCCACCTACTCTCAACAGCCCGTCTTGGTCAACAATTGGATCGAGCTTCTTTAGCATACAGTCTCCAGGAATAGGTTGTCCCTTGTTAAGGTTGTCTTCGACTATTTGTGCATCCATGATGACCAGGAACATCCTATCTTCTATGGACATCGCTACCTTGTCGTCCTCCTTTGTCCTGTGGGAGACTGTACATCCTATGTGGTCTTGTTCACCTTCACAGTCGTAGTCTTCACTGGTAGGTGCTGAGAAAGGGCAAGGTAGTGCAGTGCTGTTTGGCAATTCCTTTACCAGCAGACTATTGTGACATGAGAGGAAGAGAGATGGACTTCCATTTCCTAGTGTGCTGGTAAGCATACTGTTGACTGTGCCTGGCTTGTGTGCTCCTCCTAGACAGACGTCTCCTATGATGACCCATCCAAGATCGAGCCTCTGTGCTTCCGGAGCGTTCCCGGAGCTGTTTATACATTCTCTAGTCTTGTGGACTTGTAGTATATCTCTTTCCAGAAGTAGAGCTATTGGGGTTCCTGGATCCATCTCAGGTATCAGGTGGGCTATACACTTTAGATGGGGGTGATGTGTCGCCACCTCCCGTGAAGGTATGTCTGACCTGTTGTCAGGAATCTGGTTGCACTCCAGGATGGTCGGTAACGATAGGCAAGTTTGGCCATCTATGGACTCTACTTTGTATCCGGTTGCTTTTCTCCCCGCCGTCTCAACAGTCCCTGAACACGTCCTCAGGGTGTAGCGAAAACCAGGGTCTACAATGCTGAAGTTGTCAAAGAAGATGGACCTCGCTAGAGACCTGTTACTTTGGTCATCCAGGATTGCATAAATCTTGAAGGCTTTGTCCTTGCAGCCTGCAGGATAGACTCGGACAAGGCAGATTTTTGAACAGGACCTTCCTCCTGTGAGTCCCTTACAGATCTCCGTACAGTGAGAGCTGACCACAGGGGTGTCTTCGTCAGTGTCCTCCTGCTTCTCATCTTGCTCCTCTGCTTGCGACAACGCTCGTGGAGGTGATCCAGGGTGCAAGGCTGTATTGTGATCCATGCTGCTGCATTCTGCACATTTCACGCTAGCTTCACAGTTCCTGGCGAAGTGAGAGGTTGTGGCACAACATTTGAAGCAGATGTTGTTCTCCTTGAGGAAACCTTTGCGATCCTCCAAAGACTTCTCCCAGAAGGCTCTGCATTTCAGTAGAGGATGTGGTTTCTTGTGCAGAGGACAATGTTTACTGACATCCTGAGGTTTACTCTCGTCTGGAGCGGGTTTATTCACCTTGTGAGGAAGGCCTGTGGAAACAATGTTAGTTTTGTGGACTGCCACGGGTGTCTTACAGGGTTTGACACCAGGGGCAGTGGAATATGACAGAGTAAAGTCAAAACTAGGGTAATTTCTGATCCTAGATTGTTTGGTGACAAAAACAACAAATACAGTGAAAGGAGGGAATGATACATTATGATTTTGTTTATACTGCGAACCATATGTAATCCACTTTTCTTGTAGGTTGTAAGGAAGTTTCTGTACTAACTGATTGACACCCTTAACGGTGTCTAAGAATGGTAATCCAGGCAAGCCTCCTTCCTCCTGGGCAACCTGTAACTCATTCAATAAATTATTCAGTTCTCTAAGCTTTAGATAACCTTTAAGTCCTATCTTAGGAAAATCATCAATTCTTTTAATATTATTATTATTTATTTATATAGCGCCATTAATTCCATGGTGCTGTACATGAGAAGGGGGGGGTTACATACAAAGTTATAGATATTGTTAACAGTAAACAAATTTACAATGACAGACTGGTACAGAGGGGAGAGGACCCTGTCCTTGCCGACTTACATTCTATGGGATAGTGGGGAAGAGACAGAAGGTCAGTGTCACGTCGCCGTCAGACTCAGAGCCTGCTGTCCCGGCCTCGGCCACTAGGAGGCGCCGGACTATCACATCGCCATCAGACTCGGGGCCTGCTTTCCCGGCCTCGACCACTAGGAGGTGCCGGACTGTCACATCATCGTCTAACTTGGGGCCTGCTGTTCCTGCCTCGGCCACTAGGAAGCGCCATGGTTCGCCTCCGAGTGATGGCGGCAACAGAGATGAGGCTCCTGCGCAGGCATCTGGTGGACGCAGGCTCCACTTCCCTGTCAGTCATGAAGGGATTGGTGCATCACCATCCGGCCTGGTCCTGGGGGCGGTCCTGATGACATCATCAGTCCGGGAACCTGTGAGGGATGACCTGATCCCTCAAATACCTTGGGACCGGTCTTGCAAGCCGCCGGATATATTCTTGGTTCCCCTGCGTGATACTGTGTGATTTGCTAAAGTTATCTCTGACCTCAGCCTGGATTTCTGACCATTCTATTGCCTGCCGTTTTTGTATCTTTGCCTTTCTCCCGATTTTTGACGCTGACCTTGGTTTGGATTCCTGACCCTGCTATTGCCTGCCGTTTTTGTACCTTTGCCTTGCTTCCGATTTTTGACGCTGATCTTGGCTTGGATTCCTGACCCTTCTTCCTGCTGTTTTTGTACTCCTGTCTCCAGACCACTATTACGGGTTTTAGTTTTAACCCCTTGATGACCGTTCTGCTCTGGTCCACTGCGCCCCTAGACAGCTACCCCCTGGGCCTTACTACAATTCCAGATCCCTGTATAGGGGTTAAGGGTCTCGGGGTTACTCGGGGCGCTGTCCAACTGCAGCCCAGATTCGCAGACGGTCGTCACATTATATCCGGCCATAAAAAAGGCTGCTTTTGTGTGTATGTCCATCATACATAAAAAGCAGTCTCCTGAATTTTTTTTTTCTCCTTCTTCTGCCTGAGCTTATTTTTGGCCTAAACACCTGTTACTCGCTTCAGTGCACAGCCTGGAGGATCACTCCCATCTTCCTGCACAAGAATGCTGCTGTCTGGAGACTTCAGGAAGAAAGCTGAACGTCAAAGATTCACACTCCTGGGACATCGGCCCCTGGGCAGCTCTGGCCTGGGTTGCCCAGGGGCTCAGGTACTGCCCGCAGATGTGGCTAAAGTTTTATTGCCCATCTCTCTTTCATTTGGTCAGAAATCTCTGTGTTTAAAAGCTTATGTGGATTGAGGATCTGAAGGAAATTTTATGGATTCTTTGGCTGCTAGGAATCTTGGTGTACCGTTGCTAAGGCTTAATGCCCCTATTAAAACCACGGCTATCAATGGCACATCTATTATTCAGGAGGGGGTTAAATTTGTTACGGACAAAATTGCTATGTCTGTGGGAACATTACATACTGAACTTATGTCATTTTTTGTGATGGATAATTTATCTGCTGCAGTTATTTTGGGGATGCCATGGTTATACCAGCACAATCCTGTTATTGACTGGCACCTGGGTGATGTTGTCCGATGGAGTTCACAGTGTCAGGATAACTGCATATCATTAGCAGTAAACCAAGTTAAGGTTAAAAACCCCCTCATACCGTTTGCTTTCAGGGACTATGAGGATGTTTTTTCTGTTGTAGAATCTGAGAAGTTACCCCCACATAGAAAGTATGATTGCCCTATAGACCTGATTCCGGATGCCCGTCACCCAAAAGGGAGAATATTTAATCTCTCGGGACCAGAGCATCAGGCCATGAATGACTATATAGCGGACAGTTTAAAAAAAGGGTTTATTAGACCATCCTTTTCACCAGTTGGGGCCGGGTTCTTCTTTGTGGAGAAGAAAGATGGGGGTCTCAGACCTTGCATTGATTACCGGGAATTGAACACAATCACTATAAAAAACCAGTATCCGCTCCCACTCATCCCTGATCTTTTTAATCAGCTAATGGGAGCCCGTTGGTTTACTAAACTTGACCTCCGGGGGGCATATAATCTGGTCCGCATAAGAGATGGGGATGAGTGGAAGACCGCCCTTTCCTTGGCCACTTTAAGTACCTTGTAATGCTGTTTGGACTCAGTAACGCACCTGCCGTGTTTCAGAACATTAGTTCTGTGCTGCAGAGACTGCGAGAACACTCCTTGTTTGCTAAACTGGAGAAATGTGTTTTTTTTTGCTGAGGAGGTACAGTTTTTAGGGTACATGGTCTCAGGCAAAGGGTTCCGCATGGATCCTGCCAAGATCCAACCTATTAAAGACTGGGTACAACCCAATTTGCTAAAGGCACTGCAGCGATTTTTAGGGTTTGCTAATTACAACCGCAAATTCATCAGGGGTTTCTCAGAGATTGCCAAACCGCTCACGGATTTGACCCGGAAAGGGGCAGACGTGGCCAATTGGAACCCTGAGGCAATTCAGGCATTTTCTACGCTAAAGGAGTGCTTTGTGGCCAACCCGGTTTTGGTTCAGCCGGATCTGGACCGCCCATTTATCGTGGAAGTAGATGCCTCTGAAGTCGGAGTGGGAGCAGTGCTATCGCAAGGCACTGCAGCCCTCACTCAGCTTCGTCCATGTGCTTTTTTTTCCCGCAAATTCTCTTCCACTGAGAAAAACTATAATGTAGGTAATCGGGAACTATTGGCAATTAAATGGGCCTTGGAGGAATGGCGCCTGTTGTGAACTCATTTTCGGGTTTTCTTCTGGTGAGGGTTATGGAGCTGGCTGTGCTGACAGAGTAGTAGTGAGTTCTCTATCTGGACTCCCTCTGTTGGTGAAGGGAGGTAATGAAGCTGAACTAAATGGCAGAGACCGGCCACCTGAGGAAGAGGACTGTGATTGGACATCAGGAATTTCTGATTGGATTTAAGGCAGCCGACTCCCTAGTTTCTTGCTGGTGATTTCTCCTGACTGTGGCTTCTGGTTTCCAGTTTGGTTCCTGCCTTCTTAAAGCTAAGTTTTCTCTGCTATTGTTCATATGAGTTTTCGTCTGGTTTACTTAGTTTTTTGTGTTCAGCCAGCCCTGGCTGGGACTGGGCTGAATCCCCATTTTTGTCTCTGATCAGTTGATCTCTTTTGCTCTGTCTTCAGAATATACCTGAGTGCTGATATAGGGAATTGAAGTCTAGCGACTTCAGGGCCTTTTTCTATCAGACGTGTTGGACATTTTTTGGCAGGGTTTTTTGCGTGATTGCAGACAGCAGCTTTTCTTTCCTGTCCTTTCTAGTTAGTGAGGGCCCCATCGTTTGCTCAGCCTATCTTTCTATCTGTGTTTGTGTTTTCATCTTGTTTCACCGACAATACATGTTGGGGGCTGTCTATAGCTTTGGGGTCTGCTCTGGGGCAGTTTAGATTTTCCCTTTCTTTCAGCTTATTTAGTTCTCCGGCCGTGACGAGGCGTCTAGGATCACCGTAGGCACGCTCCACAGCTACTGCTAGTTGTGTGTATAGGATCAGGGGTCTGCAATCCGCTAGTTACCAACCTCTCCAGTTTTCTGGGCTTAGCTTGCTTTTTGTTTTTTCCTCCTCGGTGACTCATTCATAACAGAATCACCAGCCATACCGGAAATTCTAGGGTACTCAAAAGCAAGAGCGAATTGTTAAAAAAAAAAAAAAGTGTGTCGGAATTTTTTTTTTTTTTACATTTATATTTTCTCCTCTTTTTCTCTGGGGCAGTAGGAGGATTTTTTTTTCTTTCTCCTTGATGGAGATTAAGCAATTGTCTGATCATGTGGAACAGCTTGCTGCTGAAGTGTGGGGAATTTCAGGCTATCTCACTCATTCACATCTTGTTGAATCAAAGATCCCTACTCCTGATGTGTTTTTTGGGGATCGGTCTAAATTTTAGAATTTTATGAATAATTGTAAATTATTTCTTGCCTTGAAGCCTAACTCATCGGGGAGCTCTGCGCAGCAGGTTAAAATTGTCATCTCCTTGCTGCGCGGCGATCCCCAGGATTGGGCGTTTTCTTTGACACCTAAAGATCCTGTTTTGACTAATGTGGATGCATTTTTTCAAGCCTTGGGGTTGTTATATGATGAACCTAATGCTATTGATCAAGCTGAGAGAGCCCTATTGGCATTGAACCAGGGTCAGGATCCTGCAGAGTTATACTGTCAGAAATTCCAAAAGTGGGCGGTCCTTACTACATGGAATGATAGTGCATTGGCAGCTCTCTTTCGGAAGGGTTTGTCTGAAACTTTAAAGGATACTATGGTGGGATTTCCTGTTGCCTCTGGTTTTGACGATTCTATGTCATTAGCCATTCAAGTTGATCGGCGTTTACGTGAACGCAAGACTACACGGGAGGCGCTGCCACCTTTTGAACAAATGTCTGAACCTATGCAATGTGATAGAGTTTTGTCTAGGGCGCAACGTCAGGAGTTTAGAAGGCGTAATAAGCTGTGTTTTTTCTATGGAGATGCCTCTCATGTTATTTCTGTCTGCCCTAAATGAGAGAAAAGTTTTGCACACACATTTGCTGTGGGTGGTGTACAACCTAAGTTTCTTTTGGCAATTACTCTGATCTGCTCCTTATCCACATTTTCCGCGAAGGCTTTTGTGGATTCAGAAGCGGCCTTGAATCTGATGGACTTGGATTTTGCTAAACGTTGTGGTTTTCCTATGACACCTCTGCGGACACCTATTCCTTTGAGGGGTATTGATGCTACTCCTTTGGCGAAGAATAAACCTCAGTTTTGGACCCAGGTGATAATGCAGGTCACCCCAGACCACCAAGAAAATTGCAGATTTTTGGTGTTGCATAATGTACATGATACCATTGTTCTGGGTTTTCCCTGGTTGCAAATCCATAATCCGGTTTTGGATTGGAAATCTGTGTCTGTGGTGAGTTGGGGTTGTCGGTGTGCTCTTGGCGACACTCCTGTTTTCTCCACCTCTCCCCAGTCGCATGATGTTCCTGACTATTTGGCTGATTTTTATGATGTATTTAGTGAGAGCAAGTGTGCATCTTTGACTCCTCATAGGTGATATGACTGTGCAATTGAGTTGAGACCTGGGTGTAAATTTCCCAAGGGTCGACTTTTCAATTTATCTGTACCCGAACACGAGGCTATGCGATCTTATATTAAGGAGTCATTGGAGAAGGGTCATATTAGACCATCCTCTTCGCCCTTAGGTGTTGGGTTTTTTTTCGTGGCCAAGAAAGATGGTTCATTAAGGCCTTGTATTGACTATCGTTCCCTCAACAAAATTACTGTTAAATATCAGTATCCGTTACCCCTGATTTCTGATTTATTCTCCAGAGTTAAAGGTGCTTGCTGGTTTACTAAGCTTGACCTCAGGAGGGCGTATAATCTTATTCACATCAAGCATGGGGATGAATGAAAGACGACGTTTAATACTCCGTAGGGACATTTTGAGTACCTGGTGATGCCTTTTGGGCTCACTAATGCCCCTTCTGTCTTCCAATCCTTCATGAATGATATTTTCCGGGACTTTGTGGATAAGTTTTTGATCATCTATCTGGATGATATTTTGATCTTTTCCAGGGATTGGGATTCTCATGTGGAACATGTTCGGACTGTGTTCCGGATTTTGAGAGTGAATTCCTTGTATGTTAAGGGATCAAAGTGCCTTTTTGGTGTACAGAGGATTTCATTTTTGGGATTTATTTTGTCTCTGTCAACTATTGAAATGGACCCGGCCAAGGTACAGGCCATTTATGATTGGGTGCAACCCACTTCTTTGAAGGCTCTCCAGAAGTTTTTGGGTTTTGCTAATTTTTATCGTAAATTTATAGCTAATTTTTCTGGTATTGCTAAACCACTGACTGATTTAACTAAGAAGGGTGCTGAGGTGCTGAATTGGTCTTCATAGGCTGTTTCGGCCTTTCAGGAGCTTAAGCGGAGGTTCACTTCTGCTCCGGTTTTGCGGCAACCTGATGTCTCACTTCCTTTTCAGGTGGAGGTAGACGCTTCAGAGATTTGTGCAGGAGCTGTTTTGTCCCAAAAAGATCCGGTGACGTCGAAAATGAATCCCTGTGCCTTCTTTTCCCGAAAGTTCTCCCCATCTGAACGCAACTATGATGTGGGGAATCGGGAATTGTTAGCCATGAAATGGGCATTTGAGGAGTGGAGACATTGGTTGGAGGGAGCTAGACATCAAGTTGTGGTCCTCACTAACCACAAGAATTTGATTTACCTTGAGTCGGCCAAACGCTTGAATCCTAGACAGGCTAGGTGGGCCTTGTTTTTTACACGTTTTGATTTTGTGGTCTCCTTTCTTCCAGGCAATAAGAATGTTAAGGCAGACGCCCTTTCTAGGAGTTTCTTTGCTGATTCTCCTATTGTGACCAAGCCTACTACCATCCTAGGTGAGGGGGTAGTTCTTTCTGCCATCTAGCCCGATTTGAGACATGCTCTGGAAGAATTCCAGGAGGACAAACCTGAGCGTTGTCCTATGGGAAAATTGTATGTTCCTGACCAGTGGAGGAAGAGAGTGATGTCTGAAGTTCATTGTTCCGCATTGGCTGGTCATCCAGGTATTTTTGGTACCAGAGATTTGGTGAGTCGGTCTTTTTGGTGGCCTGCCTTATCTCATGATGTCAGGAATTTTGTGCAGTCCTGTGGGACTTGTTCCCGGTCTAAACCCTGTTCTCGCTCTAGTGGGTTGTTGATGCCCTTGCCGGTGCCTATTAGGCCATGGACCCATATTTCAATGGATTTTATTTCTGATCTTCCTGTCTCTCAGAGAATGACTGTTATCTGGGTGATTTGTGATAGATTCTCTAAGATGGTCCATCTTGTACCACTCCCAAAGTTGCCATCTTCCTCAGAGTTGGTACCCTTGTTTTTACAACAGGTGGTTCGGTTGCATGGGATTCCTGAGAACATTGTATCGGACAGAGGAGTTCAGTTTGTTTCCAGATTCTGGAAAGCCTTTTGTTCCAAGCTGGGAATTCAGTTGTCCTCCTCTGCGTTTCACCCTCAGACCAATGGGCAGATGGAGAGAACAAACCAGACTTTGGAGTCCTATTTGAGATGTTTTATATCTGCTGATCAGGATGATTGGGTTTCATTTTTGCCCTTGGCCGAATTCGCTTTAAATAATAGAGCTAGTTCTGCCACCTTGATGTCCCCCTTTTTCTGTAACTTTGAGTTTCATCCTCAATTTTCTTCAGGGCAAGTGGAATCTTCAGCCTGCCCAGGTGTTGACACTGTGGTAGAGAGAATGCAGCAGATTTGGGACCAAGTAATGCATAAGTTGTCTCTCTCCCAGGAAAAGGCCCAGCGGTTTTCTAACCGGCATAGGACCATTGGTCCCCGGTTTAAAGTGGGTGATATGGTTTGGTTGTCATCAAAGAATATCTCTATGAAGGTGGCTTCTCCAAAGTTCAAGCCAAGATTTATTGGACCTTACAAGATTTTGGAGATTCTTAATCCGGTTTCTTTTCTTGGCTCTTCCTGTTATGTTTAAGATCCATAACGTGTTTCATAAGTCGCTGTTGAAGAGATATTTTGAGCCAGTAGTTCCTATGGTGGCACCTCCTGACCCTGTATTGGTTAAAGGTAATGTGGAATATGAGGTAGAGAAAATACTGGATTCTCGTCTGGCTAGACGGAGACTCCAGTATTTGGTTAAGTGGAAGGGTTATGGCCAGGAGGACAATTCTTAGGTCTCTGCCTCTGATATTCATGCCGATAGATTGGTTCGTGCTTTTCATCGGGCCCATCCTGATCGGCCCGGTGGCGTGGATGAGGGTTCGGTGACCCCTCCTTAAGGGGGGGTACTGTTGTGAGCTCATTTTCAGGTTTGCCTCTGGCTTCTGGTGAGGGTTATGGAGCTGGCTGTGCTGACAGACGAGTAGTGAGTTCTCTATCTGGACTCCCTCTGTTGGTGAAGGGAGGTAATGAAGCTGATCTAAATGGCAGAGACCGGCCACCTGAGGAAGAGGACTGTGATTGGACATTAGGAATTTCTGATTGGATTTAAGGCAGCCGACTCCCTAGTTTCTTGCTGGTGATTTCTCCTGACTGTGGCTTCTGGTTTCCAGTTTGGTTCCTGCCTTCTTAAAGCTAAGTTTTCTCTGCTATTGTTCATATGAGTTTTCGTCTGGTTTACTTAGTTTTTTGTGTTCAGCCAGCCCTGGCTGGGACTGGGCTGAATCCCCATTTTTGTCTCTGATCAGTTGATCTCTTTTGCTCTGTCTTCAGAATATACCTGAGTGCTGATATAGGGAATTGAAGTCTAGCGACTTCAGGGCCTTTTTCTATCAGACGTGTTGTACATTTTTTGGCAGGGTTTTGTGCGTGATTGCAGACAGCAGCTTTTCTTTCCTGTCCTTTCTAGTTAGTGAGGGCCCCATCGTTTGCTCAGCCTATCTTTCTATCTGTGTTTGTGTTTTCATCTTGTTTCACCGACAATACATGTTGGGGGCCGTCTATTGCTTTGGGGGTCTGCTCTGGGGAAGTTTAGATTTTCCCTTTCTTTCTTTAGGCTTATTTAGTTCTCTGGCCGTGATGAGGCGTCTAGGACCACCGTAGGCACGCTCCACAGCTACTGCTAGTTGTGTGTATAGGATCAGGGGTCTGCAATCCGCTAGTTACCAACCTCTCCAGTTTTCTGGGCTTAGCTTGCTTTTTGTTTTTTCCTCCTCGGTGACTCATTCATAACAGGCGCCACTTCCTTGAGGGCACCAAACATAAGATCACTGTAATTACTGATCACAAGAACCTGACCTACCTGGAGTCAGCTAAAATACTAAATCCTAGACAAGCAAGGTGGGCCTTGTTCTTCTCTAGGTTTGATTTTATAATCACCTTCCGACCCTGGTACTAAAAATGTGAGGGCCGATGTCCTCTCTCGCAGTTTTTGCCCCTCACAAGCCGAGGACTGTGAACCAGTCCCGATATTGGCCAATGGGATCGTTGTGTCCGCAGTGTCTTTGGACCTTCTGGAGGAGATCCGTAGGTCCCCAGAACAAGCTCCTGACACTACGCCCCCCAAAAAATTGTTCGTTTCGGCTACGTTTCGCCTACAAATTCTTAAAGAATCGCATGACTCTGTTCTGGCAGGCCATCCTGGTCTCAATAATACCACCAGACTGGTAACTAGGAATTTTTGGTGGCCGACGGTGGTTAAGGACTGTAAAGACTATGTTTTAGCGTGTAAAGTCTGTGCCCGCGCCAAGTCCCCCCATAATCGCCCTGCTGGCTGGCTCCAGTCCTTGCCCACCCCTGAGAGTCCATGGACCCACATCTCCATGGACTTCATTACGGACCTGCCGTCCTCAGATGGGAAAACGTGCATCTGGGTGGTGGTGGACAGGTTCAGCAAACAGTGTCTTTTTGTCCCCCTGTCGGGGTTACCTAACTCCGAAACTTTAAGTAAACTGTTCATTGCGCATGTTGTACGTCTGCATGGTGTTCCGGTCAATATTGTGTCCGACAGGGGTACCCAGTTTGTTTCAAAGTTCTGGAGCGCGTTCTGCAAACGCATTGGTATTGAGTTGTCCTTCTCCTCGGCCTACCACCCCGAAACCAATGGTCAAACTGAGCGTACCAACCAGGCTCTGGAGCAATACCTTCGCTGTTATGTGTCAGAACATCAGTCCGATTGGGTGGAACATCTGCCATTAGCTGAGTTTGCCCTAAACAATCGGTATCAGGACTCCATTAAGACTACCCCCTTTTTCTGCAACCATGGACTGCATCCGCGCTTTGGTTCATTCTCGGCCAGGATGTCGGAGCTCCCTGGGGTAGAGAAAAATATACATCGCTTAAAAACGATTTGGTCTGAGGTAAACTCGAACTTGAAAGGGGCCCAGGTTAGACAGGCTTCGGCTGCGAACAGACGGCGATCTAAGGGGCCGCACCTGGGAGTTGGAGACAAGGTCTGGCTCTCCACCAAAAACATCAAGCTTAAAGTGCCGTCTGCCAAACTGGGTCCCAGATTTATTGGTCCTTACAAAATTATAGAGGTGATTAACCCGGTGGCCTTCCGTTTAAAACTCCCTCAGTCATTCAAATGCCCAACGTCTTCCATAAATCTCTCCTCAAGCTGTATCGCTCTCCAATTCATCCTGTCCAGTCCCCTCCTCCTCCTGCTTCGGTCAGGGGTACCTTGGAGTATGAAGTCCAGGGTGTCCTTGACTCCCGCCTTGTAAGAGGGTCCGCACAGTATCTTGTACACTGGAAGGGCTACGGGCCAGAGGAGAGGTCCTGGGTCCCAGTGGGGGACATCCATGCCAAAGCATTAATTAGGAGATTTCAAACCGGGTTTTGAGGGTCCGGAGGCCCCTTTTAGAGAGGGGGTACTGTCACGTCGCCGTCAGACTCAGGGCCTGCAGTCCCGGCCTCGGCCACTAGGAGGCGCCGGACTGTCACATCGCCGTCAGACTCGGGGCCTGCTGTCCCGGCCTCGGCCACTAGGAGGCGCCGGACTGTCACATCACCATCTAACTCGGGGCCTGCTGTTCCTGCCTCTGCCACTGGGAAGCGCCGTGGTTTGCGCCCGAGTGATGGCGGCAACAGAGATGGGGCTCCTGCGCAGGCATCTGGTGGACGCAGGCTCCGCTCCTCTGTCAGTCATGAAGAGATTGGTGCATCACCATCCGGCCTGGTCCTGGGGGCGCTCCTGATGACATCATCAGTCCTGGATTTCTGTCCATTCTATTGCCTGCCGCTTTTGTACCTTTGCATTTCTCCCGATTTTTGACGCTGACCTTGGCTTGGATTCCTGACCCTTCTATTGCCTGTCATTTTTGTACCTTTGCCTTGCTTCCGATTTTTGACGCTGATCTTGGCTTGGATTCCTGACCCTTCTTCTGCCTGCTGTTTTTGTACTCCTGTCTCCGGACCACTATTACGAGTTTTAGTTTTAACCCCTTGACGACCGTTTTGCTCTGGTCCACTGCGCCCCTAGACAGCTACCCCCTGGGCCTCGCTACAATTCCAGATCCCTGTATAGGGGTTAAGGGTCTTGGGGTTACTCGGGGCGCTGTCCTACTGCAGCCCAGATTCGCAGATGGTCATCACAGTCAGGGAGTGCAGTAGCTCTGGTGGTGATGAGGCGCAGCTCAGGCGGTGGTGAGGCGGCAGAATGGTCATTGCAGGCTGTAAGCTTTCCTGAAAAGATGGGTTTTCAAGTTTCGATTGAAGGATCCGATGGTGGTGAATAATCGGAAGTGTTGAGGCATGGCATTCAAGAGGATAGGGGATATTTGGGAGAAATCTTGGAGGCGGTTGTGTGAGGAACAAATAAGTGTGGAGGAGAGTAGGAGGTCTTGGGAGGATCGAAGATTATGTGAGGGAAGATATTGGGAGATTATTTCAGAGATATAGGGAGGGGAAAGGTTGTGGATGGCTTTATAGGTCAGTGTTAGTAGTTTGATCTGGATTCGTTGGGGAATTGGGAGCCAATGGAGGGATTTGCAGAGGGGGAAACAGGGGAGTAGCGAGGATAGAGGTGGATTAGTCGGGCAGCAGAATTGAGGACAGACTGGAGTGGTGCAAGAAAGTTAGCAGGGAGGCAACAGAGGAGAGTGTTGCAGTAGTCGAGGCAGGAGATGATGAGGGCATGTACAAGAGTTTTAGTAGATTGAGGACTGAGGAAGGGACGGATTCTGGAAATATTTTTGAGTTGGAGTCGACAGGAGGTGGTAAGAGATTGGACGTGTGGTTTGAAAGACAGGGCAGAGTCGAGAGTTACTCCGAGGCAGCGGATTTCAGGTTCAGGAGAGAGCGTGATGCCGTTTACCATAATAGATAGATCGAGTAGAGAAGATATGTGAGATGGAGGAAAGATAATGAGTTCAGTTTTGTCTACGTTAAGTTTTAGGAAGCGAGAGTTGAAAAATGAGGATATGGCACTGGCGAGAGGCAATAGCTCGAAATACCGTGTCTGCAAATTGAGATTCTGATTTGGCTTTTATCCTAAGTCATATTACAAGACTCGTTAAAGAGTTGATTGTGACTTGTAGGATCGCTACTACCAACAGGTGGCGCTATAGAGTTCAAGTCCTCTTTTTCTCTGAAGAGGCAATTTGCATATTATTTTCCCAGAGGAGCATTGCACGGCGAATAAGCCTCCTTACCTTGACAAGCCAGAGCTGGCATGTCACTCTCCACAAGGAGAAACCTTACCCCTTAGACCTCAGTCCAGAGCCCCTCACCTAACCAAATCAGTTCTCATACTTTGCACTGACGAGAGCCAATAGCTCGAAACACCGTGTCTGCAAATTGAGATTCTGATTTGGTTTTTATCCTAAGTCATATTGCAAGACTCGTTAAAGGGTTGATTGTGACTTGTAGGATCGCTACTACCAACAAGTGGTGCTATAGAGTTCAAGCCCTCTTTTTCTCTGAAGAGGCAATTTGCAGGATATGGCTGATAGACACTACGGGATTCTGGACAGCAGAAAGGTCACATCTGGGCCAGAGAGGTAGATCTGAGTGTCACCTGCATACAGGTGGTACTGGAAGCCATGGGACTTTATGAGTTGTCCTAGGCCAAGAGTATAGATGGAAAAAAGTAGGGGCCCCAGAACAGAGCCTTGGGGGACTCCAACAGAGAGGGAGCGGGATGATGAGGTAGTGTGGGAGTGGGAAACGCTGAATGTGCGGTCAGAAAGGTATGAGGAAATCCAGGACAGGGCAAGGTCTTTGATGCCAAGGGAAGAAAGAATCTGTAGCAGTGGGCAGTGGTCAACTGTGTCAAAGGCAGAGGACAGGTCAAGAAGGAGGAGGATGGAGAACTGTCTGTTAGCTTTGGCTGTGAGTAAGTCATTAGTAATTTTGGTCAGGGCAGTTTCAGTAGAGTGGTGGGGGCGGAAGCCAGATTGCAGGATGTCAAGGAGGGAGTTAAATGAGAGGTGGGAGGAAAGTTGAGCATGGGACATACTGTTCAAGGAGTTTGGAAGTAAACGGGAGCAGTGATATGGGGCGATAGCTGGGCATAGCAGTTGGGTCAAGGTTTGATTTTTTTGAGGATGGGTGTTATGGTGGCATGTTTGAAGGCAGAGGGGAAGGTACCAGAAGTGAGGGGTAGGTTGAAGAGATGGGTTAGGGCTGGAATGATCATGTTAGTGAGGTTGGGGAGCAGGTGGGAAGGGATGGGGTCAAGTGCACAGGTGGTGAAGTGTGATTTGGAAAGGAGATGATTAAGTTCTCCTTCAGTGAAGTTGGAGAGGGAGGTTATTAGGGAAGGGCAGAGGTCTGGTATGTGGAGTGGTTGGGGTGGTGGAACAGTAAAGGTTTGCCTTGTTTGGTTGATCTTGTTTTTGAAGTAGGTGTCAAAGTCCTCAGCAGAGATGAGGGGAGTTGGAGGTGGCAGTGGTGGGCAGAGGAGAGAGTTGAATGTGCTGAACAGTTGTCTTGGGTTGTGGGATAATGAATATACAAGGTTTGTGAAATAGGTCTGTTTAGCAGAGGTGAGGGATGATTTAAAGGCAAGTGTAACTTGTTTGAAAGCAGTGAAGTCGTCTGGCAGGCGTGTTTTCTTCCAACGCCGCTCCGCAACCCTGGATGCTTGTCAAAGTTTTTTGGTGAGGTTGTTTTGCCAGGGTTGCCTATTGGTTTGTCGCACGTTGCCATGCATGAGAGGAGCGACTGAATCTATGGCTGATGTGAGGGTGGCATTGTAGAAAGCGGTGGCACTGTCCATGTTGTGGAGTGAAGATATGGAGGACAGAGGTAGAAGAGAGTCTGTGGATGTCTAGGTGTGCGAGGTTTCTGCAAGGATGTGCTAGTGGCTAGACATGGGGGGCAGGTGAGAAGGACAAGGATGAGAAGGTGAGTAGATGGGGGTCAGATAGGGGGAAGGGAGAGGTTGTGAGATTAGATTGGGAACATAGGCGGGTGAAGATGAGGTCTAATGTATGTCCATCTGTGTGGGTGGCTGTACTGCTCTGAGCCTGTACTGTCTGTATCTACCATAATATATACTTGACAGGAGCCCGTACAGTCTGTATCTGCAATAATATATACCTGGAAGGAGCCCATACAGTCTATATCTACAATAATATACAGTGGGGCAAAAAAGTATTTAGTCAGTCAGCAATAGTGCAAGTTCCACCACTTAAAAAGATGAGAGGCGTCTGTAATTTACATCATAGGTAGACCTCAACTATGGGAGACAAACTGAGAAAAAAAAATCCAGAAAATCACATTGTCTGTTTTTTTTTCATTTTATTTGCATATTATGGTGGAAAATAAGTATTTGGTCAGAAACAAGCAATCAAGATTTCTGGCTCTCACAGGCCTGTAACTTCTTCTTTAAGGCTACTTTCACACATCAGGTTTTCGGCGTCAGGCGCGATCCGGCGTCGTGCCGGAATGCCGGATCCGGCAAATGTTTTGTAAAACCTGATGTGCCGGATCCGGTTTTCTGCCGGATCCGTCTTGTTCTTGACAGACAAAACCGGATCCGTCTCATCCGGTTCATCCGTTTTTCTATCCGTTTTTCGACGGATTACGCCGGATCTGGTTTTTAAAATTGACCCTTGTGGCTTTCCGAACGGGATTGGCTACTGGAAAACTATATATAGCATGTTCCTACAGCCCTTCTTTGACAGGTTGTAGAGGAGAAAGTGCAGGTTGGAGAGAAGAGCAAGTTACTGGCGAAGATGGATGTTGTCATTGGAAATATTACCACTAAAAGTTCTGTGACGGTTTCAGTAATGAGGGACAATTTTGCACTATACTTTATGTCACCTCAAGGCAGAGTACACTGGCAGGATGACAGAGTGTGAAAGATTTGTGCCCTAACCAAACTTGTGTACCTTCTGGACCAACAGTATATACCTTTGCCAACCAAAGTTGGCGATCTTGTCATGGTCTTACTATTTTTAGCTTTAGGCCACAGGTGTGTACCTGGTTGTGTTTTATGCAGAGTATTTCACCTTTTAACAAAAGTTGTGTACATTGTTAGGAAATCACCAACAATAAACACAACTTTTCAGGTGAAATACTTTGCTTCAAACACAACCAGGAACACAACTGTGGCAAAAAGCTAAAATTTACCCACAGTTATATACCTGGTTTTGAATACCTTTTTACCTTTTAAATACCCTGTATTTAACCTTTTTTTTAAACATATTTCGCCGCAGAAAGAAATGACAGACAACCAGTGTAAACAATAATTTAACTTTTATTTAAAATATTTTTTTTTTGTAAACTGTTTTTAAAGTTAAAAAAACTTTTTTAATAAAGGTTTGAAACCAACAGGGCATTTTTATTACAAAACACATCATAAATCTGTGTAGTGTGGGGTGGAAATACTGCTGGAGGGGCTGCGGGACACTTCGACAATGGGAGTGTGGAGAGAGGACTGGGATCGTGGTGGGGAAGGAACAGTTAGAGGTGATGGTGTGGAAAAAGCTACAGAATGGGTGGACATGTGGGAGGCAGAAGAGGTGGTGGGCGGTGGAGTGGAGGGTTGGGCAGGGACTGTAGGAGCAGATGATGTTGATGGAAAGTTGTATGGGGAAGGAGTTTGGTACGGGGAAGGAGTTTGGTACGGGGAAGGAGTTTGGTACGGGGCAGGTTGCTGGAAGTGGGGAGATGTCTGGTACTGGGGAGGTTGCTGGTACTGGGAAGGTTGCTGGTACTGGTGAGGTTGCTGGTATGTAATAGGAGGGGGAGGATGGAAAGTGGCTGGAGGGGGTGCAGATGTAATAGGAGGGGGAGGATGGAAAGTGGCTGGAGGGGGTGCAGATGTAATAGGAGGGGGAGGATGGAAAGTGGCTGGAGGGGGTGCAGGTGGAGGAACTACAGTGGTGGGAGGTGGAGGTTGGGAGGTAACCTGCTGTAGAGCACCGTGGCACGAATGCATTACATGCATCTGCTGGGTAGGAGATAGTGTTGCCATGCGCTCCACAACAGACCTGAAAAAGGTGTGGTTTGGCGAAGATCTTGCTTCTGAATGCATGGTTTGCAGAAGTGTCTTCACCTCCAGAATGCTGGAGTTGATCTGCTGAAAGCCTGCGGAGATTTGCTCTGACAAGACTTTTAGACAGTTCTGGAAAGATGCATTCAGATGCAAGAACTCTGGCGCATAACTCTTTTCCTGACCCCTCTGCCGCTGCCGCCCAGTACCCGCAGGTGTACTAGAGGTGGCAGGGGCAGAAGGGTGGGGTAAAGGGAAAGCGATCTCCTCACCAGCAGCTTCATGTAATGTAGGCGGCCACGATGCTCCTGTGCTGGTGGATGGGACAGATGGGTCGAATGTGTGGGAAGGCTGGGAAGGTGCAGATGTACCGGGGCGGTCGAAGTGTCCCTCGGTGCCGGTCTCCTCAGGGATCGCCTCAGAAGGATCCAATCGTGCAGGCTCCCGAGTGCTGCTCACCGTGCTGTGGAATAAAGAGAAAAAAAAACAATTAAAATACTGACATGGTATGGCCCTGGCTGAAAAAAAAAGTTACATCTAACATTTTTTTTCACATGTGGTGTGTAATATTTACCTTCTAGTGACCATTGTTTCCCGGAGGAACGACAGGGCTTGTGCGTACTTGTACTTGCTCCTGCGTCCTCCAGATCCACTCGGGGCCCGCATCTCTTTATTGAACTCCTTCTTGAAACGATCCCTCACAGACCGCCACCGATTCACAATTCTGTTCCCTGAAACGAGAAAGGAGTGGTTAGTATACAACATCAGTGTTTCACAAACTCCAGTCCTCATGGTCCCCAGGGGTCATGTTTTCAGGATTTCCATAGTAAATAGAAATCCTGAACACATGATCCGTGGGGACCACGAGGACTGGAGTTCGGGAAACACTGGTTTACATCAAGCAACCGGTACTGTATATACTTACGCTCTTTAATCTGGGCCCGAACATCGAGGTCCTCCCAGCGGCCCACAAGGAGCGAACAGATTTCCTCCCAGAGTCGTCGGGTAACGATAAGGTCAGCGTGGCGGCGGTCAGCCATATTCCAGAGCGGCTCCCTTTCTCTGACGAGATCGATGAGGTGGTCCACATCGAGTCCTCCATCCTCACCGTCAGAGTCGGGAGCACGCTGTGAAGGCTGTTAAAGAAAAAGACAAAAATAACATAATTAGCCTCCACAAAAGAAAGGAAATAAAAAGTGCAAAAAAACAAAGCAAAAATATTTATACTTACACGCTGGTGACCGCCGCGTTGCTGTCGCCGACGACCCTGGGAGGCACTGCGAGGACCTCTTGGCCGAGCACCAGATTGGGAAGACTAGAGAAGAAAACAAAAAATGTTATGTCTTTGGATGTAGGCATTTGTTTGCTGTGTGTGTGGTCTGCAGAACATTGTTTTCTATGTGTTGTGTGTAGTGTGATGTTGTGTTTCTGCGTTTGATGCAAAAAACTTACCAATTGTGAGCCCACTCCAAGTGTCTGTCCACCCCTTCCTTCTTCTTCTGGGAGCTCCTCTTCATCTTGTGAATCCTGTTTTGAAATAAAAGGCAATGAATAGACATATATTACAGAGATGATGGATTTTGGAAATAAAAACTTACCGTCAAACGCTGACGATGCGAGGGAGGGCTCCCAGAAGATGATGTGCTGTCTTCCTGGTGGCCACACTCCATGCCTGTGGGTGGTGTTCCAGCTGCTGCCATTGCTGCTGCTGCTGCTGCATCTATTGGGCGGCTGTTGAATAAAGAGAAACAAAGGGCCAATGAATATCTTGATATTCAATAGCCCTAGTTTGGAGGAATGGGGGATTTGATGATTACCGTCTCTCATCTGCTGCTGGCCTCCCCTCCTCAGCATGTTCCATTTGCTTCTCCATTTGGGGTGGTGGTAGTGCTGATGGTGCTGCAGTGGTCTCCTGCCTTCTCCTGCTGCGCTTGGTTGCTTTCTTGGGTGGCATGTTGGGTGTGGCTGTGGGTCCCACTGTCTTGCTTTTATATATGTCTTGTGGGCAGAGCTACTGAGCATGCTCAGACCAAAAAAACCGGATCCGGCCACCGGATCCGGCTTTCGCCGGATCAGGCGCATTGCGGCGCTCATAGGCTTTCATTGTGTGAAAAAGCCGGATGCGCCGGATCCGGCGTGTCCGGCTTTTTCGCCGGAGACAAAAAACGTTACAGTAGCCGTTTTTTCCAGACGCCGGATCGCGACACATTGCCGGATCCGGCGAAAACCGGATGAAACGCATGGCCATCCGGCGCGATCCGGCGCAAATGCAAGTCAATGGGGGGGAAACCGGATCCGGCATTGCATTTCGCCGGATCCGGTTTCTGTCAAAAGCGCCGGATTGCGCCTGACGGCGAAAACCTGATGTGTGAAAGAGGCCTAAGAGTCTCCTCTTTCCTCCACTCATTACCTGTAGTAATGGCACCTGTTTAAACTTGTTATCATTATAAAAAGACACCTGTGCACACCCTCAAACAGTCTGACTCCAAACTCCACTATGGTGAAGACCAAAGAGCTGTCAAAGGACACCAGAAACAAAATTGTAGCCCTGCACCAGGCTGGGAAGACTGAATCTGCAATAGCCAACCAGCTTGGAGTGAAGAAATCAACTGTGGGAGCAATAATTAGAAAATGGAAGACATACAAGACCACTGATAACGCAAAATCCCACCCCGTGGGGTCAGAATGATCACAAGAACGGTGAGCAAAAATCCCAGAACCACGCGAGGGGACCTAGTGAATGAACTGCAGAGAGCTGGGACCAATGTAACAAGGCCTACCATAAGTAACACACTACGCCACCATGGACTCAGATCCTGCAGTGCCAGACGTGTCCCACTGCTTAAGCCTGTACATGTCCGGGCCCGTCTGAAGTTTGCTATAGAGCATTTGGATGATCCAGAGGAGTTTTGGGAGAATGTCCTATGGTCTGATGAAACCAAACTGGAACTGTTTGGTAGAAACACAACTTGTCGTGTTTGGAGGAAAAAGAATACTGAGTTGCATCCATCAAACACCATACCTACTGTAAAGCATGGTGGTGGAAACATCATGCTTTGGGGCTGTTTCTCTGCAAAGGGGCCAGGACGACTGATCCGGGTACATGATAGAATGAATGGGGCCATGTATCGTGAGATTTTGAGTGCAAACCTCCTTCCATCAGCAAGGGCATTGAATATGAAATGTGGCTGGGTCTTTCAACATGACAATGATCCAAAGCACACCGCCAGGGCAACGAAGGAGTGGCTTCGTAAGAAGCATTTCAAGGTCCTGGAGTGGCCTAGCCAGTCTCCAGATCTCAACCCTATAGAAAACCTTTGGAGGGAGTTGAAAGTCCGTGTTACCAAGCGAAAAGCCAAAAACATCACTGCTCTAGAGGAGATCTGCATAGAGGAATGGGCCAACATACCAACAACAGTGTGTGGCAACCTTGTGAAGACTTACAGAAAACGTTTGACCTCTGTCATTGCCAACAAAGGATATATCACAAAGTATTGAGATGAAATTTTGTTTCTGACCAAATACTTATTTTCCACCATAATATGCAAATAAAATGAAAAAAAAAACAGACAATGTGATTTTCTGGATTTTTTTTTCTCAGTTTGTCTCCCATAGTTGAGGTCTACCTATGATGTAAATTACAGACACCTCTCATCTTTTTAAGTGGTGGAACTTGCACTATTGCTGACTGACTAAATACTTTTTTGCCCCACTGTATACCTGACAGGAGCCTGTACAGTCTATATCTACAATAATATATACCTGATAGGAGGCCATACAGTCTAAATCTATAATAATATATACCTGACAGGAGCCCATACATTCTATATCTATAATAATATAATTCAATTCAATTCAAAGAAGCGTTCCGGAATGAGGCTCGCCATGACCTATAGTTCTCAGGTTTGTCAGTGAACTTTACAAGTCCTTTTGTAACCAGTTCTCGGTGGGCAAAGAACTTTGCAAAGTCCATTCTGACTCCGTCAGTGCTGGCACGAGCCGGTGTGTTATAGTCATTAGAGATGAGCGACTTTGCCTCCGGGAGGGTCGAGTCGGGTTTCGGACCACCCAACTTTACCAAAAGTCGAGTCGCACAAAATTGTCCGACTATCGGCAAAAGTAAGAGTGCCGACCGAAACCCGACCCCAATGCAAGTCAATGGGGAATAAAAGTCGGCAGTGAGTGGAGGACAGTAAACACATCTATAGTGCCCATTTCAATGGCAACGACATTACTTAAGCTTGTCAACCTTAATTTTCTTTATAATAATAGTAACGCATTGAAACCTGGGGTTATTTGGCTAAAGTTATGGGGGGTTACAACCCAGTTAGGGAGGTGGAAAAACTGGCATATTTTGAGGTGTAGGCTGGACGTTCAGCAGCTTCAAATGGAGGAATTGGAGAAGTAGGAGGAAGAGGAGGACAAAGCGAGCCATTTTGCAGGCAACCTATGTGTCATCAGGGGAAGGTGGTACAAAATCCTTTGAAACCCAGGTATGGTTCATTTTAATGAAGGTGAGATCACCTACATTTTGGGTCAACAGCCGGGTCCTTCTTTCTGTCAGAATTGATCCAGCAGCACTGAAGACTCTTTCCGACAGCACACTACCAGCACGGCAAGCGAGCTCCTGTAAGGCATATTGTGCCAATTCAGACCAGGTGTCCAGTTTACAGGCCCAGTAGTCAAAGGGGAATGAACTGTGAGGGAGAACATCGATAGGAGAGGAGAGGTAATTTTGAACCATAGTTGACAACTGCTGTCTCCTGTCTGTTGCAATCGATTCAGTATTACCAGTAGTGTGAGTGGTACTCGAGAAATCAGTCCACAAAATGGTCATGAAACCCCTGTCTCCAACGCCACTTCGGCTGTTTGCACCACAAACACCTCTTCCATGTTGCCCAGTACGGCTCGTGGTAGAACCTGCATCACTGCTGTGTGCTGGGAATGCCTCTAACAAAAGGTTTACCAGAGTTGTTTGTATATTCGCCAATATTAGCTCTAGGTTCTCCTGTGGCATGATGTTCTGTAATTTGCCTTTATAGCGTGGATTGAGGATGCTGGCCAACCAGTAGTCATCATCCTTCATAATTCTGGCAATGCGGGGGTCCCTTTTTAGGATCCGCAAGAGATAATCACACATGTGGGCCAATGTTCCAGGTGTCAATGATGCACTGCCAGTGGTGGGTGGAGGAGCACTTTCTGCCAAATCCACATCCCTCCAGTCACGCACAAACCCTGTACCTGACCTTGGCAAGCCAGCATTTTCTTTTGCCCCCTGAGAAGCATCCTCCTTCCCAAAATAATCATCCCCCTCATCCTCCTCTTCCTCTTCTTCCTCCACCTCCCTTTTGGAAGTGCATTGAGCAGCAGGGTGGTGTTCTGGTAAAAGGGAAAAAAAATCTCTTTTAAATCTTGTGCCTGAGCGAGTGTGAACGAGCTGAGTGTGACCTGAGCGTAAGTGCGAACTGTGGTAAGTGTGTGACTTGTGATTCAGTGAAGAGGTATTTGGAAAACCTTTAACAAATACCTGTGTGAGTTGCTGAATTGTGGGTTGCTGAGTGCTTTCTACCTGTTCAATTTTTGGGGGGCTTGTTTAACCTATTTTTTTCTCTCTACAGGGTTAATCTCTTATTTTACTATCTGTGTTTTTAAGGATTAACTATATTGCATTTAAATCTTAAGGTGTTACTGTATTTACAAGGGGTTAATTAAGGGGGGAGTTCATAATTAAGGGTTTATAAGGGGCAGCTGGTTGGGGCTCAACTCCTTTTGGAAGTGCATTGAGAAGCAGGGTGGTGTGTTGGTAAAAGGGAAAAAAAAAATCTCTTTTAAATCTTCTGCCTGAGCGAGTGTGAACGAGCTGAGTGTGACCTGAGTGTAAGTGCGAACTGTGGTAAGTGTGTGACTTGTGATTCAGTGACTTTGGATTCAGGGAGTTTCCAAGGGAAGTGTTACTGAATTGCTGTTATATTTTATTAATACGTTTTATTTATTTTTGCTTATCTTTTCTGTCTGGTGCAATCCCCATTAGGATGTGCTCCACTATTGCCAATGCCATCCAGTGCACGTCTTGCCGCATGTATGAAATCCTTGACCAGCCGGTCGAGGGTGCATACTGCTGTGCGAGATGTGAGTACATTGTGCATTTGGAAACCCAGACATTGAATCTAAATGTGCAGCTGGCAACACTGATATCCATAGACAATATGGAAAAGAGCCTTCTGCTCACTGAGCAGGCGCTCAATGGGATAGATGAGGGGGGGATGCTAGGTTGGAACTGCAGGACAATGAAGCAGCTAGCTGGGTGACAGTTAAAGGGCGGGGTAGAGGGAAGAGCACCAGGGAGGCTAGTCCTGATCTGGCACACCCCAATAAGTTTTCTAAGTTGGCAGATGAGGGCAGTGTTAGTGCAGGAGTAGCACTGCTGCAGCGAGGCATGTCCTCTGAAAGCCGGAGGAGTGTCTGCTCCAGTAAGGGAGGAAATAGGAGAGCAGGGCAGGCCAGACAGGTTCTGGTAGTGGGAGACTCAATTATTAGGGGAACAGATAGGGCAATCTGTCACAAAGACAGGGATCGTCGAACGGTGTGCTGCCTACCTGGCACTCGAGTCCGACACATCGCTGATCCGGTTAACAGATTACTGGGAGGGGCTGGTGCGGACCCAGCGGTCACGGTGCACATTGGCACAAATGACAAAGTTAGAGGTAGGAGGAAGGTCCTTAAAGATAATTTCAGGGAATTAGGCTGTAAGCTTAAAGCGAGGACCTCCAAGGTGGTATTTTCGGAAATCCTTCCTGTACCACGTGCCATGCCAGAGAGGCAACGGGAGATTAGGGAGGAGGGGTTTGGGTTCCTGGAGAACTGGGCCGACTTCTCAGTTGGCTACAGGTTCTACGCTAGGGACGGGCTGCACCTCAATGGGGAGGGTGCAGCTGTGCTGGGGGAGAAAATGGCCAGAAGGTTGGAGGAGTGTTTAGAGTGTTTAAACTAGGGACGGGGGGAGGGTATTCCTTTTATAGGAGGGGAAGACAGTGCAGATAGAGACCTGGGCACAAATAATGAAATTGGGGGTGGGGGTGGCATGGGGGGGTGGGGTTAGAACAGGTAATAATTCAAGAAAGAATAGAGGTACAGAGAGATACATAAAGTGCATGTATACTAATGCCAGAAGCCTCGCCAATAAAATGGAGGAATTGGAGTTAATGTTGTTGGAACATAATTATGACATGGTGGGGATATCTGAGACTTGGCTGGACGAGAGCCATGACTGGGCGGTTAATTTACAGGGCTATAGTCTGTTCAGAAATGACCATACAAATAAGCGAGGTTGAGGTGTGTGTTTATATGTAAAATTGTCCTTAAAACCCATCCTGCTTGATAATATATATGAATCTAATGAAAATGTAGAGTCCCTGTGGGTAGAGATAAGGGGAGGGGAAAAATAATAAATTACTGATAGGGGTTTGTTATAAGTCTCCAAAAATAATGGAGGCAACAGAGAATATTCTCATAAAGCAAATAGATGAAGCAGCGACTCAAGGAGAAGTCATTATTATGGGGGACTTCAACTACCCTGAAATACATTGGGGAACCGAAACCTGCAGTTCCAGCAAAGGTAAAAGGTTTTTGACCACTATGACAGACAATTACCTTTCACAACTGGTTCAGGACCCAACAAGAGGGGGGGCACTGCTAGACTTAATATTAACCAACAGGCCAGACCGCATATCAAATGTAAGGGTTGGGGGTCACTTGGGTAATAGTGATCACAAATTAATAAGTTTTCATGTATCCTTTAATAAGATGTGTAGTAGAGGGGTTACAAGGACACTAAACTTCAGGAAGGCAAATTTCCAACGGATGAGAGATGATCTTGGTGCAATTAACTGGGACGATATCCTGAGACATAAAAATACACAAAGAAAATGGGAGACGTTTATTAACATCCTGAATAGGACCTGTGCACAATATATACCGTATGGGAATAAACATGCTAGAAATAGGAGGAAACCACTATGGTTAAATAGAGCTGTAAGGGGCGCAATAAGTGACAAAAAGAAAGCATTTAGAGAATTAAAGCAAGTAGGTAGTAGTGAAGCATTAAATAAATACAGAAGATTAAATAAATTCTGTAAAAAGCAAATCAAGACAGCAAAGATTGATACAGAGAGACTCAATGCCAGAGAAAGTAAAAATAATCCCAAAATATTCTTTAACTACATAAATATTAAGAAGCTAAAAAATGATAGTAATGGTCCCCTTAAAAATAGTCTGGGTGAAATGGTGGATGAGTATGAGGAAAAAGCCAATATGTTAAATTTTTTTTCAACAGTATTTACACAAGAAAATCCCATGACGGATAACATGATCATGGATAAAAATTCTCCATTAAATGTCACCTGCTTAACCCAGCAGGAAGTACGGCGGCGTCTAAAAATGACTAAAATTGACAAATCCCCAGGCCCGGATGGGATACACCCCTGAGTACTGCAGGAAAGAAGCACAGTCATAGATAGACCATTATTTTTAACCCCTTAGTGACAGAGCCATTTTGCAGCTTAATGACCGGGCCAATTTTTACAATTCTGACCACTGTCTCTTTATGAGGCTATAACTCTGGAATGCTTTAACGGATCATGCTGATTCTGAGAATGTTTTTTTGTCACATATTGTACTTCATGTTAGTGGTAAAATTTGTTCGACATGAATTGTGTTTATTTATGAAAAAAACTAAATATGGCAAAAAATTTTAAAATTTTGCAATTTTCAAACTTTAAATTTTTATGCCCTTAAATCAGAGAGATATATCACACAAATTTCTTAATAAATAACATTTCCCACATGTCTACTTTACATCAGCACAATTTTAGAAACAAATTTTCTTTTTGTTAGGAAGTTATAAGGGTTAAAAGTTGGGCAGCAGTTTCTCATTTTTACAACAAAATTTACAAAACCATTTTTTTTAGGGACCACATCATATTTAATGTCATTTTGAGGGGTGTACATGACAGAAAATACCCAAAAGTGACACCATTCTAAAAACTGGACCCCTCAAGGTGCTCAAAACCACATTCAAGAAGTTTATTAACCCTTCAGATGCTTCACAGGAACTGAAGCAATGTGGAAGGAAAAAAATTAACATTTAACTTTTTTTTGCAAAAAAATTACTTTAGAACCAATTTTTTTTTTTTCGCAAGTGTTAAAAAAGAAAATGAACCAAAAAATGTGTTGCGCAATTTCTCCTGAATATGCCGATATCCCATATGTGGGGGTAAACCACTTTTTGGGCGCACGGCAGGGAAGGAGCGCCGTTTGACTTTTTCAATGCCGAATTGGCTGGAATTGAGATTGGACGCCATGTTGTGTTTAGAGAGCCTCTGATGTTCCTAAACAGTGGAAACCCTCCACAAGTGACACCATTTTGGAAACTAGACCCCCTAAGGAACTTATCTAGAAGTGCAGTGAGCACTTGGAACCCCCAAGTGCTTGACAGAAGTTTATAACGTACAGCCGTAAAAATAAAAAATCATATTTTTTTTACAGAAATGATCTTTTTGCCCCCAATATTTTATTTTACCAAGAGTAGCAAGAGGAATTGGCCCCCAAAAGTTGTTGTGCAATTTGTTCTGGGTATGCCGATACCCCATATGTGGGGGTAAACCTCTGTTTGGGTGCACGGTAGAGTTCGGAAGGGAAAGAGCGCCGCTTGACTTTTTCAACGCAGAATTGGCTGGAATTGAGATCTGACGCCATGTTGCGTTTAGAGAGCCTCTGATGTGCCTAAACAGTGGAAACCCCCCACAAGTGACACCATTTTGGAAACTAGACCCCCTAAGGAACTTATCTAGATGTGCAGTGAGCACTAGGAGCCCCAAAGTGCTTCACAGAAGTTTATAACGTACAGCCGTAAAACAAAAAAATCATATTTTCACAAAAATGATATTTTTGCCCCCAATTTTTTATTTTACCAAGGGTAGCAAGAGGAATTGGACCCCAAAACTTGTTGTACAATTTGTCCTAAGTATCCCGATACCCCATATGTGGGGGTAAACCTCTGTTTGGGTGCACGGTAGAGCCCAGAAAGGAAGGAACACAGCTTGAATTCTAATCTCAAAATTGTGAGACCGGATGCCATGTCGAGTTTGGACAAGTGCCTAAACAGCAGAAACCCCCCCAAAACTGACCCCATTTTGGAAACTACACCCCTCAAAGATTTTGTCCAGGGGTATATTGAGCAATTTGAACCCACAGGTACGACACAGAATTTGATAACATTAGGTCGTCATATTGAAAAAGTTAATTTTTTCCACAAAAATCTTGGTTTAGACCTGAATTTCTCACTTTTGTCAGATATTACCCCAAAATGTGGACCCCACAATTTGTTACCCACTCTCTTATGAGCGTGGCGATATCCCATATGTAGTCAAAAAGTACCGTTTGGACAAACTGCAGGGCTCGGATAGGATGGGGCACAAGGTGACAAATTTGGCTTTATTTGAAAATCCTTTCAGGAATTATTACTCACAGAGGGAGGCATGCTCCTAAAAATACATTGGCTGATTATAAAACTTGGTCCTGCTAACAAAACAGTTGTCCCACATTGTAACAGGAAAAATAAACTGTACTGGAATGAAGGGCAAAATGTGGAGGAAAATGCAGCCAACTATGTGGCAAAGTGGAGTTTGTTCCAAAGATGAAAGAACACCAGCTGGACTAGAATGACACAGACTTTCAGGGACTGGTCGTACAGCGTCCTTTTAGCTCCATCAATCCCTATATGAGAGACGAATGTGCCAATAGACGTGGTACACTATAGCAAGCTCCCATCCGCCAAGGTCAGAACCGCTATATATGCACAAAACAACCAATCCCCTACAGAATCTGTATTGTCTGGTACCAGAGGTTCGCAAAAAACCATATGGTAAAGTCCATAGTATAAAAGTACGGAACTTCCTCATTTTTAGAAATCCTCCAATAAAATGATTATGCCCATATCACCAACATAAATATAAGTAATATAAATGGAAGCCAAAGCTTTGTGTAGCAAGACAGTCATAAAAACAGTCAAAGTTAGATAAATGGTAAAAAATGTTTGTGAGTAATCAAGTCCTAGAAATTTCAAATGACCTGACTTTTCAGCAACATTTGTGGGGTCCACACTCGAGCGTACAGACGCGGGTACGTGGACAAGAATTTGTTGGAATAGTAGTTCGATATGGGCTTGATCAAGTCCTAGAATTTTCAGATGACCTGACTTTTCAAGAACATTTGTGGGGTCCACACTCTGGGTTGTACAGACGTGGGTAGGTGGATGAGAATTTGTTGGAATAGTAGTTTGGTATGGGATTGATCAAGTGTTGGAATTGTGGAATTGGGTAAAATGGGATCTACTAATGAAAATGTTCTTTATTACTTGTTCCAAATTGCTCTACTGGGGCCACTAAGTATGAACAAACCACTATGTTGGACAAGTCTGTTATAAAAACGGGACAGCTAAATATGTATAAAAACAGCCTTTAATAAATCAGATTTGGCAATCGTAAACAATGTGCATGAAAAAAGTGCCTAAGGCATACCAGTTATTAATACAAAATCATAAAATACATATATAAAGATAATTCCTGAGATCTGTCAAAAAATTTTTTTTAAAAACATTGTGCAACAATATAGTCCATATGTATAGTTCATATCCTCATCCCGCAAATATAACTATATATATAGATTAACACATATCATAAAAAGTGATATTGTAAATATTTGTAAATTATTCTACCAAAATATAACACAAAGAGTGATTACAACCACCAATAAATTGCACTAAGGGGCCACTAAGCAGAAAATAAAACTTATATAAAAAAACTAATAATTGTAGGTGGTGTGGTAGGTCTCAAAGCAGGGGGAGATACAAAGGCCTGGTTGGGATGGGCATGTGGGGCAATAAAACCGGGAATCACTCCGTTTGGCATGCTTCCTGCAAACCCGGCATCGTTTTTGAGGATACCTTTGGGTGGGAGTGACAGGGACAGGGTGAGGAAAATGGCGCTCTGCAAGTCTCCGGGAATCCTCAGACTTAAAGGCTTCCCCCGGTGCCATTGACTCAACATGAGGCCCTCAATAATTTTTTCCTGAAACTGGAGGAATGTAAGGGGTCCTTGGGATTTTTTATATAGAACAAAGCTGTTGTATGTGGCAGTTTGAATGAGGTAGATTGCCACCTTTTTATACCAGGCTCTGGTCTTCCACTTGATCAGGTACGGTTGCAGAACCTTGTCTGATAAGTCAACGCCACCCATAAATTTATTATATTCTGTGACGCAGATCTGTTTATCCGTGTCCCTGGTGGCAACCCTCTCTCTGACCGTCACAGTGGTGTCTGCGTGCAGTGTGGTTAGAATGTAGACGTCCTTCCTGTACTTCCACTTCACTGCAAGGAGTTGGTCATTTGCAAGTGAGAAAGACGCCCCCTTCTCCAAACGTCTGGACACCAACTGTGACAGAAACCCCACTCTGTTTTTCCTGATTGTCCCACAGGCCCCTGTATTTGCAGCGTGGAGGGATTTATATAGGGGGACGCTTGTATAATAATTGTCCATATACACATGGTACCCTTGATTTAGAAAGGGCGTCATTAGATGCCACACAATTTTGCCTGGGATGCCAATTGTCTTGGGGCAGTTTGGGGAGTTTATTTGGTGGTCCCTACCTTCTTAAATTAGGAAGGTGGACGTGTACCCTGATGAGCTCTCACATGTTTTGTACAGTTTGATGCCGTATTTGGCATGCTTGGAGGGGATAAATTGGCGGAATGAAAGACGGCCCTTGTAGCTCATCAAGGACTCGTCGACTGCCACATTTTTCTCTGGGGTATAGGAATTTAAAAATGAATTTTGCAGGAGGGAAATTAGGGGTCTCAATTTATTTAGCCGATCATAATTGGGGTCAGTTCTTGGGGGGCTTGGGAATTGTCACTGAAGTGGAGGAATCTCATCAGGGCTTCATAACGGATTTGGGACATGACGGCTGCAAATACAGGGGTGCTGTGGACAGCTTTTGTTGCCCAGTAAGAGCGGAGTGTGTTTTTTTTTACTAAACCCATATTCAGGATAAGGCCTAAAAATTTTTTATTTCAGGGACATTGGTGGGCATCCAGGAACGGGAATGAAAGGTAGTGGGTTTTTGGGAAATATATTGACGGGCAGTCTGGTGGACAATCAATTCTAGGACTTCGGGGCTAATGAAAATTTGGAAATATTCAATGGAGGTAAAATTAGTGACATCTGCTCTAATTCCAGGGACAGCAGAAAAAGGGGGAATTTTTGGGGAAAATGAGGTGTCATTATACCATAGCGATGGGGGGACTGTGGTACTTGGCCCTGCCTCTGAAGCTTCAGCAGTGACGACCGACTCCGCTACCATCGGGCTGAGGGATCCCGTGGAGGAAGAGTCGTCGTCACTGTCTGAAATCTCCTTAACTTCAGAGGCAGATTCTGTTTCACTGCCGGAGCAAAGCAGGCTGTAAGCTAGCTCCGCGCTGTAAGTTTTCTGCACCATTTTATTTCCCTGCCTAATGAATACTAACCCTAATCTAACCCTTTTCTTTTTCCTTCTATCCCTAATATGTGTAACCCTAACACTAATAGCACTTATACCCTAACGCTAGTAGCACGTATACCCTAACCCTAGTAGCACGTATAACCCTAACCCTGGTAGTACGTATAATCCTAGCACGTATAACCCTAACTCAGCTCTAACCCTAACCCTAGCATGTATAACCCTAGCCCTAACCCTAAAAATTTTTTTTTTTAAGTTATAGAAAAAAAAATGGAAAAAAAAATATTTTTTTATTATCCCCTGACAATGGGGATGGGGATGCGGGGATTTGGAGGGGTAATCTGATTTTTTTTATAACACTGCGGATGCAGAAAAATCAGATTTTCTTTCGCTGACAGGACAGCACTTGAGCTGTAGTTTATCTCTCTTCTCTCCCAGAACAACTACAAGGAGAGAAGAGAGACAGCACAGCCGAAGTGCTGCCATATTTACTAATATTGGGGGCTTTGGTCACTGTGATAAGGTATATCACAGTGATCAAAGCCCAGCAGCCAATGGGAAAATTCTCACTGGTTGCTGGGTGCAGGCAGGCAAATCTTGGCGGGCGTAATGCGCATGCGCCCGCCATTTTCTTTCTGCCGGAGGAAGGAGGGGGGAACCGAAAAGGTACCGGGGGCATCGGAGGACCGGGGGGGCATTGGAGGTCCCAGGGACCCCTTTTCTCTCCCCTCTGATGTGCGATCACATCAGAGTGGAGAGAAATTAAATGTAAAATCGCGTTTTTTTTGTTGCGGTCGCCGTTATAGAGTTAATAATGGCGATCGCAACCCCAGGGTCGATAAATACCGACCCGAATCATGTTCTCCAGGGTCTTGAAATCCGACTGTGGGGGGCGCTGTTTACTTTTTCCACAGCGGTTTAAGTACCCTTAGCAACTGCCGTTAAAAGGCGTATCAGCGGTCGTTAAGGGGTTAATCTTTAAAGATTCCATAATAACAGGGTCTGTACCACAGGACTGGCGTATAGCAAATGTGATGCCAATATTCAAAACGGGGACAAAAACTGATCTTGGAAATTATAGGCCAGTAAGTTTAACCTCAACTGTGGGTAAAATCCTGGAGGGTTTTCGAAGAGATACTATACTGGAGTATCTGGAGAAGAATAACCTCATGACCCAATATCAACATGGGTTTACCAGGGACCATTCCTGTCAAACTAATCTGATAAGCTTTTATGAAGAGGTAAGTTCCGGACTGGACCAAGGGAATGTAGTGGACGTGGTGTACATGGACTTTTCAAAAGCTTTAGATATGGTGCCACACAAAAAGTTGATACATAAAATGAGAACAATGGGGATAGGGGAAAATATGTGTAAGTGGGTTAAGAGCTGGCTCAGGGAGAGGAAACAAAGGGTGGTTATTAATGGAGCACACTCGGACTGGGTCACGGTTAGCAGTGGGGTACCACAGGGGTCAGTTTTGGGCCCGCTTCTTTTTAACCTATTTATTAATGACCTTGTAGGGGGCATAGAGAGTAGAATTTCAATATTTGCAGATGAAACTAAACTCTGCAGGGTAATCAATACAGAGGAGGACAATTTTATATTACAGGAGGATTTATGTAAGCTAGAAGCTTGGGCTGATAAATGGAAAATGAGCTTTAATGGGGATAAATGTAAGGTCATGCACTTGGGTAGAATGAGCAAGATGTATAATTATGAATTATGTGCTTAATTGTAAAACACTGGGCAAAACTGTCACTGAAAAAGACCTGGGTGTATGGGTGGACGATAAACTCACATTTAGTGGCCAGTGTCAGGCAGCTGCTGCAAAGGCAAATAAAATAATGGGATGCATTAATAGATGCTCATGAGGAGAACATAATTTTACCTCTATATAAGTCACTAGTGCGACCACACTTAGAATACTGTGTACAGTTCTGGTCTCCGGTGTATAAGAAAGACATAGCTGAACTGGAGCGGGTGCAGAGAAGAGCAACCAAGGTTTTTAGGGAACTAGGGGTCTGCAATATCAAGATAGGTTAGTTCACTTGGGGTTATTTAGTTTGGAAAATCGAAGGCTTAGGGGTGATCTTATTACAATGTATAAATATATGCGGGGACAATACAAAGACCTTTCTAATGATCTTTTTACTCTTAGACCTTTAACGGGGACAAGGGGGCAACCTTTACATCTGGAGGAAAGAAGGTTTAAGCATACTCACAGACGTGGATTCTTTACTGTAAGAGCAGTGAGACTATGGAACTCTCTGCCGTATGATGTTGTAATGAGTGATTCCCTACTAAAATTTAAGATGGGACTGGATGCCTTTCTTGAAAAGTATAATATTACAGGTTATATACCCTAGTTTACTTAATATTGTGTTGATCCAGGGAGCTAGTCTGATTGCCGTATGTGGAGTCGAGAAGGAATTTTTTTTCCCCAATGTGAAGCTTACTGTTTGCCACATGGGTTTTTTTTTGCCTTCCTCTGGATCAACATGTTAGAGCAAGTTAGAATAGGATATAGGTTGAATTAGATGGACTTAAAGTCTTCCTTCAACCTTAATAACTATGTTACTATGTTACCTCGTCCAGGACAGTTACCTGAGCAGACAATGCCTGACTGTCATCAAGGCTTCCCTCTTCCTCCTCCTCCTCCTCCGCTGCAGACGCCTGATCCTTAATGAGAGTCAAAGTTTGCATGAGCAGACGCATAAGTGGGATGCTCATGCTTATGATGGCTTCGTCTGCGCTTACCAGTCATGTACATTCCTCAAAATACTGAAGGACTTTGCAGAGGTCTTTCAGCTTTGACCACTGCACACCCGACAACTCGATGTCTGCCCTCAAACTGCCTGCCCATGTATCCTCCCACAAATGCATTACAGCCTGCCTCTGTTCGCACAGCCTGTCAACCATGTGCATGGTGGAGTTCCACCTTGCTGCATCGTCTATGATTAGGCGGTGCTTGGGGAGGTGGAGCAATCGCTGCTGCCTCTGCATATGACTGGAGTCTACGGGCGAGCAACGGATGTGCGAGCACAGTCTTCGCACCTTTTGGAGCAGGGCTGGTAACTCCGGATAATTATTTATGAAGCACTGCACCACCAGGTTCAAGGTGTGAGCCAGGCAAGGTATGTGTCTGAGTTTTGCCAGGGCTATGGCCGCCACAAAATTACGTCCGTTATCACTGACTACCTTGCCTGGCTCAAGATGTAGACTGCCCAGCCATGACTCAGTTTCTCGCTGCAAGTAGTCGGCCAGTACCTCTGAGGTGTGTCTGTTGTCACCCAAAGACATCTTCTTTAATACAGTCTGCTGATGCTTATCACTAGCTGTTCGACGGTGGGACACCTCGTGTGCAACACTGGCAGCTGCGGATGGAGTGCTCGTGCGACTGCACTCTGTCATCGAGCTTTCGCTTCTGGAGGAGGAAGAGGCAGAGGGTCGAACGCCTACAGCCAACTGTTGCCTATACCGTGGGCTAAGCAGCACTGTCCCACCACCGCTGTCCCCTTTGGACCCTGCATCCACCACATTCACCCAGTGCGCAGTGATGGACACGTAACGGACCTGGCCATGCCTACTGGCCCATGCATCTGTTGTGAGGTGCACCTTTCCTCTCACTGATTGTTTGAGTGCATGGACAATGTGGTCTTTCACATGCAGGTGGTGGGCAGGGATGCCTTTTCTAGAAAAGAAGTGCCGACTGGGTAGGTCATAGCGTGGGACAGCGTAGGCCATGAGCTCTCGGAACGCTGTGCTTTCAACCAAACGGAAGGGCATCATCTCTAATGAGATCAGTTTGGCAATGTAGGCGTTCAAAGCCAGTGTACGCAGATGAGAGGATGAGTACTTTCTTATCCTACTCAGAGTCTCTGCTAGGGTGAGCTGGACTTGAGAGCTGCATATGATGGAACTAGCGGTGGACATGGCGGACTGAGAGGGGGTTGGTGATGGTGGTGGTGATGGCCTAGATGCAGTCTTTCATTGGAAAAACATTGTGATTGCCTGACTGCTTTGGCCTTGTGACGACACCTCAACATTTCTTGCTGGTGGTGTGCTAACCGGTGGGCTTACAGTGGGGGAAGCGATGTAGCGTTGCTGGCTACCTTCAGTCGGAGCAGGTGCACGTGTGCTACCTGAGGTTTTGTAGTCCGTCCACGCTTGCAAGTGCATGGTGTTTACATGTCTAAGCATGCAAATGGTATTCAAAATTTCTGAGATTTTACCTTCGGCTAAATGTCTTTCTGCATTTCTTACGGATAACCTTTGCCTCATCAATAGGATTCTTATCCAAAAAGTGCCACACTGCCTCTTCCGTGTCATGGTTTGAACAGGGTTCTTGCCCTGCACTCACAGGGTTAAGTGTATGTGGCCTCTTTCTGGATCTGGGACGGATATTTATACTCACTGTTTACAAGGGTTCTCTGTCAGCTATACTGTTGTTCTGGCTGTGTGTCTGACCCCCCTGGTGTGCGTGTATACTGCATTTCTTGTTTGTTTCCCGTGTATGACCCGGTCTGTCCCCTCACTCTGTACTCCGTCTCTCGTTTTGGCACTATTGTCTTCTCTGGTTCTGACCTCCTGGCTTTGCTATCGTTACTCCATTACAGGTTGTCCCTATTATACTTTCTATTGCCCGTCCTGGTTTCTGATCTATTGCTATGTCCTGACTATCCATTCTGTCTAACCCTTTGGTACTGTCGTACTTTGACCTCGGCTTGATCTGGTTTCAGTCTCTGTCTGTGCCCCTTGGTAACATTGTCCAGTAGTTACCCTTTTAGGAGTTTTCCTCAGCTCCTAGCTCTCTGGAGTTTAGACCACGCCCTAAGCAGTCACATGCTTCAGGTTCTGTGAGCCTGGAGCATGCATCGCCACCATTGCTGCCCCGCTCCACAGGTATCTTTGTGCACAATTTTTGTACTCAGGACACGTGCACTGGCTCAGTGAGCAAGTGCAGTGCGGTGTTCCTGACATTCCTACTATGGGAAAAATTTTCAGGGCTTGCACGCTGTGCTAATTTGACCATCTGGCCAAGCTGTCCTGCAACTCTTTGTTTTTTAACACATCTTTGGACTGCTACGGGCCTGCCAGATAACCGCAGCTGCGATGTCGATGCCTGCTGCAGTTCCTCTTCTGAGCTATTGCTAATGGCACCCTCTTCCCCCAATGGATGCCAATCTGGGTCAACAACTGGGTCATCTATCACCTCCTCTTCAATTTCATCTGCACCTTCCTCTGTGTCACCGTGTAAGGTGGTATAGTATGCAGGAAGGGGTACCTGAGTTTCATCAGGGTCAGAATCTGGCTCAGTAGACTGCGAGGGCAATGCAGTGCTCTGGGTGATTGTACCAGCAGAATCATATAGCACTGATTGTGCATCAGTGCATTCCATGTCATATGCATCTTGGACTGGGGAATTCAGGATTTCACTTGATAACTTAGGCATGGTATGTGAAAAGAGCTCCAAGGAGTAATCTGAAGTGTGGCCTGCCGCATCCTTCACTTTTGGTGGGGGTGAAGGACACAAGGAAAAGTGTTGTTCCTGACCAGGAGCCTGTACTGACGACTCAGTGCTTGCAGTTTTTGAAACTTCAGAAGAGGAGGCGAGAGAGCTGGATGCTGTTTCGGCAATGTAAGCCAAAACCTGCTCCTGATGCTCCGGCTTTAAAAGCGGTTTACCTACTCCCAGAAAAGGGAGCCTTACAGGCCTTACTGGAGCCAGCCGATGACACAGGCTCAACACCTCCTGCCTTAGGTGATATTGTGCTTTTGGCACTACCAGCAGATGCACCACCATCAGTACCACCTGTCCCCCCCCGCCCATGTCCGCGGCCTCTTCCACCATACTTCCTCATGTTTGGGAAAATGTACCAAAATACCAGCAGATATATGGTACTGTATGAGGAGCGTACAGCTGTATACGGTGTAGGGAAAATTTAAATCTCCATATATATTTCCGGAGTCACACACAGACGCTCACTCAGTATGGATTTGACCATAACACAAACAGTAGATATACGGTACTGTATGAGGAGCGTACAGCTTTATACGGTGCAGGGGAAAATTTAAATCTTCGTATTTATTTCCAGAGTCACACACAGATGCTCACTCAGTATGGATTTGACCGTAATGCAAACAGCAGATATATGGTACTGTATGAGGAGCGTACAGCTGTATACGGTGAGGGGAAAATTTAAGTCTCCGTATTTATTTCCGGAGTCACACACAGACGCTCTCTCAGTATAGATTTCACCGTAATACAAATAGCAGATATACGGTACTGTATCAGAAGCGTACAGCTGTATACGGTGTAGGGAAAAATTTAAATCTCCGTATATATTTCCGGAGTCACACACAGACGCTCACTCAGTATGTATTTGACCGTAAAACAAACAGCAGATATACGGTACTGTATGTGGAGCGTACAGCTGTATACGGTGTAGGGGAAAATGTAAATATCCGTATGTATTTCCAGAGTCACACACAGATAGCATGTATTTGTCCGTGATACCAGTTGGTACACGGTAGTGTGTGAGGAGCGTACAGCTCTATACGATGTGGGAAAAAATGAACGGTCGGTAACTGTGTAGAAAAAAAGAATAAAAGTATTAGTGCTGTGAAAAAAGCAGTCTGCACAGCAGTGTACACACAGCAATACAGCTATCAGGCAGCCTAATAACCAGCGCTGCTGCACACAAGAAAATACTCCCCTGTCACTGCACACTAACTGTACAGCACAATTGCTATCAGCACAAGCACATAAGAACTTCTTGTATCTTTACAGCCCTAACTCTCTCCCTACTGATAAACAGCAACCTCTCCCTACTGTTAAAGGGAATCTGTCACCCTTTTTTCGGCCTATTAGCTGCCAGCACTGACATCAGGGGCTTATCTACAGCATTATGTAATGCTGTAGATAAGCCCCCAATGTAACCTGAAAGATAAAAAAACACGTTATATTATACTCACCGGAGGGGGCGATCCGGTCTGATGGGTACGTCCTCTCCTTTTCTTCCTGTCGTGGCTCCGGCACAGGCGCACTGCTCTGCCCTCAACAGGGCAGAGCAGTGCGCCTGTGCCGGAGCCACGACAGGAAGAAAAGAAGAGGATGTCACCGCTACAAGATGGGAGGCGCCAGACCGGACCTCAAGACCCATCGGACCAGACCGCCCACTCCGGGGAGTATAATCTAACGTGTTTTTTTTATCTTTCAGGTTACATTGGAGGCTTATCTACAGCTTTACATAATGCTGTAGATAAGCCCCTGATGTCAGTGCCGGCAGCTAATGGGCCGAAAAAAGGGTGACAGATTCCCTTTAAGATCGGCAGAAGTAAAATGGAGGTCTGCGGTCAGGGCTTTTATAGACACTATGATGCCCCCTAAAGCAAGCTAATCACTGCAATGCCCTTCTCTATGATGGTGGTGGATGCTGCACATGTCATCTCATTGCCCACAGTGTACATCCTTGCTCATTGGCTGAAAAAAGGCACCTGCAAGCATTCTGGGAAATCCGACTTTGGCGCTCGTTTTGCCGACCACATGGTCGATTTCATGCTATGGTCGGGTTTCGGTTGCCGAAACCTGACTTTGGCATAAGTAGGTGACTTATGAATCTGGCCGACCTGTTTCGCTCGACTCTAATAGTCATGTCTAGTGTGTGGTGTATCACCATACCTGTAAAGCCTGTTTCACACATCCGTATTTTACCATCAGTCAAAATCCGCCATTTTGCAAAAAAAAGGATCCGCCATTTTGCTTGGCGGATCCGTTTTTTTTCCCATTGAGTTGCATTACCGGCGGATCTTGACGGATAGCCATCCGTTGGATCCTTTTTTTGCGGATCCGCCAAAATTTTGACGTCCGCTGACATGCCAGGACTGACCATGCAACGTTTTTTCGGGCGGCCGGATCCGCATTTGTCACTGCGCATGCCCGAAAGACTTCACTCAGCCACAAATTTAACCCTAAACTCTGTTCTGGCAGCTGAAAAATTCTCTCTCTCTCTCCCCCCCAGGCAGCGGTTCCTTTAAAATTCTTCCTTCGACAGATCCGTTAAAATAATGGTCCGGTGCCAAACGTTGTGGTCAGTACAGGAACGGATCCGTTATCCGCCATTTAGCAGATTTTCACTGACCAAAAAAACTGATGTGTGAAACAGGCCTAAGACGCTTCTGACTCTGGATAATCTGTGCGGTACCTTCTCGGTGAAGAAGGTGTCTCTTTAAAGTGGGATGGGAGCTGTACCTTCTCAGTGGAACAGTAGCTGTGGTCAACACCTCTGTGTTGGACGTCTCCTTGCCTATGGTAGTGAAGCTTGGGGTTGGATCAATGGTAATCGGCATGGGCTGAACGATATGATGCTTCAGGGCTGTCATCCACGCCGAAATGTTGACGGACGTACTCTGCGACGCGCTGCGCTGGATCTTGCTGTTCTAGATCTGGTCCGAGAATGCTGCTGTGTCTCTCAGAATCGGGATTCTTCATAGCTTCCAAACACTCAGCCTTAGCTGTTGCAGCTGCTGTCTCTGTCTGCAGCAAGTCTTTCTAGTTTTGCCTGCAGGCGTGCGGTTTCAGCCTGCAGACGTGCGGAATCTGCATCTTGATCTGCTTGTCTCAGCTTTAGATGCATCTCTCGGTCGGCGAAGGAGGATCTTGCTTTGGCTGCTTCGGCCTCGGCACGAGTGACAGCAGCAAGCTCTGCTTTTGATGACCTGCCAGAACTTGCTCGTGACCTTGTTTTGAGTGAGGATGTACTTTTCCGAGACATTGTGCGTTTAGCTGAGTACTGCTGAGTATATTGGAGGGAAACTGAGTTTATGCGTGGCGGGCTTCAGCGTGGCGGGAGAGATGTAGCACTTCTTGACGGGCTGCTGTAGCGTTCTGCGACTGTTGTGAACACTTTTGACCTGGCTTCTGAGTTGGGGCTCCGTCTGGTGGTTGCTGCTGGTAATGGAGCTGGTCTAGCTAACACAGGTCAATCACCTGAGCAGGATGATTGGAGGTCAGGTGTTACAGACTGGGGAGATTTAAGTGAACAATCTTCCCTCAGCTCTTGCCGGTGATTTAGTTTGCTTCCTGAGCATATTTTGAAGTCTGCTTGTCTCCTGCTCCGTCCTGCATCTTTCAGAAAAGTTATTTGTCTTCTTGAATCTTTTTTTGCATTGGATCCATTTTTGCTTGTCTCTGATTGTTTCTTAGCTGGTGTAGTTCAGCCTGGTTCCCTGCTGGGACCTGTGCTGGACCCTGTTCCATATGCCACAGCATATGTTAGTCTTTTTAGTAACCAGTTCACAACAGAGTTCTGATTTAGTGGGGGAGAGGTCGTGTGGCCTTAGTATTTTTGCATGTCAGACGTGTTGGATTTTTCTTAGGGTTTTTTGCGTGACTGCAGACAGTATCCTTTCTTGTCCAGTTCTATCTAGACAGCTTGGGCCCCATCATTTGCTTACACTATTCTCTGCCTGTGTTTTGTGTTTCATCTTGTCTCACCAGCAATATATGTTCAGGGGCTATCTATTCCTTTGGGGTTCTACTCCGGGGCAGTTTAGCTTTCCCATTTCTCTCTTTAGGCTTAGTTAATTCTGTGGCTGTGCCGAGGGGTCTAGGGCATCGTAGGTACATCCCATGGCTAATTCTAGTTGTGTTGTGAGTTTAGGGGTCTGCAATCCGCTAAGCTACCAGCCTCTCTGGTTATCTGGTTGCCTAGTCTATTCCCTGTTATCCTCGTCGGTTACCTAATCATAACAGCGACTGTATGGCGGCTGCTGTGATACCCGTATGCGGAGCACTCTGGGTGTTAGCTGTCCCGTACAGTCTATACAATCACCGCGTGCGACCGGCGGCCCTTTACTGAACCCTGGGCTCTTATTCCCTGCGGCTGTATGGCGGCTGCTGTAATACCCGTATGCGGTGCAGTCTGGGTGATAGCGGTCCCTTACAGCCTGTGTAACCACCACCTGCGACCAGCGGTTCCGTTTTTACTGAGCACTAGGCTCTTATCCCTACGGCTGTATGGGGGCTACTGTAGTTCCCGTATGCGGAGCAGTTTGGGTGATAGCCATCCCGTATAGCCTGGGTAATCACCACATGCGACCTGCGGTCCGTTTTTACTGGGTCCTGGACTCTTGTCCCCTGCGGCTGTGTGGCGGCTGCTGTAGTACCCGTATGCGGAGCAGTTTGGGTGATAGCGGCTCCGTACAGCCTATGTAACCACCGACTGCAACCGGCGGCTCCGTTTTTAAGCATAAAGGTTAAGTATACAGCTTAACCTTTCATCCACTCCCAGAAACAAGACTGTATGGGTGCTTAAGTCTATATTTATTGGGATGATACGGACCACAATGGGAGATGATAACAGATGGTATAGTAGAACACAGTAGTAGATGAGATCAGGTGTTGTTGTTCAAAGTTGTAGATGATATCCGAGATTGTTGAACACAGTTATGGATGATTCAGCAGATTGTTGTACAAAATTGTCAGGAACACCACACTGCACTTGCTCACTGAACCAGTGCGCGTGTCCTGAGTAAGAAAAACTGTTCTCAGCGATACCTGTGGAGCAGGCAACAGCAGAGAAGGTGCGTGCTTCAGACCAGCAGGACCTAAAGCACGTGACTGCTGTGGGTGTGGCCTAAACCTCAGAGAACTAGGAGCTGCAGGAAAACTCCTAGCAGGGCAACTACGGGACAAAGTTACCAAGGGGCATAGACAGGCTGGTGTTATGAATGGGTCACCGAGGAGGAAAAAACAAAACAAGCTAAGTCAAAGAAAACCAGAGAGGTTGGTAACTATGCAGATCCCTGATCCTAACCACACAACTAGCAGCAGCCGTGGAGCATTCCTTCGATGAACCTAGATACTTCGTCACAGCTGGAGGACTAAATAAGCCTAAAGCAAGAAAAGGGGAAAACTAACTGCCCCAGAGCAGACCCCAAAGGAAAGACAGCCCCCACACATGTATTGACGGTGAAACAAGATGAAAACACAAACACAGGCAGGAAAATAGGCTGAGCAAACGATGGGGCCCAAACTAACTAGAATGGATAGGATAGGAAAGACACTGTCTGCAATCTGCCAAAAACCCTACAAAAATAATGTCCAACACTTCTGATAACAAAATTAACCCTGAAGTCACTAGACTTCTCCCACTATATCAGCACTCTGAAATATTCTGAGTCAGAGCAAAAAGAGGCCAATCTAATAAGGGACAAAAAGGCAAATTGGCAAATACAGATAAATAAGAGTGGAAATTCAGCACAGCCCCAGTCGGGGCTGGCTGACCACACAAAAAACTGAATAGACCAACAAAATCAAGTGTGAGCATTAGCAGAAAAACTTAGCTTGAGCTGACTGGTACAGAGCTGAGAACCAAGACCTGACAAGCCAGAAGGAATCACCAGCACCAGAATAGGGCGTCGGCTGTCTTAAATCCAGTCTGAGATTCCTGAGGTCCAATCGTCATCCTCCTTATCAGGTGGCAGATCTCCACTGATTGAATCAGCCTCACTACCTCCTGTTACCACCAGAGGGAGCCTGGAAGGAGAACTCACAACTGGTACACCAGAAAATGAACTCACAACAGGCTGGGGTCAAAGCACGAGATAGCACGACAAAACCAGAGGATAGACAGAACGGGGAGTCAGGACGTAGCCAATGAGTCATACACGGAGATAGCTGCAAAGTACAAGAGAGGCGAGCAAAGAATAGTCAGGTCACAGGCAAGGAGTCATACACAGAGAGGGTAGCGCAGTACAGAATCAACAGGCAAACTCACAATGGGGGACAGAACCGGGTCAGAACCATATAAGCAAGCTAGAAGACAACGAACAGGCACAGGCACACAGGGGTCAACACACTCGGCCAAAGGCAAAAGTATAACTGACGGGGATTGGAGTTTCCCAGGGCTATAAGAAGCTCTCCCTGAACCTAAGAGAGGCCACAATAATTAACCCCAGGTGTGCAGGTCAAAGCCTGCAATGGGCTCAAGACATTAACCCCTGACATGCAGGTCAAAACCTGCACTGGGATCATGACAGAACCCCCCTCTCAACGGGGGGCCTCTGGACCCCCAGGCTTCCCCAGGTATTTGGTATGGAAACCCCGAACCAGGTGATTTGCATGTACAGAGTGACCAGGGACCCATGAGCGATCCTCTGGTCCATATCCCTTTCAGTGGACCAGGTACTGCAAGGAGCGGCACACCCGCCGAGAGTCCACAATATGTCCGACCTCATACTCCAAGTGACCCTCCACCAACACTACAGTCATGGCCAAAAGTTTAGAGAATGACACAAATATTATATTTTCACATGATCTGCTGCCCTCTGGTTTTATGTGTGTTTGTCAGATGCTTTTATCACATACAGAAATATAATTGCAATCATATTATGAGTAACAAAAGGTTATATTGACAGTTAGAATGAGTTCATGCAGCAAGCCAATATTTGCAGTGTTGACCCTTCTTCTTCAGGACCTCAGCAATTCTCCCTGGCATGCTCTCAATCAACTTCTGGATCAAATCCTGACTGATAGCAGTCCATTCTTGCAAAATCAATGCTTTTATTTTGTCTGAATTTGAAGATTTTTGTTTGTCCACCCGTCTCTTGATGATTGACCACAAGTTCTCAATGGGATTAAGATCTGGGGAGTTTCCAGGCCATGGTCCCAAAATCTCTATGTTTTGTTCCCTGAGCCATTTAGTTATCACCTTTGCTTTATGGCAAGGTGCTCCATCATGTTGAAAAAGGCATTGTTGATCGCCAAACTGCTCTTGGACGGTTGGGAGAAGTTGCTTTTGGAGGACATTCTGGTACCATTCTTTATTCATGGCTGTGTTTTTAGGCAAGACTGAGAGAGAGCCCATTCCCTTGGCTGAGAAGCAACCCCACACATGAATGGTTTCAGGATGCTTGACAGTTGGCATGAGACAAGACTGGTGGTAGCGCTCACCTGGTCTTCTCCGAATAAGCCGTTTTCCAGATGTCCCAAACAATCGAAAAGGGGATTCATCAGAGAAAATGACTTTACCCCAGTCCTCAGCAGTCCACTCTCTGTACATATGGCAGAATATCAGTCTGTCCATGATGTTTTTTCTGGAAAGAAGTGGCTTCTTTGCTGCCCTCCTTGAGACCAGGCCTTGCTCCAAGAGTCTCTGCCTCACAGTGCGTGCAGATGCACTCACACCTGCCTGCTGCCATTCCTGAGCAAGCTCTGCACTGCTGGTAGCCCGATCCCGCAGCTGAAACACTTTTAAGAGACGGTCCTGGCGCTTGCTGGTCTTTCTTGGGCGCCCTGGAGCCTTTTTGGCAACAAGGGAAACTCTCTCCTTGAAGTTCTTGATGATGCGATAGACTGTTGACTGAGATGCAATCTTTCTAGCTGCGATACTCTTCCCTGTTAGGCCATTTTTGTGCAGTGCAATGATGACTGTACGTGTTTCTTTAGAGATAACCATGGTTAACAGAAGAGAAACAATGATGCCAAGCACCAGCCTCCTTTTAAAGTGTCCAGTGGTGTCATTCTTACTTAATCATGACAGATTGATCTCCAGCCCTGTCCTCATCAACACCCACACCTGTGTTAATGGAGCAATCACTGAAACGATGTTAGCTGGTCCTTTTAAGGCAGAGCTGCAATGATGTTGAAATGTGTTTTGGGGGATAAAGTTAATTTTCCAGGCAAATATTGACTTTGCCAGTAATTGCTGTTAAGCTGATCACTCTTTATAACATTCTGGAGTAAATGCAAATTGCCATTAGAAAAAATGAAGCAGTAGACTTTGTAAAAATTAATATTTGTGTCATTCTCTAAACTTTTGGCCATGACTGTAGAGGGACAACAGACTCGGAATCTTCCTTGACAGACCCTACGGGTTTCAACAGGGATTTATGGAACACATTGGATATTTTTAGGAAGACGGGGAGACGCAACCTATATGCCACTGGATTGACTATCTCCATAATCTCGTACGGACCAATGAACTTTGGTCCCAATTTAGCTGATGGTACCTTCAAGTTGATGTTACGTGTGGAAAGCCAAACCTTCTCCCCCACCTGAAACATGTGTCCCAGGGCTCTCTTTTTGTCAGCAAAATATTTGTACCTCTCCTGGGCCCGAGACAATTACGCTGGACTTCCACCCAGAGGTCTTTTAACCGTTGAATGGACCCACTCGTGAAAACTCCCCAAAATGAGGATTAAACCCATAATTGAATAGGAATGGGGACATGTTGTTGGACTGACTCACCCGGTTGTTAAAAGCGAATTCCGCCAATGGTAACGCATCACACCAATCATCCTGTCTAGCGGAGGTCAGACACCTGAGAATTTGTTCCAGGGATTGATTGGTGCGTTCCGTCTGACCATTACTCTCCGGGTGATATGCCAACGAGAAGGAGAGTGAGATGCCCAATTTCATACAGAATGCCCTCCAAAATTTGGCCACAAACTGCACACCTCTGTCAGACACCACATTCAGGGGTACCCCATGCAATCAGACCACATGCTGCACGAACAACCTTGACAATGTTTCTGCTGAGGGTAATGCTGCCAAGGGAATGAAATGGGCCTGTTTTGAAAATGTATCCTCTACCACCCAGATCACGGTATTGCCCCTGGAAGGTGGAAGGCCGGTAATGAAGTCCATGGAGAGATGAGTCCATGGTCTATCAGGAATCGGTATGAGTTCCCCAGCCGGCCGGTTATGCGAGCTTTTGGAGCGAGCACACACACCACAAGCAGAAATGAATTTCTCGACATCAGACCTCAGTGAAGGCCACCAAAAACCCTGGCTACTGCTTCTCTAGTGGCCGTGATACCGGGATGAGCACTCAGCCTAGACTCATGAAACTCCTGCAGAAGTCTAGGCCGCAATAAATCTGGAGCAAACAATTTATCCCCTGGCCTGGTTGCCGGAGCTAGGAACTGAGCCCTTAAAATTTCTTGTTCCAATTCCGATGAGACCCCCGCCACTACCACCCCTGGGGGAAGAATGGAGGACGGCGGCTCGGGGGGGGACACCGGGTCAAAACTTCTGGACAGGGCATCAGCTTTAACATTTTTGGACCCCGATCGAAAAGTAATGGAGAATTGAAATCGTGAAAAAAAAGTGACCAACGGGCTTATCTAGGAGTAAGCCTCTTAGCAGATTCAAGGTATGCCAAATTTTTGTGATCCGTGATAACAGTGATAGGGTGAGCCGCCCCTTCCGAAAAGTGCCTCCATTCTTCGAATGCCAGCTTGACCGCAGGAAGTTCTCTATTGCCTACATCATAGTTTCTCTCGGCTGAAGAGAACTTCTTGGAGAAGAAGGCACAGGGTTTGAGATTAGTAAGGGTGCCCGGACCCTGGGACAGCACCGCCCCCACCCCCACTTCAGAAGCATCGACCTCCACAATGAATGGCTTGGACGGGTCTGGTTGGACCAACAGCGGGGCGGACATGAAACATCTCTTAAGAGCTGAGAAGGACTCCTTAGCGAGTACAGACCAATTTTTTACATCAGCCCCCTTCTGGGTAAGATCCGTGAGTGGTTTAAACACTTGTGAGAAACCTTGAATGAATCTCCGGTAATAGTTTGCAAATCCTAAGAAGCGCTGGAGCCCCTTGAGATCTTGAGGCTGAACCCAGTCAGTGATCGCCAGCACCTTCTTAGGATCCATACGAAGCCCTTCACAAGACACAATCAGTCCCAAAAAGACAGTTCCTGTACGAAAAACGAACACTTTTCCAATTTAACAAACAATTGGTTCTCCCTGAGTCTTTGGAGAACTGTCCATAGGTGTTGCTAGTGAGACTGACTGTCTGAGGAATACACCAAAATGTCATCCAAATAAATGATAACAAAGTGGCCTATCAGGTCAGAAAACACAACATTGATGAAGTTCTGGAAGATAGCGGGTGCATTAGTTAACCCAAACGGCATTACCAGGTTTTCAAAGAGTCCTAGATGTGAGGAACGCAGTTTTCCACTCGTCCCCTTCCCGAACCCTTATCAGATTGTGGGTCCCCCGGAGATCTAACTTGGTGAACCATTGGGCCTCAGCTAGCTGGTTACATAAGTCTGGGATGAGGGGCAGCGGATAAGTGTTCCTAACCGTTATCTTGTTAAGTTCCCAAAAGTCGAGGCACGGCCGCAATCCACCATCTTTCTTCTTCACAAAGAAGAATCCTGCTGCCACGGATGACACAGAAGGCCTGATATGCCCTTTGCGGAGACTCTCAGCTATGTACTCATTCATGGCTTGGCGCTCAGGCCCAGACAAATTGAATAATCAAGCCTTAGGTAACTTGGCTCCGGGTACTAACTCAATGGCACAATCGTAGGGTCTATGTGGTGGCAGTACCTCAGCTTCACTTTCGGAAAAAACGCCTTCGAAATCCTTCAGGTACTCCGGAATACCTTTCAGACCGACAGACGACACAGATACGGATTTAGCAGAGTTAACAAGAGGTCCTAGGTTACAACATTTATCCTTGCATCCCCATTGAGTGATCTCCTCTGTCACCCAATCAATGGTGGGATTATGGCGTTGAAGCCAAGTCATCCCCAGTACCAGTTCTGCAGGCAAGTTATCTAACACAAGACAGCTTAATTTTTCTACATGAGTGGGACCCACTTTTAGAGAAAAAAGTTCAGACCTGAAACAGATACCGTCCTGGGTAAGAGGGGACGAGTCAATTGCCACAAGTTTAACAGGATCCTGAAGCCTGACTGTCCCTATCTTATTAAGAGTCATAATTCGGGTATCAATCAGGTTCACAGCAGAACCACAGTCAACAAAAGCAGAAGTCTGAACTGGACCATTACCAAGTTCCAGTGCCACCTGAAGCACCATTTTTGCACATGAGGAAAATTGTACCTGAAGGTCTGGGTAGCCTCCTCGACTACTACCCAGACCTAGTCGTTTCCCGCCATCTTGGAGGATGACGAACAGGAGGGGCAGTCCTTCCAGTGTCCAGATTCCCCACAATAGAAGCACAACTGCTTCTTCCGGCAGCGTCTTCTTTCCTTCTCCTCATAGGTGACAGCGCTCATCTCCATAGTCACAGGATGAGTCCGGGTCTCACCTCCACTGGAGAATAATGGTGTTTCAAGATGCAAAACACCTCTTGCCCGCAGTCTGCGATCTATGCGAACCGCTTGGGTCATGGCATCCTTCAGGGAGTCAGGTGGAGGATGGAGTGCCAGGGCATCATTCAGACGTTCACACAGGCCTCTACGGAACAGTCCCCGAAGGGCAGCATCACTCCAAGAAGTCTCAGCTGCCCAAAGTCTAAATTCAGAACAGAACCACTCGGCCGAGTGCTTCTCCTGACAGACACTCATCACCTTGTCCTCAGCCAAACGCACTCATCGGGCTCATCGTAAATAAGCCCTAAGGCCTCAAAAAACGCATCCACAGTCATTCTCTCCGGGGCAGAAGAGGAAAGAGAAAATACCCAGGCTTGTGGGGGCCCCCTAAGCAGGGACATAACCACCCCCACCCTCTGTTTCTCATCCCTAGAGGAGCGGGGTCTCAAGGAGAAAAAGAGCTTTCAGCCCTCCTTAAATGCTCTAAATTCATTTTTGTTACCAGCAAACGTATCTGGCAACTTAACCGGAGATTCAGGTGGGACTAAAATGACATCTCTATTCCCCACCTGCTGAAAGCCTGCGGAAAGCACCCCCTGAACCGAGTCTGCAACCTGCCGTTGGGACTGGGCCAGAACATGGTGTTTCAAACTTAGCTTCTGCAGCGACTGAATCAAACATTTCACCTGCTCAGATAAAGCATGCATTGGGTCCATGCTGCAGAAGTGAGGAGAGGAAAAAAAAAAGTTCATGGTCAGTTATAATGTCAGGAACACCGCACTGCACTTGCTCACTAAACCAGTGCGCGTGTCCTGAGTAAGACAAACTGTGCTCAGCGATACCTGTGGAGCGGGCAGCTGCAGAGAAGGTGCATGCTTCAGACCAGCAGGACCTAAAGCACGTGACTGCTGGGGGCATGGCCTAAACCTCAGAGAGCTAGGAGCTGCAGGAAAACTCCTAGCAGGTAACTACGGGACAAAGTTACCAAGAGGCATAGACAGGCTGGGGTCAAAGCACGAGATAGCACGACAAAACCAGAGGATAGACAGAACGGGGAGTCAGGACGTAGCCAATGAGTCATACACGGAGATAGCTGCAAAGAAGAAGAGAGGCGAGCAAAGAATAGTCAGGTCACAAGCAAGGAGTCATACACAGAGAGGGTAGCGCAGTACAGAATCAAAAGGCAAACTCACAACTGGGGACAGAACTGGGTCAGAACCATATAAGCAAGCTAGAAGACAGTGAACAGGCACAGGCACACAGGGGTCAACACACTCGGCCAAAGGCAAAAGTATAACTGACGGGGATTGGAGTTTCCCAGGGCTATAAGAAGCTCTCCCTGAACCAAAGAGAGGCCACAATATTTAACCTCAGGTGTGCAGGTCAAAGCCTGCACTGGGCTCAAGACATTAACCCCTGACGTGCAGGTCAAAACCTGCACTGTGATCATGACAAAAATGTGGATGATTCAGGTAAAAACTATAAGAAACTGTTAGGCATCGGATTCCTGTCACTGCACAGCAGGAATCTCAAGCCTTGCGTTCGGCAGTCTCCCATTTCTCTCCGGCCACACAGGAGGCTGCTCAGACCAGCTCTGTAGGTTTGGTTGCTGCTGCCACCTCTGGTCCAGCTATAGCAACGCATGCTGGTCAGCAGCAAGCTACTCCAGGGACTAAGTCCTCCTTTCGGTCCGCTGAGCGTGCCCGTGGGACAATCTCTCATTGGAGATCAGAGGTCACATGCTCAGGTCCTTCTCCAGCTCAGATTGGATCATCAGGAAGGTTCCGGAAGGGTGTGGCTATAAACGGTTTGCATGGCCGCTCGGCCATGAGCTAATATAGAGAAAGATTTAGACCATTTGGAGTGAGTGTTGCATGCATGTATGAATGTCTCTGGTGAATGACTCTTTGGAAACCCCAACTCTTGGTACGCATGTGTTGTGTAGCCTAGCCTGTTAGTGCCCAGGCTGAGGAGCAAGTGGGAGGCAGAGTCAGAGACTGGCATCAACGCCAAGTGGTGGCTTGGTCTGTACGCCACGGTTCACTTGGTCGACACTCCACGGTCGCCAGCGTCACTTAGTGACGTCCGCAGTTGCGACGCCGCATGCTTGGTAGGTCTAGAGGGACGCTGACCCTGTGTCCTTGGGGCTGAGTTCTGTGACCTGATACTGAGCGTTTACTTTGCCGAGCTCTGTGAGCTTTATCAGGCTCTGGCATTTATGTTCAGCGGTAGTGCTGCTCTGTGAAGCAACAGAGTCCACCCCTGTACACACCAGGTGACGTTAACCCGCATGTGTTCCTCTATTATACCGCCATATAGCGTCCGCCATTACTGAACAGCAGTTTACCACCCCTGCACGATGGACCCCAGGCTGCGAACGCACCTTATTACCATCTTTATTATTTGGTGCGTTCCGCCAGCCCTAACAGAAACAGATAATGCAGCATGTCAGTACTTGTAGATAATATACAATACACAAATACTGTCAGGTAATCACAGCAATACAAGGTACTATCACAACAGTAGCAATGATACAGGATGCTGTTATATCAGTAGCATGCATTATAGAAGCTGAGCAATACAACATACACAGCAGTAAAAGAGAAAGATGTCTAAAACAACTAATGGCTGCAAGCTTTTCACTGACTGAACAGAGGATGCATATCCAGAGGATGCATATAACTAACATGCATTGCAAACATCATGGGGGCGGCATTATGGCTGCTAACACAGATGCATAGCATAGTTTACATAAATGCATTAAACCATACCGGAATCCACTTGTTATAAGCAGTGGTCTTGCAGCGAGCTGAGCAGATGTGAGCTACTCAGAAGACCGGCTGAAAATAGTTACATGTTGTTGACCAGGGCAGGAAGAAGGGCTGGTTCTGAACAGTTAACCATTTGGGGGACCAGAAGATTCCAAACACATGAATAAAAAGGAGAAAGGCAACTATGACATGTAATGGCCATAGCTAGGACAGCTGTTGTGAATTCCCTTGCTCGAAGTTCTGAGCCGAGGCTCCCTCTGCTCCCTCTGGTGGTTACTGAGAATAGTGGAGCTGGTCAGGTGGATGGAAGTTCGTCACCTGACGACAATAATTGGGAGCCTGGTATTACTGGCTGGGAGCATATAATTGAGCTGGCTGCTCTTGGAGGTTGCTGGTGATTTCCTCTGTGTGCATTTGGAGTTCTTTTGTCCCCTGCCTGATCTACATGGTGCAGCTAAGTGATTCTTTTGCTAGTCCTTTGCATCTAATCTGGTTGTGTCTTTTTTTGCTTTCTGTTTTGCTGCTAGGGTTCAGCGTGCTCCCTGCTGGGAGCAGCGCTGGGCCCTGCTTCATATGTTGCAGCTTGTTCAGTCCCCTGTTATGTTAGTATCTTTTTGCTTTGCTGCCAGTTTATACCAGAGTGCTGATCTAGCGGGGGTGAGGTCATATGACCTCAGGTTTTTTGTATATCAGAAGTGTTGGACTTTTCCAGGGTTTTGTTCGTGATTGCAGACAGTATCTTTTCTGCCCTGTCCTGTCTAGACAGCTTGGGTCCCACCGTTTGCTCAGTCTGTTCTCTGCCTGTGTTTGTGTCTCATCTTGTCTCACCGACAATATATGTTTGAGGGCTGTCGGGGATCTGCTCTGGGGCAGTTTAGATTTCATCTTTCTGTCTTTAGGCTTAGTTAGTCCTCCGGCTGTGACGAAGCGTCTAGGGCATTGTAGGAACGCTCCACGGCTACTGCTAGTTGTGTGGATAGGATCAGGGGTCTTCAATCCGCTTAGTTACCAACCTCTCTGGTCTTCTAGTGGCTTAGCCTGTTCCTGCCATCCTCCTCGGTGACCCATTCATAACAGACAGCACTTAAAATATCTTCTTGCACAGAATGGGCAGAACAGCCCATGTCAGAGTTTTTTAAAGTCTGTGAGTCATTTCCTGGTCCAAATGAGCCAACGTCCACGGCGACAAATTGACAGGTAGGGGCTGGCTGGCAGATTTTAGCCTGGGGGCAAGCACAATGTAGTAGCCCACTGTGACACGTGACGTGGCCCATCTTAAGGCTTGGGTCTCCTGCAGTAGCACTTGAGTATAGTGTAGGGAAGGTGACCTGACGGACGGACGGACTAGTCAGAGTGAAGAAAGATAGGTTTGCACAGTGTAGGTAGGAGACAGTGATTACAGTGGGGAAACAACTAGGAAAGTGTAGTGGACGTGCAGTACCTTGGGATGACCATTAGATGGCAGGGTGGAGTGTGAGCAAAGGACTTTACAGCAGCTTAGGGCTTTAGAAACCGTTGGTCATGGGGGGCGTGGTGACAGTTAGTGACAGTTTCAAGGAACCGGGGAAGTTATAAATTCTGAGGGAGGGTTCCAGAAGATTCCAGTCCCCAGGGGGAGCCCAGGTGACAGGAGGACTTCGCCAGTCTGTGTGCCCTGAGGAGAATCCGACCAAGGGGACTGAGGAGAGGAAACGTCAGGGGGTGGTCCTGACAGAAAGATACCGCAGAAGAGACGAGGCAGTGAGTGCCATATACCGTATTTGACACGACGACTGACCAGTGAAAGCGCTGTTGGTTATTGGGCCTAGGGCGGCCACACTGGCGGACCTGTCAGGAGCGTCGAACAAGTGAAGGAGGGACAGTACGCATATGTACGTCCCTATTGTAAAAGTACGGTGTGTAAACGGCTCTGGAAACGGAGGGCCGATAAGTGAAGAAACGTGCGGTGTGCTGCGGAGGCCGTCAGGCGGACGGCAAGTAATGAAATAAACTTGGACCTGTTGCACCCAGAATCTGCCTCATCGTGTCTCTGTTATCATCTCTGCGCGGTACAAAAGTAGGACCACCCCCCCCAGCTCGGCACCCCACCACCGACCCTACATTTGGCGTAGTCGGCAGGATAGCCGCCGCTAATACGCTATCTTCTGCGGCAGGCCTGCAACTGAAGGACTGAGGAAAACTTGGACTGCTCTATTTCGGATTATAAACACCTGTGGACTAAAAATTACTGACCTGTGGATTACAAATTGGGACGCTGTGTCGGATCTGTGTTGCTTGCAGAGGATCCAAGGCAGTAGCTGATTCTGCCCAAGATGGCGGTATTACTTCAGCGCAGAGGAGAGGTCCGGGTGTTTGCAGTTGTTCAGAATGGACTGGGACCCCCTCCAACGTACCCCAAAAGGAAGCAATATATGCCCGGAGACCGACGTTTCCATATATTGGACCCTGGCAGATGGATGGAAAGGTCTGCCAACGCCCCACCCAGCAGGAGGAGTGGCACAGAAGAAAAACTTGGCTGCGGCTGTCTGACGCCATTCGAGTGCTGCCCAACGGACGGTATGAGATGCTGCGGGTGTCGGGGCATCGGCCGCCTAGAGTGGCAATGGCGGCGAGAGATGGAGCTGCACCAGAAGTCATCTTCAGATTTACGGGCAGGCAGCGGGATGCTGAGCCGGGGAGCGGAGCCTGAGGGGAGTCAGCGAGAACGGCTGCCACCAATACCAGCAGAGGACTTCTCAGCGGAGCCCCCGAGTCTGGAGGGAAGGCCCGCAGGACAGTGGAGCAAGGAACGGAGGCTGCGGGGGAAACTGCGTGATGATGGAACGGAGGCCGCAGCGCCAGGGAAGGTGAGAGTACCCCCGGCCCTACCAGTGCCTCCGCAAGCGGCCCCCACCATTCTGCTGCAGCACGCGGCCCCCTGCGCACCGGAAGGCCTAGTTACCACGGGCCCCGTGGTGTATGCAGAGCTGAGCGAGGTCCCCGCTCATGTCCCCGAACTACCCCGCCCGGAGTCACCAGTGCAGAGCTCACCCAAAGAAGACGCTGCTGCGCTTCCCCTGCTAATAGCAGCTGCATCGTTGAAATCGGCCGTTACTCCGGCTCTGTTGGAAGTAGTGGATGCGGCCTGTCCTGAGGCCGCGGTTATGCCGCTGCTGGAGTCGGCTGCGACCGATTTAGCGGGCCCTGTGATTCCAGCCCCCGAGGACCCGGTTCTCCCCATTTGCCACCTGACCCCAGCGGCTGCTGGGCCGCAGAAATCTTCGGCCGTTTCTGTCTTGCGGTCTTTTTCAGCGGAGTCCCGCCCACCGGACTCCAGGGCCCGTGCTGTTCCCTCCGTGTGGGAAGCGGAGGTGATCAGGAAGAAAAAGGCCCGGGAGCAGGAAGTGTGGAACCTGCTCCACACTTAAGGAGAGGCCGTCATGGAAAAGAAGAGGACTTGAATGGACACCCTCAGTATCCCCGTGGAGCCCTCACCTCTGTCCATTGAGAGTGGTATAGACTGTCAGGAGTTCGATGCACCGTTGTGCAGATTATAAGGACAGTTGCATTTAGAAAAAAGTTTTGTTGTTTAACTGATGCAACTATTTTCTCTCTCTTTCTTTCTTCTTTCTATGTTCTTTATATACGAAAATATGTTTACCTGACAGAACGGGGATACGGAAAAGTGGAGGAGTGTCCAGGTCCAAGGAAGGGGGGGGGAGGAAAGAAGACACGCAATGTTATGTTATATTTTGGTTTTAAAAGCAAAAAAAAAAAAATTATAAAAATGGGTACTTGTGATATTGTAAAGTTGTTTTGGTGTACAATATGCACAAGTAAAATGCAACAGGTCCGGGTAAGGGAAGGTCTGCGGGACCAAAGGAAAGTGTGAGATCCGGTAGGGATCTAAGAGTTGAGGAGGTCTGGGAGACCGGGACGCCGACCATGACATGTAATTGAAAGAAGGAAAAAGAGTTGGAAGACGTGAGAAAGACAGCCGTCCTAGGTCAGGTCCCCAACACCACGGACACCCCTGAAGAAGGAAAGGCGGGCGCCGGCAATGATCTGGTAGGTGAGTGGCCTCGATCATGGCGTACCGGATAGTGAAAGGTAACAGTAGGGGAGAGTAGGGGAAAGATACACGCCGTAGAGAGAATACGGGTGTACCTTGCCCAATTTGAAAGACGTTGTCATGTGGCGTGCGCGCTGGTGAGTAGCAGTAGGCTGCTCAGAGCATAGTGCTCCCAGTATGGTTCGGCCCCCGCAGATAGTGGGTTTGGCTCAACTTCTGGTCCGACAACAGAATGTAGGTGTAGATTCAGAACGACGAAGGCAGGGATGACGATTGTCGAGGACGACAATGGACAAAGGAAGGGGGAGTGTAGGGAAGGTGACCTGACGGACGGACGGACTAGTCAGAGTGAAGAAAGATAGGTTTGCACAGTGTAGGTAGGAGACAGTGATTACAGTGGGGAAACAACTAGGAAAGTGTAGTGGACGTGCAGTACCTTGGGATGACCATTAGATGGCAGGGTGGAGTGTGAGCAAAGGACTTTACAGCAGCTTAGGGCTTTAGAAACCGTTGGTCATGGGGGGCGTGGTGACAGTTAGTGACAGTTTCAAGGAACCGGGGAAGTTATAAATTCTGAGGGAGGGTTCCAGAAGATTCCAGTCCCCAGGGGGAGCCCAGGTGACAGGAGGACTTCGCCAGTCTGTGTGCCCTGAGGAGAATCCGACCAAGGGGACTGAGGAGAGGAAACGTCAGGGGGTGGTCCTGACAGAAAGATACCGCAGAAGAGACGAGGCAGTGAGTGCCATATACCGTATTTGACACGACGACTGACCAGTGAAAGCGCTGTTGGTTATTGGGCCTAGGGCGGCCACAGTGGCGGACCTGTCAGGAGCGTCGAACAAGTGAAGGAGGGACAGTACGCATATGTACGTCCCTATTGTAAAAGTACGGTGTGTAAACGGCTCTGGAAACGGAGGGCCGATAAGTGAAGAAACGTGCGGTGTGCTGCGGAGGCCGTCAGGCGGACGGCAAGTAATGAAATAAACTTGGACCTGTTGCACCCAGAATCTGCCTCATCGTGTCTCTGTTATCATCTCTGCGCGGTACAAAAGTAGGACCACCCCCCCCCAGCTCGGCACCCCACCACCGACCCTACAATAGCACATGTGCGACAGAGGTACACCTTCTAACAATCCATTTCATAAAAATGGTTTAGGAATAATAAACACTTATCAATAGAAAGAAGGCTCTGTTAGTGTATCACCACCGAAAACACAAGTAAGTCCTCAATTAACAAATTTATTTCTCTCATTTGCTTCTTATCAGCATTTCAGCCAGGTGTCCACAGCATATCATAACATTGATATCAGCACAAATCCTGCCATGCTGCAGGTCCAGCTCTCTGAACCCTCGGCATGCTATACCACCACCGTCAGTACATGGTAATACTACCGTAATTTTACTAAATGGTGGGTAGTGGTTCTAGTAAAGCCTATACAACCAGCCAAAATTTCAGCCCCATATTTTCAGTGCGGTGAATGAGACCACAAAATCAAATCCCTGTCATGGCCAGGACAATGCGCCATGCCACACAGCTAGGTCAATCTATGTGTGGATGAAGGACCACCACATCAAATCCCTGTCATGGCCAGCCCAATCTCCAGACCTGAACCCCAATGAAAACCTGTGGAATGTAATCAAGAGGAAGACGGATAGTCACAAGCCATCAAACAAAGAAGAACTGCTTACATTTTTGTGCCAGGAGTGGCATCCACCCTAAAGCAGTGTGAAAGACTGGTGGAAAGCATGCCAAGACACATGAAAGCTGTGATTAAAAATCATGGTTATTCCACAAAATATTGATTTCTGAACTCTTCCTGAGTTAAAACATTAGTATTGTTGTTTCTAAATGATTATGAACTTGTTTTCTTAGCATTATTTGAGGTCTGCAAGCTCTGCGTTTTTTTTCTAATTTTGACCATTTCTTATTTTCAGGAAGAAAATACAAAATATAGTGCTTGGAAATTCGGAGACATGTTGTCAGTAGTTTATAGAATAAAAGAGTAATTTACATTTTACTCAAAAATATACCTTTAAAGAGAGAAATCAGACAAACTGAACATTTTAAAGTGGTCTCTTAAATTTTGCCAGAGCTGTATATTCTATGTATATATTCTTTACAATCAGCTATTGTGTGCTATGCGCTACAGCATTGAAGCACCCTCAGGGATATAACTAGAGTAATTGCTTGGAGAGTCTTCCTATATGTTAAAACATAACCTTTAATCACACAATTAAAATGAACGAAAAAACATGACACAAGAAAACTCGCATGACTAAAGTGCTCATGCAAACCAGTGCTCTATTAAAAAATGGTTTGGTCTCACCAACGTAAGCAGGCGTATGCTCCACAGGAGATTAGGACCAGACCAGTTGTCCAAGGGGGAAGAACAGAAGGGGGGGGAGATATACAATAGTTTTATACTACCTCCTTGTCGTGCCCCTGCATTACTCCTGTCCTGTAGGCAGTGACACAGTCACATCTTTTGGGAAGTACCCGGTCACTGTAGGGTCCCATTATGCAGACGGACATCTGAGATATGTTTTTGGTTCCACTGGCCCTAGCTTTTACTTAACTCCCCTGAAGAATCCCAAGACTGGGGAAGAAGTGTGTAGATTTGTACCCTTTCATTCTCACTTCCCCTTTTTCCTTTTTGTATGTGTATTACAGGTAGAAAATAATGAATCTGTCAAATATGCTCAATGCTCACGCACTTATCAAATAGGGATAATATTGGACATGGACACCACTTACCGCAGAGCGCAGGCACTGGGCAGCAGGGACTGGAGTAGGAGTGGGACTCAGACTGGCCTGTGGGCTGTGGGTCTATGGCACACTGTAACCTAGAGGGTCACATCCACATTATAGAGGGTCACATTCATATTACAGAGGTTCAAATCCACATTGCAGAGGTTCAAATCCACATTACAGAGGGTCACATCCACATTATAGAGCAGACCTGGGCAAAGTGCGGCCACATCTGGAACAAGACAGCCGTGGGGCTGGAAATCAGAGGTTCACGGGCCGCTCGCAGTTACCATGTGCACCGCGGCGCTGCTGACTCCTTTGGTGGAGGAGGGGCCTCCGGCCACTTCCACCACCAGTGTATGAAACAGCAGAAGCAATGAAATGACGTCATCACATCAGCTGTTTACTCTGGAGAGTCCGCGCACCGGAGGCAGGGAGAGAATCACAGTGCCAGGGAACGCGACGATGTTAGTACGTGGTGGTTTTTACCTTATGTGTATTGGCTTTTTGAGTGAGCATGGGGAGGTTATGGCGGTAACAACACGGTGCTGCACATCTGGGGTGGGTGACGATATGGTGCTGCACACCTGGGGTGGGTGACATGAGGGTGTGATATGCTGCTGCTGCACATGGAGTTGCATATGGGGGCGACATTCTGCACATGGGGAGGCTATGCGGGCAACATGCAGTGTATATAGGGAGGCTGTGTGGGGCTCATGCAGTATATGGGGAGACTGTGTGCGGCTCATGCAGTATATGAGGAGGCTGTGTGGGGCTCATGCAGTATATGGGGAGGCTGTGTGGGGCTCATGCTGTATGTATAGGGAGGCTGTGTGGGGCTCATGCTGTATATGGGGAGGCTGTGTGAGGCACATGCCATACAGTTGTGGCCAAAAGTATTGACACACCTGCAGTTTTGTCAGATAATACTCAGTTTCTTCCTGAGAATGACTGCAAACACAAATTCTTTGGTATTATTATCTTCAATTAATTTGTCTTAAACCACATTTTAGAGGGTCACAGACATCCCCATTACAAAGGGTCACCTCACATCCACATTATTGATGTCTGATGTGGTTAAAACTTTTTCTCATACTTGCTGGAGGAGCCTGCCTGGGCTGGAGGACACACGGGACCTCTGGTGTGAGGTGAGCAGCAGCACTCAGTGGACTGTGGCCTGTCACTGTGGGAGCAATGGCGGCCGCTCCTGCCTTCAGACTCAGATCTGGCTGGGGTTCAGAGGTGTGCTTATGTAGCACGCTGTACATGACACGCCTCTCTGAACCCAGGGATGCAGTGCTTAATGGGAATCTATCAGTTTATCAGCAGATTTTTGTTAAGTAATCTGAGAGCAGCGTGATATTGGGGCTGATATTACATACTGTGCTTGGTTTAGCTGTATCAATAAAATCAGTGTTCCATCACCTAAAAACTATCAGTACAGGACTAAGTGCCTTGTGCCTCCTAGTCACCTGCTCTGTGTAACCTCGCCTCCACCAGTGATTAGCAGACCTCTGTCAAAAGTACAGTGTACACAAAAGCTGCAAATCAGAGGTGTGGGTAGGGTTATATAGAGCTCAGTGCAAGCACCATGCCGGATCCCTGCTCTGACAGGCAGGGTCTCCGGCATGTCGTTTCTCTCTTTCTCATGCCTTGCATGCTACCAGCAGCATTTCCAGCCATGCTTCCAGCCGTGTTCTTAGGGTACACACGCTCCCGCCCTCTTAAAGGGCAAGCGTGTGCACTTGCTATTTCCCTGGGCTGAGTTCTCGTACAACAATCACGTTGGTGAAGCCTCGGGAGAATCTCCATTCTACATTGTGTTCATTCTTCAACCCGACGTTCCCCTCCCAGTGACGGTTCCTTCTGATGTCCCTGCAGCAGATGGTCCTCTCCAATGATTTTGTGAAGTTGTGGGAGAACACCAAAGCCACTTTAGAAGCATCCTCCGCCCGTATGAAGAGACTTGCAGACAAAAGGCGTTTGGATCCTCCGTGCTTCCGCCCTGGTGACAAGGTATGGCTGAAGGTTCCTTCTTACAAGTTGGGTTCTCATTTTATTGGGCCTTTTGAGGTGTTGAAGAGACATAGAGTAGAGAGAAATAGGGTCCCTGATAAACCACTGGTACCTCCCTGTGTCCCTGGGACTCCAGGCCTCTGCCCCACGGCCGCCGGCATCTTCTTCCGGTAAGAAAATGGCGGGCGCATGCGCAGTGAAGATTTTTCCTATTGGTTCATTTTGGCCATTGTGATAGACCCTATCACAGTTATTAAAATAAAAAAATAGCAAATAATCCCCCCTTTATCACCCCCTTAGTTAGGGAAAAATAATGAAATAAAGAAAATATATTTATTTTCATTTTACCAATAGGGTTAGAGTTAGGCTAAAGTGAGTTGGGATAAAGTTAAGGTTAGGGTTAGGATTAGGGTTTGGGTTGGGATTAGGGCTAGGATTAGGGACTAGGGTTATGATTAGGGTTAGGGTTAAGATTGGTGTTAGGTTGGTGGTTAGGGTTAGGGTTGATATGGAAATTTTGAATGGATAGATATATCCCTGTGTGCTGTGGCCTGTCCTAATTAGAACAGAGTCTTTTAAGCGCTCAAAGGAAAATGAAGATGCTAAACACCTGTTAGCAGTATCTCATTCCAGCAGAACTCTGGAGGTTTATTGCACATACATGGTTTTATCATTACATACTGAAACCAGTGGTTAGTCAATTAACATAAGGCTGAACTTCTTATTTTATTGGCTGGTTTAAATATATGAACATATATCGAAGCGTTTGACAAAAGGCAATTGTCCTGCAACTCAGCAAAAACCAGACATCAGTTTGAAACATCTGTTGTTACTTCCTCTTCTCGATATCTTGGAAAGCACCAAGGAGCTAGTCTGGCTTGCACCAGTCTGGGTCATGAGCTTGTTAGGTCATTCTGAACAGTTGATTATAGGTCACATATTAGAGATGTCAGCTGTGATTATATATATATATGTATACATCAGATCAGTACATATGGGAATACATGCAAGTGAGATCTATATGAAATGTATATATTTCCATCACAATCCCCCCTTAGATATCACTTGCCCTAATCCTGCTCCTGTCCCAAAGCGCTGCAACTCTTTTATGCTGCCAGTGGTTTGACACATGCCTAGTGCATACGCCCCCTCCGTACAGACTTTCGCAAATGGGCGGTCAGGAGATCTGTCCCTAACGGGGGTTCATTGCATTGTAATCAAAGTCTCTTAGTTAGTAGTCTATGTAGTCAGTGGTGTGTATTCTCTATCAGGTAGGTAATTTATTCAGTCAGGTAGGGCATCCATAGCATCATTCTGGCTCAGGTGTATCTTCTGGTATGAGAGCTTTCTTGCAATGCGATGCGTGGATCCAAGTGGGGGTCTTCCCTCCAGGTTGGTGTCGTCAGCAGCACTTAGGGAAGGGCCATCAAATCGGGAATCGAGTGCTCTCTTTACGAACTTTGTTCACCAACACTCACTCAGGGCGTGCATACTAGGCACAGAATCTGGATCTGGCAATGAAGAAAAAACTCGAGAATGGACATTAGCAAGATTCTTGGTAAATTCTATTACACAAGCAGAGAAAGTATCACATTGCATAGTCAACTGCTGAGGGAAGAATACCCCTAACCTGGGTTTAGACCCAAATAAAATTTCATATTGGTGACAGCCTTCTCTGTGCCTATGGGAGTGTCTAATGCCATGGTTTGTTTGTCTCTTGGGCAATTTTTTTAGCATGCTGCTCTTAAGTGTCCCACTTAGTCTATGTTGCGGGATGGTGGGAAGTGTGTAGGCCTAAGTTTGACCCTACTGCTGATCAGATCTCTTGTGTCAGGTTTGCTGTGAATGCGGGTCCCTGATCACTTGCTATCACTTCTGGAACCCCATATCTGCACACTATTTCTGAGAATAGCTTCTTTGCAGTAGTCTTCGCCAACTGGTTCCTTACTGGGAAAGCTTCAGGCCACATGATGTGGGAGAACTTTTTCCACTCGTCCAATGATGCTGGAAATTTGGCTGTTAAGGTGGGAGTCCAGTCCAATCAGATCATTCATCTGTTTCTTCAATCTGTGCAGGGGGGGCCATGTGCCCATTGAACAACCATAGGGTACATACTTTGAGGTAGACAGGGTTTGCCTTGAGGTAGACATTTGAGGTAGGCAGGTTTTGCTTTGAGGTAGACAGGGTTTTGGAGTCTAGTGCTTTTGCCCTTCTTCCTTCATATGTGTCCCTTCAGCATCCAGCTTTCCTTCTCCTCCTTTGGAGTCTTGTCCTGCAACTTCTTGTACAGGTCCCAGGATGTCATTTTGTCAAGTTTTCTTGTCTTCAGTCGTCATGTAGTAGCCGTACGGCTCTACGACCTCTCCCACTTTTCCATATTGTCTTCCTCTGGCTGCTTCTTTGGCTGCCACGTCTGCCATGTTGATACCCCGTGTCTCTACTGTGTTCGGTTTTCCGTGTGCCTTGACCTTTAACAATGCCACCACTTTTAGAAGTTGGAGAGCGTCAAGCAGGTCCCTGATGGCTCCATTATGCTTCACGGTTGTCCCGCTTGCTGTGATGAAGTCTCTTGATGCCCAGATGGGTCCGAAGTCGTCTGCTATGCCATGCGAGTACCTGGAATCGGTATAGACGTTTGCAGTTTTGTCCTTCGCAATCTGGCAGGCCTTTCGTCAGCGATATCAGTTCTGCTTCTTGGGCTAACAAACTTCTGGACCATAGGATTTCTTGATTGCTGGTCACTGCACATCCCGTGTGGAATTTTTCAAATCTGGAGCCATCTACGGTATCCTGCAGATTTTGTTCTGAAGAGTCCATATCTGCATCCCCTTTGGGAGTGGGAGTAGAGTGGCGGTGAAGGATGTCAGTAGAGTCAGGAGTAGAGTCAGGCAACAGCTGACAGCAGTGGAGAGTGGTGGAGAGAGGATCTCCAGTGGTTGTCCAAGAATGACATCAGCAGCCTTGTCCAGGAGGGCGTGTGCTGCAAATATTGTTTTCATGCAGGAGGGCCCCCCCTGCAACTGGATCCAGGCAGGCTGAGAATTAGCCTAGAGGCCTCTGTTTTTCCTCCGTGGGTCTGTTTTAAGATGCCAGTAGCATGACCTTCTTTTTCCATTTGGTAAAGACGGAATGGCTTTTCGTAGTCAGGGAGGTCTAGAGCTGGCGCAGAGACTATGGAGTCTTTCAGTTTCCTGTACGAGATGAAGGCTGCAAACAACAGGAGGAACGGGGTTGCGTTGATGTAATCGTACAGAGGCTGCATTAAGACTGGAGCACCAGGGATCCAAGTTCTGCAGTACGAAACTAGACCAAGGAAGGCCTGCAGCATCTTCGGAGTCTTTGGGGGAGCCAGCTTCTCCTCAGCAGTCTTCCGGTCATTCGTCAAGCGTTTCGTCTGGCGGGCAATACAGTGTCTCAGGAACGTAACTTGCTTTTGACACCACTGGACTCTGTTTTCCAGGTCTTGTGTTGCTGCTCCGCCAGGTAGAGTAGAAGAGACAAGGAAAGAGCTGTGCAGGTAGAGATGTCGATGACTTCTGCATGTTCTGCAATCCAGTTGACGAGGATGGAGGACCAATGCTTTGGTGAGCTGTGAAAGGTTGTCCTGGGCCCTCTTGAGTATCACTGTCCATGTGTTCTGCACCCCCCATGGTGCGTAAACAGGAACTGGTCGTCCAGGTGAAGAGGGAACATTGAGAGAAGCATTGGACAGATCCATCATCGTGAGCACTGTTGCTGTGGCTGGCACGTTTGACAGCAGAGTGTGCAGATCTTGTACAACTGGGGTTTCAAACACGGTTTTTTTCGTTCACAGCCCTCAGGTCATGCATTATTCTGAACCTGGCTGGTTCTCCTTTCACAGTCTTCTCCTTGATCGAGAAAAGCTGGGACTGCATGATGATTCCTATGGATGAGGCAGGCCAGTCTGGCCTTGCTCTTCACAATGCCGTGAGGGACTCCCATCTTCTGGCACAGAGCCGGCAAGAAAACAAGCCGTTTACTGGGGTCCTCTTCATCAGAGATGACGTCCAGCTGAGCTTTCTTGCTCTCCACCAAGACGGTTATTGTAGTAACCCCTGATCTGATCGCAGGGGGTCTTTTTGCTGGGACGTCTCCTTTACCAGCCAGCAGCCGTTCCTTTCACCAAGTTTTTTCTCAGGTCAGCATTTGTGTACCAGTTTGTAGAGCTGAGTGGCTGTCTTCTGGTCCAGGGCCTAGATAAATTTCAGGGAGCACCTTCAGAATCTTGTCCAAGATGATCCTCTGGCGCTGGAGCCGGAAGCTGCGCAGCCATTTCATGAAGCGTGTAAGGTCCCTTTGTGCTATGAATGGGTCACCGAGGTGGATAGCAGACCCAGGCTAAGCCACAGAAAACCAGAGAGGTTGGTAACTAAGCGGATTGCAGACCCCTGATCCTGTCCACACAACAGCAGTAGCCGTGGAGCGTAACTACGATGATCCTAGATGCCTCGGCACAGCCGGAGAGCTAACTAAGTCTAAAGCAAGAAAGGGGAAATCTAAACTGCCCCAGAGCAGACCCCAAAGGAATAGATAGCCCCCAAACATATATTGTCAGTGAGATAAGATGAAAACACAAACGCAGGCAGAAAAATAGACTGAGCAAACAATGGGGCCCACACTGACTAGATAGGACAGGAAAGGAAAGACACTGTCTGCAATCACGCAAAAAACCCTGCAAAAAGTCCAACACGTCTGATGCACAAAAAACACTAAAGTCGCACGACTTCGCCCCCACTATATCAGCACTCTGGTATATTCTGAAAGCAAAGCAAAAAGAGACCAATATAACAGGGGACAAAACAAACTGCCACAAGCAGTAACATATGGGCGGTGATTCAGCACAGCCCCAGCCGGAGCTGGCTGGCCCGCACAAAGCAGAGATAGACAAAACCAGATCAAATGCAAACAGAATAGCAAATGAATCACTTAGCTGAACCATGCAGGGACAGAGCAGGAGACATCAGACCTCAGAAGGCACAGGAAGAAAATCACCAGCAGGGATAGAGGGAGTCAGCTGTCTTAAATCCCAATCAGAAACCCCAGATCTCCAATCGTCTTCCTCATTATCAGGTGGCAAGACTCTTAATCAGATCAGCTCCACTACCTCCAGTAACCACCAGTGGGAGCCCAGAAAGAGAACTCGCAACCCTTCTGTTAATCTGACCAGCTCCACTACCTTCAGTAATCACCAGAGGGAAGCCAGAGAGAGAATTCACAACACCTTTGGGTTGAAGTTTCCTGGCCCATGCCAAAGTTCTTAGGCCGTTTCTTGAACAGCGGTTCCACTTAGACCTCCAGTTTGTCAGAGACAGTTTGACTCTGGGTGATGGACAGGGGATGCTGAGCCTTGTGAGGGTACGGGGTTCCAGATTTGAGTGACACCCGCACTGGCGCAACTTGAAGTCTCCCTTGGACCACAGGCTTTCGGGTACTATGTCCAGCACCTCCTTGTGTAGGCTTGCACCGGTTGTTCAAGGCTCCTGTAGGGCCACCAGCATGATTGATTCTCCTTGAGTCAAGGGTGGAGAAAATGTCATGGTCACATCTTCCGGGAACACTTTGGTTACCTTCAGCTCCTGCAGTAGGTCTGCTCTCATCAGGTTGGGTGGGCAGATCTCCACCATAAACTGGAACAGGATGGAGTGTCCTGGCTATTTCCACATGCTCAGGGGCTTGTAAGCTGGGAATATCTGTCTTGACCTTCAGTCCCCACACAAGACACAGAGTCTTCTGATAGGCAGGTGGGGTCGGGGAGTTCCACATGCATCATCACACTTCTGACTGCACCCGTGTCCACAAGGAAAAATATGACAACCCCCAGTGATTTGAGGCATTGGGTCCGCTGAAGGGGTTTCACATGTCAGGGTCGTGGCGTCTTGCGTGGCCTATTCCTCTGCGTGATGTCCTGGGCTGCTGGGGTGCTGTGCACTGGTTCTGGAAATGGCCAAGGTTGCCACAGTTGTAACACCTGATGTGTCTCCTGTGCCTGCATGGTGGTTGCTTTTCCACATTGGTGGCCACCATAAGAGGGGCTGTCTTCCACACTCCTGGGTGGGACTCAATTCTTCTGGCTACTGTGAGCAGGGTATCTACTGCTATTGACCTGTACTCAGGCCTGGCCACTATCAGCAGTTTCTTGATTGCTTCTCTTAGTCCATGTACAAAGGCCTGTGCCAACATTAGTCTGTGTATCTGATCATGAATAGTGAAGCCTAAATCTTGGAATACTTGCATCACTCTGTCATCACTCTTGCATCTCTCTGAGCTGCTCAATTAGCTTTGATCCTGACTCCCAGGAGTGCACATCTAATTCTGATGGAAACCTGAAGTGTTCCTTCATGATTGACCAGAGTGTTTCACCTGCTTTTATTTCCATTATGGACCAGAGATCAAGCCAGGTTGCAGCACATGTTTGCTAGCTCTGCTGCATTTTTCGGTAAAATGGCATGGGGTCCATATCTGGGTCTGGCAGATTATTCAGAATGCTGAACAACTGACTTGGGGTGAAGGGTACATAGTGTAAGGGTTCTGGCTCTATCTGCCCCTGCCTACTTGGTGCCTATGGGTTTCTTTCCCTAGTACTGGGCAGCATGTATGATGTCCCCTCTTCATATTCATCAGAGGAGAAACTGTGACATTGTGTGTTTGCCTTGTTTTGTGAGGGTGCTCCCCCCTTCTGAGGCTGCACTGATGGTGATGTAAATGCTGGCAGCTCTGTCTGGCACTTAGAATCATAGAATCGTAGAGTTGGAAGGGACCTCCTGGGCCATCTGGTCCAACCCCCTGCTCAAAGCAGGATTCCTTAAATCATCCCATTCAGATGTCTGTCCAGCCTCTGTTTGAAGACTTCCATTGAAGGAGGACTCACCACTTCTCGTGGCAGCTTGTTCCACTCATTGATCACTCTAACTGTCAAAAAGTTTTTTCTAATATCTAATCTGTGTCTCCTCCCATTCAGTTTCATCCCATTGCTTCTAGTCTTTCCTTGTGCAAATGAGAATAAAGTTGATCCTTCTACAATGTGACAGCCCTTGAGATATTTGTAGACCACTATTAAGTCTCCTCTCAGTCTTCTCTTTTGCAAACTAAACATTCCCAAATCCTGCAACCTTTCCTCATAAGACAGGGTTTGCAGACCGGTCACCATTCTGGTCGCTCTTTTCTGAACTTGCTCCAGTTTGTTGATGTCTTTTTTAAAATGTGGTGCCCAAAACTGGACACAATATTCCAGATGAGGTCTGACCAAAGAGGAGTAGAGGGAAATAATGACTTCACGTGATCTAGACTGTATGCTTCTGTTAATACATCCTAGAATTGCATTTGCCTTTTTTGCTGCGGCATCACACTGTTGACTGATATTCAGTCTGTGATCTATTAGTATACCCACTTGGGTTCCTTATTTTCAGACCCAGCAGCTTCAGACATTGATGACCTACTAGAAATAGAAAGAAATAGCCAGCTCACCAGAAATCAAGCGCAGAAACTCGGAGCTCCGTGCGGACCAACGTCATAGACCATAGAAGGAAAGTTCTGCTCCAGCTGCTATTAAAATCTTCTTTAATGAAAAACCATTAAAACATACAATGGTGAAGACTCTCCATATAACCTCACCACAACAGAGATGACGGGCTACGCGTTTCGACCAGACGGTCTTTGTCAAAGCCATGTTTGAAATTTGCCTTAGATTAGACATATATGTAGCTTAACGAATAAAACATCATATAAAAATCACATGATCACATGAGCCAATCCAATTGGACACATGTAATTAAATACAAAAGCGACATAGAAAAAAAAAAAAAAACAAAGTTTTTTTTCCTCTTTTGAGAAAAAAAAAAAAAAAGGGGAAATTCAACAATAGTGCAACAATAGATCATGTCTTTTATTGAGACCGTTTGGATGTCTAGTATTTAAATGGTATATCCAAAATGCTTCCCGAGTAAGGAGACATCGCCTGATGTCTCCCCCACGGGATGACAGGTTTACTTTTTCTATTCCCTGAACTTTAAGGTGTGATGTATTGCGGGCGTGGCAATCAATAAAATGTTTGGAAACTGCTGAGACATTCCGTATAAAATTATTTGTATTGCTAATATCATTTAAATGTTCCCTTATTCTTATTTTTAGCTGCCTCGAGGTGCAACCAACATAGGATAAATCACATTGTTCACAATTAATTTTATACACTATGTTGCTAGAATTGCAATTGATATAATTTTTTATTTTAAAACATGAAGTATGATCATTATTAGTGAATTCCTGAGAAATTTGGGCATATTTGCATATTTTACAAATGTTAGCACCACATTTGTAAAAGCCCTTCACCGTTAACCAGTTTTCTTTAGGCTTGTGATGTGTTAGTGAAAACATGCTGGGGGATAGTATACTCCCTAAAGACAGTGCTTTTCTTGACACCACATTAATTCCTGATGATAAAATTTTAACCAATTCATTATCCTGGTGCAGAATGGGTAGAAACTTGTGAACAATATTTTTTATAGATGTGAATTGCGGGCTATACTGGAAACATATATAGGGTTTTTTTCCCATAGTTATTGCCTTTTTTTTCCCTTCTGTACTTGATGCCAGCAAGTCATTTCGATCTTTGGTTTGCACTATTTTTTGTGCTCTAGTTAGGGTCCATTTTGGATAATTGCGATTTGTCAATTTATTGGTAACATGTGCAAATTCCTCTTGCAAGGATTCCTCTGAGCTGCAATTACGTTTAACTCTGGTGTATTCACCAACAGGGACTGACCTGATTGTATGTTTTGAATGACTGCTCCTTGCATGTAGCACCGTGTTCCCACTGTATGGTTTATGGTGCGTTTTGGTATGAATGACCGCACCATCTGTGCCACTCAAACACAAATCCAGAAATGCAATATTGTTAGAACTGTAGTTATGCGTGAATTTGATATTATAGTTATTAGAATTAATATATTTTATGAAATCTGGTATGGCAGAAATATCTCCACCCCAAATGATGAGGGTATCATCGATATATCTACCATACCAGATTAATTGCTTTGAAAAAGGGTTGGCAGTGGAATATATATATTCCATTTCCCAGAATGACATTACAAGATTTGCAAGGGAGGGTGAGAATTTAGCTCCCATTGCAACTCCTCTAAGTTGCAAAAAATTTTTTCCATTGAACGTGAAGAAATTATGTGACATAAGAAATGCAACTACTTGTAGAATGTAATTTTGCAGCTCAGATGAAAAATTGCTGTATTTGACAAAATGGAATTGTAATGCTCGTATGGCTATATCATGGAAAATGCACGTGTATAATGAAATAACATCACAAGTTAGCCAACTATATTTGGATGACCAAGTTTTTTTGGAGAATGCCCCCAAAACCTGTTTGGAGTCCCTGATGTATCCCGGGGTGCGCTGCACTAAAGGTTGTAACAGCGAATCTACCCACTGACATAAATGCTCATTATTTGAGCCAATGCCCGATACTATTGGGCGCAAAGGTGGAATACCCTCAGATTTATGGATTTTGGGGACCCCATGTATTATTGGCAAAATGGGATTTTTTACCTCCAAGTATTCTGCTTGACTAGCTGTTAAAATCCCCAAACTGGAACCTTCCTTTATTAGAGCACTACTTATTTCCTTAAATCTTATTGACGGGTTATGCGGTAGTTTTTTATAGATGGTACTGTCTGATAATAATTCCATCATTTTTTGATAATAATCAGTGGCATTCAATACCACTACCACTCCTCCCTTGTCTGACATTTTAATGACTAAATCAGCATTATTTTTCAAATCCTGCAGGATTTTGTGCTGATAATTTGAAAAAAAATTTTTGTTGTTTGATTTATCTTTGGATTTCATTTGATCATATAAATGGAGCAAATCCCTCTCTACCATATCCTGAAATTGTTCCATGCAACTAGATCTCGTTTGCACTGGGTAAAAATACGGATTTTTTGTCTCAAAAGCATGTGTCTGTTCACATTGATCATTGCTGGAAAGGGAATGTTCATCTAGATCCTGCAGAGTAACCAGTGCTAACTGTTCCTCAAAATTCATGTCCACAAACTCATTGTTAGCATCTGAGAGGTGACTAGATAGAGGGACACAATCTGAATTATCAATGTCAAAAAAATGTTTTTTAACTGTCAAATTGCGAATAAATTTATTAACGTCCATAATGGTGGAAAACAGATCAAAATCTCGATCAGGGACAAAATTGAGACCCAATGATAATATTTGGGTTTGTTCTTTGGTTAGAATAATTGAAGATAAATTGAGGACATTATTGCAGCTTTTTATTGGTGCCAATATTTTTTTCTCCGAGTTGTAATTCCTTGTGTTCCTCCGGTGTTTTCTGCCTCCACGCCTCTGACGTTTTTTGAATAATGAAGATTACGTCTGGACGCACCTGGAGTGATCTCATTAGATGAAACATCAGATATGCTTGAAAAATTGTCAGAAGAATCCAACTCTGATGAAGTGAAGGAAACATGAGATCTTGGAATTCTGGTGGAGTTTCTGCGCTTATTGTGAACATGGCTTTGCTTCAAGATAGATTTTGGGGTTCTATTTAGACCCTTCCATTTTCCCCATTCATACACCATATTGGTAGAATAGTCATTCAAGTCTCTTGTGAACTTTTTTTTCTTTCTATCCATAATTTCATCTTCCAATGTTGACACCTTTTTGTTCACAGCAGTCACTGAAGAGTCAAATTGTGGTAATGTTTTGTATTCCACCATTGAAATGTTCAATAGACTCAATTCCTCTTGTATTTCCTTCAATTTCTGATCTTCATATTTTATTATTAATTTCATTAAATTTGCCGAACAATTGCTCAATATAGCATTCCATTCATTTTTAAACTCATCTGAGTAAACAGTAGTAGGCAGTTTTTTTATACGTAAACCTCTTGGTATCATGTCCTTTGCAATATAGTTATTTAAGGTGGCATGATCCCACCAGATTTTAGTTTCCAATATAAGCAGCTTTTCAAATTTGTTGAGACTTTTGTCTAGGTCTGCCACCCCCTGATTAGATGGATCAGAGAACACCTGCGCAACCTTTCTGGATCGGTCTCTAGCAACATCCATGTCTATGTTGCATAAGAATATAGCACATATAATCTGTGAGTGGTGGGTTATAAATATTTCTCAATCAGAGTGGAGATAATCAATGGGAGCACGGCAGTCCAAAACTGTCCAAATAGAAATAGAAAGAAATAGCCAGCTCACCAGAGATCAAGCGCAGAAACTCGGAGCTCCGTGCGGACCAACGTCATAGACCATAGAAGGAAAGTTCTGCTCCAGCTGCTATTAAAATCTTCTTTAATGAAAAACCATTAAAACATACAATGGTGAAGACTCTCCATATAACCTCACCACAACAGAGATGACAGGCTACGCGTTTCGACCAGACGGTCTTTGTCAAAGCCATGTTTGAAATTTGCCTTAGATTAGACATATATGTAGCTTAACGAATAAAACATCATATAAAAATCACATGATCACATGAGCCAATCCAATTGGACACATGTAATTAAATACAAAAGCGACATAAAAAAAAAAAAAAAAAAGTTTTTTTTCCTCTTTTAACCCCTTCCTGCCATCCGACGTACTATCCCGTCCACGGTACCCGGGCCCGTATGACCGGGGACGGGATAGTACGTCGGCGCGATCAGCGGCGCCCACGTGGTGAGCGCCGCTGATCGCGGCCGGGTGTCAGCTGATTATCACAGCTGACACCCGGCACTATGTGTCAGGGGCGGTCACGGACCGCCCCCGACACGTTAACCCCTTGCACACCGCGATCAAACATGATCGCGGTGTACCGGGAGTTAAAGGGAAGCATCGGCAGGGAGGGGGCTCCCTCCGTGCTTCCCTGAGCCCCCCACGGCAGCGCAATGTGCAGCGCTGCTGCGGGGGGCTTCTATCCTCCAGGCCCCCGAATCCAAGATGGCGACGGGGGCCTTCGGGGACCTGAGGAAGCTGGCTTCCTCAGTGCCTGCAAAGCGCAGGCAAGAGGAAGTCTGCTTCAATGCCTGTGACAGATTGCTGATCTGTCACAGGACAGTGATGTCCCACCTGGGACTATGTAATAAAGTAAAAAAAAAAGTAAAAAAAAATGTAAAAATAAATAAAAAAAAAATCGCCAAATAAATTAGTAAAAAAAAAAAAAAAATATTCCCCAATAAATTCATTTTTTGAAAATAATAAAAAAAAAAACAATAAAAGTACACATATTAGGTATCGCCGCGTCCGTAATGACCCGCCCTATAAAACTGTCCCATTAGTTAACCCTTTTAGCGAACCCCTTAAAAAATAAAAATAAAAAACGAAGCAAAAAATAATGATTTATTATCATACCACCAAACAAAAAGTGTAATAACGCGCAATCAAAAAGACGCATATAAATATCCATGGTACCGCTGAAAACGTCATCTTGTCCCGCAAAAAACGAGCTGCCACACAGCATCATCAGCGAAAAAATAAAAAAGTTATAGCTCACAGAATAAAGCGATGCAAAAATAATTATTTTTTATATAAAATAGTTTCCATTGCATAAAACCGACAAAAACATAAAAAAACGACCTAAATGAGGTATCGCTGTAACCATACTGACCCGAAGAATAAAACCGCTTTATCAATTTTACCGCACGCGGAACGGTGTAAACGCACCCCCCCAAAAGAAATTCATGAAACGCTGGTTTTTGTTCATTCTGCGTCCCAAAAATAGGAATAAAAAGCGATCAAAAAATGTCACGTGCCCGAAAATGGTACCAATAAAAACGTCAACTCGTCCCGCAAAAAATAAGACCTCATATGACTCGGTGGGTCAAAATACGGAAAAATTATAGCTCTCAAAATGTGGTGATGCAAAAACTATTTTACAATAAAAAGCGTCTTTTAGCGTGTGACAGCTGCCAAAAATAAAAACCGCCATAAATAGTAAATCAAACCCCCCGTTATCACCCCCTTAGTTAGGGAAAAATAATAAAACTAAAAAAAAAGTATTTATCTCCATTTTCCCGTTAGGGTAAGGCCGTGTGCACACGCTGCGGATTAGGTGCGGATTCATCCGCGCGGATTTTGTAAAATCCGCAGGTGAAACCGCAGGTCAAAAGACCTGCGGTTTTACCTGCAGATTGCTCTGCGGTTTTGTCCTGCGGTTTTTCATCTCCTCAATAGAGGAGATGGCAAACCGCAGGAGAATCCGCAGAAAGAATTGACATGTCAATTCTTTCTGCGGATTGAAAACCGCAGATAATCCGCGCGGAAAATTCCGCACCAACTGCACTGCGGTTTTTGATTCCCATAGGGAATCATGGTACTGGGGTCCGCAGCAGCCAAAACCGCTGCGGAACCGCAGCAAAATCCGCAGCGTGTGCACACAGCCTTAGGGTTAGGGCTAGGGTTAGGGCTAGGGTTAGGGCTAGGGCTAGGGTTAGGGCTAGGGTTAGGGCTAGGGCTAGGGCTAGGGCTAGGGCTAGGGTTAGGGCTCAGATTAGGGTTAGGGGTGTGTTGGGGTTAGGATTGGAGTTATAATTGGGGGTTTCCACTGTTTGGGCACATCAGGGGCTCTCCAAATGCAACATGGCGTCTGATCTCAATTCCAGCCAATTCTGAGTTGAAAAAGTCAAATGGTGCTCCTTCCCTTCCAAGCTCTGCCATGCGCCCAAACAGTGTTTTACCCCCACATGTAGGGTATCAGCCTACTCAGGACAAATTGCAAAACAATTTTTGGGGTCCAATTTCTCCTGTTACCCTTAGGAAAATAAAAAAATTGGGGGCAAAAATATCATTTTTGTGGGAAAAAATGATTTTTTTATTTTCACGTCCGAGTGTTATAAACTTCTGTGAAGCACTTGGGGGTTCAAAGTGCTCACCACACATCTAGATAAGTTCCGTGGGGGGTCTAGTGTCCAAAATGGGGTCACTTGTGGGGAGTTTCAATAGTTTAGGTACATCAGGGGCTCTCCAAACGCACATGACACCCGCAGACCATTCCATCAAAGTCTGCATTCCAAAACCTCACTGCTTCCCTTCCGAGCCCCAACGTGTGTCCATACAGTAGTTTTCTCCCACATATGGGGTGTCAGCGTACTCAGGCCAAATTGGACAACAACTTTTGGGGTCCAATTTCTCCTGTTACCCTTGGGAAAATGAAAAAATTGGGGACTAATTGATCATGTTTCTGGAAAAAATACGATTTTTTTTATTTTCATGCCCTGGCATTATAAACTTCTGTGAAGCCCTTGGGGGTTCAAAGTGCTCACCTCACATCTAGATAAGTTCCTTAGTGGGTCTAGTTTTCAAAATGGGGTCATTTGTGGGGGGTTTCCACTGTTTAGGTTCATTAGGGGCTCTCCAAAGGCAACATGACACCCGCAGACCATTCCATCAAAGTCTGCATACCAAAACGTCACTACTTCCCTTCCGAGCCCCGACGTGTGCCCATACAGTAGTTTTCACCCACATATGGGGTATCAGCATACTCAGAACAAATTGGACAACAACTTTTGGGGTCCAATTTCTCCTGGTACCCTTGGGAAAATAAAAAAATGGTGACTAAAAGATCATGTTTGTGGAAAAAATACGAATTATTTATTTTCACGCCCGGGCATTATAAACTTCTGTGAAGCACTGAGGGGGTCAAAGTGCTCACCACACATCTAGATAAGTTCCTTAGGGGGTCTAGTTTCCAAAATGGTGTCATTTGTGGGGGGTTTCCACTGTTTTGGTACATCAGGAGTTTTCCCAAACGCGACATGGTGTCCGATCTCAATTCCAGCCAAAAACGTCAAATGGCGCTGCTTCCCTTCCGAGCTCTGCCATGCGCCCAAATAGTGGTTTACCCCCACATGTGGGGTATCAGCGTACTCAGAACAAATTGCACAATAACTTTTATGGTCCTGTTACCCTTGGAAAAATAAGAATTGAGGGTGAAAAGATCATTTTTGTGGAAAAAATATGATTTTTTAATTGTATGGCTTTATGTTATAAACTTCTGTGAAGCCCATGGGGGTTCATAGTTCTCACCACACATCTAGATAAGTTCCTTAGGGGGTCTAGTTTCCAAAATGGTGTCATTTGTGGGGGATTTCCACTGTTTTGGTACATCAGGGGTTTTCCAAACGCGACATGGTGTCCGATCTCAATTCCAGCCAAAAACGTCAAATGGCGCTGCTTCCCTTCCGAGCTCTGCCATGCGCCCAAATAGTGGTTTACCCCCACATGTGGGGTATCAGCGTACTCAGAACAAATTGCACAATAACTTTTAAGGTCCTGTTACCCTTGGAAAAATAAGAATTGAGGGTGAAAAGATCATTTTTGTGGAAAAAATATGATTTTTTAATCGTATGGCTGTATGTTATAAACTTCTGTGAAGCCCATGGGGGTTCAAAGTTCTCACCACACATCTAGATAAGTTCCTTAGGGGTCTAGTTTCCAAAATGGTGTCATTTGTGGGGGGTTTCCACTGTTTTGGTACATCAGGGGTTTTCCAAACGCGACATGGTGTCCGATCTCAATTCCAGCCAAAAACGTCAAATGGCATTGCTTCCCTTCCGAGCTCTGCCATGCGCCCAAATAGTGGTTTACCCCCACATGTGGGGTATCAGCGTACTCAGGACAAATTTCACAATAACTTTTAGGGTCCTGTTACCCTTGGGAAAATAAAAATTGGGGTGAAAAGATCATTTTTGTGGAAAAAATATGATTTTTTAATTGTACCGCTGTACGTTATAAACTTCTGTAAAGCCCTTGTGGGTTCAAAGTTCTCACCACATATCTAGATAAGTTCCTTGGGGGGTCTAGTTTCCAAAATGGGGTCACTTGTAGGGGGTTTCCACTGTTTAGGTACATCAGGGACTCTCCAAACGTGACATGGCGTCCGATCTGAATTCCAGCCAATTTTGCATTGAAAAAGTCAAACGGCGCTCCTTCCATTCTGAGCTCTGCCATGCGCCGAAACAGTCGTTCCCCCCCACAAATCAGGTATCAGCGTACTCAGGACAAATTGCACAATAACTTTTGCAGTCCAATTTCTCCTGTTACCCTTGGTAAAATAAAAAAAATTGAACCTGAAGTATTTTATTTGTGAAAAAAAGTTAGATGTTCATTTCTTTTTAAATATTCAAAAAAATTCCTGTGACGCACCTAATGGGTTAATAAACTTCTTGAATGTGGTTTTGAGCACCTTAAGGGGTTCAGTTTTTAGAATGGTGTCACTTTTGGGTATTTTCTATCATATAGACCCCTCAAAGTGGCTTCAAATGTGATGTGGTCCTAAAAATAAAATGGTGTTGTAAAAATGAGAAATCGCTGGTCAACTTTTAACCCTTATAACTTCCTAACAAAAAAAAATTTTGGTTCCAAAATTGTGCTGATGTAAAGTAAACATGTGGGAAATGTTACTTATCAAGTTTTTTGTGTGCTGTATCTCTGTGATTTAAGGGCATAAAAATTCAAAGTTGGAAAATTGCGAAATTTTCAAAATTTTTGCCAAATTTCCATTTTTTTCACAAATAAACGCAAGTTATTTGAATGAAATTTTACCACTAACATGAAGTACAATATGTCACGAGAAAACAATGTCAGAATCACCGGGATCAATGGAAGCGTTCCAGAGTTATGACCTCATAAAGGTACAGTGGTCAGAATTGTAAAAATTGGCCCGGTCATGAACGTGCAAACCACCCTTGGGGGTGAAGGGGTTAAGAAAAAAAAAAAAAAAAGGGGAAATTCAACAATAGTGCAACAATAGATCATGTCTTTTATTGAGACCGTTTGGATGTCTAGTATTTAAATGGTATATCCAAAATGCTTCCCGAGTAAGGAGACATCGCCTGATGTCTCCCCCACGGGATGACAGGTTTACTTTTTCTATTCCCTGAACTTTAAGGTGAGATGTATTGCGGGCGTGGCAATCAATAAAATGTTTGGAAACTGCTGAGACATTCCGTATAAAATTATTTGTATTGCTAATATCATTTAAATGTTCCCTTATTCTTATTTTTAGCTGCCTCGAGGTGCAACCAACATAGGATAAATCACATTGTTCACAATTAATTTTATACACTATGTTGCTAGAATTGCAATTGATATAATTTTTTAAAACATGAAGTATGATCATTATTAGTGAATTCCTGAGAAATTTGGGCATATTTGAATATTTTACAAATGTTAGCACCACATTTGTAAAAGCCCTTCACCGTTAACCAGTTTTCTTTAGGCTTGTGATGTGTTAGTGAAAACATGCTGGGGGATAGTATACTCCCTAAAGACGGTGCTTTTCTTGACACCACATTAATTCCTGATGATAAAATTTTAACCAATTCATTATCCTGGTGCAGAATGGGTAGAAACTTGAGAACAATATTTTTTATAGATGTGAATTGCGGGCTATACTGGAAACATATATAGGGTTTTTTTCCCATAGTTATTGCCTTTTTTTTCCCTTCTGTACTTGATGCCAGCAAGTCATTTCGATCTTTGGTTTGCACTATTTTTTGTGCTCTAGTTAGGGTCCATTTTGGATAATTGCGATTTGTCAATTTGACAGTTAAAAAACATTTTTTTGACATTGATAATTCAGATTGTGTCCCTCTATCTAGTCACCCCTCAGATGCTAACAATGAGTTTGTGGACATGAATTTTGAGGAACAGTTAGCACTGGTTACTCTGCAGGATCTAGATGAACATTCCCTTTCCAGCAATGATCAATGTGAACAGACACATGCTTTTGAGACAAAAAATCCGTATTTTTACCCAGTGCAAACGAGATCTAGTTGCATGGAACAATTTCAGGATATGGTAGAGAGGGATTTGCTCCATTTATATGATCAAATGAAATCCAAAGATAAATCAAACAACAAAATTTTTTTTTCAAATTATCAGCACAAAATCCTGCAGGATTTGAAAAATAATGCTGATTTAGTCATTAAAATGTCAGACAAGGGAGGAGTGGTAGTGGTATTGAATGCCACTGATTATTATCAAAAAATTATGGAATTATTATCAGACAGTACCATCTATAAAAAACTACCGCATAACCCGTCAATAAGATTTAAGGAAATAAGTAGTGCTCTAATAAAGGAAGGTTCCAGTTTGGGGATTTTAACAGCTAGTCAAGCAGAATACTTGGAGGTAAAAAATCCCATTTTGCCAATAATACATGGGGTCCCCAAAATCCATAAATCTGAGGGTATTCCACCTTTGCTCCCAATAGTATCGGGCATTGGCTCAAATAATGAGCATTTATGTCAGTGGGTAGATTCGCTGTTACAACCTTTAGTGCAGCGCACCCCGGGATACATCAGGGACTCCAAACAGGTTTTGGGGGCATTCTCCAAAAAAACTTGGTCATCCAAATATAGTTGGCTAACTTGTGATGTTATTTCATTATACACGTGCATTTTCCATGATATAGCCATACGAGCATTACAATTCCATTTTGTCAAATACAGCAATTTTTCATCTGAGCTGCAAAATTACATTCTACAAGTAGTTGCATTTCTTATGTCACATAATTTCTTCACGTTCAATGGAGAATTTTTTTTGCAACTTAGAGGAGTTGCAATGGGAGCTAAATTCTCACCCTCCCTTGCAAATCTTGTAATGTCATTCTGGGAAATGGAATATATATATTCCACTGCCAACCCTTTTTCAAAGCAATTAATCTGGTATGGTAGATATATCGATGATACCCTCATCATTTGGGGTGGAGATATTTCTGCCATACCAGATTTCATAAAATATATTAATTCTAATAACTATAATATCAAATTCACGCATAACTACAGTTCTAACAATATTGCATTTCTGGATTTGTGTTTGAGTGGCACAGATGGTGCGGTCATTCATACCAAAACGCACCATAAACCATACAGCGGGAACACGGTGCTACATGCAAGGAGCAGTCATTCAAAACATACAATCAGGTCAGTCCCTGTTGGTGAATACACCAGAGTTAAACGTAATTGCAGCTCAGAGGAATCCTTGCAAGAGGAATTTGCACATGTTACCAATAAATTGACAAATCGCAATTATCCAAAATGGACCCTAACTAGAGCACAAAAAATAGTGCAAACCAAAGATCGAAATGACTTGCTGGCATCAAGTACAGAAGGGAAAAAAAAGGCAATAACTATGGGAAAAAAAACCCTATATATGTTTCCAGTATAGCCCGCAATTCACATCTATAAAAAATATTGTTCACAAGTTTCTACCCATTCTGCACCAGGATAATGAATTGGTTAAAATTTTATCATCAGGAATTAATGTGGTGTCAAGAAAAGCACCGTCTTTAGGGAGTATACTATCCCCCAGCATGTTTTCACTAACACATCACAAGCCTAAAGAAAACTGGTTAACGGTGAAGGGCTTTTACAAATGTGGTGCTAACATTTGTAAAATATGCAAATATGCCCAAATTTCTCAGGAATTCACTAATAATGATCATACTTCATGTTTTAAAATAAAAAATTATATCAATTGCAATTCTAGCAACATAGTGTATAAAATTAATTGTGAACAATGTGATTTATCCTATGTTGGTTGCACCTCGAGGCAGCTAAAAATAAGAATAAGGGAACATTTAAATGATATTAGCAATACAAATAATTTTATACGGAATGTCTCAGCAGTTTCCAAACATTTTATTGATTGCCACGCCCGCAATACATCTCACCTTAAAGTTCAGGGAATAGAAAAAGTAAACCTGTCATCCCATGGGGGAGACATCAGGCGATGTCTCCTTACTCGGGAAGCATTTTGGATATACCATTTAAATACTAGACATCCAAACGGTCTCAATAAAAGACATGATCTATTGTTGCACTATTGTTGAATTTCCCCTTTTTTTTTTTTTTTCTCAAAAGAGGAAAAAATACTTTGTTTTTTTTTTGTTTTTGTTTTTTTCTATGTCGCTTTTGTATTTAATTACATGTGTCCAATTGGATTGGCTCATGTGATCATGTGATTTTTATATGATGTTTTATTCGTTAAGCTACATATATGTCTAATCTAAGGCAAATTTCAAACATGGCTTTGACAAAGACCGTCTGGTCGAAACGCGTAGCCTGTCATCTCTGTTGTGGTGAGGTTATATGGAGAGTCTTCACCATTGTATGTTTTAATGGTTTTTCATTAAAGAAGATTTTAATAGCAGCTGGAGCAGAACTTTCCTTCTGTTGATGACCTACACCTCCCTGCCCCTGCACCCCGAGCTGTGGGCTCTGCTGGCTGGTGGGCTGGCTGGCCCATTTTTTTGGGCTGAAAGTCCCCCTCTCGGCTTAAACAAGAGTCATATACCGGGGGGATCGGCGGGGGAGGGGGAGCGGGGATGTCAGAGATAATACTCTCCCTCTGCAGCCCCCCTGCTTGTTCCATGTTCTCGGCACTGCTCTTCCTTCCTGCTTCAGCGGTCACGTGGTAGCGCTTATTAAACTCATGAATATGCGCACATTTAATGAGCGGTACCACGTGACCGCTGAAGAAGGAAGACAGCAGCGCGCCGAGAACATGGAAGAAGCAGGGGCTGCGCTGCAGAGACAAGCGCCATGACGGGGGTGAGTATGAACAGGGGGAGGCATATTCACCTGTCCCTGCGCGTCGCTCTGCTGTCTTGCGTCCTCTACAGTGACATTCAGGTCAGAGGCCGTGATCGCGCCCTCTGCCTGCACAGTCACTGCAGAGCCCACAATGCTGATGAGCAGGGGCAGCAATGGAGGTGAGTATACAGTTTTGCTTTTTTTTGGTAACGGAGGCAGCGGCAGCAGCAGCAATATGATGGAGCCACACACTGTGCAGCATAACTGGGGCCACTCACTGTGCAGATAACTGGGGTCACTCACTGTGCAGATAACTGGGGCCACTCACTGTGCAGATAACTGGGGCCACTCACTGTGCAGATAACTGGGGCCACTCACTGTGCAGCATAACGGGGGCCACTCACTGTGCAGATAACTGGGGCCACTCACTGTGCAGATAACTGGGGCCACTCACTGTGCAGCATAGCGGGGGCCACTCACTGTGCAGTATTATCTGGGATCACTCACTGTGCACCTTCGGCTTATACGCGAGTCAATAAGTTTTCCCAGTTTTTTGTGACAAAATTAGAGGGGTCGGCTTATACACTGGTCGGCTTATACATGAGTATATACAGTACTTAACTTTCTGAATCACACCTACTGTGTCTATTCCAAAAACTTCAAAAAAGGTGATTAAAACTTCAAAAACTTTACAACCCAATTTAAAACTTGCTTAAAAAAGGAAAGAAAAAGGCAAAAAAATAACAAAATGTTTATAAAAACTTCAAAAGAAAATGAATAACTAATAAAAACTCAGAAAATGGAGAAAATGAACAAAAAGAATAATCAAGAAGTTGGTAAAACTTGGAAAAACACTCCGAAAAGAAATCAAATATCCAAAAATCAGTACAACTTCCAACAATGTATATTTTTATGTCCGTGCACAGATGCAAGACAGACACTTTCCCTTTCCTCTGCCCCGTCTATTCTCAGTTAAGCAAAGTCTCGGAAAACAAAGGGCAGGCTGAACAATGGTATACACAGCTTATACAGCTCAAACAACCCAGCTTTCCTCAAAAATCTTCACACTGTAGTTAAAACCTTCACTAAAAAGAAAAAATGATCAGTGGAAAACAAAAACAGATGTGACAATATGAAAAATATCAGAGACGCACCCTACGGGCAAAAGAGGAAGTGTAAAAAGAAATAACTTTCTCTGCTTCAGATCTCCATGGAGAGCAGCAGTGAATTCACAGGTTGATGTCTGGGGAGAAATTGAGGCCCTCTTTGTTTTGTGACCCGTAGTACCTGCAGCTCTGGTAACCGATAACTGCCAATCACACCAGGCACTTTGGCTGGCGCCAGGATGTATCACCTTCCGTCCTGGGAGACGGGCCCTGTGATATCCCACTAGATTATCACCATCCGCGTGCACTCGGGAACCGTGATAATCTCTCCAATGATCAGCCTGTGATAACTCTCCAAGCTGACAACATCCATGTGTGCGTGGGAACCATGACTGCCTATCAAGGGATTCACCTGTGATAACTCCTTAAAACTGACACCATCCGTGCCTGCACAGGGACCGTGACAGCTTACCCAGAGGGATTCACCTCTGATACCTCACCAAGCCAAAACCATCCGTACCCGGGCCTCGCCTGTCCAAGTTATATACGGGAACAGTCTTAACTTAGCCAGAGAGATTCAATGTCCTATTATCACTTTCCCAGCAACCACAAGCACAATCAGCCACCGTTTCCACTAGCTCTCTCCCCGATCAAAACACATACAGGACACGCAGCAGACATCTTGGCTTATATCCCAGGTTTGGATAAGGGCGTGAACTTTTTACACTACCTGGGAAATGCGGTGGTGACCACACCTGACCGGCAAGAGGTATAGACCCGGACTGGGCACAGGGGACATTGAGGTAAGATAACCAGACTTTCTTACCTTACTTATGGAGTTGCGCAGACTCCATCCCCATGAGCCAAGGCCCTAGCCAACACCTCCATCTCTCCGGTCACCAGGGTCCCCGTTCATCCACAGCCCCACGTTGGGCGCCAGATGATATGGAAATTTTGAATGGATAGATATATCCCTGTGTGTGCTGCAGCCTGTCCAAATTAGAACAGGGCCTTTTGAGCGCTCAAAGAATAATGAAGACGCTAAACACCTGTTAGCAGCATCTCATTTCAACAGAACTCTGGAGGTTTATTGCACATACATGGTTTTATCATTATGTACAGAAAAGAGTGGTTAGTTAATTAACATAAGGCTGAACTTCTTATCTTATTGGCTAGTTTGAATAGATGAACATATATGGAAGCGTTTTGCAAAAGGCTGATTTAGCATCATATGATTTACTTTATCCATTGTCCTGCAACTCAGCAAAAACTAGATATCAGGATCCTGACAGCGCTGGCGTACAGCCTCCGCTGAGCAGGGACTCACCCGCACTGTAGGGACCCCTGGGGACCAGAATAGCCAGAAAGTATAGGTGCACAGGACCTTAGTGATGAAGTTTAGCAAGCCGGCACGGGACCTACAGTCATGTGACTGCAAGGGGGCGGGGCTTAGCGTCCTGCTTTCACAGAAGACAGCAAACTCAGAGTCAGGCAAAACGGAGGTCGTTCACAGTACGGACAGCGAGGTACAGAAGGGGTAAACAGACAGGAGGTCAGACAAAGCCAAAGGTCATACACAAGAGGGCGACGCGGTACCAAGGGGACGAGCAGAGAGAAGTCGGGTCACAAGCAGAGAGTCACACACGAGAGGTAGCACAGTACAAGAGGGACAGGCAGAACTCATAACAGGGACAGAACCGAATCAAAACCAAACAAGCAAGCAAGATATCAGGCACAAGGCACACGTACGCACAAGGTCAACTAACTCAGCCGAGGGCAGGAGTATAACTGACACCGGACCTAGGTCCAGTGAGCATTAAATAGCCGCCCTCTGCCAGGGAGAGGCAGAATAATTAACCCCCAATCAGACCAGGACCGGCCAAAGCGAAACCCCGTCCTGGATCATGACACCAGACATCAGTTTGAAACATCTGTTGTTACTTCCTCTTCTCGATATCTGAGAAAGCACCAAGGAGCTAGTCTGGCTTGCACTATTCTGGGTCATGAGCTTGTTAGGTCATTCTGAACAGTTGATTATAGGTCACATATTAGAGATTTCATCTGTGATTATATATATATATGTATACATCAGATCAGTACATATAGGAATACATGCAAGTGAGATCTATATGAAATGTATATATTTCCATCACAGGGTTATGATTAGGGTTAGGGTTCTGGTTAGGGTTGGGATTAGAGTTAGAGGTGTGTTGGGGTTAGGCTTGTGGTTAGAGTTATTAGGGTTGGGATTAGGTTTAGGGATGTGTTGGGGGTTAGGGTTGTGGTTAGGGATGGGATTAGGGTTAGGGGTGTGTTGGGGTTAGGGTTCTGGTTAGGGTTGGGATTAGAGTTAGAGGTGTGTTGGGGTTAGGGTTGTGGTTAGGGTTATAATTAGGGTTGGGATTAGGTTTAGGGGTGTCTTGGGGTTAGGTTTGTGGTTAGGGATGGGATTAGGGTTAGGTGTGTGTTGGGGTTTGGGTTGGAGTTAGAATTGAGGGGTTTCCACTGTTTAGTCACATCAGGAGGTCTCCAAATGCAATATTGCGCCACCATTGATTTCAGCCAATTTTGCGTTGAAAAAGTCAACTGGTGCTCACTCCCTTCCGAGCCCTGACGTGGGCCCAAACAGTGGTGTACCCCAACATATGGGGCATCAGAGTACTCAGGACAAATTTCACAACAACCTTGGGGGTCTAATTTCTCCTGTTACCCTTGGGAAAATAAAAATTGGGTGCTAAAAAATCATTTTTGTGGAAAAAAATGTTTTTTTATTTTCACGGCTCTGCGTTGTAAACTTCTGTGAAGCATTTAGGGGTTCAAAGTGCTCACCACACATCTAGATGAGCTCCTGGGGAGTCTAGTTTCCAAAATGGGGTCACATGTGTGGGGTTTCTGCTGTTTAGGCACATCAAGGGCTCTGCAAACACAACATAATGACCGCAGACCATTCCATCAATGTCTGCATTCCAAAACGTCACTACTTCCATACATATGGGGTACCAGGGTACTCAGGACAAATTGAACAACAACTTTTGTGGTCCAATGTCTCCTGTTATCCTTATGAAAGTAAAAATTTGGGGGTGAAAACATCATTTTTGTTGAGAAAATATGATTTTTCATTTTGACGGCTCTACGTTATAAACTTCTGTGAAGCACTTGGGGGTTCAAAGTGCTCACCATACATCTATATAAGTTACTTGGGGTCTCCTTTCCAAAATGGGGTCACTTTTGGGGGGTTTCTACTGTTTAGGTACATCAGGGGCTCTGCAAACGCAACATGACACCCCTAGACCATTCCATTAAAGTCTGTATTTCAAAACGTCACAACTTCCCTTCCGAGCCTTGACGTGTGCCCAGACATTGGTTCCCAACACATATCGGGTACCAGCATACTCAGGACAAACTGGACAACAACTTTTGGGGTCCAATTTCCCCTGTCACCCTTGTGAAAATAAAAAATAGGCTAAGGCTACTTTCACACTTGCGTTCCCTAGGTCGGCGCTTCGGAGATGTGTGGTGCCTCCAGAACATACATTGCAAATACCAGTGGTGCTCGTTTGTCACCAACCTGACGTGCAGGTAGTTGCAGGGGTGAACTCTGGTTCTGGGCATTCCCGCTGTAGGTGGTTCCTTGATGAGGAGCGGTCTTGAGGGTCCAGAGGCCCCTCATTAAGGGGAGGGTACTGTCATGATCCATGCTGGATCATGACAGATAAAAGCACATGTAACCTTTTTTTCCTTATGCTGTGTGCTTAAGTTTGGTTTTGCCCCGGTGGCCATTAGGATTATTACACAGTGGTGTTTTTGTTCTAGTTTGCCCCCGGTAGTGGTGAGCGTCATTGCACTCTGGTTTCTTTAGTTTAGTGCATGTGGTATAAAGCCGGTGTGATTGCTGGCTCTTACCTATAAAAGAGTGTCAGGTGTTGCAATCACTGTTGGTGACAGTGTTCATTTCAACCATCCTTGATGGAGGAAGGATCTCGAGAGAGGTTCTGGCAGCTCAGTCAGAGCCCTGTTGTGGAAGGAGTCAGAGGGGATTTCCTTACAGCTCTGACAGAACTTGGTGGCAGCTATTTAGGAGGAAAGCTGCATTCTGGTGGTGGACTCTGTTGCTGGGAGCAAGAGCAACAGAGCAAAGCTAAGTGGTGTTTCCCTGTCTGTATTTTTCCTGGTGTGTATTAGCACAGCGGTGGGGCCAGTGCCTGCATCACCCAACTCCCTAGCAAGGGATAGATGTAGGGTGTGCTAGGGTGACAGGTATCCTGATCGGTGCCTGGTGCGGAACCGGCCTAGGGAACGTTAGGAGTGTGAGGGACACTGACTCAGGTGAGTGCAGGAGGTCTCCACGTCCCCGCTCCCTATCGCAGGGCCCACCGTTGTAACTGTTTCCCCTTTCCCCGTGTCTTGTTGTTTTAGTTACCGGCCTGCGGGCCGTGTCACACAGGACAGTTTCATGTGCCGTGTCTTGTTGTTTCAGTTACCGGCCTGCTGGTCGTGTCACACAGGACGGGTCCACGTGACAATCAGAGGCTCTGCAAACCCAACATGATACCCGCAGACCATTCCATCAAAGTCTGCATTTCAAAATATCACTACTTCCCTTCCGAGCCTTGACATGTGCCCAAACAGTGGTTCCCCCCACATATGGGGTACCAGCATACTCAGGACAAATTCCACGACAACTTTTGTGGTCCAATTTCTCCTGTTACCCTTGTGAAAGTAAAAATTTGGGGGTGAAAAGATAATTTTTGTTGAAAAAATATGATTTTTTATTTTGACGGCTCTACGTTACAAACTTCTGTGAAGCACTCGGGGGTTCAAAGTGCTCACCATACATCTATATAAGTTACTTGGGGGTCTCCTTTCCAAAATGGGGTCACTTTTGGGGGGTTTCTACTGTTTAGGTACATCGGGGGCTCTGCAAACGCAACATGACACCCCTAGACCATTCCATCAAAGTCTGTATTTCAAAACGTCACAACTTCCCTTCCGAGCCTTGACGTGTGTCCAGACATTGGTTCCCAACACATATCGGGTACCAGCATACTCAGGACAAACTGGACAACAACTTTTGGGGTCCAATTTCCCCTGTCACCCTTGTGAAAATAAAAAATAGCAGGCTAAGGCTACTTTCACACTTGCGTTTTTTTGCGCTGCGCACTGTGCGCAGTGCAAACGCACATAAAAAACGCATCATGCGTTTTTGTGCTTTTTTTGCAGGTTTGTGCGCGTTTTTTTTAAAAAAAGCATGCTTTTTCTGCGCTGACGTGCGCATTACCATGCGCATGTCAGCGCACCCATAGACTTTAATGGGTGGTTGGGTGAAAAAAAAACGCATTGCGTGCGCATGCATTTTTGGGGGCAAGTCGGACGCTCAAAAAATGCAGCAGAGTGCATTTTGTGCGCCCGAGCGCACACTACAAAAAACGCATGCGCGTACAAACGCGTATAAACGCATGTGTATGCGCACCCATGTTAAGAATAGGAAAAAAGCGCAAAAAAACGCAAGTGTGAAACCAGCCTAAGAAATCATTTTTGAGGAAAAAAATTTTTTTTATTTTCACGTCTCTGCTTTATAAACTGTGAAGCACTTGTTGGTTTAAAGTGCTCATCACACATCTAGATAAGTTCCTTAAGGGTCTAGTTTACAAAATGGTTTCACTTGTGGGGAGTTTCCACTGTTTGGGTACATCAGGAGCTCTCCAAACGCAACATGGCGTAGGATCTCAATTCCAGCCAATTCTGCATTGAAAAAGTCAAACGGCGCTCCTTCCGTTACAAGCTCTGCCGTGTGCCCAAACAGTGGTTTACTCCCACATTTAGGGTATTGGCGTATTCAGGAGAAATTGCACAACAAAATGTTGTGGTTCATTTTCTCTTTTTACACTTCTGAAAATAAAAGACAATTGGTTCTGAAGTAAAATGTTTGTAAAAAAAAAGTTAAATGTTATTTTTTTCCTTCCACATTTCTTCAGCTTCTGTGAAGCATGTAAAGGGTTAATAAACTTCTTGAATGTGGTTTTGAGCACCTTGAGGGGTGCAGTTTTTAGAATGGTGTCACTTTTGGGTATTTGCTGTCATATTGACCCCTCAAAGTGACTTCAAATATGATGTGGTCCCTAAAAAAATGGTTCTGTAAATTTTGTTGTAAATATGAGAAATCACTGGTCAACTTTTAACCCTTATAAGTTCCTAACAAAAAAAAATTGTTTCCAAAATTGTGCTGATGTAAAGTAGACATGTGATAAATGTTATTTATTAAGTATTTTGTGTGACATATCACTCTGATTTAAGGGCATAAAAATTAAAAGTTTGAAAATTGCAAAATTTTTTCAATTTTAGCTATATTTCCGTTTTTTTCATAAATAAACCCAAGTCATATCGAAGAAAGTTTACCACTAACATGAAGTACAATATGTCATGAAAAACAAATCTCAGAATCAGCGGGATCTGTTATAGTGTTCCAGAATTATAGCCTCATAAAGTGACAGTGGTCAGAATTGTAAAAATTGGCCTGGTCATTAAGCTGCAAAATTGGCTCTGTCACTAAGGGGTTAAATTTTTCATTCTTTGTTTCATTGCGGCCATTTGGTAAATTCAAAAAAGTTCAATTTTTCCTCATTAATGTACAATCTAAACCCCATCTTGACTGAAAGAAAACAGAAGTGTAGAAATGTTTGCAAATTTATTAAAAAAAAAAAACTGAAATATCACATGGTCATAAGTATTCAGGCCCTTTGCTCAGTATTGAGTAGAAGCACCCTTTTGAGCTAGTACAGCCATGAGTCTTCTTGGGAATGATGCAGCAAGTTTTTCACACCTGGATTAGGGGATCCTCTGCCATTTTTCCTTGCAGGTCCTCTCCAGTTCCGTCAGGTTGGATGGTGAACGTTGGTGTACAGCTATTTTCAGGTTCTCTCCAGAGATGCTGAATTGGGTTTAGGTCAGGGCTCTGGATGGGCCAGTCAAGAATGGTCACAGGGTTGTTCTGAAGCCACTCCTTTGTTATTTTAGCTGTATGTTTAGGGTCATTGTCTTGTTGGAAGGTGAACTTTCGACCAAGTCTGAGGTCCAGAGCACTCTGGAAGAGGTTTTCATCCAGGATATCTTTTTACTTGGCCACATTCATGTTTCCTTCAATTGCAACCAGTCATCCTGTCCCTGCAGCTGAAAAACACCCAAAGAGAATGATGTTGCTACCACCATGTTTCACTGTTGGATTGTATTGGGCAGGTGATGAGCAGTACCTGTTTTTGTCCACACATACCGCTTAGAATTATCACCAACATTTCTGTCTTTGTCTTATCAGACTAGAGAATAGAGAATCTTATTTCTCATAGTCTGGGAATCCTTCATGTGTTTTTTAGCAAACTTTATGTGGGCTTTCATATGTCTGGCCCTGAGGAGAGGCTTCAGTCGGGCCACTCTGCCATAAAGGCCTGACTGGTGTAGGGCTGCAGTGATAGCTGACTTTGTGGAATTTTCTCCTATCTCCCTACTGCATCAGTGGAGTTCAGCCACAGTGATCTTGGGGTTCTTCTTTACCTCTCTCACCAAGGCTCTTCTCCCATGATTGCTCAGATTGGCTGGACGGCCAGGTCTAGGAAGACTTCTGGTCATCCCAAACTTCTTCCATTTAAGGATTATGGAAACCACTGTGCTTTTATGAACCTTGAGTACTGCAGAAATTCTTTTGTAACCTTGGCCAGATGAGTGCCTTGCCACTATTCTGTCTTTGAGCTCCTTGGCCAGTTCCTTTGACCTCATGATTCTTATTTGGTCTGACATGCACTATGAGCTGTGAGGTCTTATATAGACAGATGTGTGCCTTTACAAATTAAGTCCTTTCAGTTTAAGTAAACACAGCTGGACTCCAATGAAGGACTAGAACCATCTCAAGGAGTATCACAAGGAAATGGACAGCATGTGACTTAAATATGAGTGTCTGAGCAAAGGGTCTGAATTCTTATGACCATGTGATATTTCAGTTTTGTGCACATTGATGTGAAAAAATTACCTTTTTTGAATTTACCAAGTGGCTGCAATGAAACAAAGAGCGAAAAATGTAAAGGGGTCTGAATACTTTCCATACCCACTGTATTCATCTTTTACAATAAAGGTATGTGGATTCTATAACCTGTTGGTAACCTGCTTTTCTGCTTGTCCATTACAATCTTAGATTGTCCTAATGTACATACAATGCTTAAAGCATGTGTGAAATATATAGTAAAAATTTACTATGGGATTAGCTCACTTGGATTAATGCCCTGAATGTACTTGGTATTTTCTTACTCTTCGTGCCAGCTAAAGGCTAATATAATGAAACCAAAACCATGACTGATAAAGTAAACTTAATTCTACCTAATCATATTTTCAGAGCCTTTTGTTTTGTTCTTTTGTGAATGGGTCAGTTCTATAAGGTTTCCTTTGCTTTTTGGTAGCCAGAATATCATCAACTCAGTGGAAAGTTAATTGTCCTAATGAAAGTCAATAAGATTCCATACGCAATGGATTTATTGTAACAAGGTGGCCAGGCGGGGACTCCTAACTCACCGTTGCACCCAATGACAGTCCTCCTACGGGGCTGTGAAAACTAGTCACCGTGGCCGCAACAATCCTCCTCATTGCCGCCTCAAAGATCCTCGGCGTTCCTCCCAGTTCCGGCTCATTGCCCTCCATCGGTCGCTTGTCCAACTGCCGGAACGGTTGCTACTCCATAAATCCCTCTCACCAAGAGACTTCAAAGTGCGGGCTCGTCTCCACCAGGGCCACAAACCTTCTCCAATCCTGGCGGCCGATGCCACCGTGGAATGATGTGCTGGCTGCACCTTTCCATCATGTCTAGCAATGGCGTCTCGTCCATCAACAAGTAGTCTATCTTTGCTGGGTTCCACACATTCGTGGGTGGAGTCACTTCCTGTGGCTCCACCCATCTCTCTAAGATCTGCTGTGGGGGCGGGAGCTCGGTATTCGTCTGCACCCATTTTGTGCGGATATCTATCAGAACAGGGTTTGGTCCTCTCTCCTCTGGCGCCAAATTTCCTGCATGACTCCCATGATAGGCGACATCGTTTCCAGTTTTTGTGCCAACAGCCACCATCTCCTCGGCAGCAGTCAGCGCCATCTTGCAATCATTGTCGGCCGCCATCACCATTTCTTCTACGGCGGGCAACAAATCACAATCCTCAAGTTCAAAGTCACTGTTAGCTGCCATCTCTATTTTTTCTTCGGCAGTCAACAAATCACAATCCTCAAGTTCTAAGTCACTGTCAGCCACCATCTCTGTTTCTTCTTCGGTGGTCAACATTCCACACATCTGAAACATTACGTCCATCAGTCCCAGGATTGCAAGGCTGCTAAGGTTCATCCTGCCGACTACGCCAAGTGTAACAAGGTGGCCCAGAGTGATAGTCCCAACCGAGTCAACTAAGCCACAGTCAGTATACACCCCGGTACCTTGCACAGAAATAGGCAGGACAAACATATTCCAGACAACGCTGCAGTCCAACAGGGAGAACAATTTTAATAACAGAGATAAATGAAGTACAAACACTGGCATCCTGCTCTCTCCCTAGCTTCATCCACGGCCGTACCCACAACAGCCACGGCGGCCAAAAGAGGCGGCAGTCCCCCATGCCGGAATCTGGACGCTTGAAGTCCATTTGGCGGGGCCCTTACACAGTCCTGGGGCCGGTGTTACTTAGTCTGGGGCAACAGATTCTATCTGCTCCTGGGATCTGGCAATGCCCCGGGGCCCCCGGCTGTTGCTACACATCTGCTACACGTGCCCGGGCTACTGACTGAGGAGCTGGAACTTCCTGACCTGCGCCTTCTTGGGGCGGTTAATCCCACCCACCAGGTTAACTCCTGATATCCCTAACACTAGTATACACCATATAGGGATATGGGATACAGAAACAGAATTAATAACACATTAATACAATAACAGACATTGTACATTGCAAACACAGCACATACATTACATTAACACAGTGAAGTGCAAGGGTCCAGCACATAGGGGAGAGGGGAAGTAATGGGGGTTCTCCGCCACCTCCTTACACCTATCATAACTAACATGATTCTGCTAAACCTGTTTTCTACAAAATGAATGCTTAGTATTACAGCTCAGAGCAGATCGAAGAATATATGGGAGCTGAATTATCAGGCATGGCTACTAATAAAAGTATGGCTCTATGGCAGGTAAAAAAAATCAAAATCCAACCCCTTTGTTTGGTAGATTGGTGGGATGCCAAGAGTTACCAATTTAATATTGATTGCCTATCCATACACAATAAACATTCAATACAATTCAGGTGTCTACTTCACCGGACAGTATTTTGCTCAGTATTTGTACTTATTATGGTTTTCTCGGTTTTGGTTTTGGCTTATAAATACTGATTAAAAATACTGATGCATAGCGGCTGGTGAAAGTTAATGAACCCAACAGATATTTCCTGATTTCTGCATAAATTTGACCTAAATCCATGTAAGATTTTCACATAATCTTTAGTAGATAAAGAGAACAGAATCAGACAAATGAGTCAAAAATATTTCACTTTGTCATTTTGCTTTCAATATCTGGACTGACCCCTTTTTACCAGAAATGTTTAGACGAAGTTATTGCTGTATACTGTTGATTAGTACTGCCAACGGCTTGGAGGATTTTTATTACATTTCTCCCTATAAAACAGCTTCAACTCTGTTATGTTGGTGTTTTTTTCCACTAACTGCTTGTTTCAGGTCCTTTAATCAACTTTCTATAGAATTAAGTCAAGAACTTTGAGTTGGCCATTTGAAAACTTTAACTTTATTCTTCTTTAGCCATGCTTTTGTAGCTTGAGTATGTGTTTTGCATCAATGTCTTGTTGCATGACCCGTGTTCTTTTGAGATACAGAACATGGACAGATGTCTTGACATTTTCTTTTAGAATTTGCTGATAAAATTCAGCATTCGTTGTTCCATCCATGTTGGCAAGCTGTCCTTGCCCAAATACATGCCCATTCCGCATGCGTATTTCCCGCAGCAGGGAGTTGCAGAATTGCTGCGGAAATTTCCGCGGCAATTCCAAACGTGTGCACATAGCCTAAGAGTACTAGGTGTGAGGCCCTTCTCAAACCCTGCCTGTAGGAATTCTAAGATACTGGGAATGTCAAGTTTAGATAGTACAATTGTCACCTCGGGATATTGCGTACAAAACCTCCTCCATATTTTTGTATATATTGCCGAAGTCAATGGTTTTCTGCTATTCTGAATAGTTGTTATGACTGAATCTGAGAGACTTCTAGCTTCAAGGTCTTCTGCTCAGGATCCAAGCATACAACTGTAGGAGCTTCACCTTGGGATGATGTACAGTAAAGTAGATCGTACCTTTCTGGAAGGATGCTAGAATCTGCTATAGCCATCTTCCTTAGTAGGGGGAACCAACTTCTTGTGGGCCAAAATGGTAATATCGTGATTACTGTGGCCTGATCCTCCCGTATCTTTCTCAGAACTGCTGGGATTAGAGGGAAAGGGGGAAATGCCAGGTCCATGTTCCACTTTTGAGATAGGACATCTACCCCTGTCGCCCTGTCTCCCTGACTGAGGGAAAAGAATTTTCCGACTTTTGAATTCTTCCTGGTAGCAAACAGGTCTACTTAGAGGGTATCCCATCGGCGTATTATATGATTGAATTCTTCCCAGTTCAGCTCCCACTCTAACTGCTGAACTGTCTTCCAGCTGAGAAAATCTGCCACCACATTCTGGGATCCCTTCAGGTGTACTACGGTTACTGATAGCACCGTCTCCTCTGCCAAAGTAAGATTTTTTTGCGCCATTGATTGTAAAATGTGGTGTCTTGGACATCCTTGATGCTTGAGGAAGGCCACTATGGTAACTCTATGGTCTGATACAATTCGGATGTGTTTGTTTTTTAGACTTGGCCCACATCGCTTTAGTGTTTCCCAGACTGCCTGAAGCTCTCGGAGGTTGGATGATCTGGGAGGATCTGAACTCCGCCAGGTGCCCTGTATGTGCTGATCCTGCACCTGTGCCAATGTGATCAATACACACGGGGACTGTCTCCACATAATCCCCTTCCTCAGGTTTGTTATGGACATCCACCAGGTTAAGGACCCTCTTGTTATTGCTGACAGTCTTAATTTTATGACAAGTCCATCCATCCTCCTGTTCCAGGTTGACAGGACCTGATGTTGCAGTTGTTTTGAGCGGGATTGACACCACCAAACCCCTGGAATAGAAGTTGTAATCAGTTCCAGAATTACCATAGCCTCTCTGATGGACACCTGAGATCTCCTTTTGAAGTCTAAGACTTTGTCCCTGAGCTCCTTCTGTTTTTTCTCTGGTAGGAAGACATCTGCTGCTCGGAGTCCAAGAGAATTCCAAAGAAGATTTTTTGTCTTCCTGGCACTAGGTCTGACTTTCCCCAGTTTATAATCCACCCTAGGTTGTTCAACAGTAAGATGGTTGACGTCAAAATGGCTCTCAGCTGCTGGGGGGACTCCGCCATCAACAGGAAGTCGTCCAGATACTGGACAATCACTTTTCCTTGTTCTCTAAGAAATGCCATTACTACTGCTATCAGTTGGGAAAATATCCATGGCGCCGAGGAAAAACCAAATGGGAGGCATCTGAATTGGTAATGATGAACTTCGTTCTCCTCCATCACCGCAAATCTCAGATATCACTGGCTGTGAGGATGAATAGGCATGTGATAATATGCATCTTTCAGGTCTAGCGTGCACATCACCATATTTTTCTTGATTAATGGGGTTGTAGATCTTATAGACTCCATTTTGATTTTTTTTGTATGAAACCCATATGTTTAGTGATTTACGATTTATTATGGTACGATAATCTCCCACTGGTTTCTTGATTGAGAATAGGCTGGAATAGTAGCCGAGACCCCTCTCTGCCTCTGGAACCGGGATCCCCGCTAATGAAGCGTACCAGCTTTTTTACGTCTGCCAGCAGTCTTTTTGTGACCTGGGGAGATTGGACAGCTGTCAGGTGGATACTTCCTTGGGGAATCTTGTAACCTTCTGCTACTGTTTGCAGTATCCACGGATACCTGGATACCTCTGCCCATGCTGGAAGAAAATTTTGACGTTTTCTCCCCACCTTCCTGGTGTCATTGTTTCCGGGAACTATTTGATGAACCGGAAAAGGCACTTCTTTCTTTACTGCCCTTTGGGTAGTTTCCTTTGTATTTCGGTTTCTGATGGGAATAAGACCTCCGAAAGGACAAAACTTTCCTAGTTTTTTCTTCTGGGAATCCTTTTTTGTTATCTGACGCCCTCTCCAACATGTCATCTAGTACAGAACCAAATACTTGAAGGCAAGAAAAGGGGATGGGGCACAATTTATTTTTTGAGTTACAGTCCCCTGACCAAGTTTTTAACCATATTGCTCAACTTGCTGCATTTGCTAGTGCCTTGTTCCTTGCGGCAAATCTAATGGATTCTGCTGAGGCATCTGCTATAAAAGCTGTCGCCATCTTGAGCAACGGTATAGATTCCAGGATCTCCTCTCTAGGCATTTTATTCCTTAAATGAGTCTTCAACTCTTCTATCCATCTATTCATGGACCTAGCTGCAAAGGTAATCCATGTCTTTTTCAGAACACCCTCTGCCTTTCTGTCCATAGGATCTTTTAGGCATGATGAATCTTCAAAGGGAATAGCCGTTTTCTTTGCTCCCCCAAGGCTCTGTCCTGGGGCCCCTACTTTTTTCCATCTATACTCTTGGCTTAGGACAACTCATAAAGTCCCATGGCTTCCAGTACCACCTGTATGCAGACGACACTCAGATCTACCTCTCTGGCCCAGATGTCACCTATCTGCTGTCCAGAATCCCGGAGTGTCTATCAGCCATATCCTCCTTTTTCACCTTTCGCTTCCTAAAACTCAATGTAGACAAAACTGAACTCATTATCTTTCCTCCATCTCACATATCTTCCCTACCCGATCTATCTATTATGGTAAACAGCATCACGCTCTCTCCCGCACCTGAAATCCGCTGTCTCGGAGTAACTCTCGACTCTGCCCTGTCCTTCAAACCACACGTCCAAACTCTTGCCACCTCCTGTCGCCTCCAACTCAAAAATATTTCCAGAATCCGTCCCTTCCTCAGAATCCGTCCAGTCCATCCCTCAATCTACTAAAACTCTTGTACATGTACTCATTATCTCCCTCCTTGACAACTGCAACACTCTCCTCTGTGGCCTCCCTGCTAACTCTCTTGCACCACTCCAGTCTGTCCTCAACTCTGCTGCCCGACTGATCCACCTCTCTCCTCACTACTCCCCTGTCTCTCCCCTCTGCAAATCCCTCTACTGGCTCCCAATTCACCAATGCATCCAGTTCAAACTACTAACACTGACCTATAAAGCCATCCACAACCTATCCCCTCCATATATCTCTGAACTAATCTCCCAATATCTTCCCTCAAGTAATCTTCGATCCTCCCAAGGCCTCCTACTCTCCTCCACACTTATTTGTTCCTCACACAACCGCCTCCAAGATATCTCCCGAATATTCCCTATCCTCTGTAATTCCATACCTCAACACATCCGATTATCCACCACCCTTGGATCCTTCAAGCGGAACCTGAAAACACATCTTTTCAGGAAAGCTTTCAGCCTGCAATAACCATTCTGCCGCCTCACCACCGCCCAAGCCGCCGCCTCAAAACCACCAGAGCTGCTGCACCCCTGGCCTTCTGTATCTTCCCTACTATCCCATAGAATGTAAGCCCGCAAGGACAGCATCCTCTCCCCTCTGTACCAGTCTGTCATTGTAAATTTGTTTACTGTTAACGCTATCTATAACTTTGTATGTAACCCCCCTTCTCATGTACAGCACCATGGAATTAATGGTGCTATATAAATAAATAATAATAATAATACCCTTGATATAGGGATATCTACCTTTGGGATTTCCTCCCATAATTTTATGCCTTCAACTTCAAAGGGTAGATGTGATCTAAAACCTGTTGGGATTGTTAGTCTTTTCTCCACATCTTCCCACTCCTCCAGAATCTTGGCTTTTATGTGATTACTGACGGGAACCACTTTATTCATATGTCTTCTTAACCCCCCAAACATTGCATCCTGTACTGAGGAAGGGGGATGGTGGGTATCCCCCACCCCCCATAGTATTTGTAGCAGCTGATAATAGGGCCTCTGTTAGGTATGGGTCACCGAGGAGGATAGCAGGCCCAAACATATATTGTCGGTGAGACAAGATGAAAACACAAACGCGGGCAGGAAAATAGACTGAGCAAATGATGGGGCCCACACTGACTAGACAGGCCAGGAAAGGAAAGACACTGTCTGCAATCACGCAAAAAACCCTGCAAAAAGTCCAACATGTCTGATGCACAAAAAACACTGAAGTCGCACGACTTCGCCCCCACTATATCAGCACTCTGGTATATTCTGAAAGCAAAGCAAAAAGAGACCAATATAACAGGGGACAAACAAACTGCCACAAGCGGTAACATATGGGCGGTGATTCAGCACAGCCCCAGCCGGAGCTGGCTGACCCGCACAAAGCTGAGATAGACAAAACCAGATCAAATGCAAACAGAATAGCAAATGAACCACTTAGCTGAACCATGCAGGGACAGAGCAGGAGACATCAGACCTCAGAAGGCACAGGAAGAAAATCACCAGCAGGGATAGAGGGAGTCAGCTGTCTTAAATCCCAATCTGAAAACCCAGATCTCCAATCGTCATCTTCATTATCAGGTGGCAAGCCTCTATCAATCAAATCAGCTCCACTACCTCCAGTAACCACCAGAGGGAGGCCAGAAAGAGAATTCACAACAGTACCCCCCTTGAGGAGGGGTCACGAACCCTCATCCACGTCACGAGGCCGGTCAGGATGGGCCCGGTGAAAAGCACGAAACAATCTTTCGGCATGGATGTCAGAAGCAGAGACCCGAAAATTATCCTCCTGGCCATAACCCTTCCATTTGACCAAATACTGGAGTCTCCGTCTAGTCAAACGAGAATCCAATATTTTCTCTACCTCATACTCTAAATTGCCTTTAACCAATACAGGGTCAGGAGGCGCCGCCATGGGAACTACTGGCTCCACAAACCTCTTCAACAAAGATTTATGAAACACGTTATGAATCTTAAACATAACTGGAAGAGCCAAATGGAAAGAAACGAAATTAAGGATTTCCAAAATCTTATAAGGTCCAATGAATCTTGGCTTGAATTTTGGAGACGCAACCTTCATAGGAATATTCTTTGAAGACAACCAAACCATATCACCCACATTAAACCGGGGACCAATGGTCCTATGTCGGTTGGAAAACCGTTGGGCTTTTTCCTGAGAGTGGGACAACTTATCCACCACTTGATCCCAAATCTGCTGCATTCTCTCTACCACAGAATCCAAACTTGGGCAGGTCGAAGATTCCACCTGCCCTGAAGAAAATCGAGGATGAAACCCAAAGTTACAGAAAAAGGGCGACATCAAAGTGGCAGAACTAGCTCTATTGTTTAGCGCGAATTCGGCCAAGGGCAAAAATGAGACCCCGTCATCCTGATCAGCAGATACAAAACATCTCAAATAGCACTCCAAAGTCTGGTTTGTTCTCTCAGTCTGCCCATTGGTCTGAGGATGAAATGCAGAGGAGAAAGATAACTGAATTCCCAGTTTGGAACAAAAAGCTCTCCAAAATCTGGAAACAAACTGGACTCCTCTGTCCGACACAATGTTCTCAGGAATCACGTGCAACCGAACCACCTGTTGTAAAAACAAGGGCACCAACTCAGAAGAAGATGGCAACTTTGGGAGTGGTACAAGATGGACCATCTTAGAAAATCTATCACAGATCACCCAGATAAGAGTCATTCTCTGAGAGACAGGAAGATCAGAAATAAAATCCATTGAGATATGGGTCCATGGCCTCCTGGGCACCGGCAGGGGCATCAAAGGGGCATCAACAACCCACTAGAACGAGGACAGGGCTTGGACCGAGAACAAGTCCCACAGGACTGCACAAAATTCCTGACATCACGAGATAAGGCAGGCCACCAAAAAGACCGACTCACCAAATCTCTGGTACCAAAAATACCTGGATGACCAGCCAACGCGGAGCAATGAATTTCAGATATTACTCTTTTCCTCCACTGGTCAGGGACATACAATTTTCCCATAGGGCAACATTCAGGTTTGTCCACCTGAAATTCCTCCAGGGCATGTCTCAAATCGGTTGAGATGGCGGAAAGAACTACACCCTCATTTAGAATGATAGTAGGCTCGGTCACATCAAGAGAATCCGCAAAGAAACTCCTAGAAAGGGCGTCTGCCTTAACATTCTTAGTGCCCGGAAGAAAAGAGACCACAAAATTAAAACGCGTGGAAAACAAGGCCCACCTAGCCTGTCTAGGATTCAAGCGTTTGGCTGATTCAAGATAAATCAAATTCTTGTGGTCGGTGAGGACCACAACTTGATGTCTAGCTCCCTCCAACCAATGTCTCCACTCTTCAAATGCCCATTTCATGGCCAACAGTTCCCGATTCCCGACGTCATAGTTACGTTCAGATGGGGAGAATTTTCGAAAAAAGAAGGCACAGGGATTCATCTTAGAAGTCACCGGATCTCTTTAGGACAAAACGGCTCCTGTACCAATCTCAGAAGCATCTACCTCCACCAGAAATGGGAGTGAGACATCAGGTTGCCGTAAAACCGGAGCAGAAGTGAATCTCCGCTTAAGCTCCTGAAATGCCGAGACTGCCTCTGGAGACCAATTCACCACATCAGCGCCCTTTTTGGTCAAATCAGTCAGTGGTTTAACAATACCAGAAAAATTTCTTATAAATTTACGGTAGAAATTAGCAAAACCCAAAAACTTCTGGAGAGCCTTCAAAGAAGTGGGCTGAACCCAATCATAAATGGCCTGTATCTTGGCCGGGTCAATTTCAATAGCAGACGGGGACAAAATGAATCCCAAAAATGAAATCCTCTGTACACCAAACAGGCACTTCGATTCCTTAACATACAGAGAATTTTCCCTCAAAATCCAGAACACAGTCCGGACATGTTCCACATGAGTATCCCAATCACTGGAAAAGATCAAAATATCATCCAGATAAATGATCAAAAACTTATCCACAAAGTCCCGGAAAATATCGTTCATAAAAGATTGGAAGACAGAAGGGGCATTAGTGAGCCCAAAAGGCATCACCAGGTACTCAAAATGTCCCTCGGGAGTATTAAACACCATCTTCCATTCATCCCCGTGCTTGATGCGAATAAGATTATACGCCCCCCTGAGGTCAAGCTTGGTAAACCAACAGGCACTTTTAACTCTGGAAAAGTTCAAAATATCATCCAGATAAATGATCAAAAACTTATTCACAAATTCCTGGAAAATATCATTCATAAAAGATTGGAAGACCCCTGAGGTCAAGCTTGGTAAACCAGCAGGCACGTTTAACTCTGGAAAATAAATCAGAAATCAGGGGTAACGGGTACTGATATTTAACAGTAATTTTGTTAAGGGAACGATAGTCAATACATGGCCTTAATGAACCATCTTTCTTGGCCACAAAATAAATCCAGCACCTAAAGGTGAAGAAGATGGTCTAATATGACCCTTCTCCAATGACTCCTTGATATAAAATCGCATAGCATCATGTTCGGGTACCGATAAGTTGAAAAGCCAACCCTTGGGAAATTTACACCTGGGCATTAACTCAATTGCACAGTCATAACTCCTATGAGGAAGCAAAGACGCAGACTTACTCTCACAAAATACATCAGAAAAATCAGCCAAATAGTCAGGAATATCATGAGACTGGGGAGAGGTGGAGAAAACAGGAGTGTCCCTAAGAATACATTGAAAACCCCAACTCACCACAGACACAGATTTCCAATCCAAAACAGGATTATGAGTTTGCAACCAAGGAAAACCCAGAACAATAGTATCATGCAAATTGTGCAACACCAAAAAGTTACAATTTTCTTGGTGGTCCGGGGCGACCCACATAATCACCTGGGTCCAAAACTGGGGTTTATTCTCCGCCAAAGGAGTAGCATCAATACCCCTCAAAGGGATAGGAGTCCGCAGGGGTATCATGGGAAAACCCCAACGTTTAGCAAAGTCCAAATCCATCAGATTTAAAGCTGCTCCTGAATCGACAAAAGCCTTAGCGGAAAATGTAGACAAGGAGCAGATCAGGGTAATCGTCAAAGGAACTTAGGCTGTACACTGCCCACCGCAAATGTGTGAGCAAAACACTTTTCTCATTTAGGGCAGACAGAAATAGTATGAGAGGCGTCCCCACAGAAAAAACACAACTTATTACGCCTTCTAAACTCCTGACGTTGCGCCCTAGACAAAACCCTATCGCATTGCATGGGTTCAGAAGTTTGTTCGAAAGACGGCAACACCTATCGTATAGTTTTACGTTCATGTAGACGCCGATCAATTTGAATGGCCAATGACATAGAGTCATCAAGACCAGAGGGAGCAGGAAATCCCACCATAACATCTTTTGCGGTTTCTGCCAAACCCTTCCGAAAGAGAGCTGCTAGGGCATCGTCATTCCATTTAGTAAGGACCACCCACTTTTGGAATTTTTGACAATATAACTCTGCAGAATCCTGACCCTGGTTCAATGCCAAAAGGTTTTCTCAGCTCGATCAATAGCATTAGGTTCATCATACAACAACCCCATAGCTTGAAAGAATTCATCCACATTAACCAGAATAGGATCTCCGGGTGTCAAAGAAATGGCCCAATCCTGGGGATCGCCGCGCAGCAGGGAGATGACAATGATGAGTTAGGTTTCAAAGCAAAAAATAGTTTACAATTATTCTTAATATTCAAAAATTTAGACCGATCCCCAGAAAACACATCAGGCGTAAGGACTTTTGGTTCAACAGCAGATAATTGAACAAGATAGGCAGAAATTCCCCGCACTTCAGCAGCGAGCTGCTCAACACGGTCAGACGATTGCTTAGTCTCCATTTAGACAAAAAATATCCTCCTACAGCCCCAGAGAAAAAAAAAGGGGAAAAAAATTCTGACACTTTTTTTTAATTCTTTCCTTCTTTAGAGTACCCTAGAGTCTACAGATAGGTTGGTGATTCTGTTATGAATGGGTCACCGAGGATGATAGCAGGCCCAGGCTAAGTCACAGAAAACTAGAGAGGTTGGTAACTAAGCGGATTGCAGACCCCTGATCCTATCCACACAACTAGCAGTAGCTGTGGAGCGTACCTACGATGATCCTAGACACCTCGGCACAGCCGGAGAGCTAACTAAGCCTAAAGCAAGAAAGGGGAAATCTAAACTGCCCCGGAGCAGACCCCAAAGGAATAGATAGCCCCAAACATATATTGTCAGTGAGACAAGATGAAAACACAAACGCGGGCAGGAAAATAGACTGAGCAAATGATGGGGCCCACACTGACTAGACAGGACAGGAAAGGAAAGACACTGTCTGCAATCACGCAAAAAACCCTGCAAAAAGTCAACACGTCTGATGCACAAAAAACACTGAAGTAGCACGACTTCGCCCCCACTATATCAGCACTCTGGTATATTCTGAAAGCAAAGCAAAAAGAGACCAATATAACAGGGGACAAAGCAAACTGGCACAAGCAGTAACATATGGGCGGTGATTCAGCACAGCCCCAGCCGGAGCTGGCTGACTCGCACAAAGCTGAGACAGAGAAAACCAGATCAAATGCAAACAGAATAGCAAATTAACCACTTAGCTGAACCATGCAGGGACAGAGCATGAGACATCAGACCTCATAAGGCACAGGAAGAAAATCACTAGCAGGGATAGAGGGAGTCAGTTGTCTTAAATCCCAGTCTGAAACCCCAGATCCCCAATTGTCTTCCTCTTTATCAGGTGGCAAGCGTCTATCAATCAGATCAGCTCCACTACCTCCAGTAACCACCAGAGAGAGCCCAGAAAGAGAACTCGCAACCCCTCTGTCAATCTGACCAGCTCTACTACCTTCAGTAATAACCAGAGGGAGGCCGGAAAGAGAATTCACAACAGGCCTCTGTATCTTCCCAAGAGAAAAGGTACTTCTTCTTTTCCTCTGGAAGAGTTGCCATAAACGCTTCCCTTTCCTCCTGTTCAGGGTCAGGGTAGTTAGATAATTCCTCTCCCTCTGAACTGGATTCCCTCTCCCATCGTGGTCTTTTTTGCCTGGGAGCCATCTGGGAGGGATGTGGGGCAACTAATTCTGTAACGGTATTCTGAAACTCCTCCTTATTATGGTTCTTATATCAGTCATAAACGAGGAGTGTTCATCTTTAACGACTTTGACTAAACACTCAGGGCATAATTGTTTCCCATATGTGTCAAGTAGCTTAGCATTACACATGGCACATCTCTTCTCTTTCTTTTTAGGTGCAGATGGTGTCATGATCCTATTAGGGGCTTCCTTGTCCTATAAAAGGACAAAGGAAGATACTATAAATTACACCTCTGATGACAAATAGTGTGACAGTGTGAGGCTCAAACTCACAGGAAAACTCACTTGAACAAGGGTTTCAGCAGGGGTATCAGACCGGTTAGTTGATTGACCTTCCATAGCTGGCTGACCTGTTGACTGGAAAATCAGCTACCCCTCCTTGTCTATAATTTAAATATTATTGCCTCACCTGTCTTCCATCTGCATCGTCAAAGGGGGTTCCCCTTTAATTTAGGATTCGGCGCCCTTTCTTAGAAATCCACCGGAAGTGTGTTCCACGGTAGAATGCACGCCGGCCACTAGAAGTCCGCGTGTCATCCCCTGAAACCGGATGTTCTTCAGTGTGCATTGACACACGCCGGGATGAGTCGCGCGAGCCGAGAGCCCCTCAGGGGGGGAAGCGGCTCACTCCAAGATCCACCGCTCAAGTGGACCAGGCTGAGGGACCCCTTGTTCGGCGGGGTGTCAGCCTCCAGACGTCCAGCAGGAGAAAAAGTAGAGATGGCGAGGACCCCAGCCCAATCCCCCAGAGTACGGCATCAGGAGCTGCTGCTCTCTGGAAGCAACAGGTAACCTCTTCCAGATAGAGATAAGAAAAACACTGAGGGGTGGTGGAGGGAGGAGCCTTTAACCTCTTGTGTGTTCCTGTCCCTATCAAGGATAAGAAGGGCAACCTCCTGATGGTGCTGTCAGGAGGGACGTCCTGGAAAATAAAGATTATTAATGCACATTAGGTCTTTTTAAGTTGTCCATAATTAACAATGTCCATAATAAACTGCCATTAAAGAAATAATGGTGTTTCCATGTTCCACCACATGAACCTGTAGAGAAAACAAACAACAAAATCAAAAATTCATTTAAGAGGTCATGCAAGAGGTTAAGAACAGGATGTGCTTGATGGCCGTAAGGATCTAATTTGTTGGAATGTTAGACCATCACAAGAAGGTACTATGCTGTCTAATTATATGTACTCATTGAAGGCTTTACAAGTTGTCACTGACCCTTCCTTATACCTAGAATGGCATGTACACCTGCATGACAATATTTGTAGAGTAATGGTACATTTTGACATGCAAACGTTGTTCTATCAGTGCCCATTTTAATGACCACTGAATGACTATATACAAGTCCATGGGCAGATGAACCATGATGGGGACAGAATAATCATTTTATTGGCAGCACATTTCTTTTTTTTTACAAGGGGTGAGGTGTTGCTGGTAGGGATGGTTGGCATAAACTATTCAATCAACTAATGGTTGAGTATTTTACTCATTAACTGGTTACTCGTGTACTGTAAATGCATCTTTATATGTTATTCACAGTATGTTCTGTCTGTGACACACCCTATGGTTGCTGTCATTAGTGATTGTCATCCACCAACTGAGAATACTCTAGCCCTTAGGGCTCGTGCACACAACCATTTAAATCGAGCGAGTGCTACCCGTGGTTTTGTTGGATAGCACTCGTATCCATGTTATTCTAAAGGGCTGTGCACATGACCGATTTTTTCCTTGGTCCGAGGAAAGAATCCTTGACATGTCCGGTTTTGATCTGAGTGTCAGATCTAAATAAGCCATGCAAGTCTTTGGGTCCATGGAAAACATCGGACCACACTCAGATGACATCCATGAGTGGTCCAATTTTCACAGACTAAATAAAGAAGGTGGAGAACCTTATATTTTTTTTCCTCTCCACCTCTGAGAAAAATTTATGGGATTGAGAGAAAACTGCCTTAGACTACGTTCACACATTTGTGTGAAAAGTCTGTGTACTGTTCTACTGTTCTATTTTTTTTTAGCAGACAGCACGTAGATCCATACAGTTTTATAGATCTATTCACAAATTCTTGAAAATCATCTGTCCAAGTGTGAGATCCATGAAATTCAGCATGTCTGATTTGAGGATCAGACAGAATATAATTTAATGAATTTGTATCAAACAAAAAATCGGACAGCACAATGACACTTCACACAAATGTTTCAATGTATATTGGCTTGCAAAAGTATTCTGCCCCTTGGCATTTTTCGTGTTTTTCTGCCTCATATCCTGGAATTGCACTGGTTTTATTGAGATTTTGCATCAGTTCATTTAAAGAACATGCCTACAACTGTGAATATAACTTACTTTTTCAAGCCACTGTAGCCTTAAGCAGTATTTAATTTGTAAGATAATCAGGAACAAGCGTTCTAAAAATCTCACATCACAATTACCTTGCAGTGTAAGTAGACTGCTGATCACCCGATGAATGAGCAATATGCTTGTTCATTGGGTGAAATGATGTTTTGTGCAGGGGAGAATAATGGTAGTCTATGTGTCTGAGCGATCTTTTACAGTTCACTCAGTGTGTATTGTTTATCTAGGTCTGCTGGTGTAAACCCGTTACCGACCGCCGATTGGTAAAGGTTTACTGGTTAGCGGTCATATCGTGCCATTGGTCGGTCTGTGTAAATGGACCCCTACTCTGTAACGTTAACATGTAAGCTGCGTTTTCTTTTACTTAGGAATTCTATTTTCAGCTTGGTTACTCTTAGGATAAATGTCATTTTGTCACAGGGAACTGAGAGACTGAATAGAATGACTAGTCAGTGATTTTTGCACTGCATTAAACAGTGCGTTTATTACAAGGTCAAACAGAGCCTTATTGTTTGTGTGTCAAGTTCGGTTAATGATGCCAACACAAGGAGTGATTTGTGTGAGGTGGTTTCTGTGTAAGCGGTACTGTCTATATTTGGAAGGAAAAAAAAGAAGAAATCTGTGAATTTCAACCTTAATCCTTTTTTCATATTTATTTCTGCACTTGATTGCTAGATACTAGAGATGGACGAACATGAACAGTAAAGTGTAACAAACACCTACTGTTTGGGCACGGACACCAAACATGGACATCACCAGAAAGTATGTGTTAAGGTACTGTCACTCACACTTAGCGATGCACCAGCAATCCCGACCAGCGATATGACCCGGTCAGGATCGCTGGTACATCGCTAAGTGGTCGCTAGTGAGCTGTCACACAGGCAAATCTCACCAGCAACAGGGGTCGGGGGTCGCTACTTACCTGTCAGATGAGGCGATCCTGACGTTCTCCCGCCCGCGTCCACGCGTCGCTCGTCTCCACAGCATGAAGCTGACGACGAGAAGCGGTCCAGGACGTTCTCGCGCGATCAGCGATAACCAGCGGGGGAGAGGTCGGAGGTAAGTATCAGACATAGCGATATCGCTAGCAATATTGCTATAACATCACAAAAACCAGTGACGTTATAGCGATATTGCTAGCGATATCGCTTAGTGTGACAGGCCCTTTACTGTTCGGGTTCGCCCCCCCCCGAAAACGGGGTGTTTGTTGCGCTGTCATGTGCATGATAGTGCGGCAAACACCACTTCTGATCGGCGTGGGTTCCCCTATATTTTTGATAACCAGTCAGGCAAAACTCACAGCTGGGAGCTGCAACCCTCAGCTGTCAGCTTCAGCAAGGCTGGCTATCAAGAATAGAGGCGAGCTCACCGCAGCTCAAATTCACCGCAGTGAAATTCTCCCGGTGAACTGCGGTAAACTTGCCTCTGCACCGTGAGACTTTTTCTCACTGTGCTAGTGGTGATGTCACCTAGGTCACTGCAGTTCATTTGCTGGCTGAGCTCATTCCCCAGTGGTTCTCAGCCTGGACGGTCGCATCTTGACACTGTCCAGGTTGAAAACTGTTTATCCCCCAGACAAGGATCACGGCGTGGGACAGAACGACGAACAGGTGAGGGATATGGTTGTTTTTTATTTTTGTTTTTCTTACAGGAGATGAGAGATTCAGTGGAATTAGGTGTTATGTGAATATAATTGTGCTTGTTGTTTTTAAATAAAAAAACGGAAAAGTGTGTTTTGTTTTGTTTGATTTCAAATGACTTTATTCTGGCTGTGTCTTTATTGCCATATAACTGTAGGATTAGTAATGGAGAGGTATCTTATAGACACCTCTCCTTTACTAATCCGTGGGCTTGATGTCACCTGACAATACCAAGTTGACATTAACCCCACAAATTTGAAATCCACTTGCCACCGCTACAAGTCAAGTGGGAAGAGCCGGGCAAAGCACCAGAATTGGCGCAGCTAATAGATGCACCTTTTCTGGGCAGCTGTGAGCTGCTATTTTTAGTCTGGTGAGGACCAATAACCATGGTCCCTTATTAGCCTGAGAAAACTAGCCCCCAACTATCTGCTTTAGCAAGGCTGGTTGTCAAAACTGGGAATGGACCCCAAGCCATTTTTTTTAAATATTTATTTAAATACTTAAAAAAATTGGAGTGGGGACCCCTCTATTCTTGATAACCAACCTTGCTGAAGCTGAGGAGTTGCAGCCCCCAGCTGTGAGTTTTGCCTGGCTGGTTACCAAAAATACAGGGAAACCCACACCGTTTTTTTCATTATATATTTACAGCGCGGGTGTCAGTTGAAGAATACTCCCATCAGCCACTCATGCTCTCACTGTTATTAGCGACAGTAGGTGTTGGTTGATGGGAGCAGCAGTCCCATCAGCTGACACCAGTGACTGGTGGTAAGCTTTCTACCTCTGATCACAGCTGCGCGCTCACGATGTCATTTGACAGCATGGGAACTGTGGCTGTCTGACCCGCGATGATGATTTTATCAACAATCAGAAGCAGTGTTTGCCATGCTGTCCTGCACATGACAGCATGACAAACACTGGATGTTCGGGCCCCCCATTCAAGTGAATGAGGTTCGGGTTTGGGTCGATACTGTTATGGTACCCGAACCCAAACTTTTTGTAACTGTTCGGTCGAACCCGCCGGACCCGAACATCCAGGTGTCCGTCCATCTCTATTAGATAAATTTACATTAATGTAAGGTTTTGTGTAATATAGTAAGATTTAAGATAGTATGACATTTGAATTACTGTATATTAGGGAGAATTTCCAGTCACAATTCACACAAATGTCGATAATGCTTTATACTAAATCATGAACAAATTCACTCTACCTGGAGCTCTGTTGGCATAGCAAGTTAACTAAATAAATTTATAATGGGAATCAGTTTTTTCTATCTAATCTGTGAACAGCATTACATAGAGACATAGACCCTGATTCTAGCGATGTGTCACTTACTGAGTTTCTTATTGTAGTGTTGATAAAATCACTATTTTATCAGCAGGAGATTATAACAAGAGGACTAGTAAGCCTTCTGCCATGTAGATCTCTATATTAATGTGCTCTAACCCCCACCCCAGCTGATGGGCAGCTATCTATGTAAACTGGGTATAAGCACAAAGCTGCCAATCAGTGATGTGGGCTGGGTTATTAACCCCTTTCTGCCAGCAGACGTACTATCCCGTCCATATGCCCTGGGACTTAATTCCCAGGGACGGGATAGTATGTCATAGCCATCAGCGGCGCCCACGTGGTGAGCGCCGCTGATCGCGGCCGGGAGTCAGCTGATTATCACAGCTGACACTCGGCACAATGTGTCAAAAATGATCGCGGTGTACCGGGGGTTAAAGAGAAGCATCGGCAGGGAGGGGGCTCCCTCCGTGCTTCCCTGAGCCCCCCACGGCAGCGCAATGTGCAGCGCTGCTGCGGGGGGCTCTTTCCCTACAGGCCCCAGATCCAAGATGGCGACGGGGACCTGTAGGGAGCTGACTTCCTCACTGCCTGCAAAGCGCAGGCATGAGGAAGTCTGCAGCAGTGCCTGTGACAGATCGCTGATCTGTCACAGTGATCTGTGATGTGACAGATCAGCGATCTGTCACAGGACAGTGATGTCCCACCTGGGACAATGTAATAAAGTTAAAAAAAAAAAAAAGTGGAAAAATAATTTTAAAAAAATCGCTAAATAAATTAGTAAAAAAAAAAAAAAAAAAATTCCCCAATAAATTCTTTTTTTGAAAATAAAAAAAACAATAAAAGTACACATATTTGGTATCGCCGCGTCCATAACGACCCGCCCTATAAAACTGTCCCATCAGTTAACCCCTTTAACGAATCCCTTAAAAAATAAAAATAAAAAACGAAGCAAAAAATAATGATTTATTATCATACCACCGAACAAAAAGTGTAATAACGCGCGATCAAAAAGATGCATATAAATATTCATGGTACCGCTTAAAACGTCAGTTTGTCCCGCAAAAAACGAACTGCCATACAGCATTATCTGCAAAAAAATAAAAAAGTTATAGCTCGCAGAATAAAGCGATGCAAAAATAATTATTTTTTATATAAAATAGTTTTCATTGCATAAAACTGACAAAACATAAAAAAACGACCTAAATGAGGTATCGCTGTAACCGTACTGACCCGAACAATAAAACCGCTTTATCAATTTTACCGCATGCGGAACGGTGTAAACGCACCCCCCCAAAAGAAATTCATGAAACGCTGGTTTTAGTTCATTCTGCGTCCCAAAAATCGGAATAAAATGCGATCAAAAAATGTCACGTGCCCGAAAATGATACCAATAAAAACGTCAACTCGTCCCGCAAAAAATAAGACCTCACATGACTCGGTGGGTCAAAATACGGAAAAATTATAGCTCTCAATATGTGGTGATGCAAAAACTATTTTTACAATAAAAAGCATCTTTTAGCGTGTGACAGCTGCCAAACATAAAAACCGCCATAAATGGGGCGTGGCTTGGATCTCACACAGGGAGGACGTGCCTTACAGCAGCTCCCGCTTCCAGCCACAAAATTAGCCTATTTTGACCCGGACGAAAGTGGCAAAATCGATTTTAGAGCGTCCCGGGCTTGGAGAAGAAGGTGAGGGGCGGTGGAGAGAAGAGAGAGGCTGTTGCTCTCTGCCGGGACACCAGAGCGCAGAGCGGCCTCGTGGGGAGTGCTGTGGCGCCGGAGAGAGACGGGCGCCATCTTTACATCCCCCTGCGGATAAGGCCTGGACACCGGACCACAGGAGGTCCCCGACAGAGGCGTGAGACCGCGAAATAAGGAGCGGTCTCGCCCGTTGGAGCAGAAGGCGGTGAGGGGCGGCCGTGGTGCGGGGACCCCCCGGTGAGCTGTTTGTGGGGACTGCTACTCTGTGTCCGAAGGGCCGGGTTTTGTTGACGGCCCCCTGTCTCGCTGAGACGTTTACCTGGGACTGGGTCGCTCTTGGACCGGGGGATATCACTCTCCCCTCATAGGAGTGCTGCTATCTGCAGATCTGTGAGCCACCGGTGAGGAGGACATTGTGACATTCCTGAAGCGCCGCGGAGGGGAGTTGGCGTTACCCTGTCCCTACCCCTATCGGCTCCAGCAGATATTCACGGATGTTTCCATATATTAGCCCCTCACCCTCCAAGCTACATGGGGCTATCTACATATAGAATAATGCACTACTAGACTTTTCTTAATGCACGGATGGTGAATTAAGGGCACGCTTCAATCAAGCAAAATGGTCAAAACTAACAAAGAGCGTGCAAAACCGTTGGCTGCAGAGGCGTATCGAAGCAAACAGGGTGACATGGATAAATTTTTGAAAAATAAATCTGCATCGACTAGGCCTAACGCTAAAAGGCTACCTACAGAGGTTGTGGAAGAAGAGCATGTCGAGGACACAGACTCCAGTGATGATGCTTCAGGCAGCGATGTTACTCAATCAGACTCTGGGAAACTTTCTAGATCGGTTTTTAAAAAATTATTAGCACAAGCTATAAAACCATTAGTAAATGAGATATCTGGTATGAGAGCGGATTTGCTACATATTGGTAATAGAGTGGAGTCCTTGGAGTCATCCCAGTCCTCTATCATTAGCCACTCCAATGCCATGAGAGAGCATCTGGACTATCACAGAACACAGCTTAACAATTCTTTTCTGGCCCTGGAGGACCAGGAAAATCGGAGCCGCAGGAGGAATATACGGATAAAAGGTTTGCCTGAAAGTGTTTCTACAGAAATATTAGAAAAATCTACGAAAGAGATCTTCGCCCTCTTAATTCCACAAGAAAAATGTGATCGAATTGTAATTGAAAGGGTGCATAGATCACTTAGACCAAAGCCGAAGCCAACGGAACCCCCGAGGGATGTGATTTGCGGCTTATTGAGCTATTTGGATACCAATGCTATTTTGTCTGCCTCAAGAGACATCAAGAATCTTTCTTATGAGGGATCTGTTATTCATCTTTATCAGGACGTTGCGCCGTCGACCCTTGCAAAAAGAAGAGTCCTAAGGCCCCTCTTGGAGGTGTTACGCTCACGAAAAATTTTATATTAATGGCTGTTTCCGTTTGGTATATCTATACATGGAGACGGCAGGCAAATAATGGTTCAGACCCCTGAAGATTTAGCCAAAATATGGGACGCTTTTGACATTGCCCCTATCGATATTCCTTCCTGGCTACCTCTGGACATGGATCATCGCACACCTCCCCCTGTCCATGCTTGTGCAGGAGGGCAGGGTGACTGGGTCTCAGGAAAGAGACGTTCGACTCCTAAAAGAGGGAAATCTGGAGTGGAGAAGGAGATACCACCCTGAGCTTTCTTGTGTTTCTTTCGGTTACATTTTACCACTACTGGAGCCGGACCCCTCGGTCCACTCGGACATGTTCTAACTCACTTTAGCCTGCCAAGTTTGATGCTTGCTTATATGTTGCTGATATTATCTAATTGCCGTATAAGTTAACATGTGCCACTCGTGTGTCGGAAATGTTATTTCCTGCTCTGTTATGGGAGGTATGTTTGACCCCCTACCTCTGCTACAGACAGGTAGTTGGTTCTTGTTATATTTCTCTTGTTTTATCTTAGTAATTTTTAGGTTTTTTGATTTTTTTTCGTTTCTTCGTATTTTTCTAATTTCGGTGGTTTGATGACAGAGGAATTCTTATTATTACTTCCCTTACTAAACTATGGGTGATAAGGGGAACTTCGCCACTATGACAGTGGCCTCGTATAATGTAAAGGGCTTACGCTCCCCGAATAAGAGAAGCCAAGTAATGAATCTTTTGCATTCAAAGAAGTCTAGTATAGTTTTCCTGCAGAAAACATATTTTAAAAAAGGGAGAGTTCCAGATATGTCTAGATCTCGCTACCCGACCTGGTATCACAGTGCGGGCGGTTCAGCGTCCAGTGGAGTGAGCATTGCTATAAAAAAAAATGTTCCCTTTATTTTGAGTGATTGTTTATCAGATTCAGAAGGCAGGTACATTATAATCAAGGGTTTTCTGGCCAACACTAAGATTACCCTGTGTAACTTATATGCCCCAAATAGGAATCAGATAGGTTGGCTGTGTAAAACATTGAACACTCTAGAACTTTTTACTGAGGGTCTGTTGCTGGTGGGAGGGGATTTTAATGTATCTTTGAACCCAGCTTTAGATACTTCGTCGGGCAGGTCGGCTCTTTCTCAAAGGGCACTGAGAAGGTTACACCTTTCATTACAAAAATTGCATCTGATAGACCCTTGGAGAATGTTTTTTCCTTCGGGCAGAGATTATACTTTTTATTCCCATCCGAATAATAGCTACCACAGAATTGATTACCTATTGATACAAACAGCTAATCTCCCATTAGTTAAAAAGACAAATATAGATATCATCTCTCTCTCAGACCACGCTCCCATTTTTCTGGACATAGAGATAAAAACTTTACCACGGCCGGCTGGGTCATGGTCACTGAATGAGACATTGCTGGACTCTGACTCCCACATTGCAAAACTGACAAACACTCTTGACTTCTTTTTTCAAACTAATTTACACTCAGGCCCACCCTTGCCTATGGTGTGGGAGTCACATAAAGCAGTAATGAGAGGGGAATTTATAGCCCTAGGCTCCTATTTGAAAAAAGAAAGAATGAAAAAGGTTGTGTCCATTCTACATCAAATTAGTTCCTTTGAAAGACTACATAAGAGATCTCAAGTAAATAAAATATTATCTGAACTGACAGATTTAAGAACCTCACTAAAAAACCTTTTAAACATTCAATCAGCGAAAATCTACATGAGAAGTAAGCAGAAGTTCTATCTTCATGGCAATAAAAGTAGTAAGCTCATGACATCCTTACTTAAGAAACAAAAGGAAAAGACGTTTATTAGACAACTTAGAGCTTTAGATGGCTCTTCAATTTTCGAGACTGCAGATATTGCCAGAGAATTTAGAACCTTTTATGAAAATTTATATAATTTAAATATACCGGATAGTATGCAGGAGCCAGCCACAGCCTTAGCAAAATAAAAGAATTCCTGACCCCACTAAATCTCCCTAAATTAACTCTTGAGGGCCAGTCCTTGTTGACTGCCCCAGTTACCCCCAAAGAAATTTTGGATACTCTTTCTACTATTCCGAACGGAAAGGCACCGGGTCCAGATGGTCTCCCCATTATTTATTATAAAAAGTTTCTAAAACCATTGTTACCTCACTTAGTGGCTTTGTTCAATTCCTATTTAGAAGGCCAGCCCCTCCCTAGACAATCCTTAGAGGCATACATCACAGTCCTCCCGAAGGAGGGTAAAGATCCCAATTTGTGCGCTAGCTATAGACCAATATCACTACTTAATGCAGACATTAAAATGTGGGCAAAAATATTGGCGGGTAGATTAAGCAATTTCTTACCTAAACTAATTCATGCGGATCAAGCAGGCTTTGTGAGAGGCAGGGAAGGGAAGGATAACTCTACTAAAGTCATTCAATCTATAATGTTTGCTAGGACTCGGGATGTTCCCTTGATGCTCTTGTCGACGGATGCCGAGAAGGCTTTCGACAGAGTGAGCTGGAGGTTCATGGAACAAGTAATGATCAGGTTTGGCTTTCCCCCTCAATATATAACAGCAGTCCTCTCGCTTTATTCTCAACCGACGGCCAGGGTCAGAGTCAACGGCACCCTATCAAATAGTTTTGGGATTAATAACGGGACCAGACAGGGTTGTCCCTTGTCGCCATCTTTGTTCATTTTAGTTATAGAAACTTTGATACAAAGCATCAGACAAGACCAACGCATAGAGGGGTTGTCGGTGGGTCGGAGGTCATTTAAAACTCTAGCTTTCGCAGATGATCTGCTTTTCCTTATCTCTAACCCATCCCAAGCATTCCCAATTATCCTTCAGGCATTTCATCAATTTGGTATCCTTTCTAATTTTAAAATCAATTTAACAAAATCTGAAGTGTTAAGCGTTGTTCTTCCCCACTCTCAGATCTCCACTATTCGCAAGCAGATTCCATTCTCTTGGGCTACTAATTCTATTAGATATTTGGGAATAACGATAACCAGAGATCCCGCCAACCTATTTCAAAATAACTACACTCCTTTGGTCCAAAGGGTCAGGGGCCTGATGCAAAAATATAGCTTACCCACTTTATCCTGGATGGGTCGTATTAATGTGTTTAAGGCATATATAATGCCTATTATAATGTACACCATGAACATGGTTCCGATTCGGATTCCCCTGACCTTCTTTGGAACGTTAAAATCCCTTATTGTAAAATTTATTTGGAAATCAAAAAGGGCTAGGTTGCCATATAAGTTTCTTTCTCGCCCTATTTCTTCTGGAGGTTTGGGGGTTCCAGACCCTCTTTTATACTATAAGGCTATTCATCTCAGTAGATGGTTAAAGTTGGTGTCCTGTGTTGGGAGTGAGGAGGGGATAGTGTTGACTGGGCTCTATTAGGCCTGAGGGGTTTACCGTATCTTTGGACTAAAGCTAAACCGCCAGCCTCTCTTAGGCTAGATGAAGTAACTACAACTACATTGCGTATTAAAAGATTGGTTATGGGAGAGCTCCCGGAGGACACCTTCCCCTCGACATTGACACCGATCGGTTCAATACCCTATCTGTTGGAATTAGACTTTCAAGACCCATACAATCTATGGTCCAACCTTCCTAGAGAAACGTTGAATAGTTTTTATAGTAATAGAATCTTGCGGCAGGGGTTTTGGCCACCGGATGCATTGACTCAACCAACAAATTTTCTACAAAAACAACACATTAGACGTACACTTTTACAGTTTGGACGGAGATTCCCGTCTAAATCTAATTGGTCCTGGTTAGATATTATGATAAAACTTCCACCCCCACGGCTAAAAATTCTGTCCCGCATTTATTCACATCTCATCTATCCGAATATACATTTTAAACCTTCGTTTATATACTCTTGGGAAATGGAATTCAACACCACGTTTACAGAGGACCAAATATCTAAAATGCTGTCAAATGCTCGGGGTTTTTCCAGGTGTGTACTCCTGCAAGAGAATTCTTATAAAATATTAACCAGATGGCATTTAACTCCGGCTAAATTATTCCAGTTGGGCCTCGTGGATAATGATGATTGTTGGCGATGCCTTAATTCTAGAAGACACCATTCACATATATTCTGGGACTGCCCTAGACTGAGGGTTTTTTGGGATGGAGTTGAACTAGTTCTCAAAAAATTAAGTCTAATAAAGGTTAATCTTAAAGCCACGGAGGCTCTCTTTTCATGTCCGTCGAAGGACTTTCTACCAAAAAAAATGGTCTTCTCCCACTGATGTTGAGTGCGGCGAGACAGTTAATAGTTGCTCATTGGAAAGATTTAGCTCCTCCCGCTTTGGGAGAATGGTATGCTAAAATAAATCAGATTTCTCGCTTAGAGGAGCTGTCTAGCTGGGAAATTTATAATCATAGATCTAATGTGTTGACTTGGGCCCCGTGGAATAGGCATTTAGAAGACAACCCTCTTTAAGGGCATTTTAGAGTCTCATGGGTTTACCTGGATTCGACGGCTTCTGCACTGGGGTTCCTGGCCTCTCTGACCAAATGTGATAGCCCTAATGTAATGTGCTATGTTATTTTCTGAAGTGCACCCATTCAGTGTTTGTACTCATGTCGTCAACCACATTATGTTAATGTTAATGTTGTTGATATTGTTTATGATTATGTACCCTTTTCCCCCTTTCCTTTCTTTTTCCCTTTTCTCCCCTACCTGCCTTCCCCTTATTTTTTCCCGCCTCTTCGCCCTAAACCAACCCTTAAGTAATATTTCGCCAAATGCATCTGGGAACTGGTGTTGTGTTTAATGGTGATGTTTAAAATTCAAAAATAAAGAATTTACAAAAAAAAAAAAAACCGCCATAAATAGTAAATCAAACCCCCCGTTATCACCCCCTTAGTTAGGGAAAAATAATAAAATAAAAAAGATGTATTTATTTCCATTTTCCCATTAGGGTTAGGGTTAGGGCTAGGGTTAGGGCTAGGGTTAGGGTTAGGGCTAGGGTTAGGGCTGAGAATAGGGTTAGGGGTGTGCTGGGGTTAGGGTTGGAGTTATAATTGGGGGGTTTCCACTGTTTGGGCACATCAGGTGCTCTCCAAATGCAACATGGCGTCTGATCTCAATTCCAGCCAATTCTGCGTTGAAAAAGTCAAATGGCGCTCTTTCCCTTCCAAGCTTTGCGATGCGCCCAAACAGTGTTTTACCCCCACATATAGGGTATCAGCATACTCAGGACAAATTGCAAAACAACTTTTAGGGTCAAATTTATCCTGTTAGCCTTAGGAAAATAAAAAATTGGGGGCAAAAATAACATTTTTGTGGAAAAAAATGATTTTTTTATTTTCCCGCCCAGGCATTATAAACTTCTGTGAAGCACTTGGGGGTTCAAAGTGCTCACCACACATCTAGATAAGTTCCGTGGGGGGTCTAGTTTCCAAAATGGGGTCACTTGTGGGGAGTTTCAATAGTTTAGGTACATCAGGGGCTCTCCAAACGCACATGACACCCGCAGACCAATCCATCAAAGTCTGCATTCCAAAACGTCACTACTTCCCTTCCGAGCCCCGACGTGTGCCCATACAGTAGTTTTCTCCCACATATGAGGTATCAGCGTACTCAGGACAAATTGGACAACAACTTTTGCAGTCCAATTTCTCCTGTTACCCTTGGGAAAATAAAAAAAATTGGTGACTAATTGATCATGTTTGTGGAAAAAATACGATTTTTTTATTTTCACGCCCGGGCGTTATAAACTTCTGTAAAGCACTGGGGGGTTCAAAGTGCTCACCACACATCTAGATAAGTTCCGTGGGGGGTCTAGTTTCCAAAATGGGGTCACTTGTGGGGAGTTTCAATAGTTTAGGTACATCAGGGGCTCTCCAAACGCACATGACACCCGCAGACCAATCCATCAAAGTCTGCATTCCAAAACGTCACTACTTCCCTTCCGAGCCCCGACGTGTGCCCATACAGTAGTTTTCTCCCACATATGAGGTATCAGCGTACTCAGGACAAATTGGACAACAACTTTTGCAGTCCAATTTCTCCTGTTACCCTTGGGAAAATAAAAAAAATTGGTGACTAATTGATCATGTTTGTGGAAAAAATACGATTTTTTTATTTTCACGCCCGGGCGTTATAAACTTCTGTAAAGCACTGGGGGGTTCAAAGTGCTCACCACACATCTAGATAAGTTCCTTGGGGGGTCTAGTTTACAAAATGGTGTCATTTTTGGGGGGTTTCTACTGTTTTGGTACATCAGGGGCTTTCCAAACGCGACATGGTGTCCGATCTCAATTCCAGCCAAAAACGTCAAATGGCGCTGCTTCCCTTCCAAGCTCTACCATGCGCCCAAATAGTGGTTTACCCCCACATGTGGGGTATCAGCGCACTCAGGACAAATTTCACAATATCTTTTAGGGTCCTGCTACCCTTGGAAAAATAAGATTTGAGGGTGAAAAGATCATTTTTGTGGAACAAATATGATTTTTTAATTGTACGGCTGTATGTTATAAACTTCTGTGAAGCCCTTGGGGGTTCAAAGTTCTCACCACACATCTAGATAAATTCCTTGGGGGGTCTAGTTTCCAAAATGGTGTAATTTGTGGGGGGTTTCCACTGTTTTGGTACATCAGGGGTTTTCCAATCGCGACATGGTGTCCGATCTCATTTCCAGCCAAAAACGTCAAATGGCGCTGCTACCCTTCCGAGCTCTGCCATGCACCCAAATAGTCATTTACACCAACATATGGGGTATCAGCGTACTCAGGACAAATTGCACAATAACTTTTAGGGTCCTGTTACCCTTGGAAAAATAAAAATTGGGGTGAAAAGATCATTTTTGTGGAAAAAATATGATTTTTTAATTATACCACTGTACGTTATAAACTTCTGTGAAGCCCTTGTGGGTTCAAAGTTCTCACCACATATCTAGATAAGTTCCTTGGGGGGTCTAGTTTCCAAAATGGGGTCACTTGTGGGGGGTTTCCACTGTTTAGGTACATCAGGGGCTCTCCAAACGCGACATGGCGTCCGATCTGAATTCCAGCCTATTTTGCATTGAAAAAGTCAAATGACGCTCCTTCCCTTCTGAGGTCTGCCATGCACCGAAACAGTGGTTCCCCCCCACATGTCAGGTATCAGCGTACTCAGGACAAATTGCCCAATAACTTTTGCAGTCCAATTTCTCCTGTTACCCTTGGTAAAATAAAAAAAATTGAACCTAAAGTATTTTTTTGGGAAAAAAAGTTAAATGTTCATTTTTTTTAAATATTCAAAAAATTCCTGTGACGCACCTAAAGGGTTAATAAATTTCTTGAATGTGGTTTTGAGCACCTTAAGGGGTGCAGTTTTTAGAATGGTGTCACTTTTGGGTATTTTCTATCATATAGACCCCTCAAAGTGGCTTCAAATGTGATGTGGTCCGTAAAAATAAAATGGTGTTGCAAAAATGAGAAATCGCTGGTCAATTTTTAACCCTTATAACTTCCTAACAAAAAAAATGTTGGTTCCAAAATTGTGCTGATGTAAAGTAAACATGTGGGAAATGTTATTTATTAAGTTTTTTGTGTACCGTATCTCTGTGATTTAAGGGCATAAAAATTCAAATTTGGAAAATTGCAAAATTTTCAAAATTTTCACCAAATTTCCGTTTTTTTCACAAATAAATGCAAGTTATATGAATGAAATTTTACCACTAACATGAAGTACAATATGTCACGAGAAAACAGAATCACCAGTGTCAGAATCACTGGGATCCATGGAAGCGTTTCAGAGTTATAACCTCATAAAGGGACAGTGGTCAGAATTGTAAAAATTGGCCCGGTCATGAACGTGCAAACCACCCTTGGGGCTTAAGGGGTTAAAGGGAATCTGTCATCAGGATTTTGCTCAGTAACCTATGACAGTGTCAGGTCGGCGCTAATATACTGATTAGAATGATACCGTGATTGATTAAATCCGTCTTGTGGTTGCTGTTTAATCTTTATTTTCAATTTTGAGTTAATGATATGCCCGTCCCAAGGGCGGCCTGTGGGGGGGGGTCTTCATGTGGTGCACTGATTCATAATTCAGGCTGCTGACAGGTCACTGATCCCTCACCGACCAGCCCCCTAGTTTACATAATGAATATATGTACATACTGAAGAAAAAAACAAAAACGCTTCTGCAGACAGGTGCCAGTTATCATATTCATTAACTAAAAACTGAAAATAAAGATTAAACTACAATCACAAGACAAATTTCATCAACCAAGGTATCATTTTAATCACTATAACGGCGCCGACCTGACACTGTCTATAGGTTGCTGTGCCCAATCCTGCTGACAGGTTCCCTTTAAGAGCTCAGCATTCAGAGAACTGCTAGATCGACAGCAGATAAAACTGTGATTTTATCAAAATGACAGCAAGCAACCCAGTAAGTAACACATCACTGGAATCAAGGTCTCTGCCCCTACATTATACTGTTTTCAGATGGCATAAAAAAACCTAGAGGCAGATGTCCTTTATACATCAACCATAGCTATTTGTAAATGTACTTTGTATACAAGATGTGAACTCTAAAGCGGGTCTGTTACCAAATTTCACAATACACACTGCCTACATTGTCAAAGCACCACTCCAGTAGATGTTTTTATCAGCTCTGGAGTAGTGTTTCTAATCTAAGGTCCCTTACTCACCTACCTCCGTCTTTACACTTTTTTCAGCATCGCTCGGGTTCTGCAGTGCCATTTTGTGAATGCAGCTTCTGACTGGCTGGAAGTCAGAAGTTTGTACTGTATGTCACAAGCTCTCAATACAAGCCTAAGAGAGCCAGAAGAAGGCTTTTATAGACTTGCATTGAGAAGTTACCTCCTGCTTGCTGCAGGTCACAAATTGTTGGAGACCAGTGGGAGAAGCAGCAATAGAAGGTGAAGATGACAGCAGGTAAGTATAAGACTAGGTGCAGGGACCTTAGATAAGAGGCACCACTTCAGCGCTGCATTAAAAAAAAACAAAAAAAAACAACGCTTGAATGGTGCTTTAAATAGATATCTTAGACCTGATGAAACTGGTGTACATACCTTAAAATCTATGTCAGCATAATTGTATAATCCTGATATAAAAGTTTGTATTTATGAGCCCAGATATTGCCTAAAAGTTGCCTAAAGTATTGTACCTTCTCATAGTGCATTGGGTTGGCATACAAAATGATTTTTGTAACTGCTTAATGCTCGGAGCTAACTTTCACTAAGCAAACATCCGTATAAATTTGAACTTGTATCTAGTTGGCAGTTTGCCTTTTGCTTTGGCACATTTTCTCTGTATCCATTTACTATGTAACAAAAGGCATGATTAAACAACATTGCTGCATGTATTTTAGACTTTCAAAGATAGAGAAGGCAAGCCAAACTAGTAGTTGGAATGGTATAATGAAGTGATCATAGGCATAAATATAAGGCTATGTTCACACGTTGCTTTTTGCTGCTTTATTCAGCAGCCAAAACCTGATCACTTGGCAGTAAAAAAGCTGCCTACAAAAACAGGTCTTGTTTGGCTTTTTTGCTGCTTTTCTTGCTGCTTTTTTGCAGCAGTTTTTGCTGCATTTTGCAGGATCCCAATGTTCAGCTTTGCTTCCTCTATGCAATCATGAACAATGCAAGATGTTAGGGCACCAATGCAAGACGTATGTGAAACCATGAAACTTTTTTGAAAAAAAGAGCAATTTTACTAAAGCACGGGATTCTTTTGGTGCTAAAAGACGACTAGCATTCCCACCTCGGAGGTCTAGGCGAATGCAATCAATACCCTTAACCCGAAGGGCAGTAGGATCACATGAGTGATGTTGTTTAAAATGCCTAGGGATAATTTTAAGTAAATCAACATTGTCTTCATCTTTGGCAGCCACTAGCCACTATGTCCCTTACATGTTCACATACTCTCACTTTGAGAACACGTGTCCTCATACCAATGTAGATTTTCATACAAGGACATGAGGCATGGTAAACCACCATTGTGGTATAACACGTAATAGTGTGGGTGATTTTAAAAATGTGTCCATCTGATGAAACTAAGTCCTTAGAGCTAACAATATTAGGACATGCGACACATCTTCCACAGGGTTTGCACCCCCAAACAGACTGTTGGCTTTGAGATCCCGTAGAAAAGGATAAACAAGGAGTCTTAGGTGTATAGTAGCTCCTAACCAAGATATCACACAAATTCTGGGATCTCCTGGCTGTAATTGAGGGGTTAATGGGGAGATACTGTTTCAGTATCGAGTCAACTAAAAGAATGGGTCAGTGTTTTTTCACAATCTCAAACATTTTTGGAAAAAAGAGCAATTTAGTGGAAAAAGATTATCTCCGAAAAACTAGTGACTATTTTGAACAAAAAAGTTAATACGAGTTCATGAAAAAACACGCAATTGCAAAAGTAAAAACAGTGGGCGGTGGAAGTGGTTTGGCATAGTTTATTTAACACATTGGCAGGTCATTGAGTTGGTATGGTATTGTTCAATTTCACTCATTGGTCAGGCATTGTTTTCTTTTACACATTGGTCATGCTTTGTTTTCTTTACCACATATCACTAATTTAATTAAACTGTACTAATAGTCATGCTCATGTTAGGACAGGGTTGGACTAGGGTCCCTAGGGCCCACAGGTGGAATTGATTCCAAGGGGCCCACCCTACTGCTATTTTACATGGAAATTTACATGTTCATATATGTAAGAATTGTAGCACACAACACACTATGCAAAACAGAACCCTGTTTTGCATTGTACTCCATCAAAAGGGCTTTTCATTAAGAAACAAAAAATGGTTTTTTAAGGTAAGCACTATGTCCATCTTTAAAAAAGTAAAGAAATACTTTAAAAGGTGACATGCATGGTGTAATAAAATACATACAGTAAATGCAATTAAAGGGGTTGTCCACTACTCGGACAACTCTTTTCTCAATTATTATATTTCCCCAATTGAAAATAATAACACCTATAATCACCTGTGATGCTGGCGCTGCTCCAATGATGTTGTCACACATAACGATGTCTCAGCGATCCCACCAACAAACCGACATGGATGGGATCGCTGGGACATCGTTAGGCTTATCGCTGGTGAGCTGTCACATAGACAGCCCCACCGATCAGGACCAGCGACGCTGGATGCTGGTTTCTAATATAAACGTCGGGTATCCAAGAGCCGCGGCTCCTGGATACCCGCTGTTTACCTTGGAAACCGGCGTACACGCTGGTTTCCAAGGTAAACATCGGGTATCTAGGAGCCGCGCGACTCCTGGATACCCGCTGTTTACCTTGGAAACCAGCGTGTACGCCGGTTTCCAAGGTAAACAGCGGGTATCCAGGAGCCGCGGCTCCTGGATACCCGACGTTTACATTAGAAACCAGCATCCAGCGTCGCTGATCCCTGGTCTCTCGCTGCCACACGCAGCGATGCGTGTTGGGCAGCGGGAGACCAGCGATCGAAAAACGGCCCAGGCCGCTCGAGCACGATCAGCGATAACCGGCAGGGGGGCCGGTCGCTGATCCCCGTCACACACAGCGATCATGTGTCACAAAATCAGCGCTCGCGCTAGCGAGATCGCTGTGTGTGACCGGACCCTAAGGGGGTGAGACAGAATTACCTCCTTGCTTCCCTTTCTCCAATTGTCTTTGATCTGTTAATGTTTACATGTTGCTAATGTAATGTCTATGATGAATGCTTGCGGTACTGCTACATACGAATGTGTTACCGCTCACCTTTTTGGTACTGCCACATTTATATATGTGTTACCTTGCCTTGGAGACAGTGTTTCTTAGTGTTATACTGTATATAATATAAAGTAATATACATTGATATCTATGTACAGTTTAGGGTAAGTAAGTGCATCCTTTTTGGGATATTAGAGGAGAGCACTTTAGTATATAGTTCTTATACATACTGTAAGTGTAGTTCTGTTGTGGGCCACTAGATGGAGGCATACTAGTGGGCCATGTAGGTATAGTTTATAGGATGTTTATAGAGGGTTAATTGTAGGAGTGGCTGCCGGGTAGTAAGAGAGAAGTTTCTAGGAAGTTAGGTCAGAGAGAGCCAGGGCGCCCAAGTGTCCACATGGGCTATAGACCCAGACAGCTCAGCAGCTACGTAACGTTAAAGTGCTGCAGCCCACGTTACCCATGGCCACTGTGTGTCATAGCAGTGGGCGAGTACAGGAAAGGAAAGATGTGTCGACTTATCGCCTGGGCAGATGCTTTTAGGGCAGGAGTCGGTTGGACTGAGGAAATGAAGGAAGTTGAAGCTTTGTCGAGATCGGTACAGATGGGCCGGATGCTTTACCAGAGGCAACCAAACCTGGTGACTGATGATTTTGAGTCTGGGGTGAAACAGGCAGAAGGAATTGTCATCATGGCGAGGTCAGGCCAGGAAGGAACTGGGGAGCAGTCTAGGACGGTCCTGTCCGGGCGTGTACTGCACAGAAGAGACAGCCAAGCAGGGAAAGATGAGGAACCAAGTGAATATCATGATGTGCCAACTGTGAATGTGTCATGCCCACCATGTCCATTATGCCTGTCATGTCCGTCATGCCCGCCATGTCTGGTGTGCCGCATGACTTCTGGAGCGGTGTGCACGTGTACTGAATTCTCATGCCGTTATGTCTCGTGCTGCAAGATGCCTGGAGCGGTGTGCACGCGCGCTTTACCTCATGGTTGCACACCGTTGCTAGGTAACCATCCGTCTCTGCTCTGATTCTGCAATCCTCTGTATTCCTGGAACCCCTGATCATGTGACCGTTCCTATGTTCCAGCACTGTCTGATTCTGCAATCCTCTAGGTATTCCTGGAACCCCTGATCATGTGACCTTCTCTATGGTTCAGCCCAGTCTGATCTAGCAACGCTGTCTATGATCCTGGAGGATCTGAACCAGAAGGCCTTCCCTGATCCTGACCCGGAACTGCAGGTGCTATGGTGCTATATCAGACCGCCCCTTCCTATGGTCGGGGCCTGAGTATCATGTTGCTTCCCTGCATAGCTGCTTGGTCTGCTCGGTCGCTCCCTGTATGCTGTGCCCCTGCACTCTGCTCTGTCGTGCGTCTCTGCACACGCTCTGTGCTTGTACTCTGCCTCTTGTCTCGTGCCATGTCTTGTGTTGTCTCTCGTGCCATGTTTGTCCTTGCCTTGCTTTGCCTTGTAGTACTTCCGCTGTTCTCTGCCTTTGCCTCTTTCGCCATGTCTGGTCTTTGCTATTCTGACCCTTGTAGTGCTTCTCATGTTTCTTGTCTCTGTCTGGTTTTCCGTACTCTGTCCTATCGTGCTCTCTTGCACATTTCCACGCTAGTCTCAAGGTTCTCCCTTGACCCGGCTCTGGGCTTCGGCCTACGCTCCGCTGCTAGCTCTGTTCTCGCTCTGACCTGGCTCTGTGTTTCTGCCTATGTTCCGTTCCGTGTTCCGTATCTTGTCTTGCCTTGTTTCTTGCCTAGCTTTGACTTGTTTCTTGCCTTACCTTGTTTCTTCGTGTGCCCTTTGCATGCGCCTGGCCTTCCTAGCCTCCTGATTGTGCCTCAGCCGTGCCCGCCTTAGCCGTGCCCGCCTGCTTGTGCCTCAGCCGTGCTCGTTGGTCAGTGACAGCTGTGTCACCTGCTATGCCCCAGTCGGGTTCGCTGGAGTCTTACCCGCCTGTTTGTGCTGCAGCCCGTCCAGCTAGCCAGTGCTCCAGCCGTGCTATCTGTGCTTCCTTGCACTCACGCTGTCTCTGCACTGTGCTTTCCGTGCTTCTCTTAGCACGCGCAGGCCCTCGCCCTCGCCCCCTTGCTTCTGTAAAAGTACGTGCAGGTCTTGCCATGTACCCTGTCGTGCCCTCTCGCACATACAGGTCCTTGCCTGTACTCTGTCCCTGGCATTCCCCTCTGCACGCGCAGGACTCTGCTTTTAACCCTGACCCTGGCATGTCTCTCTGCACGCGCAGGACTCTGCCTTGAACCCTGGCGTGCCCTCTGCACGCGCAGGACTCTGCCTTGAACCTGACCCTGACACGCACAGGACTCTGCCTTGAACCCTGACCCTGTCGTGTCTCTCTGCACGCACAGGACTCTGTCTTGAACCCTGACCCTGGCATGCCCTCTGCACGTGCAGGACTCTGCCTTGAACCTGACCCTGGCGTGTCTCTCTGCACGCACAGGACTCTGCCTTGAACCTGACCCTGGCGTGTCTCTCTGCATGCACAGGACTCTGCCTTGATCCCTGACCCTGGCATGCCCTCTGCACACGCAGGACTTGCCATGTACCCTGTCGTGCCCTCTCGCACATACAGGTCCTTGCCTGTACTCTGTCCCTGGCATGCCCCTCTGCACGCGCAGGACTCTGCTTTTAACCCTGACCCTGGCGTGTCTCTCTGCACGCGCAGGACTCTGCCTTGAACCCTGGCGTGCCCTCTGCACGCGCAGGACTCTCCCTTGAACCCTGACCCTGACGTGTCTCTCTGCACGCGCAGGATTCTGCCTTTAACCTGACCCTGGCGTGTCTCGTTGCACGCGCAGGACTCTGCATTGAACCCTGACCGTGGCGTGCCCTCTGCACGCGCAGGACTCTGCCTTGAACCCTGCCCCTGTCGTGTCTCTCTGCATGCACCGGACTCTGCCTTGAACCCTGACCCTGGCGTGTCTCTCTGCACGCGCAGGACCCTGCCTTGTACCTTGTGCCTTGGCGTGTCTCTACACACGCACCCTGTCTTGTTTGTTGGACTTTGAACCCTGGCATGTCCCCTACACACGCACCTTGCCTTGCACCTTGCTTTGAACCCTTGCGTGTCCCCTACACACGCACCCTGCCTTGCACCTTGCACTGGACCTTGGTGTGCCCCTAGCACGCACCCTGTCTGGAATCCTGCCTTGAACCTCGGCGTGTTCCCTAACACGCACCATGCCTGGATATCTGTCGTGCCTCCTTGCCTGTACCCTGGTTTGCCGGATGCCCGGATCCTGCTGATCGCCATCAGAGCTCCGGAACCTGATGTCCCTATTGATCGTTGCCTGCTCTCCGGATTCCGATGCCATTGAGACCCAGGCGTGCCACCTGGCACGTACCATGCTATGGACCTTGGCGTGCCCATGCACGCACCTTGCCGTGTTTGCTTTTTCTCATGTTTTTGCACTGAATGTTTTCCTGAAGTTGTCTTAATGAAGATACCTTGAACTTACATCTTGTCTTGTCTTGCTTCCTGCTCATCCTTGTCGTCAGACACTCATACCTAGTGTCTACCTGAGCCGGCCGTCTGGTGCCAGCAGTCGTGGTGGCTCACCCCCTTGGTCTTGCACCTGACACTCCCTGTATAGGGGGGGGTTCCTCACAAGGTCAGCTCGTCCTAGGTGGGTGGGTGCCACGACCCAGAGGGTCCACTCTAAAGAAAATCAACTCGGCATAAGCTGACCTTGTCACAGAATGTAACGTGTGAAGTATTAAGTAAAGAGAGTGTTCAAGTTTACCTGGACTGTGTCGCCGTTACTGTGGGTCGCCTAAAGGAGGGACCGTCGTCGCCTGGAAAGTGCCCAGGGGAGTCTGGATGTGAAGATGCAGGTATGCTGAAGAGAATAAGGTTTTCTGTAAGGGAAGGACTGAACTTCAATGTTACAGTATCGCCGGTCACAACTACAGTCCTGTCCCTCCCTTACAACAGAGCCCCATTTTGGTGATGTTTCCCCTCTTTTCAACCTTCACTGTTGGTATTAGTGACCATCTATCCTGCAGTAACAGCTTTCCTGAGGCCCAACAGGTTTCCTTTCACTGAGACCCTGCCGACATCTTCCTCACAGGGGAGATAGAGACATGATATAAACCAAATGTAAATAAAGCAAGATCCTAGAACAACCAAAAAAAACATAGAACAAGGATCCGTAAAATTTAACTTTTAATAGGACAAAGTTAAAATCATGTTCAAACCAAAAAAGGACATAAAAAAGAATATGGTGTATGCCTAAAACACCCTACAGGGTCACTATACTGAGCCCTGCCTGTCAGTGGAGGTCGGCACCCTAGGTTTCTGCGGTAGGCACCCCCACTCCTCGGCGGCTCACTCTGGTGTACCTAATAGTCCCTCCAATAGAGACTCACACCAAATGTCCCAATACACCCCAATACCCAAAAAAAGATAAATAGGTTAATAAATATCAACCAGACCAAGTAGGTAAATGCTTTCTTAATATGTTGTGCCTAATAGCATCATTACAAAAATACCCCATTGGCACCGTCTCTTGTCAAGAAGAAAGGCCAAACAAATAACATGGGTAAGTAGGATGCAGATGTTGTTAGCCTATGTGGGGATCCCCAAACAGATAAGATGCAAATCAAAAACCACCCATAATAGGACCGGCAAGGCAATAGGATACACAATGCAATAATACAGTTCAAACGAATAAGATGCAAATCAAAAAACCACCCATAATAGGGCTGGTAAGATGATAAAGTGCACAATGCAATAATACAGTTCAAAGTGCACAGTGCATCAGTCAAATAGCAATATACTCATCTATTTGCTGTAACGCATCTTTAAATTGATCCTCAATCAACCGTGATCTGCATTATTACATGTGTGGCTATTCCATCTCCTGATGAACTCCCGTTATTCACATGGGGGTGAAATGCGTCGGCATTGCTTGGGCATTGCTTGGACATTGCTTGGGAATGGTGCCATTCTTAAATGGAGCCTGACTGAGGATCATCCTATGAGATCCAGAACTAATTTAAAGATGAAATTTTTGCAAATTAATTAAAAAAGAAAAACTGAAATATCACAAGGTCATAAGTAATCAGACCCTTTGCTCAGTATTGAGTAGAAGCACCCTTTTTAGTTAGTATAGCCATGAATCTTCATGGGAATGATGCAACAAGTTTTTCACACCTGGATTTGGGGATCCTCTGTCATTCTTCCTTTCAGATCCTCTCCAGTTCCATCAGGTTGGATGGTGAAAGTTGGTGGACAGCTATTTTCAGGTCTCTCCAGAGATGCTCAATTGGGTTTAGGTCAGGGCTCTGGATGGGCCAGTCAAGAATGGTCACAGAGTTGTTCTGAAGCCACTCCTTTGTTATATTAGCTGGGTCATTGTCTTGTTGGAAGGTGAACCAAGTCTGAGTTCCAGAGCACTCTGGAAGAGGTTTTCATCCAAGAACTCTCTGTACTTGGCCGCATTCATACTTCCTTCAATTGCAACCAGTCGTCCTGTTCTTGCAGCTGAAAAACACCCCCATAGCATGATGCTGCCACCATGTTTCACTGTTGGGATTGTATTGGCAAGTGATGAGCGGTGCCTGGTTTTCTCCACATATGCCATTTAGAATTATCACCAAAAAGTTCTATCTTCATCTCATCAGACCAGAGAATCTTATTTCTCATAGTCTTGAACTCCTTCATGCTTTTTTTTTAGCAAACGCTATGCAGGCTTTCAAATGTCTTGCACTGAGGAGAGGATTCCATCGGGCCACTCTGCCTTAAAGGCCCAATTGATGGAAGGCTGCAGAGATAGTTGACTTTGTGGAACTTTCTCCCATCTCCCTACTGCATCTGTGGAGCTCAGCCACAGTGAACTTGGGGTTCTTCTTTACCTCTCTCACCAAGGCTCTTCTCCCACAATTGCTTGTTTGGCTGGACTGCCAGATCTAAGAAAACTTCTGGTGGTCCCAAACTTCTTCCATTTAAGGATTATGGAGGCCACTGTGCTCTTAGGAACCTTGAGTACTGCAGGAATTATTTTGTAACCTTGGCCAGATCTGCCTTGCCACAATTCTGTCTGCGAGCTCCTTGGCCAGTTCCTTTGACCTCATGATTCTTATTTGGTCTGACATGCACAGTGAGCTGTGAGGTCTTATACAGACAGGTGTGTGCCTTTACAAATCAAGTCCTATAAATTTAATTAAACACAGCTGGACTGCAATGGAGGAGTAGAACCATCTCAAGGAGGATCACAAGGAAATGGACAGCATGTGACTTAAATATGAGTGTCTGATCAAATGGTCTGAATACTTATTACCATGTGATATTTCAGTTTTTCTTTTTTAATAAATTTGCAAAAATTTCTACATTTCTGTTTTTTTTTCACTCAAGATGGGGTGCAAATTGTACATTAATTAGAAAAAATGAACTTTTTTTAATTTACCAAATGGCTGCAACGAAACAAAGAGTAAAACATTTAAAGGGGTCTGAATACTTTCCATACCCACTGTATATTTGGGGTCATTGTCCTGCTAAAAGACCCATGACTTAGGACGCAAACCCAGCTTTTTGACACTGGACACTACATTGCGACTCAAAAATCCTTTGCTAATCTTCAGATTTCATATGCCTTGCACACAAACAAGGCACCCAGTGTAAGAGGCAGACAACCACAAAACATCTTTGAACCTCCACCATATTCACTGTAGATACTGTGTTCTTTTCTTTGTATTCCTCATTCCATTTTCGGGAAAAAGTAGAATGATGTGCGTTACCAAAAAGCTCTATCTTGATCTCATCTGTCCACAAGATGCTTTCCCAAAAGGATTTGACAAACTGCAGTCTAACTTTTTAATGTCTCTGTTTCAGAGATGTCTCCTACCATAGTGTGTAATTTCATTCAAATGTCGATGAATAGTTTGTGATGACATTGATGCACCCTGAACCTGCAGGACAGCTTGAATTTCTTTGGAACTTGATTGGAGCTGCTTATCCACCATCCGGACTATCACGCATTGCAACCTTTCATCAATTTTTCTCTGCCATCCATGTCCAGGGACATTAGCTACAGTGCCATTGGTTCACAAAAAAGAGAAAGATAGTATATGATACCCAATAAAAACACTTTGTATTTAAACAAGGATAAAAATTATTATATGGTAAAGCAAGTAATATTAAGGTGGCTGCTAAAGAAAGCAGTGACTGCAGCAAACAATGCATAGAGTGATAACAGTTCACATTATAGGAAACAGAAATCAAGTCTAATACTATTTGTACTTTCAATTAGATATATTTTTCCCTCTCTCTAGCAATTTAGTCAATAATGTATTAAAGAGTGACGCTTACATGAACAGATCACCTGTAGATATGGCATTCCTGCCCCCCAAAACACGGTTTGTTTCTTCATCAGGAGGTCTGTGTTGGGGAGGGATGGAACGGATTAAATAAAAAATATTAATCAACGGGCTAGCACAAGGAGGTGTGTCGATAATGTAATTTAGTGTAGAGATCACATGACCGGATATTGTCATAAGTATAAGCGTGGGACAGAAGTAGTTAGAGTTTATTATGATATTACGGTGCATCCATAGTTAACGTCACGCACAGGAAGTGGGTGCATCACCTTGCGGTTGTGGAACGCAAGTTAAAACACATAAATGCAAATGCTCCTATGGCCGCTTACCAAGACGTCAATGAGATGAGAAAGCGGGGCATGAGCACCAGTCAGGTAAAGAGAAAAATTAAGGAATTACTGGAATGGACTGGATGATGATTATGTAAGAGGATAAAATATAAAAATGAGTACATATGTAAACTGGTCAATTGGTTATATATGTTAAATAGAAGAAATAATACAAATAATAAGGATAAATAGAAAAATAAAGTATAATGCCATTGGTTGTAAACTTCTGGATTATGTTCTTAAGATGGACTTGTTTACCCATAATTTTGTAAAAGTGCCAACAATTTTGTCCAGCCCATTTTTGGAATTTTGTATGAAATTATGTTCAATTTGCCTTTTTTCATGTTGTTCCAATATACAAAAGGAAATAAACAGGTGTATAACAAAACAGGTGTAATTACAATAATTTTCTGGAACAATTTCAAGGGTGTCAACACTTTCAGCTAGAACTGTATGCACAGGGGCTGCCACATTTTTGGTGTATGTCATGCTCAGACACACACCAGCAAATTCAAATTGCAGCCCCTGTGGCTGCAGAAAAAAATAATCAGTAAAAAAATGTTATACCAGTACATTTAATTTTGTGTAAAAAAATAATGGATTATATAGTCAATAATTATAAATACAAAAATAAAAATCACTGCACCTTCCTTTTAAGTTTTGTGATACATAGCGAAATGTCTAGTGTGACAGCAATCCTCAGACAAGTCGTGAGACTACAAATATCTGTACAGCTTGTCTGCGACTTGCTGTTCTTGACTGTTTAAGAGCTGTGATTTTGCTGAAAAGGATGCCTATGTTACAGATAAGTAAATTGCAATCAATGACAGAAAATTCAACAGATTTAGAAAATGCACGACTTGGTGTCGGAAAAGGTCGTAGGGCTGTAAGAAGATGGACCAGACCGTGGGTACCTCTCTTGTGCCGGTTCCAGAACTGTCGAGGCTGTCACCATTGTTGTCCGGGGAAAGCTTTCCAACCTAGACCGACCTTTACACTTGACAACAGGGGGCGTGACTATGATAAAAATGCCTGCGTGTGGGAAAGGGAGAGGAGACTTGGCGGGAAGACAGAGCGTGCAGCAGGGGAAGTCTGATGCTCCGTCCTCTGAGCATCATGACAGCGCAGACCCGCGCTATAGATTCCCTGCGTCCAGGTACAGTGACTGTTGACCAAGATCTGCAGAGTGCCCGTTGGCTCCCGCAACCGAAAGTGCCAGACGCATCGGGCTAGTGGTTACCGCACACATGCTGCCTAAGACAGACTGGATGACTCATCTAGAACTGTGCGATTCCTCACCCGCATATTACTGTCGAGCTGAGTCACACTCCGGAAGTGTTACAGACTGCGCTGCACTTCGCCCGATGAACCTTGGACCCAGGACCCCGCACAAAGCAGCAAGGACTCATCGCCATCGCCAGGAACCGGACCCCCAGCTTCTTCAGGGCGACATCAGAATCATCACGCACCAGTTGCGTAGGCGCCACTATTGGAACCTAAGACTCTGCAGCCAGGAAGCTGTCAGACCGATAAGTTAACTCTTTCATGAACAGTTGCTTTACCTATTACCTCACCCTGCACCCACACTGTGCTAATAGCACTTGCCATTCCCCTGCTTAATTCAAAAACTCCCTGCATGGCGTATACTCCTGTTAATAAATCTGTTAACCCTTGCTCTGCCTCCTGGCCGTCACTGCATCCCGCAACCTGGTCACAATTGGCATAATTGACAAGATGCAGTCCAACAGCATGGAGGTGGCTGACCAAGCAGTTTGGGAGGACCCTAGGTCCATCATATCTCTGGAGGCGATGTTGAGCAACCTCCCGAAGTTTAATGGGAACAATACCATGCTGGACTGAGTGGATCAGGGGGATGATGAGGATGCACCCCATGACCCCTACATTAGAATCGGAGGTTGCCATGATGGCTTTAGATGGAGAGACGAGGGATTCTGTCTTGCTACGACCCGCCCGGGAATGAGACACCTTCAACAAGGTGTTACAAACACTGGAGGAAACCCATGGAGACCCCACGGAAGTAGGGGAGTTACGTATGCGCTTATTTTGCCGGGTTCAAAGGGAGGGGTAGACGGTGACCCAGTATATGAATGCGCTACAGGAGATCCATACTGCCATTACAAGAAAAGACGGCATGGCATAGGGTCTACTGACATAGTGCTGCGGGACCAGTTGGTGACAGGCTTGCAAGAGGTGCTGTTGAAACAGGCTTTGTGAGAGTGCTTGCTGGTAAATCCACACATGACCTTTTCTGAGGTGGGGAGCTAAGCGCGCATGTGCGAGCAGGAGCAGGGGGTGACAGTCCTGGCGGGGAAGGTCCAGAGCGGAGAGGCATCTGTGACAATGGCCACTGAACCAAGATGGGTGGAAGAGTTGCAGAAGTAAATTCAGAATATACGAGAAGAGTTGGCTGATTCAAAGAGAAAAACAGCAGTTTCATCAAATCCGCCTGGGGCAGAAATGGTCCTGAGCCTCGTCGCAAAACGAGAACGTCCCGCCGAGAATAACTCCCCACATGCTACAAATGCTGTGAAATTGGACATTTGGCTCAGGGGTGTGCACGACGAAGCATGCCCCTCCAACGCCGCCAATTAAACTAGGAGGCTCCAAGGCTGGGGGACGCCGCCTGGAGCCTGAACAGTCAAGAAGGAGTATCAGAAGACCCACAAATTTAGTTTCCATGTGTCCCCTCATGTGGGCCGAAATGGATAGTCTGTCTGTTCGTTGTCTGTGGACACTGGCTTGCAGGTGACCACGATGCCTGAAACATACTTCCGACGACACTTCCCCGAGGCGATGCAGCCTGAATGGGGCCCAGTGATAAAGTTGACGGCTGCCAATCACTTGCGCATCCCGGTCGCAGGGATGATCTGGATGCAAATAACCGTCTGCGGTAAAGACCTGGGTCGGAAAGGAGTGGTGCTGACTGCTGGTGATGCAGGTAATGGACATGCTGTCACTCTAGGGATGAACATGCTGAAGGAATTCGGAAGTCTTCTCATCAACGAGTCCCCAGATGTGTTCCTGAAACAGTGGAGCCCTCGCACTCCCCAAAAGGAGAGTGCTTCAACAGCTAATCTGTGCAGCCCCAGCCCAAGAGACCTCTAGTGATGGGAAGATGTTGGGAAAAGTGATTGTTCCAGCCTCAGCCAATCTTGTTTTGACACCAGGACAAACTGTGCTTACTCTGCCCGTCCTGGCTTGTACCCCTCTGGAAGGAGTCGAGATACAGATAGAACCAGCTATTATGGAGAAACTACCTCCAGGGCTCCTTGTTGCATGGACGTTAGCCACTATACATGACGGGACAGTCCCAGTACGACGTGTTAATTTGGGAGAAAGTAATATCATGCTCCCATCCAGGAGTGAAGTAGCGCAAATTCTGGGCATATTGGAAGAACTGATACCACCACAGTCCGTACAATGGACGGTGAAACAGGGAGATCCTTGGACAGTGGCTATGGACACGTCTTCAGTAACAGAACCTCAGCACCTGCGGGATGGGCGCTGTATATTAAAACAAATGCTGGCCGAATTGACAGAACTTACACCGCAACAGGTCCAACAGGTAGAAGCTCTCTTAAGGCGATATCAGGATGTGTTTGCACATCATGAGGACGATTTCAGCTGCACTACATCAATCACCCATGAGATTCCAACTGGAAATGCTGCACCTATAAGAATACAGTAGCGACAAATTCCAACGCAAATGCACCAAGAGGTGAAAGGAATTCTGGTACAGATGCTACAGAGTGGTGTTATTCGAGAAAGGCTGCTCCCATCGTGCTGGTGTGAAAGAAAGATGGAACTTTGCGTTTTTGTGTGGACTATCTGTCTGCCCTCAGAAGCGCAAAATACTTCTCGTCGTTGGATCTAGCCAGTGGCTTATTGGCCAATACCGATGTCCAAGCAGGACCGAGCAAAGACGGCCTTTATACTCCCGATGGGTCTTTACAAATTCAACCAGATGCCATTTGGCCTGGCAAAAGCTCATGGTACTTTTCAGCGACTGATGGAGAGGTGTTTAGGCAACTTGAACTTTGAGGCTACTCTCATCTATTTAGATAATATAATAATAATCTTTATTTTTATATAGCACTAACATATTCCGCAGCGCTTTACAGTTTGCACACATTATCATCACTGTCCCCAATGGGGCTCACAATCTACATTCCCTATCAGTATGGCTTTGGAATGTGGGAGGAAATCGGAGTACCCGGAGGAAACCCACGCAAACACAGGGAGAACATACAAACTACTTGCAGATGTTGTCCTTGGTGGGATTTGAACCCAGGAGCCCAGCGCTGCAAGGCTGCAGTGCTATCCACTGAGCCCCCATGCTGCCCTCGTGTAAGCCGCCTCGTTCCAAGAACATCTCCAAAGACTGGAACAGGTGTTGAGCCGCCTTCAAAGACACGGTTTGAAAGTGAAGCCTCAGAAGTGCCATCTGTTTCGCACCCACATTGAGTACTTGGGACATGTTGTCTCTGCTGAAGAGGTGAGACCATCCGGTGAGAAAATTGCTGTGTACAGGATTGGCCTGCCCCGAAGATTGTGAAAGATGTACCGGCCTTCTTAGAGCTTACCGGTTATCATCGGCGATTCGTAAAGAACTTTACTCGCAGAGTGAAACCTCTGTTAGAACTTTTGAAAGGGGTGCCTTCTGGCATAAAAAACAGAACTATTCCGTTGGGAGAACACCAGGAGAATGCATTTCGAGCTCTGAAGATGGCTTTGACTGAAGCACCAGTAAGCCTGCTGATTTCACCCAACCGTTTATTCTCCACACTGATGGAAGCCTGCATGGACTCTGAGCTGTGTTGTCCCAGATCCAAGAAGGAAAAGAATGAGTAATCGCCTACGCGAGTCGGTCTCTCCATGACTCCGAAAGAAATCCAGTTAATTACAATTCGTTCAAACTGGAGCTGTTGGCATTACTGTGGGCTATGACGGAGAAGTTTGCGGAATACTTGTATGGCTCTGAAGTCCTGGTACGCACTGACAATAACCCTTTAGCACATCTGGAAAATGCGAAACTAGGAGCTCTGGAGCAGCATTGGGTGGCTCGGATAACAAAGTATCGATATAAAAGCGACTACAAGAAAGGAGCTGAAAATACTCATGCAGACTCCTTATCCAGAGTGACACATGAGAGACCTGGGCCCAACCGAGATGAAGAACTAGAGGCTGAAGAGGTCCCTGAGTTCCGGGATTCTGCCAGGACGTTGGCAGCTATGCAGGAGCAGGTACAGGCAGTGTCCCGAGAATGCATACTGGGACGGTCCCGTGATGAGTGGGTACGGTTACAGCAAGAAGATAGGGAACTCGCTCAAATGAGACAGTGGATAACGTTAAAGCAACTTCCCAGTCAGAGAGTGAGAAATGCCCTGTCCCCGGGGACTCTGCAGATCCTTCTGCAATGGGAAAGGCTCCAACCGAGGAATGGGCCATGGGCGGACATACCACCGGTGCAGCTGGTGCAGTTGCACCGGGGTCCCGAGCAGGAGGGGACCCAGGAAAAACTTATGGCAATGGTGCATAATCGATCACAGAGCCGGCAGCAGCAGCATCACTAACAGGAAAGTCCGATCTGCTGCACACTACACACGATTATGCTGAGGGGCCTTGTCCTCACCTGTTAGTGCTGATGCTGCTGTCCGGTCTCATCTATAGGGAGATGCTGCGGGGAGGAGGGAGCGTAAGACTGAGCCTCACAGGGTGTGATTCCCTCTGCTTCTGATTCCTGCCTGTGCAGTGCTGCTGATCTCAGGGTATGAGAAAAGGGGAAGGTGCTGGGAAGGAGGTTGCAGGACATTAACCATGTCCTGATCACTATAAGGGGGTCTCCTGAGTGCCCCCCTATACAGCTTTATTAAGTTATAGGCATTGATATTTGTGCCTCATTGCCTGTCAGCCAATCACAGACTTTTCTTTATAAGCACATCTGTGATTGGCTGACATGGGATGATATTCAAGTGTCTTCTGGGTCCTGAAGTCACAGCTTGGAGCAAGAATTTTTAGCAGAAGAGACTTTGGACCAGACTGACAGGATGGTAAGGCACAAGGGCCGCTGATGCAGCTGCATCAGGGCCCGAAGGTGGAGGGGGGCCTTTGCAGGCCCCAGGACCGTTGGGGACACCGGCACGCTATGGGGCCCATTAGTCGGGAGGGCCCTGTGCCAATGCGGGCGCTGGCATCGGGCCCCCCATGCTATAAACTTAAATACTTACTTGACTCTCTAGTATCTCAGGGCAGAACACGCGATGACTTCACTACAACGAGCCATCTGCGCTTTGCTCTGCAGAGAGTCATAAGACGCTGAGGAGCCCGGAGCAACAGAGCCTGAGCAGGGGGAAAAGAGAGAGAAATATTATTTTGATTTTTTATTATGTATGGAGCATTATATTGGATCCATTATTCTGTATGGAAATTATATAGGGTCCACTATTCTGTATGGAGCATTATATGGGGTCCATTATACTGTATGGAGCAATATACAGGACCCATTATACTTTATGAAGCATTATATGGGACCAATTATACTATATGGAGCATCATATGGGGTCCATTATTCTGTATGGAGCAATATATGTGGCCCATAATACTGTATTTAACAATAAATGTGTCCCATTATTATGTACGAAACATTATATGTGTGTCTAGTATTCTGTATGGAGCACTATGTGGTGCTCAAAATACTGTATGGAGAACTATACTGTCAGTTTCTGAGCTATTTTAGAATTAACAATAGATATCACTCATGTAATGTAAGAAGTAAGTGAAATCTTTGGCATTGTACTATACCTATATGACTCATGATATGTGTTAAAGGGGCCCACTGAGGCTCTTTCATCCAGGGCCCACGAAAACCTGGAGCCGGGCTTGTGTGACTGTCTGTACATGTGTATATATGTTTATACATGTGTGTGCATGTGTTAATTAATGCATGTGTGTGTATGTGTGTGTTCGTCTGTGTTTATGAATGTGTGTGTATGCATACGTGTATGCATGTGTGTATATGGATATATATGTGTGTGTCTTTGTGTACATGAATGTGTATGTATGTATGTGTATGTGCGAGTTTATATATATTCTTGTATGATACTGTAATTGTAAAGAATAGGAAAATCTCTTTAAATGGTTAGTCACCAAATAATCAAGTTTTCTCTGACCCAAAAGATCCAACCACTGCACCTCCCTCCGAGATTCTGAGAACAGGGGTCTACGGACTCATCCTGGATAGGTCAGAGTTGTGCATGCTCAGCCTCTGCTTTCCATTATCTATAGAGCTGCTGAGTGCTGTGCTCGGCTGTTTCTATCAGTTCCATAGACAATGAATAGAGCAGAAGAGAAGCATGCACACCTCCAACAATCCATTCATGGCTGAGCTGCAGTCCTATTCTCAGGATTGCTGGGGGTCCCAGTGATCAGTCCCCCAAAAGTCAGTAAGTAATGCCTTATCATTTTGACTGGGGATAACTTGATTTATTTGGGGAATAACCCTTTATCAGATACCAGATGGTATAGATACCAAACATACAGTGGGGAGAAAAGTATTTAGTCAGCCACCAATTGTGCAAGTTCTCCCACTTAAAAAGAGGAGCGAGGCCTGTAATTGACATCATAGGTAGGCCACAACTTTGAGAGTCAAAATGAGAAAATAAATCCAGAACATCACCTTGTCTGATTTGGCAAGATTTGTTTTTCAAATTATGGTGGAAAATAAGTATTTGGTCATTAACAAAAGTTCATCTCAATATTTTGTTATATATCCTTTGTTGGCAATGACAGAGGTCAAATGTGTTCTGTAAGTCTTCACAAGGTTGGCACACGCTGTTGGTGGTATGTTGGCCCATTCCTCCATGCAGATCTCCTCTGGAGCAGAGATGTTTTGAGCCTTTCGCTGGGCAACACGGACTTTCAAATCCCTCCAAAGGTTTTCTATGGGGTTGAGATCTGGAGACTGGCTAGGCCACTCCAGGACCTTCATTTGCTTCTTACGAAGCCACTCCTTTGTTGCCCTGCTGCTGTGCTTGGGATCATTATCATGCTGAAGTACCCATCCACGTTTCATCTTCAATGCCCTTGCTGATAAAAGAAGGTTTGCACTCACAATCTCACGATACATAGCCCCATTCTTGCTTTCATGTACATGGATCAGTCGTTCTGGTCCTTTTGCAGAGAAACAGCCTCAAAGTATGATGTTGCCACCAACATGCTTCACAGTAGGTATAGTGTTCTTTGGATGCAACTCAGCATTCTGTGTCCTCCAAATACGATGAATTTTGTTTCTACCAAACAGTTCCACTTTGGTTTCATCAGACCATATGGCTTAAGTAGTGGGACACGTCTGGCACTGCAGAATCTGAGTCACTGACAGCGTAGTGTGTTACTGATGGTAGCCTTTGTTATGATGGTCCCGGCTCTTTGTAGGTCACTCACTAGGTCCCCTCGTGTGGTTCTCTGAAAGCCAGAAATCTTGCATGTTTTTAGTTGACCAAATATTTATTTTCAAGCATAATTTGAAAAATAAATCTTGCAAAATCAGACAAGGTGATTTTATAGATTTGTTTACTCATATGGACTCTCATAGTTGTGGTTTACCTATGATGTCAATTACAGGCCTCTCTCATATTTTTAAGTGGGAGAAATTGCACAATTGGTGGCTGACTAAATACTTTTTTCCCCACTGTATAAAATAATATATACATGTTTAGGCTCAGCATAATCGAATGCTGGTGGAAATATATATCTTCAGCTCAGTAACAAAATATAAATATATCTATTTTTTGAGGTGTGGGAGCCCCAATAGAACTTTTACTATGGTGCCATGTGAACTCTAAGTACTTCCCTGCTTGCAGGGCCATGATAATGAGAGTAATCTGGCCTGTTGCTCAGAGTCCGAAGCTCCGGGGAGTTCCATAGCCAGATCCCCCTCATCATAAGCAACATGCCGGGCAGAGGGGGGCCCAGACATATTTCTTATACAGGGGCCCCAAGCTGTCAGTGTCCACCCCTGGAATGGGCTACTGTACCGGGAGATACAACATCCACGGGAGCTGGGTGTCACCTGGCAGGCGTTGATCTCTGACGCGCTGGTATCTAAGGTGGCCACAGAAACGTATGAAAGAGGAGCTCACTTCGGTCGGGAGAAGACCTTTCAGTGGCTGCAAAGATTAGTTTATCATCCTCGTCTGAAGGCCGTAGTGGAAGAGACCTGTTGGCTATGTGGAAGCTGCGAATTAGCAAAACCTCCAGAGCAGAGAGCTCCCACACAGACCATTGTGACCTCTGCTCCTCTGGAAGTACTGATGATAGACTATCTGACAATTGATTCGGCTCATCAAGGATATGAACACTGTCTGGTGATGATGGACCACTTCACAAAGTTTGCCGCTGTGACCCCGACATGCGATCAAACTGCTGAATCCGCTGCAGGAAGATCGAAAGGTCCGATGGCCTGAATTCGTAGCTGAGTTAGTGTGGGTGTACAACAACTGAATACATCGCACCACCGGTTACACTCCATATACCTTGCTGTTCGGCCATCCAATAACAGAGATTACTGAGCTGGAGTTGGATCCAGAGGAGGACTACCCACGGACGGGGGTGTCCACCTGGGTACGAGAACATCGTTATCGTCTGCAGATACTACATCATTTGGTGCAGACCAGATTTCAAGAACTAGAGCATCCATAGACAACTATGCAGCAAGAACCCGTTCCGGATGTTCTGACGGTGCTTGTTGGGCCGTGCGTGCATAGTTTCTATGGTCTGGCCAACATATTGAAGTCCACAACAGCATTCAATTAAATATACTACATAGCTTGACTGACAACTAACATGATGATTAATTTTAAAGCTAATGCCCGTGGTGTTGGATTTAAACTTTTTTACCCCATTAGTAATAGATGCACAGCATAAACATTTAGCAGTCCTACATGCAAAACAACCCGGATTAAAGTCCATCTGGGCCATAGAAGAGGACAAGGGTTTAAGAGCCGTGTTGCTGTGTGCAACAAGGTTGCAAAGTGTACGATTTTTCCTAAAAATCGTTCTAGGATGGCCAGGAACATGTCCTGATAGAATAGGATCACCCTTTAAAATGAACCAATATTTGTCAATGGGTTCTTGCTGCATAGTTTATCAAAACATTGCTTAACTGTGCACCAAAAAAATCCAAGATCATTAAAACTTACAATTATTGATCAGATTCCGGACAGTGTTTCTGACCTCTATAGCAGTCTAATAAACAGAGAAAGCTTCTGGATATTTAAAATAGGTAAATTGGCTCCTGAGGGATTGAATCTCACCATTGAAAAAGTCACTAAATAATTTTATCCTTGTTTTATATATTTTTTATAATTTTTATTTCTATTGCCTAGATTCATATTTTTATTACGTTTTACTTTGTTTTTATTTATATTTTAGCATTGTTAATATGTCTTTTGATTGCAACTTGAATGTATCTAATCATGTCATTTGTTAATTGCATATGGTTTCTCATTGTTTGCTTTGCTTCTAAATACCTTTCCCTGTCTGTTGTTATCACACTGCCACCTGATGAAGATGGTGTTCTACCGTCGAAACGCGTTGTGGATTAAGTATAACCAGGATTAAAAATAACCATCTTTAATCTGTGGACTGTGCGCTCCGTTTTGACCGTGGTCTATCACACTACTGCATTCTTTCCTCCACTGGAGGTACCCGTCTGGAGCTGCAGTAGACTCTCCCCGCACCAACTTCTTGTGGCCGCCACCTCAGCGCTCCCTTGTGACCGTTTACTCCCAGTTCTCCATCGCTTTGTAGCCCTGACCTAATTGTTTTTAACTGATTTACCAATGTGATATTTCAACATGTACTTGCAGATGTATTAATCATACTGAACTTGTCAGGCACAACCCCTCCCTTCTAAGTATTACATCTGGAAAAATGCAAAATGTCACATCTTCACAATGCAAACATACTTTAATCTTTCTCACAAACAAGGTTTTTCTAGATAGATCTCTGTACTTACTGCAATACTTACTATTGGGCTAGCTGCACATTGCGTCTGTGCCTCAAGTTTACCATAAAAATATTGAAACCTTTTCCCAACGTATACTTTATCATTTCTATAGCCTTAGTATGCTTTGAGATAAAGCATCTGTGCTATTTGGTCAGATGCATACATTTGAAATAATTTCCATTTGTTCATATTTATGGTAAATATTCTTTATAGTATTTTTTACATGCAGAAATACAGAAAAGCAGCACTCACCACATCCTTATTTAAAAAGTCCTTCATTCCGGGGAGTGGGACATTCATGCGTTGTGCTGGAGAAAGAGTGGATGACGGCCATTTCGCGTCTCCACAATGCTTTTACAGGGCCTTGTCTCCGGAATAAAGGACTTTTGAATTAAAGACTTGATGAGTGTCACTTCTCTGTATTTCTGTATGTAAATTTTCACTGGATCTTAGCACCACCTCAAGCCTGACCATATCCAAAACTGGAGGAATAGGACTGAATAGCGTTCGGTAGTCTGATGTCGTGAAGCTTCTTCTTTTAAACACACTATTTGTTATAGTATATTTTGCTTGTCTTTAGGATATGTAGCACCCCACATATTTATAAAGAAAGCCAATTTCACATCAGATCTGCTCAAATCAGGCATGGTAAGTTGCTCAGAAAGCAGCAGCAACATTGACGTAACTACTGTGATTTGAGCATTCTGTTAAAACATCGCAGAGAAAAACAGATTTTTTTCCTTATTTCTCAGCAACTAAGCAGAATTTAACTATTATTTTCCAAATCTGGACCAGAAAAGTGAAGCGTGGACTCTTAAGGAGTTAAGAGTCGACCAGGCCATGTACAAAATAACTGGGCGGTCTAATATGTTCAATCCTAACAGTGTGTATGGCATTATCTCACAGTCCTAATGGTCTTCATTTGACCAGTCACATGCTGACTTGTTTTGCTTTCAAACAAGAGAAGCCGAAAAAAAAAGCTGTCCGCATGTGAAACATAGCAGAATCTAGACAGTGCGTGTATTACACACTGATAGGAAGTCCCATATTACAATTCCTTGCTGATTTTTAAGATAGTCTGGTCAACCCCATTAAAGTGAGGTGGCTTAGTTTTCATTTCCTATGTGCATAAAAAGTGAATCTGACATTTACTGAATTGTTTTCCTCAATTCCGGAATTCATAACATTTTTCATAATATCTATTTGCTATCATGTGATGGACATACAAATACAGGATTGATAATGGTTGTAGTTGTTGAGCTGTGTCTTATGTTAACCCTCCATCACATGGCAAGATCACATTTTTATCCCCTGAGAGTAAACAATGTGAGTGCAGTGAAAACAGATCTTGAAAACAAGGAATTGATTCATTTAGTAGATTGGAAAATAGTATAACATTAAATTGCACCAAAATAATAAACGTTGCTGAAGCAAATGCTTTTATACATTTTAAAATGAGGGGCCAATAAAGACAAACTCCTATAAATATGAACACTTTTTACTTGTTTAGAGCCTAGATTTTTTTAGCTTTTCACCCCTTCATGAGATTTTCCCTTTTTAGCGTTTCCGTTTTTTACTCCTCTTCTTCCCACAGTAACTTTTATATTTTTCCGTCAATATGGCCATGTGAGGTCTTGTTTTTTGCTGAGCAAGTTGTACTTTTGATGTTACCATGTAAAGTACTGGAAAAACAGGAAAAAAATTCCAAGTGCGGTAAAATTTCAAAAAAGTGCAATTTCACAATTGTTTTTTTTTCTTTTTTTTAATCCGTGTTCACTAAATGCTAAAACTGACATGCCATTGTGATTCTCCAGGTCATTACGAGTTTACAGATATAAAAAATGAATAGGTTTTTTATTTATGTGGTGAAAAAAAATTCCAAAGTTTGTAAAAAAAAAAAAAAAATGACACCATTTTCCGAGACCCGTAGGGTCTCCATTTTCTGGAATCTGGGGCATGCGTGAGGGATTTTTTTTTGTGTGCAGAGGTTACATTTCTACTGATGCCATTTTTGTGTAGATACAATGTTTTGATTACCTGGTATTGCAATGCTCCAGCGACCCCAAAATTGTAATTCTGGCGTTTTGATTTTTTTTTTGTTATGCTGTTTACAGATCAGATTAATTCTTTTTATATCTTGATAGATCGGGAGTTTCTGAACACAGCAATATCAAACGTGTATTTTTTATTATTGTTTTATTTTGAATTGGGGTGAATTGAACTTTCATATTTTAAACATTTTTGTAATATTTTTTAAAACCTTTTTTTCTACTTTTTACTGGCTTCAATAGTCTTCTTAGGAGAGTTGAAGCTGCGATCGTTTGTGCTACACATTTAGGCCACGGGTCAGCGTCCATACCAGATCAGCAATGACAAGCACAGGAAACTCCTGCAGACCCTCGGTTGTTGTGCCAACCCATCGGCGCCCCACAATCATGTGACGGGGTGCTGATGGGCAGGACTTGTAACGCACTTTTGGTAAGCGCGAGTTAAATGCTGCTGTCAGACATTGACAGCGGTATTTAACTAGTTAACAGCCATGGGTGGATTGCGTTGCCATCCGCTGCTGTTAGGGAAACATGACAGCTGATCAAATCAGCTGTCATGTGCCGGAAAAGATGCGGGATAAGAGCTGGAGCCCGCATTAAAAGAAGGATGCATGAGCTATGATGTATATACGTCATAAGTCGTGGAGGAGTTAACATAAATTCCAGAAAATAGAACACAAGAGTGCAGCCAGTAAGAAAATAGATGGAAATTGTATCTGTTCTTACGTCAATTTAGAAACAGTAGAGCTTCACCTTTACCTTACATAATTTTTTTCAGAGGGAAACTAGGAATTTCTTTCTTCGTATTTTGGACCTGCGACCATGCACGCTTTTGTTGAAATGCTCCTAATGCTAAATATAATTTTTAAGAATACAATTAGTTCGAAAAATTGCTATTATAGTGATTCTCCATTATAAAAACTACTTTATTTGGCAGCATTGGCAATGTAAATACACAGAAATATTACAATAGATACAGAAGTTGCCATTTCTGCTGTTTTCTTTCTGCATCTACTAACTACTAGGTTTATTTCCTTTCAGACTTCTTATCTATACTAGTGCGCACCATGTGTAGAGTGTGAAAGTGAGCTTTTGAAAGCTAGTTACGTCATTCCTTTACCTAAACAGAAAGAACCAGAATTACAAGGCTAAACTAGTTTTGCCTTGGGAAATTGTATTTATCTTGTATTTGCTCAATTGCAAAAGACTTTAATGTATTCAATGGAATGAACATGCAAGCTCATTTTGATGCAGGAAAGATGTATATCTTTGTTCTGTGTTAGCCAGTAGATAGAAAAATAGTTAGAATTGAGAGTCCTCAGTGGGAAGAGTCTTGAGGAGATCATTTGCATATTCCCAGTGCCTTCTGGGATAAGTGAAGAGTCTCCGCGAGCTCAACGATCACTGGGTTTTGGCCGTTGCAGCTGAAAAGAGGAAATCGGAGAAACCAGGGGTAGAGTCTTGAGGAGATCATTTGCATATTCCCAGTGCCTTCTGGGATAAGTGAAGAGTCTCCGCGAGCTCAACGATCACTGGGTTTTGGCCGTTGCAGCTGAAAAGAGGAAATCGGAGAATTTTGGCTCATCTTTCATCTTTTTAAGAAATCTCAAGATGGAAGAGGCCAGGAGCCATTTGGTGAGCTGCATTTCTTGCTACATGTTCACAGATTTACCAGTGGAAAAGCCAAACTTCACATGCCACAAATGCAAGCTTGTGACCCTGTTGGAGGAAAAGTTGCAAAATCTCGAAGAGAGGTTAGCTACGTTGAAGATCATTAAGGAAGGTGAAGAGTTCTTGGACAGAGCAGAATTATCTATTCATGTTACAGAACGAGAAGAAATTCGAAGTGCACCTGAAGAAACAGAGGATTGGAGACATGTGACCCAGAGAAGCAGGAGGATCAGGAGGCAGTCAGCACCCATACTGCTCAGAAACCAGTACCAGGCTCTCACGCAGGAAAATGATGAAGAAATACATCAGGATAAGACTTTGCCAACAAACAGCAACCTTGTACGCCTTCAGAGTCCTCCTGGATGGAGAAAGAAAAATGTTGTGAAGAAGAAACGGAGAGTGGTGGTCATGGGGGATTCCCTGTTGAGAGGAACAGAGGCCGCTATCTGCAGACCGGATATAACTTCAAGAGAAATGTGCTGTCTTCCAGGTGCAAAAATTAAAGATGTGTCTGACAGGATATCAGGACTCTTCAGACCTACAGATGACTACCCATTCCTGCTACTACATGTGGGGACAAATGACACCGCAAGAAACGACCTGGAAACCATCTGCAGAGACTTTGAAGACTTAGGCAAGAAAGTGAAAGAACTGGGAGCGCAGGTGGTCTTCTCTTCCATCCTCCCAGTGGATGGCCATGGAACAAGGAGGTGGAATAAGATTCTGCAGGTGAACAACTGGCTACGTCGATGGTGCCGTCAGCAACGATTTGGATTTCTGGATCACGGAGTGAACTACTTATACGATGGACTACTTGCTAGAGATGGGGTGCACCTTACGAAGACTGGAAAGCAGGTATTTGGAAGTCGCCTTGCTACACTTGTAAGGAGAGCTTTAAACTAGAACAACATGGGAAGGGAAGCAAAAGACCAGAAAAAGCCATACACCTGACAAATGCTACTGAGAACTCTGCTATTAGAAGTGGAAAGGAAGAACAAAGACGAAAGAATCTAATTAAAAAAAATATTGGAGAAAGAGAAACCAATCACAAACTAAAATGTTTCTATACTAATGCACAAAGCATGGGCAACAAACAAGGAGAATTGGAACTACTAACACAGGAAAAGAAATATGATGTCATTGGAATCACTGAAACTTGGTGGGACAATACACATGATTGGAATACAAGACTAGAAGGATACAACTTATTTGCAAGAAACAGACTTGATAAACGAGGAGGGGGTGTCTCATTGTATGTTAGAAATGCGTATATCTGCACAGAGATTGAAGCTTCAGAGACTGGGAGTTCTGTGGAAACTGTTTGGGTAAGAATACAAGGACAGAACAATGGAAAGGACACCATTGTAGGCATTTACTACAGGCCGCCTGTGCAAGCTGAAGATATGGATGAACTCTTTATGCATCAAATGGCCAAGTTCTCCAAAAAATATGACATAGTTGTCATGGGAGATTTCAACTATCCAGACATTTGTTGGGAATCTCTCTCAGGCAAAACTAACAGGTCAAGGAAATTCTTATCCTCTCTTGCTTACAACTTTATCTTCCAAAAGGTAAAGGAGAAAACAAGGGGAACTGCTACCTTGGATCTAATCCTTATAAACAGGGAGGAAATGGTTGAGGAGGTAAAAGTGGCTGGGACCCTAGGAGGTAGCGACCATGCTATTTTAGAATTTTGGATAACTAGAGGCGGAAGACCTGTGAAGACTCAGACGTCAAGGTTAGATTTCAGAAAGGCAGATTTTAAGGGATTCAGAAAGAGAATTGGAGGGATCCAATGGCTGGATATCCTTAAAGACAAAAATGTCCAGGAAGGATGGGAAATCTTGAAAAATGAAATTCTCAAAGCACAGTTGTTAACAATTCCGAAAAGAGGGAAGAATAGGAAGCATTTAAGGAAACCAGGATGGATGAACACAGAACTTAAGCACATGCTAAAAAGGAAGCAAAAAATGTTTATAAAATGGAAAGAAGGAGGCATATCTAAAGAAGAATATAATGCTGTCTGCAGAACCTGCAAGGCACAAATCAGATTATCTAAAGCTGAAAATGAATTGAGGCTTGCAAGAGATGTCAAAAGCAATAATAAAGGATTTTGGGGATATGTCAAAAGTAAAAGAAAAGTCAAAGATGCTATAGGATTTTTACAGGATGAAAATGATGAAATGGTAAGACAGGATGTTGAGAAGGCTGAACTTTTAAATTCCTATTTTGCATCTGTTTTCTCTCAGAAAGGAAATGTAACATCAACTGTTATTCACTGTCCTATTAAGGGAATAGAAGAATCCAGGATATCTATAAACAGAAAGATAGTGAGGAAACACTTAGCTAACCTAAATGTATTCAAGTCTCCAGGTCCAGATGAATTACACCCCAGAGTACTGAAGGAGATAGCAGAAGAAATTTTTGAACCCCTCTCCATAATCTTTGAAAATTCTTGGGGAACAGGAGAAGTGCCAGAAGACTGGAGAAGAGCAAATGTTGTTCCTATCTTCAAAAAGGGGAAGAAGGTGGACCCAGGCAACTATAGGCCGGTGAGTCTGACTTCTATACCAGGAAAGATCTTTGAACAAATTATTAAACAACATGTATGTCAATACCTGGATAAGAATGAAGTGATTAAACAGAGTCAGCATGGGTTTGTAACTAATAAGTCATGTCAGACTAATTTAATTTCCTTCTATGATGGTATTACTGATTGGGTGGATCAAGGAAATGCTGTAGATATAGTATATCTTGACTTCAGCAAAGCATTTGACAAAGTCTCTCATACAATCCTTATTGAAAAAATGACTAAGTATGGAATGGACAAGGCAACTGTTAGGTGGATTCATAACTGGCTTAGTGATCGGACCCAAAGAGTGGTCGTAAATGGCTGCACATCCAGTTGGAAGAATGTCTCAAGTGGGGTACCACAGGGCTCTGTCCTGGGCCCTGTATTGTTCAACATCTTTATCAATGATTTAGATGAAGGAATTGAGGGTAATCTGATTAAATTTGCTGATGACACAAAGCTAGGAGGGATAGCTAATACTAGAGAAGAGAGAGAGAGGATTCAAAAAGATTTAAATAAACTGGAGAAGTGGGCAGCAACTAACAGAATGGTTTTTAACAGGGAGAAATGCAAAGTACTACATCTGGGCAATAAAAATGAAAAAAGCATATATAGAATGGGAGGAATAGGGCTAAGTGACAGCACATGTGAAAAAGACTTGGGTATACTAATAGATCACAGACTGAATATGAGTCAACAGTGTGATGCAGCAGCAAAAAAGGCAAATGCAATTCTAGGATGTATTAACAGAAGCATACAGTCTAGATCACGTGAAGTAATTATTTCCCTCTACTCCTCTTTGGTCAGACCTCATCTGGAATATTGTGTCCAATTTTGGGCACCACATTTTAAAAAAGACATCAACAAACTGGAGCAAGTTCAGAAAAGAGCGACCAGAATGGTGACCGGTCTGCAAACCCTGTCTTATGAGGAAAGGTTGCAGGATTTGGGAATGTTTAGTTTGCAAAAGAGAAGACTGAGAGGAGACTTAATAGCTGTCTACAAATATCTAAAGGGCTGTCACATTGTAGAAGGATCAACTTTATTCTCATTTGCACAAGGAAAGACTAGAAGCAATGGGATGAAGCTGAATGGGAGGAGACACAGATTAGATATTAGAAAAAACTTTTTGACAGAGTGATCAATGAGTGGAACAGGCTGCCACGAGAAGTGGTGAGTTCTCCTTCAATGGAAGTCTTCAAACAGAGGCTGGACAGACATCTAACTGGGATGATTTAGCGAATCCTGCTTTGAGCAGGGGGTTGGACCAGATGGCCCAGGAGGTCCCTTCCAACTCTACGATTCTATGATTCTATGATACCTTTTAATGGCTAACTGAAAAGATGGTAACAAACTGCAAGCTTTCAAGACTACTCAGGTCTCTTCATCAGGCTTTATTCCATGCCTGATGAAGAGACCTGCGTAGTCTCGAAAGCTTGCAATTTGTTACCATCTTTTCAGTTAGCCATTAAAAGGTATCAACCACCGAGGACTCTCAATTCTAAAGATTTTTCATGCAAGCTCATTCAGTGTTTTTCCTCTAAACATCTTAGTCCTCCCTGATGCTCTCTATTCAAAAATAGGAAGTTATCTTCAAAAAATTACTTATTGTTTAAATCAGGTTTTTGTGTTAAAAGTATTTTTAACCCCTTAACCCCCCTGGGCCACTTTCCGTTTTTGCGTTTTCCTTTGTTGCTCCTTTTCTTCCTAGAGCCATAACTTTTTTATTTTTCAATCAAAATGGCCATGTGAGGGCTTGTATTTTGCAAGACAAGTTGTACTTTTGAATGACATGATTGGTTTTAAAATATTGTGTACTGGAAAACGGGTAAAAAATTTCAAGTGCGGTGAAATTGCAAAAAAGTGCAATTCCACACTTGTTTTTGTTTTTTTTTCTTTTACCATGTTCCCTAAATGCTAAAACTGACCTGCCATTATGATTCTCCAGGTCATTATGAGTTCATAAACACCAAATATGTCTAAGTTCTTCTTTATTTAAGTGGTGAAAAAAAATCCAAACTTTGACAAAAAAAGGCGCCATTTTCCAAGACCCGTAGCGTCTCCATATTTTGTGATTTGGGGCTGGGTGAGGGCTCATCTTTTGCACACTGAGCTGACATTTTTGTTGATACCATTTTGGTGTATATGCGATCTTTTGATCACCTATTAGTGCATTTTATTGCAATGTAGCGGTGATCAAATTAACGTCATTTTGGCATTTTGAATTTTTTCTTGTTATGCCATTTATCGCTCAGGTTAAATTTCTTTTATTTACCACCCACCTTTCGTGTCTACCTCTTTCCTCATAGACTGTAAGCTTGCGAGCAGGGCCCTCTTTCCTCTTGGTATTTGTTATAATCTACTGTATGTGATTATTGTTATGCTGTAATGTCTATTGTCTGTACAAATCCCCTCTGAAATGTAAAGTGCTGCGGAATATGTCGGCGCTATAAAAATAAAATTTATTATTATTATTATTATTATTTATATTGATAGATCGGCGGGTTTGAACACAGCGATGCCAAATATGTATATGTTTGATGATTTTATTGCTTTATTTTGAATGGGGTGAAAGGGGGATGATTTAAACTTTTACATTTTCTATTTTTTTAATATTTGTAAAAACATTTTTTTTTACTTTTGGCATGCTTCAATAGTCTCCATGGGGACTAGAAGCTGCAACTGTCTGATTGGCTCTGCTCCATACAGGCAATGATCAAATCACCTGTATGTAGCAGAAATGCTCACTTGGTATGAACGCCGACCACCGGACGGCGCTCATAGCAATCCGTCTATGACAACCATAGAGGTCTAAAGAAAAAAACACAAAAACTGAGCTTGACTTAAGTTGGTGCACATGAAGAACATGAATGCATGTTCACAATGGCCACAAAACATATAAAACCTACAAGAGAAAAAGTGAGCAAAAACTCTGCTGTATCTAAGCACATAAAAAGCAAAATGTGCATTTAAATAAAAAAAAGTATTACTAAAAACTCTGTGTTATCACAAAATAGCATAAAAGCCATTCCACTACAACAAGATAAATCTGATCGGGACAGTCCTACACTGTCTAATATTAAAAACCTTACCATGTGTCAATGTTGACCTCAGTGTGTGAATAAGGGCAGACAAAACGACTGGGCCCAACCAGTGGAACACCAGCCTGGGGAAGACTTATATACAATTTCCAGCTCAGGAGAGGGAGGCTACACCCCGGCTTGCACTGAATGCAATAATACAGAGAAAAAACACAAATATTGAGCTTGACTTGAGTTGGTACACATGCAGAACATAAACGCATGTTCACATTAGCCACACAACATATAAAACCTACAAGAGAAAAAGTGAGCAAAAACCTTGTTGTATCTAAGCAAATAAAAAGCAAAAAGTGCATTTAAATAACACAGAGTTTTTAGTAATACTTTTTTTTTATCAAAAAATAGCATAAAAGCCATCCCACCAGGAGAAGGGAACTCTGATTGGGACAGTCCTACGCTGTCTAATATTAAAAACCTTACCATGTGTCAATGTTGACCTCAGTGTATGAATAAGGGCAGACAAAAGGACTGGGCCCTACCAGTGGAAAACCAGTCTAGATGCTACGTCCTCCGGCACTCGCCTTACGGCTGCCTGGCCTTCCAATACTCACCCTGCTCCAACGTTCCAGCGCGCTGCTGCTCGGAGGTCTCGTCACGTCTCCCTGACAATTCCTGTTTCTCTGTCTGCTGTGGGAGCCCGGCGTTAGTGCATGCACCCTGGACGGCTTAGGGCACGGCCGCGCGTATCTTCAAACTTCTTATGGAGTTGACGTACCCAGTCCAGAATTTCCACCTGCCAATAGCTGTATTGTATGGAGTATATCAGGCGGCTTCCTCTTAGAGGAGGAGCCTGATTATTGTGTTAACTCTCTGTTAGTACCCAGGCTGCCCCTATGCTAAATTGTGCTCTAGCTCTGTTCCTGTTTTACCTTGCTTTCCCCCATTCTCTCCACAGTGTCTTGCTTCGTTTCCACTCCCTAGTAGTCCTCGGATGCTCTTTCCCTGCATTACCTCGCCTGACGGTCTCTATATAGGGGGTCGGTTCCCTAGGTCAGCTGACTTCGGTACCATGGCCCAGAGGGTCCACTCTAGGACACTCTTCTCTCAGAGGCGTTACACTGGACAAGTGTTATGATTAGGTAACTGAGGAGGATAACAGGGGAATAGGCGAGGCAACCAGATAACCAGAGAGGTTGGTAACTTAGCGGATTGCAGACCCCTAAATTAACAACACAACTAGAATTAGCCATGGGATGTACCTACGATGCCCTAGATGCCTCGGCACAGTCAGGTGATTGACTTCTGTCAGCCAGACCAGCTCCATTACCAGCAGCAACCACCAGAGGGAGCCAAATTCAGAAGCCAGGTCAAAATTGTTCACAACTGACAAGCCTTATGTACAATTTCCAGCTCAATAGAGGGAGGCCACGCCCTGGCTTGCACAAAATGCAATAATGCGAAGAATAATACACAAAAATTGAGCTTGACTTGAGTTGGTACACATGCAGAACATAAGCGCATGTTCATATTGGCCACAAAACATGTAAAACCCACAAGAGAAAAAGTGAGCAAAAATCCTACTGTGACTAAGTAAATAAAAAGCAAAAAGTTCATTTAAATAACACAGAATTTTTAGTCATACTTTTTTTTAACAAAAATAGCATAAAAGCCATCCCACCACGACAAAATATCTCTGATCGGGACAGTCCTACACTGTCTAATATTAAAAACCTTATCATGTGTCAATGTTGACCTCAGTGTGTATATAAGGGCAGACAAAAGGACTGGGGCCCAACCAGTGCAACACCAGTCTAGGGAAGCCTTATATACAATTTCCAGCTCAAGAGAGGGAGGCCACACCCCGGCTTGCACAGAATGCAATAATATAAAGAAAAAACACAAAAACTTATCTTGCCTTGAGTTGGTACACATGCAGAACATAAACGCATTTTCACATTGGCCACAAACATATAAAACCTACAACAGAAAAAGTGAGCAAAAACCCTGTTGTATCTAAGCAAATAAAAAGCCCCCTGAGGAAGCCCATGCGAAACGTGCCTTGGGGCTGCATGGTTTTAGGCATACTGGGACTTATATGGGTAAGACCATCTTTCTGATGGTACTATGGCACTTTAGAGGAAAAGAAATTCAGCTCCAGCTGCTAAAAAATCCACCAATGCGTCCTATTGTATCAGGGATTGGATCGAATAATGAACATTTGTGCCAATGGGTCGATTCATTGTTACAACCGCTGGTACAACGAACCCCTGGGTATTTTAGGGAATCTAAACAGATTTTGGGTATATTCTCTAAAAAAATTTGGTCCTCAAAATACAGATGGCTCACTTGCGATGTGATCTCCCTTTATACTTGTATTCTTCATGATGTAGCAATACGGGCATTGCAGTTTCATTTTCTCAAGTATAGTAACTTTTCACCTAAATTACAGGAGTACATTTTGCAAGTTGTGTCATTTTTAATGTCACATAATTTTTTCATGCTTAATGCTGAATTTTTTTTGCAATTAAAGGGAGTAGCAATGGGAGCTAAATTTTCATTTTCCCTTGCAAATTTGGTAATGTCCTTTTGGGAGATGGAGTTTATATACTCCAGTTCTAATCCTTTTCTTGAGCAGCGGATCTGGTATGGTAGATATATCGATGATACCCTAATTATTTGGGGAAGAGACATATCTACCATACCAGATTTTGTGAGATACTTGAATTCTAACAAATATAACATTCAGTTCACCCATAAATATGATCCAGCTGAAATTTCATTTTTGGATTTAGATTTGATGGGAGAGGATGGTGCGGTTATTCATACCAAAACGCACCATAAATCCCTTGGGAACACGGTTCTACATGCAACAAGTAGCCATAATAAACACACGATCAAATCCATCCCAGTGGGAGAATATACTAGAATCAAACAGAATTGTAGCTCTAGTGATGTCTTAAGGGAGGAGTTTAGACATGTTACAAATAAATTAAAGAATCGCAGTTATCCGAATTGGACCTTAACTAGAGCGAAAAAAATAGTGCAAACTAAAAAACGGGAGGAATTAATTATGCCTACTGCAGCCAAAAATAAGGCAGGGGATATAGGCACTAAGCCTTACGTATGTTTACAATATAGTCCACAATTTTCCTTGAGCAAAGAAATTGTTCATAAATTCCTACCTGTCCTTTATGAGGATGACAAATTAGCGCAAATTCTGTCAGCTGGGGTGAATGTGGTATCTAGAAAAGCTCCTTCCCTGGGAAGTGTATTATCTCCAAGCACATTTTCATTGGAACGTAAAAAATCCAGGGGAAGTTGGCTAACAACTAAAGGATTTTATAAATGTGGTGCTAATGTCTGCAAGATGTGCAAGCATGTTCAAATATCTAAGGAATTTATTAATAATGATCACACCTTAAACTTTAAAATAAAAATTACATTAATTGTAATTCTAGTAATGTAGTGTATAAAATTAATTGTGACCAATGTAATCTGTCGTATGTTGGGTGCACATCTCGGCAACTTAAGATACGCATAAGAGAGCACCTGCATGACATTAGTAATACAAATAATTTCACAAGAAATATTTCAGCAGCATCCAAGCATTTTATTGAATGTCATGCTCGTAATACATCTCATTTTAAAGTGCAGGGGATCGAACAAGTGAATTTGTCATCTCGGGGGGGGGGGGGGGGGGGGACATCAGACGATGTCTCCTCACCTGAGAAGCGTTTTGGATATACAGTACCATCTAAACACAAGGTATCCGAATGGTCTTAATAAAAGACATGATTTAGTGTTGCACTATTGCTAATGCTTTTATTTTATTTCATATGTGTATCGGTATATGTAAGTTTTATTTGATTGGTTCGCAATGTCATTTGATTCTTGGAAGCAACTTTATTGGTTAACCATGCATATATATTTGACCCAAGATGGATCTTGAGTACGGCTTTGAAAAAGACCGCTCAGGTCGAAACGCGTAGCCTATCCTGCTCTGTCGTGGTGTGGTTATATGGAGAGCTTTATAAATTGTTCATTTTAATGTCATCTAATAAAGAAGATTTTTTAGCAGCTGGAGCTGAATTTCTTTTCCTCTGATCTACTGACGTTGGTCCATACGGAGCTCCGAGACACTGCTTTTAGTTACTGGTGAGTTGGCTTTTTCTTCTATTTCTAACTATGGCACTTTATTGATCTAAATTGATTTGTGATGTCCATATGTAGTATTTTCACTAGTGGTAACTTTAACTTAATGAAATATGTTTATTTGATGGATTTTTTCCTTATTATTAGTTACCATATGTGTATCGGGACGCTTTAGTGCAATATTTATTCATTTATTGATGTCCATCAGGGGTTTAAAATTCCCAGTCCATAAATGATTTTTGCTTGCCATCTACCTTGTACTGTTCGTGTCTTTCAGTTTTTGAACTTTTTTTGGTCCATGAATTTTTATGTACAGTATATGATGCTGTTATATAATTATTTGAACGAGTATTAAAATAAAAAAAACTTTTTATGATGTATTAAACAGGTTTTTGTACTCTTTTTTTTCTCTGTGTATACAAGAGAAAAAGTGAGCAATAACCCTGCTGTAACTATATTTTTTAAATATTTTTAAAAACATTTTTTTACTTCTGGCATGCTTCAATAATCTCCATGGCAGACTAGAAGCTGCAGCTGTCTGATCGTCAGTGCTACATACAGGCGATGATCAGATCGCCTGTATGTAGCAGAAATGCTCACTTGCTATGAGCGCCGACCACCAGGCGGCGCTTATAGCAATCCGGCTATGAAAACCATAGAGGTCTGCTGGAGACATCTGGGTGTCATGCCAACCCATCGGTGACCCGCAATCACGTGATGGGGTCACCAATGGGCGTGCGTTAAGTGCCGCTGTCATAAATTGACAGCTGCATTTAACGGGTTAACAGGCGGGGGTGGATCACGATTCCATACGCAGCTGTTAGAGGCACATGTCAGCTGTTCAAAGCAGCTAATGTGCTGGGAAAGATGTGGGCTCAGCACCAGAGCCCACATCAAAGGGAGGGATTCTGACGTTGGCATACTATTACGCCCAACATCTAAAAGAGGATAATGGGGTTTTCTGTTTTTTTCCTGTCTTTAAATGCTCTTGATCACAGTGTTACAGCAGACCTTATAGAGAGCAAATCTGACCTTTGTGGCTTCTCAGGCTCACTGCGCCTGAACTCGTCTCACATTTGAAGGTTAGTATTTACTCTTTATATTCATCACAATGGTTTATTTCGCTTATTTTCTGAATGAATAATGGAAAGTTTGTGGAAATAAATATTGTTTTCTTAGAAAAATGAGGGTGGCCTCTAAGACACATTGCACCCTAAAATGTACTCTCTCTCTCTTGCTTCAGATTTTCTGCGGAAATGGCCAGTAAAATTAATGATTTATCTAACCCCCTTCATGTTGACGGAATGAAGAATCTGCTGTTAAATGATGATATGGGAGATCCCACACAGAGAGAAGATTTAGGGGAAGAGAGTGACATTTCATCTCAGGATGAGGTGGAGGATGGCAAGGAGACTGATACAGATGAACAAGATATAGATAAGATTTATTATTTTGGCAAAGATAAAAAGACCAAGTGGAACAAGAAGCCACTTACAACATTAGACGAAACGCCATGTGCTGGTCAGTGGTCATCTTCTTTGTGATGTTGAATGTGGGTGGTATTAATTCTCAAGTGATTTAACTCGGCAATCAAGTGGAACCACTGTGTAGAAGAATTTACCTGAAAACATTGGCTAATGAAAAGATGAGTGGAGAGCTACACGCAAGAAGTCTGAAAACGATTGGAATCCCCTCTAGCCTGCAAGTTGGGCTGAAAAGATTTTAACCCAATGATGATCGAGAAAAATTACCACCTCTCCCACCTCCCAAAAGACGTAGATGCACCACCTGTACCATTGAAACTGGTAGCAAAAGGATATCAAATTATGCAAAAAATGTCACAATGCGATCTGACTGTCCCATGCAAATATGATCTGCCAGCCTTGCTTCTCTAAGTACTGTATAACTGTGTTTCTCCTGATGAACATGTAACCTCTGAATCTGAGTGAATAGTATTCAAGTAGCATCTAAGTGTGTAGGGAAGGTGACCTGATGGACGGACGGACTTGTCAGAATAGAGAAAGGAAGGTTTGCACAGTTTAGACTGGTGTCAGTTATTACAGTGGGGAAACAGCTAGGAAAGTGTAGTGGACGTGCAGTACCTTGGGTTGACCATTAGAGGGCAGGGAGGAGTGTGAGCATAGGACTTGACATCAGCTTAGCCCTGTTTCACACTTACATTTTTGGTGGCCGTTGAAATCCGCTAAAATGGCGGAAAACGGATCCGCCTGGGTACGGATTACATCGTGTGCCACCGGTCCACTATGGTTCACGGATCTGTGGCCTGAAAAATTTAAAGGAGCCGGGACGTCATCCATCGCTGCCTCTATCGCGGGATCCCGGGGGCGTCATCGCGGGAGTAGGGAGAGCATAATTCCCGCAGGTATCATCGCGGGATTTCGCACGGAGGTATCAGTGTATAGCTGGTGGACGACATTCCCGCAGGTATCATCGCGGGATTTCGCATGGAGGTATCGGTGTATAGCTGGTGGACGACATTCCCACAGGTATCGGGGAGAGAGAGAGAGAGAGATTTTCTTCCAGCAGCCAGGCAAGATTCAGGTTTAAAAAGGGAAAATGTGGATCCGCAGAGCAAAAAAAGTTACAGGCTCCGTTCTGTGATCTCAGCGGACGCCAAAATTTTGGCGGATCCGCACAAATACGGACGCAACGGACGTTCCTCAGTCAAAATCCGCCGACAATGCAAGTCAATAGGTAAAAAAACGGATCCGCAAAGAAAAATGGCGGATCCTTTTTTTGGCAAAACGGCGGATTTTGACTGATGGTGACAAATGGAAGTGTGAAACAGGCCTTAAGAAACTGTTGGTCATGGGGGGCGGAGTTAGAGGGAACCGGGAAAGATATAAAATTGACAGGAGGGTTCCAGAAAGTTCCAGTCCCCAGGGGGAGCTCAAGTGACGAGGAGACTGTGACAGTTGCCGCACTGTGAGGAAAACCCAACCAGGGGGACTGAGGAGAAAGGAAGTCAGGGGGTGGTCCTGACACAAAGTACCGCAGTACAGACGAGGCCCCGGGGAAACACATACCGAGTTGAAGACGATACCTGACTAGAAACATTACTGTTGGTGTACGGGCCTAAGGCGGATAAGCATAAAGGGACAGTACGTGTATATTACGTCCCTGGTGATAAGTACAGTGTGTGTGTAACGGGGCCTGGACACGGAGGGCCATGAAGAGAATTTGCGGTGTATTGTGAGAGCCGTCAGTCGGACGGCGGGAAATAAACTTGGACCTGTTGCACCCGAAAACTGCCTCCATCTTGTGTCTGTACGTTACTGCGCGGTATACAGAGGGACCACCCCCCAGCCCGGCCCACTGACCCTACACTTGGCGTAGTCGGCAGGATCAACGCCGCTAATACAATATCTTCTGCGGCAGGCCTGCCTCTGAGGAGTGGGAACGGACTTGGACTGCACTGTGTGGATTACAAATATCTGTGGATTGCAAATTACCAACTAGTGGATTACAAATTGGGAGTGCTGTGACGTACCTGCGTTGCCAGCAGAGGATCCGGGACGGTACCAGGTTTGGACCAAGATGGCGGTGCTGCTTCAGCGCAGAAGAGAGGTCCGGGTGTTTGCAGTCGTTCTGAATGGACTGGGACCCCCTCCTACGTACCCCTGGGGACAGCAATATGTACCAGGAGGCCGACGTTCCCACATACTGGACCCTGGCAGGTGGGTGGAAATGCCTGCCGAAGCCCCACCCAGTAGAGGGAGTGGCACCAAGGAAAAGATTGGCTGCGGTTGTCGAGGCATCGGCCGCCTGGAGTGGCGATGGCGGCGGGAGGTAGAGCTTCGCCAGAAGATCTATACCTCGGAGTCACGAGCAGCCAGTCTGATCTCGGGTGGAGGAGCGGAGCCATGGCAGATCCCACAGGAGCAGCCGCGGAAAGATGTGACGGAGACCGCGGCGCCGGGGAAGGTGACGGCTCCCCCGGCCCTACCAGCGGCTCTGCAAGCGGCCCCAACCACTCAGCCGCAGCACGCGGCCTCCTGTGATCCCGAAAGGCTGGCCAAGGAAGACCCCACTGAGTGGGCCCTCCACTCCCAACTCTGAGCCACCCCGCCTGGTGATGCCACGCCCGGTGTCGCCGGTGCGGAGCCTGTTTCCAGAAGACGCTGTTGCGTTCCCCCTGCAAGTGGTGACATCCTCCCTGAAACCAGCTGTTACTCCGGTTATGACGGCTCCGGCTGAAGTCCTGGATGCAGCCCACCCTGCGGCCGCGGTTACGCCGGCATTAGAACTGGCTGCGGCCTATTTGTCAGGCCCTGTGGCCCAACATCTGGAAAACCTGTCTGCCCCTATCCGCCACCCGGCCCCAGCGGCTGCTGGGCCGCAGACATCACCTGCCGCCTCTGCCCTGTTTTTGTCCCTGGCTAAGTCCCGCCCACTGGACTCCCGGGCTCACACCGGACCCTCCATTTGGGTCACAGAAGTGGTAAAAAAGAAGAAAGCCAGGGAGCAGGAAGTATGGAACCTGCTTCATGCAAAGGGGGAGGCTGGCATGGCGGCGACACGATCTATGGGACGGCTCGTGTATACGAATATACCCAGGGGGTACGGGTTCATACGCGATCTGGCTACCGGCCAGAAGGTTTATATTAATGTGGCCTCTATTCGTCATGGCCGGGCTCTACGCGAGGGGGACTTGGTGTCGTACTACAAAGAGTACTGTCCCCACGGCTACAACGCAGTAGCTGTGATTGCTGAGTCCGAAGGTCACGAGCCCCCGTAGAAAGAACACACAGGACACTCCTTACATCCCGGGAGCTCCACGGCTGTGGGGCCCCTCGCTGCCGGCCACTAGGAGGTGGCTTGAACTTTCGAATTTTCATTGCACCGTTGTGCAAATCACAAGGACAGTTTGCGTCCAAGTTAATGAAAAAAAAAAGTTTAATATAAAAATTGAAGTTTTTGTGTGTTAAGCCTGACAAAAGCGGGGATGTAAGAAGAGAGGAAGTGACCCTGTTAAAGTAAGGGGGAGGAGAAAATCTGTTATGTTTATTATATGTTGATTTTAACAAGCAATAGAAAAAATGTAAGAAAATGGGGTACTTGTGATATTATAGAATTGTTCTGATGTATGATATGCACAAGAAAATGCGACAGGTCCGGGTAAGGGAAGGTCTGTGTGACCAAAGGGAAGTGTGAGATCCAAAGGGGTCTATGTGTTGAGAAGGTCTGGGAGACCGAGACGCCGACCATGACGTGTAACCAAAAGAAAGGCAAAGAAATGGAAGACGTGAGTAAGACAGTCGTCCTAGGTCAGGTCCCTGACACCACAGACACCCCTGAAGGAAGAAGGCGGACGCCGACAATGATCTGGTAGGTGTAAGGCCTCGATCATGGCGTACCGGAGAGTGGAAGGTGACAGAAGGGGAGAGTAGGGGAAGGTACACACCGGAAAGAGAATCTAGGTGTACCTAGCCCAATTTGAAAGACGTTGTCATGTGGCATGCGCGCTGGCAAGGAGCAGTAGGCTGCTCGAAGCATGGTGCTCCCGATATGGTTCGGCCCCCGCGGGTAGTGGGTTTGGCCCAACAGCTGGTCCGACAACAGAAGGTAGGGTAAGCTTCAGAACGACGAAGGCAGGGATTACGATTGTCGAGGACGACAATAGACAAAGGAAGGGAGCGTGTAGGGAAGGTGACCTGACAGACGGACGGACTTGTCAGAATAGAGAAAGGAAGGTTTGCACAGTTTAGACAGGTTTCAGTTATTACAGTGGGGAAACAGCTAGGAAAGTGTAATGGACATGCAGTACCTTGGGTTGACCATTAGAGGGCAGGGAGGAGTGTGAGCATAGGTCTTGACATCAGCTTAGGGCTTAAGAAACCGTTGGTCATGGGGGCAGAGTTAGAAGGAACCGGGAAAGATATAAAATTGACAGGAGGGTTCCAGAAAGTTCCAGTCCCCAGGGGGAGCTCAAGTGATGAGGAGACTGTGACAGTTGCCGCACTGTGAGGAAAACCCAACCAGGGGGACTGAGGAGAAAGGAAGTCAGGGGGGTGGTCCTGACACGAAGTACCGCAGTACAGACGAGACCCTGGGGAAACACATACCAAGTTGAAGACGATACCTGACCAGAAACATTACTGTTGGTGTACGGGCCTAAGGAGGACACAGTGACCGAGCTGACAGGAACGTCGATAAGCAGAAAGGGACAGTACGTGTATATTACGTCCCTGGTGATAAGTACGGTGTGTGTAATGGGGCCTGGACATGGAGGGCCTTGAAGAGAATTTGCGGTGTATTGTGAGGGCTGTCAGTTGGACAGCGGGAAATAAACTTGGACCTGTTGCACCCGAAAACTGCCTCCATCTTGTGTCTGTACGTTACTGTGCGGTATACAGAGGGACCACCCCCCCAGTGCGGCCCACTGACCCTACAAATGCATAACCATTACATTTTTTTTATTAACTTTAATGTTTAGTAATAGTTATGTCATGAAAACTGGAGGTTATTTGGCGATAGTTGAGAAATGTGATTCTTTTTGTTTTAATATGTTTATGGTTATTTAATGTTTTATGATTTTGTGTAGTCTCTTTTAATTCATTCCTATGAAGGTCAGTGATTACGTTTAGTGTCCTGAAATTGGGATAATTAGATATTATAGGTGGTTTTATAATCTGTGGCTGTCAGGCGCCCTGCCCTGCTCCTGAACTCAGGAGTGCCAGAGATGCTCTTGAAGGAGGGTTAAGAAAACCCTTTGGTTCTAGAGTTTGCATAATGTTGATCTAAAAGATCTCTCTTTTTTAACTTGCTGAGTGTGGTTATTTCCCCTTCTGTCTGGGAGACTTGTAATAACACTTGAAATTTCAGTTGTGAGACTATACATCTCATCTTCTGAAAGTGAAAAGGGAGAGGAAAGGAGAATCTTTCAAAGTGAATTGAGGATTTGTGTTCGAAAATCCGATCTATAACTTGTAGGATGGTTTCCCCAATATTCAGTAAGTATGGAAATAAGTATGGAAAGTATTCAGACCTCTTTAAATTTTTCACTCTTTATTTCATTGCAGCCATTTGGTAAATTCAAAAAAGTTTTTTTCTCATTATTGTACAGTCAGCACCCCATCCTGACTGAAAAAAAACAGAAATGTAGACATTTTTGCAAATTTATTAAAAAAAGAAAAAATGAAATATCACATGGTCATAAGTATTCAGACCCTTTGCTCAGATACTCATATTTAAGTCGCATGCTGACCATTTCCTTGTGATTCTCCTTGAGATGGTTCTACTCCTTCATTGGAGTCCAGTTGTGTTTAATTAAACTGATAGGACTTGATTTGTAAAGCCACACACCTGTCTATATAAGACCTCACAGTACATGTCAGAACAAATGAGAATCATGAAATAAGAGTAACTGGCCAAGGAGCTCAGAATTGTGGCAAAGCACAGATCTGGCAAAGGTTACAAAATAATTTCTGCAGTACTTAAGCCTCTTAAGAGCACAGTGGCCTTCTGTTATGAATGAGTCACCGAGGAGGAAAAACAAAAACAAGCTAAGCCCCAGAAAACCAGAGAGGTTGGTAACTATGCAGATTGCAGATCCCTGAACCTAACAACACAACTAGCAGCAGCCGTGGAGCGTTCCTACGATGAACCTAGACGCTTCGACACAGCCGGAGGACTAAATAAGCCTAAAGCAAGAAAAGGGGAAAGCTAACTGCCCCAGAGCAGACCCCACAGGAAAGACAGCCCCCACACAAGTATTGACGGTGAAACAAGATGAAAACACAAACACAGGCAGGAAAATAGGCTGAGCAAACGATGGGCCCCAAACTAACTAGAAAGGATAGGAAAGGAAAGACACTGTCTGCAATCTGCCAAAAACCCTACAAAAATAATTTCCAACACTTCTAATAACACTAACTAGAAAGGACAGAGCTGAGAACCAAGACCTGACAAGCCAGAAGGAATCACCAGCACCAGAATAGGGCGTCAGCTGTCTTAAATCCAGTCTGAGATTCCTGAGGTCCAATCGTCATCCTCCTTATTAGGTGGCAGATCTCCACTGATTAAATCAGCCTCACTCCTGTTACCACCAGAGGGAGCCTGGAAGGTGAACTCACAACTGGTAGACCAAAAAATGAACTCACAACAACCCCCCCTTGAGGAGGGGTCACCGAACCCTCATCCACGCCACCAGGCCAATCAGGATGGGCCCGGTGAAAAGCACGAACCAATCTATCTGCATGAATGTCAGAGGCAGAGACCCAAGAATTGTCCTCCTGGCCATAACCCTTCCACTTGACCAAATACTGGAGTCTCCGTCTAGCCAGACGAGAATCCAGTATTTTCTCTACCTCATATTCCACATTACCTTCAACCAACACAGGGTCAGGAGGTGCTGCTATAGGAACCACTGGCTCAACAAACCTCTTCAATAGAGACTTATGAAACATGTTATGGATCTTAAACGCAACTGGAAGAGCCAATCGAAAAGAAACCGGGTTAAGAAGCTCCAAAATCCTATAAGGCCCAATAAATCTTGGCTTCAACTTTGGAGACACAACCTTCGTAGAGATACAGTGGGGCAAAAAAGTATTTAGTCAGTCAGCAGTAGTGCAAGTTCCACCACTTAAAAAGATGAAAGGCGTCTGTAATTTACATCATAGGTAGACCTCAACTATGGGAGACAAACTGAGAAAAAAAAATCCAGAAAATCACATTGTCTGTTTTTTTTTCATTTTATTTGCATATTATGGTGGAAAATAAGTATTTGGTCAGAAACAAGCAATCAAGATTTCTGGCTCTCACAGACCTGTAACTTCTTCTTTAAGAGTCTCCTCTTTCCTCCACTCATTACCTGTAGTAATGGCACCTGTTTAAACTTGTTATCAGTATAAAAAGACACCTGTGCACACCCTCAAACAGTCTGACTCCAAACTCCACTATGGTGAAGACCAAAGAGCTGTCAAAGGACACCAGAAACAAAATTGTAGCCCTGTACCAGGCTGGGAAGACTGAATCTGCAATAGCCAACCAGCTTGGAGTGAAGAAATCAACTGTGGGAGCAATAATTAGAAAATGGAAGACATACAAGACCACTGATAATCTCCCTCGATCTGGTGCTCCACGCAAAATCCCACCCCGTGGGGTCAGAATGATCACAAGAACGGTGAGCAAAAATCCCAGAACCACGCGGGGGTACCTAGTGAATGAACTGCAGACAGCTGGGACCAATGTAACAAGGCCTACCATAAGTAACACACTACGCCACCATGGACTTAGATCCTGCAGTGCCAGACGTGTCCCACTGCTTAAGCCTGTACATGTCCGGGCCCGTCTGAAGTTTGCTAGAGAGCATTTGGATGATCCAGAGGAGTTTTGGGAGAATGTCCTATGGTCTGATGAAACCAAACTGGAACTGTTTGGTAGAAACACAACTTGTCGTGTTTGGAGGAAAAAGAATACTGAGTTGCATCCATCAAACACAATACCTACTGTAAAGCATGGTGGTGGAAACATCATGCTTTGGGGCTGTTTCTCTGCAAAGGGGCCAGGACGACTGATCCGGGTACATGAAAGAATGAATGGGGCCATGTATCGTGAGATTTTGAGTGCAAACCTCCTTCCATCAGCAAGGGCATTGAATATGAAACGTGGCTGGGTCTTTCAACATGACAATGATCCAAAGCACACCGCCAGGGCAACGAAGGAGTGGCTTCGTAAGAAGCATTTCAAGGTCCTGGAGTTCAAGTTCCAGTTTGGTTTCATCAGACCATAGGACATTCTCCCAAATCTCCTCTGGATCATCCAAATGCTCTCTAGCAAACTTCAGACGGGCCCGGACATGTACAGGCTTAAGCAGTGGGACACGTCTGGCACTGCAGGATCTGAGTCCATGGTGGCGTAGTGTGTTACTTATGGTAGGCCTTGTTACATTGGTCCCAGCTCTCTGCAGTTCATTCACTAGGTCCCCCCGCGTGGTTCTGGGATTTTTGCTCACCGTTCTTGTGATCATTCTGACCCCACGGGGTGGGATTTTGCGTGGAGCACCAGATCGAGGGAGATTATCAGTGGTCTTGTATGTCTTCCATTTTCTAATTATTGCTCCCACAGTTGATTTCTTCACTCCAAGCTGGTTGGCTATTGCAGATTCAGTCTTCCCAGCCTGGTGCAGGGCTACAATTTTGTTTCTGGTGTCCTTTGACAGCTCTTTGGTTTTCACCATAGTGGAGTTTGGAGTCAGACTGTTTGAGGGTGTGCACAGGTGTCTTTTTATACTGATAACAAGTTTAAACAGGTGCCATTACTACAGGTAATGAGTGGAGGAAAGAGGAGACTCTTAAAGAAGAAGTTACAGGTCTGTGAGAGCCAGAAATCTTGATTGCTTGTTTCTGACCAAATACTTATTTTCCACCATAATATGCAAATAAAATGAAAAAAAACAGACAATGTGATTTTCTGGATTTTTTTTTCTCAGTTTGTCTCCCATAGTTGAGGTCTACCTATGATGTAAATTACAGACGCCTCTCATCTTTTTAAGTGGTGGAACTTGCACTACTGCTGACTGACTAAATACTTTTTTGCCCCACTGTATGTATCCATGCTGACCTGTCACCTCACTATTCTTGGCGCCTCTCCCCTTTTTTTTTTTTTTTTTTATGTGTATATATACCCCTGCAATGAACTTCTGTAACATGCCCTGATGAAGTGAGCTGGGACTGGCTCAGGAAACGCGTTGGCAATAAAGATACCTTGAATTCTACCACAGCAGCGCAGTCTCTTATTGCACTACCAGCCTTCTCTTTGTACCTGAAATGGAAGTGAGGCATCAGGTTGCCGTAAAACCGGAGCAGAAGTGAACCTCCGCTTCAGCTCCTGAAATGCCAAAACAGCCTCTGGAGACCAATTCAGCACATCAGCGCCCTTCTTGGTCAGATCAGTCAGTGGTTTGGCAATACCAGAAAAATTAGCTATAAATTTACGATAAAAATTAGCAAAACCCAAAAACTTCTGGAGAGCCTTCAAAGAAGTGGGCTGAACCCAATCATAAATGGCCTGTACCTTGGCCGGGTCCATTTCAATAGTTGACGGAGACAAATTAAATCCCAAAAATGAAATCCTCTGTACACCAAAAAGGCATTTTGACCCCTTAACATACAGGGAGTTCTCCCTCAAAATCCGGAACACAGTCCGAACATGTTCCACATGGGAATCCCAGTCACTGGAAAAGATCATATCATCCAAACAGATGATCAAAAACTTATCCACAAAGTCCCGGAAAATATCATTCATGAAGGATTGGAAGACAGAAGGGGCATTAGTGAGCCCAAAAGGCATCACCAGGTACTCAAAATGTCCCTCCGGAGTATTAAACGCCGTCTTACATTCATCTCCATGCTTGATGCGAATAAGATTATACGCCCCCCTGAGGTCAAACTTAGTTAACCAGCCGACACCTTTAACTCTGGAGAATAAATCAGAAATCAGGGGTAACGGATACTGATATTTAACCGTAATCTTGTTATGGGAATGATAGTCAATACAAGGCCTTAATGAACCATCTTTCTTAGCCACAAAAAAAAAACCCAGCACCTAACGGTGAAGAAGATGGTCTAATATGACCCTTCTCCAAGGACTCCTTAATATAAAATAGCATAGCCTCGTGTTCAGGTACAGATAAGTTGAAAAGCCGACCCTTGGGAAATTTACACCCAGGCCTAAACTCAATTGCACAGTCATAACTCCTGTGAGGAGGCAGGGACGCAGACTTACTCTCACTAAATACATGATAAAAATCAGCCAAATAGTCAGGAACATCATGAGACTGGGGAGAGGTGGAGAAAACAAGAGTGTCACCAAGAGCACACCGACAGCCCCAACTCACCACAGACACAGATTTCCAATCCAAAACTGGATTATGGATTTGCAACCAGGGGAAACCCAGAACAATAGTATCATGCAAATTATGCAGTACCAAAAATCTACAATTTTCTTGGTGGTCTGGGGCGACCCGCATTATCACCTGGGTCCAAAACTGAGGTTTATTCTCCGCCAAAGGAGTAGCATCAATACCCCTCAAAGGAATAGGCGTCCGCAGAGGTATCATGGGAAAACCACAACGTTTAGCAAAATCCAAATCCATCAGATTCAAAGCCGCTCCTGAATCAACAAAAGCCTTGGTGGAAAATGTGGATAAGGAGCACATCAGAGTAATTGCCAAAAGAAACTTTCTCTCGTTTAGGGCAGACAGAAATAATATGAGAGGCATCTCCACAGAAAAAACAAAGCTTATTGCACCTTCTATACTCCTGACGTTGCACCCTAGACAAAACTCTATCACATTGCATAGGTTCAGACATTTGTTGAAAAGGTGGCAACACCTCTCATGTAGTTTTACGTTCACGTAAACGCCGATCAGCTTGAATGGCTAATGACATAGAATCGTCAAGACCAGAGGGAACAGGAAATCCCACCATAATATCCTTTACGGTTTCTGATAAACCCTTGCGAAAGAGAGCTGCCAAGGCACCATCATTCCATGCAGTAAGGACCGCCCACTTTCGGAATTTTTGACAGTATAACTCTGCAGAATCCTGACCCTGGTTCAATGCCAATAGGGCTTTCTCAGCTTGATCAATAGCATTAGGTTCATCATACAACAACCCCAAGGCTTGAAAAAATGCATCCACATTAGTCAGAATAGGATTTTCAGGTGTCAAAGAAAACGCCCAATCCTGGGGATCGCCGCGCAGCAAGGAGATGACAATTTTAACCTGCTGTGCAGAGCTCCCCAATGAGTTAGGCTTCAAGGCAAGAAATAATTTACAATTATTCTTAAAATTCAAAAATTTAGACCGATCCCCAGAAAATACATCAGGAGTTGGGATTTTTGGTTCAACAGCATGTGATTGAGCAAGATAGGCGGAAATTCCCTGCACTTCAGCAGCGAGCTGCTGCACACAATCATACAATTGCTTAATCTCCATTTAAAAAATCCTCCTACGGCCCCAGAGAAAAAGAGGGAAAAAATACATATTAAAAAAAAAAAAAATTCTTTTTTTTTTACAATTTTTTTTCCTGCTTTTGAGTACCCTAGAATCTGCGGTATGGCTGGCGATTCTGTTATGAATGAGTCACCAAGGAGGAAAAACAAAAACAAGCTAAGCCCCAGAAAACCAGAGAGGTTGGTAACTAAGCGGATTGCAGACCCCTGATCCTATCCACACAACTAGCAGTAGCCGTGGAGCGTACCTACAGTGATCCGAGACGCCTTGTCACAGCCGGAGAACTAAATAAGCCTAAAGCAAGAAAAGGGGAAATCTAAACTGCCCCAGAGCAGACCCCAAAGCAATAGACAGCCTCCCAACATGTATTGTCAGTGAGACAAGATGAAAACACAAACACAGATAGAAAAATAGGCTGAGCAAATGATGGGGCCCACACTAACTAGAAAGGACAGGAAAGGAAAGATGCTGTCTGCAATCACGCACAAAACCCTGCCAAAAAATGTCCAACACTTTCTGATAACAAAAACCCTGAAGTCGCTAGACTTCAATTCCCTATATCAGCACTCTGGTGTATTCTGAAGACAGAGCAAAAAGAGGCCAATCTGATCAGGGACAAAAAACAAACTGGCATAAACAGAGACATAAGAATGGAAATTCAGCACAGCCCCAGCAGGGGCTGGCTGACCACAAAAACTGAGTAAACCAGACCAAATCTCATGTGAAAAAATAGCAGAGCACACTTAGCTTGAGAAGGCAGGAACAGAACTGGAAACCAGAACCTTAAAATAAGGGAGTCGGCTGTTTTAAATCCAGTCAGAGACTCCTGATGTCCAATCACAGTCCTCCTCCTCAGGTGGCAAGTCTCTGCCATTTAGATCAGCTTCATTACCTGCTGTCACCACCAGAGGGAGCCCGGATGGAGAACTCACGACTCCTCTGTCAACACAGCCAGCTCCACCACCCTCACCAGAAGCCAGAGGTAAACCAGAAAATGAGTTCACAACAGTCTTCCTAGACCTGGCCGTCCAGCCAAACTGAGCAATCATGGGAGAAGAGCCTTGGTGAGTGAGGTTAAAAAGAACCTCAAGATCACTGTGGTTGATCTCCACAGATGCAGTAGGGAAGATGGGAGAAAGTTCCACAAAGTCAACTATCACTGCAGCCCTCCACCAGTCGGGCCTTTATGGCAGAGTGGCCTGATGGAAGCCTCTCCTCAGTACAAGACATATAAAAGCCCTCATAGAGTTTGCTAAAAAACACATGAAGTACTCCCAGACTATGAGAAAAAAAGATTTGCTGGTCTGATAAGATGAAGATAGAACTTTTTGGTGATAATTCTAAGTGGTTTGTGTGGTGAAAACCAGGCACTGCTCATCACCTGCCCAATACAATCCCAAAAGAGAAACATGGTGGTGGCAGCATCATGCTAATGGGGGTGCTTTTCAGCTGCAGGGACAGGACGACTGGTTGCAATTGAAGGAAGCATGAATGCGGCCAAGTACAGAGATATCCTGGATGAAAACCTCTTCAGAGTACTCTGGTCCTTAGACTTGGCAGAGGGTTCACCTTGCAACAAGATAATGACAATAAGCACACAGATAAAATAGCAAAGGAGTGTCTTCAGAACAACTCTGTGGCCATTCTTGACTGGCCCAGCCAGAGCCTTGACCTAAACCCAATTGAGCATCTCTGGAGAGACCTGAAAATGTCTGTCCACCAACATTCACCATCCAACCTGACGGAACTGGAGAGGATCTGAAAGGAAGAGCAGCAGAGGATCCCCAAATCCAGGTGTGAAAAACTTGTTGCATCATTCCGAAGAAGACTCATGGCTGTACGAGCTCAAAAGGGTGCTTCTACTCAATACTGAGCAAAGGGTCTGAATACTTATGACCATGTGGTATTTCAGTTTTGCTTTTTTAATAAATGTGCAAAAATGTTTACATTTTTTTTCAGTCAAGATGGGTTGCAGAGTGTATATTAATGAGAAAAAAATGAACTTTTTTTGAATTTACCAAATGACTGCAGTGAAACAGAGAGTGAAAAATGTAAAGGGGTCTGAATACTTTCCGTACCCACTGTATATTATTTATCTAACTAAATGAAGAACAAAGCCAGAATTGCAATGTTAGTTCCACCCAGAGCTCCTTCCACCACCCCACACTGATGACGTTCCGAATCAATTGTGCTGATGGAGGCAGAGAGAGGAGACAGCAGCTTCTTAAGATCTATTCAATAAAATTTACTTTGTTTTAAATTTAGCACTATACACGTAGAGGACACATCCTACATTATAGTTGAGTGATCTAATAGACTAATCCAAACGTTCCTATTAGGATATCTATTTTGCAAAATCAGATTAGGACTGTAGCTAAAACACATCCAAACAAATTAAAATGGAATAAAACTGCAACATAGATGTGCTTCATTATAATGCTCAAAGAGTCGGGAATTATATTAGCAGCTGGGAGTGGTGCTAGACGTTATGTTCTATTTGGGACTCTAAGGCCTCTTTCACACTTCAGTTTTTTGCATCAGTCAAAATCCGCCAAAAGGACGGATGGCGGATCCGTTTTAGTACTGATGACAACGGATGCCACCCGTCCGTTTTTTTGACGGATCCGACAAATGAAGAATTTTAAAGGAATCGCAGCCTGGAAAAGGAGAGAGAGAGAGAGAGATTGATTTTTTGTCCGGCACCCAGAAAGAATTTAGGGTTAAATCAGTGTCTGGAGGATCCGCCAGAGAAAAAAACTTTGCAAGCTCCGTTTTCAAATCTTTGAGGATGGTAACGTTATGGTGGTGTCACGATCCATTTTTGGATCAATGTCAGATCTGGATCCTCATATATAACCTTATTTCCTTTCAGGCCATTGGGGGTTAATGTCAGTTTTTGCCCCCGGTGGCAGCTGGTGTTATTACAACTTTAGTTAGTCTGCTGGTGGGTTTCCCCCCGGTGGCCGCTGGTATTACTGCATTGTGATTAATTATCTATGCAGGTGGAAACCACTCCTACCTCCCTATATAAGCTCATCAGGTGCACCAGCTAACTGTTGGTGATATTATTCCTCTTTGGAGACCAACCAAGCTGGAGTCAGGAGCAGGCTGTGTTGCAGTGGAGCTCCAGACATTTCCTTGTTCTGGTACCTAACTCTGCTGTTAGGTGCTTAGCAGCAGGCAAAGCTAAGTTCTGTTTTTCAGTTGATATTTCCCCCTGGTGTCTGTTTAATCTTTCCTTTGGTTCAGGTACAGTTCTCTGTTTTCCCTGTCCCACCTCCTGGGGAGGGGGTTGGGGGTTTAGCTCAGGGCTGAACAGGAGATAAGGACAGGTCGGAGACTGGGGCCTCACTACCATTAAGTGTACCCCCAAGTTAAGGAAAGTCAGGGCACCCCCTTAGCCTGAGGGGCAGTTCAGAGGCCCTGCTTCCTCGTCCCCTGTCTTCCCACTACTGCTCCGTGACAGGTGGGCGTTATCAATTTTACCATACGCGGAACGATGTAAACGCCCCCCCAAAAGAAATTAATGACATGCTGGTTTTTGTTCATTCTGCGACCCAAAAATCGGAATAAAAGGCAATATAAAAATGTCACATGCCCAAAAATGGTACCAATGAAAACCTCAACTCATCCCGCAAAAGATAAGACTCTGTGGGTCAAAATATTGAAAAATTATAGCTCTCAAAATGTGGTGATGAAAAACTATTTTTTGCAATAAAAAGTGTCTTTTAGCGTGTGACAGGTATCAAACATAAAAACTCGCTATAAATAGTAAATCCAACCCCCCTTTATCACCCCCTTAGTTAGGGAAAAATAATAAAATTAAAAAAAAGTATTTCAATTTTCCCATTAGAGTTAGGGCTAGGGCTAGGGTTGAGATTAGGGTTAGGGGTGTGTTGGGTTAGGGTTGGAGTTAGAATTGGGGGTTTCCACTGTTCAGTCACATCAGGGGCTCTCGAAAGGGGACATGGCGTCTGATATCAATTCCAGCCAATTCTGCGTTGAAAAAGTCAAACGGTGCTCCTTCCCTTCCGAGCGCTGCCATGTGCCCAAACAGTGGTTTACCTCCACATATGGTGTACTCAGGACAAATTGCACAATAACTTTTGGGGTCCTGTTTCCCTTGGGAAAATAAAAATTGGGGTGAAAATATCATTTTTGTGGAAAAAATATGATTTTTTAATTGTTCGGCTGTACGTTATAAACTTCTGTGAAGCACTTGGGGTTTCAAAGTTCTCACCACACATCTAGATAAGTTCCTTGGGGGGTTTAGTTTCCAAAATGGTGTCACTTGTGAGGGGTTTCCACTGTTTAGGCACATCAGGGGCTCTCCAAATGTGACATGGAGTCCGATCTTAATTCCAGCCAATTTTGCGCTGAAAAAGTCAAACGGCGCTTCTTCTCTTCCGAGCTCTGCCATGCACAGAAACAGTGGTTTCCCCCCACATCAGGTATCAGCGTACTCAGAACAAATTGCACAATAACTTTTGCGGTCCAATTTCGCCTGTTACCCTTGGTAAAATAAAAAAAAAATTTTGTGAAAAAAAGTTACAGTAAATGTTCATTTTTTTTAAGCATTCAAAAAATTCCTGTGAAGTACCTGAAGGGTTAATAAACTTCTTGAATGTGGTTTTGAGCACCTTGAGGGGTGCAGTTTTTAGAATTTTGGGTATTTTCTATCATATAGACCCCTCAAAGTGACTTCAAATGTGATGTGGTCCCTAAAATAAAATGGTGTTGTAAAAATGAGAAATCGCTGGTCAACTTTTAACCCTTATAACTTCCTAACAAAAAAAAATTTTGGTTCCAAAATTGTGCTGATGTAAAGTAATCATGTGGGAAATGTTACTTGTTAAGTTTTTTGTGCCATATTTCTGTGATTTAAGGGCATAAAAATTCAAAGTTGGAAAATTGCAAAATTTTAAAAATTTTCTCCAAATTTCCGTTTTTTTCACAAATAAATGCAAGTTGTATCAATGAAATTTTACGACTAACATGAAGTACAATATGTCACAAGAAAAACAATATCAGAATCACCGGGGTCCATGGAAGTGTTCCAGAGTTATTACCTCATAAAGGAACAGTGGTCAGAATTGTAAAAATTGGCCCGGTCATTAACATGCAAACCACCCTTGGGGGTAAAGGAGTTAAGTTAAAAGCTAGTGCTGGCAGTAAATCCTGCCATGGGTGATATGATCCAGAGTCTGCTGCTCAGGGCCAGTGCTGCTGGAGAGGAAGCCTGGCTACAGGATTGCTTAGATCGTCCAGGTCCTGGCACCACAGGAGCTTCTCAGGCTTCGGCTACAAGTGACAAAGCGGTTACCTCAGAATTGCCGGTCATTCCAGCGCCTGTCGGCTTAGCTGCCTGTGTGAAGAGACAGCGCACTAGGAGAGATAGTTACTCACCGCCACTATCTGTGAGACGTCCGGCCCGGGGAAGCAGCTGTCCAGGACTCGTGAGGCCATGCGCCCGTCCCAGCTGTGAGTCTAAGGTCTTCAAAAAGGAATCAGAGGATCTGAGAAACAGATTCCTTACCAGGGGTTATCCTGACCAGGTGCTGCGGGAGACGTACCAATATGCACGCAAACAAGAACTAGACACCCTTTTGGTACCTAGAGAAAAAAGAAGTGTCATAGGAAAGTGCATCTGATTCATCTACACGTTTGAAAATGGGGCCCCCCTAATAAGGAATATTCTCAAAAAACATTGGGGCATTTTACAGATGGGTAGGGATCTTGCAGAGGTCATTGGAGGTACCACACAGATCACCTATAGAAAGAACAAATCTTTAGGTGATAGGTTGGTGCATAGCCATCTGGTTGAGACATGTGGAAATAGAACTTGGTTGCCAGAAAAACCCAAGGGTTGTTTTAGATGTGGAACATGTACAGTCTGTGATATTGTTCAGACAGGGAAGGTATTCCGTAATGAACATACCAATGAGAGTTTTCAGATAAGAGATTTTATTAATTGTTAAACAACCGGGATTATCTATAAGGCGACTTGTGACTGTGGGAAATCGTATGTGGGGAAGACTATTTGAGAATTCAGGAGGAGGGTGAGCGAACATCTGGGGGATATTCGCAATGGGAGGGATACCCCATTTGCTAAACATATCAATGGGTACCATGGGGATAACTAACAAACCATAAAATTAATGGGGATTGACAAGATCATACCACCCAGGAGCGGTGGGAACTATGATAAATTGATTTTACAGATAGAATTCCGTTGGATCTTTCTTCTTGATACTCAACAACCCCATGGTTTAAATGAATTACTCAATTACAGCTGTTTTTTGTAAACACATTGGTATATATCCATGTGATTTATAAATAATTAGCATATTATCAAATTATTTTACTTCTTCTTCCTTCCCCCTTGTCCCCCCCACCTTCTCCTTTATTTTTTCTGTATACACAGCATTATTATTTTTTGATTTGGTGGACATAGTCTAACTGACACTGGTGTAAGGAACTGGCTATAATAATAAACAGATTTTGCAGGGTACATTGTTACCATTGTATGTGATTTTCATCATGAACTACATTGTTAGTGAAATCAAGCGAAGTAGCTCCTATTCATGGTCCACTTATGAATAGTGATAATCATACATGCATATTTATGAGTCTCATATTTATTTATTAGCGTCTGTTAAGTGCATTTTTATTCTTCAACAATCTGAAGTTTGTGCTAGTAGTACATCTATTATGCCCCAAACACTGTGAGACTTGGAGGATGAGGGTTTGATCATACAATACACTGGTTATACATCTCTTATCGATCCAAATATCTGGAGTGAGAGAGACTAACTTGCATGCGTTTCACAATGAGATATGCGGTCCAAGCACCAGTAGTTACATAAGCGATCCCTCGCTGAGACGCGCAAACCGAAAGTACTTGGCAGAGTCATGACGTCTCTAGCGTTGCATTGCTGAGACGCAGGGACAGTTATACCGGCATTTGCTTGGAGAAGGGATTATGATTAGCACGTGGGTGAGTTTGTCCTACCCCCAATGTGGGAAGTGATGTCAGACGCTCAAACAATGGAGGCATTACCATATTTAAATGACTACAGACAAATTGAATGGGTAAGACTTTTTTCTCCCAGACAAAGATGCTGACCGGACTGGCCATTGGTCTGGGTTCTACTTGCCACAGCAAGGGACCCATATAGACATTGCTCCCGATTTTTGCGTAAACCCCCTGATGAACCCACTGTACAGAGGGGAAAAAGCGTTGGGGAAGCTACATAACCTTTTGGGTAATTTATGATTAGGCCCACACTAGGGTACTGCCCTTGTAAGGGCAGCAGTAATGCGAGGGTACGACATGGAGTGGTAAATTACAGCAAATACTCTACCCCCTCTCTTTTTTCATTTTTATTCATCTATACCCTATTGTCTGATAGGAAAGGGACGTATTTATTCCTTGGTGAAGTGACATCAACAAAACTGGGATAAAGGAAATTCTACATGCGTGAGACCATACCAGTTTTTATCCTGAGCACAGTTGTTTTTTAGCACTTGCACTTTATAGTGGGTTATTTGTATGAATATTGTGGCCAGGAGCCTCATTTTATGAGATCTCATTAAAAGTTATGTTTTAGTTATAACTGCCTGTCCTGCTGAATTTGGTTGCCTTATTTGGGAAGGTGCTGAGAGTGAGGTTATACATCTGACATATGGTTTTGGTGATATATATTGGCAGAGTACTCCCACAGAGATGAGGCAGAGTACATGTGGGGAGGTTGAGCTGGGTACGGTTCTGTCTGTAATAGGAGAAGGTGAAGGTGCCCGGGCCTGTCTGCAGTGGTAAAACAGTGTAAACCATCTGTCATATATGGTGCTGGTCGTCGTAAGGGCGGCCAATAAAAGCAAACCCTGTTGAATACATTTCCTGCCTCTGTCTCTTGCCTGTCGACGTCAAGAAGCGGGTCATCCCCTATTCCTGTGAGTACAGCACACCTCCGCCGCCTACCAGTCACACCTCCTAAATACCACAGCACGCTACCCTCCGCCCCAGCCTGCCACCGGTCCCTACATACAGCCCATGGGACTGTAGTTACACCACTGACAGCATTAGAGGATAATGGGCTCCTGGTCATTTTATGTTTGATACTTCTCAAATCTTTGACAGTTAATGTGCATCTTTTTTGTTTCTGTGATGACACCCAAATATCTTAGCAATTTCAAGAGTGGTACATCCCTGTGTAAAACTTGGAGGACCTGACCTAATGTTCCTCTTTATGGTCCTGGAGGATCTGACCCAGCGACTCTCTATGGTCCTGGAGGATCTAATCCAGCAATCCTCTCTATGGTCCTGGAAGACCTAATCCAGCAATCCTCTGTATGGTCCTGGAGGACCAAATCCAGCAATCCTCTCTATGGTCGGGGAGGACTTGACCTAATGTTCCTCTCTATGGTCCTGGAGGATCCGACCCAGCGACTCTCTCTATGGTCCTGGAGGACCTGATCCAGCGTTCCTCTCTATGGTCCTGGAAGACCTGACCCAGTGACTCTCTCTATGGTCCGGGAGGACCTAATCCGTTAATTCTCTCTATGGTCCTGGAGGACCTGACCCAGGAAGTTCTCTCAATGGTCCAGGAGGACCTGACCCGGAAGTCCAGTTGCTCATGCCCTATATCAGGCAGCCTCTTCCTATGGGAGGGGCCTGATTATCGTGTTGCTTCCCTGCTAGGCCAGATTGGTCTCTGCTCGGTCGCTCCCCATATTCTGTGCCCCTGCACTCTGCCCTGTTGTGCTTCTCTGCACACGCTTTGTGCTTGTACTTAGTCTCGTCTGTACTTATCTTGTGTCCTGTATCTTGTCTCTTGTTTTGTCCTGCACTTGTCTCTTGTTCTGTTCTTTGTCTCGCGTTCTGTCCCTGCTTCGTGTCCCGTATTTCACCTCGTGTCCTGAACCTTGCCTTATATGTCTTTCCTTTCTCCTGCTTCGTTGTGCCCCTTTGGCACAGGCTCTGCATCTTTCCTATGCTCTGTCCTATCGTGCTCTCTTACACAACCCTGTTTCTGTTCTATGCCTCACCGTGCTGTCTGTACGTGCTTTGGCCATGTACGCTGCCTTGAGCTATACCTTTGTATTCTGACCTATCGTGCTCTTTAGCACAAGCCTTGTCTCGTACTCAGTGCTCTTCCTTGACCCGGCTCTGGGCTCTAGCATACACTCCGCTTCTCTTCTCTTTTCCCGGCTCTGTGCTTCAGCCTACGTTCCGCTCTTCTCTCTGTACTTTGTCTGTACCTTGCCTAGCCTTGTCTTACCTTGTTTTCCTCGCGTGCCTTATGCACGCACCTGGTCTTGCCTTGCCCGCCTGTTTGTGCCTCTGCAGTACTTGCCTCAGTCTTGCACGCCTGCTTGTGCCTCAGCTGTGCTCGCTGGCCAGTGACTTAGCTGTGTCCGCCTGTTTGTGCCTCAGCCGTGCCCGCCTTAGCCGTGCCCGCCTGTCTGTGCCTCAGCCTGACCAGCCTGCCAGTGCCCTAGTCATACTCTCTGTGCTCCCTTGCACTCACGCTGTCCCTGCACTGAGCACCTCGTGCCCCTTGGCACGCGCAGACCCTTGCCTTCTCCCTGGCTTGCCTCCATGTGCTTCCTAAGTGCATGCAGGTCCTAGCCAGTGCTCTGCCTAGTATTCAGGCCCTTGTCTGAACCCTGGCGTGTCTCCTGGACACGCACCCTGCCTTGAACCATGGACCCAGGTGTGTCTCTTGGCATGCACCCTGCCTTGAATCTTGGACCCTGGCATGTCTCCTGGATGCGCACCCCGCCTTGAACCTTGGACTCTGACGTGTATCCTAGAGGCGCACCCCGCCTTGAACCTTGGACCCTGGCGTGTTTCCTGGGCATGCATCCTTACCTTGTACTGTGAACCTTGAACCCTGGCATGCCTCCTAGCACGTGCAGGTACTAGCCCTGAACTTTGGACCCTGGCATGTCTCCTAACTCGCATACTGCCTAGAACCCTGGCATGCCACCCAGTGCATACTATGTCTTGGACTTTGGTGTGCCCTTGCACACACTTTGCTACGTACCTCTGTGTCCTCACAATTACATCTTGAACCTGGTGTAACCCTGAGACCACGCTTTAAAAAAGAGAGCCTGAGACCACGATTTGCCTTGTCTTGTATCCTGCTTGTACCCTGCTTGTATCTTGTATGTTCCCTGTTGCCAGACACTAACATTTGTGTCTACCATGAGACGGCCGTCTGGTTCCAGCAGTCATGGTGGCTCAACCCCTTGGTCCTGCCCCTGACACTCCCTGTATAGGGGGTGGTCCTCACAAGGTTAGCTCGCCCTAGGTGGATGGGTGCCACGACCCAGAGGGTCCACTCTAGAAATCGACATAGCAGAACTCGTAACAGAATGATTATTCTTATATATATAAACTAGCTGAAGAGCCCGGCGTTGCATGGGCATAGTAACCAACTGTGGTTAGTTATAACAAATTATAATGATTATATTGCACATAAAAACATTTCACATCATATATTCAACACTACAGATTTGCAACACAAACTAACTAAACGATTACCCAAGTACTGATAGTATTTTACTTTCAACTCATTCAAGATTTTTGTTTTTTCCTTTCGGTGCAAAGATGAACAGATTTTTGGCAGTTCCAACTCTTGAACAGACCACCTAAAGTTGACCATGAGAAAAGCATGGAGATTGCAAATCGATCCCTACTACTTTCAAGGACTGTCTCTGAGCATTGTTAATGGACATTGCAAATAGCAGTTGAACTGGAAACTGGAGGCATTTAAAATCAAAAAACAAATCAGATGGAATGAGTGGAATTCTTGAAATGAAAATGTCCTCTCCTTTGGCACATCCTTTTTCTGAGCTGTGTATCTAACCCTATCCTGTGCGATAATGTCTGCTGAGCTGTGTACCTAATCCTCTCCTGTGTGATACTTTCTGCTGAGCTGTGTATCTAATCCTATCCTGTATGATACCGTCTCCTGAGCCGTGTATCTAACCCTGTCCTGTGTGATACTGACTGCTGAGCCATGTACCTAATCCCATCATGTGTGTTACTGACTGCTCAGCCATGTATCTAATCCTATCCTGTGTGATACTGACTGCTGAGCCGTGTATCTAATCCTATCCTGTGTGATACTGACTGCTAAACTGTGTATCTAATCCTATTCTGTGTGATACTGTCTGCTGAGCCGTGTATCTAATACTATTCTGTGTGATACTGTGTGCTGAGCTGTGTATCTAATCCTATCCTGTGTGATACTGTCTGCTGAGCCGTGTATCTATTCCTATCCTGTGTGATACTGACTGCTGAGCTGTGTATCTAATCTTATCCTGTGTGATACTGACTGCTGAGCTGTGTATCTAATCCTATCCTGTGTGATACTGACTGCTGAGCCATGTGCCTAATCCTCTCCTGAGTGATACTGACTGCTGAGCTGTGTATCTAATCCTATCCTGTGTGATACTGACTGCTGAGCCGTGTATCTAATTCTATCCTGTGTGATACTGACTGCTGAGCAGTGTATCTAATCCTATCCTGTGTGATACTGACTGCTGAGCCGTGCACCTAATCCTATCATGTGTGTTACTGACTGCTCAGCCATGTATCTAATCCTATCCTGTGTGATACTGACTGCTGAGCCGTGTATCTAATCCTATCCTGTGTGATACTGTCTGCTGAGCTGTGTATCTAATACTATTCTGTGTGATACTGTGTGCTGAGCTGTGTATCTAATCCTATCCTGTGTGATACTGTCTGCTGAGCCGTGTACCTAATCCTATCATGTGTGTTACTGACTGCTCAGCCATGTATCTAATCCTATCCTGTGTGATACTGACTGCTGAGCCGTGTACCTAATCCTATCATGTGTGTTACTGACTGCTCAGCCATGTATCTAATCCTATCCTGTGTGATACTGACTGCTGAGCCATGTATCTAATCCTATCCTGTGTGATACCGACTGCTGAGCCGTGTATCTAATCCTATTCTGTGTGATACTGTCTGCTGAGCCATGTATCTAATACTATTCTGTGTGATACTGTGTGCTGAGCTGTGTATCTAATCCTATCCTGTGTGATACTGTCTGCTGAGCCGTGTATCTATTCCTATCCTGTGTGATACTGACTGCTGAGCCATGTATCTAATCCTCTCCTGTGTGATACTGACTGCTGAGCTGTGTATCTAATCCTATCCTGTGTGATACTGGGCTCCCCCTGCAGTCTGTGTCAGAGGGTGGTCTGTGTTGGCACAGTAATAAATTGTGTTATTTCCAGCTTTACAGAAGGACGATAACACCATAGAAATGATAAGAATAATAGGCCAAATTGTTTGGTGAATTGGAACGTGCGGGGTTAAAATTTTGCCTCACAACATAGTCTATGACGCTCTCGGGGCCCAGACATGTGACTGTGCAAAATTTTGTGGCTGTAGCTGCGACGGTGCAGATGCCAATCCCGGACATACACACATACATACATACATACATACAAACATACACACACACACACACATTGAGCTTTATATATTAGATGATACTTATATAAATGAGTAAAAAAAAAAATTAAAAAAACATACTTTTTATTGCATGATTATTCTTAAAAAAAGTCTTAAATATACTGCTCAAAAAAAATAAAGGCAACACATCCTAGTACATTGTGTTGTTTAAGTGTTCCCTTTATTTTTTGAGCAGTATATATAAATGTGGAATTTCACATAATATTTTGCAAAGTGGAATAAAAATAAAATGATCTAATCACACCACAAATAGTTTAAATGAAAGAAGATGTATTTATAAATCAAGGCTGCATATAATTTTTTATTATTACTATTAAACTGCCATCTAGTGGCAAAGGAAGAAATGGTATCCTCTCAACAATTTTCAGAACAATTCTTACTATCCAATTCCTCACAAAAGTTCCTTATATGTGCATTGAGGGGAATGTCAAGCACTATTTATTAATTATGCTACAAAAATCAATAAAGTGCATACATAAAAGGGTTAATTCAAAGTCCAAAGTTGCGCTAAAACTGCTAATAGTGCTAGGCAGCCCTCATATCAAAAACACATATAGTCTTTTAAGATGACATACCACCAATACAGTACCGATGGACCACGTGTAGGAAACCCCCTAATGCACATTTTGCGTTCTTGCTTCTTCCAAAGGAGTATTCAGACCCCGCGCTCTGAGAGGGCCCACCCGAGCTACCCTATGTAATTATCAGTGAACACATCGCGCCTATACAGTTACATTCTGTGGCAGAGGAGAAAGAATCGATTTCCCTGCTCTGCCATCCGGCCGCTATAGAGCCCCTGAGGAGACGGTGGGGGCCCTGTGCCAGCAGTGGGTCCCCCGCTCGTCATCGCAGGGTCAACTGTATCAGCTAGATGCCGATACAGCTGACCGCATTGATGAGAGTGGAGCATAGAGAGGATAGGAAGGAGCAGCCATGGTCAGGCAGGGTGCTGTGTGCGTGCGCCACTGATCCCAGCGTGAGAGACGTGAAGGCGCACCCGACGGGAGCCAGGAGCCAGCCGCGAGACAGGGGGAGAGGACGCCAGGTGACGAGCACCAGCTGCGAGAGCGCTCTGGGATGCCGAGGACCAGTAAGTATGCCGGGGCTCGGGGGCGGCGGTGTGACATATGGGGAAGGCGGCATGACACTTTGCTGGGTCACTGCCTCATTACTGCATACGGTGTTACTGCTGCACTACATATGGTGAAAAGAATACAGGCAGTGTGAACCGAGGCATACCCCAAAGTGTGCTGCATGTCAGTGATTAAGCCTGCAATGCTACACCTCAAACTGGCTGACAAAATGGAGGAGATTTTGAAGCAGTCGGTCCTCGCTCAGCAGCGGCATCAGCAAGAGGCACTGCAGTTGCGACAGAAGCATCAGCAAGAGGTGCTGCAGTGGCAGCAGCAGGAGTAATTTCAGTTACAGCGGCAGCAGCTGGAGCAGTACAATCATCATCAGCAGCTGGTGTATCAGCAGCAGCAAAAGACTAATGAGTTGATTCTGCAGCAGGTTGCGGCCACGCGAGAGGCACCCTCCACCGTGACCCTGATTCGTTCTGAGGCCTGGTACAATGTACGGACAGCACTGAGGAAGATGAGTCCTGAGGAAAACATGGAGGCCTTCCTCACGTCTTCGAACGCACTGCAGAGCAGGAAAGTTTACCGATGTCACAGTGGGCTGAAGTGGTGGCCCCCTTCCTGACAGGAGATGCCCAAAGACTTACCTGCACCTCAGTTGGTAGGATGCCCTGGACTATGAGAAGCTGAGAGGTGAGGTCCTTGCCTGACTGGGGGTTAATACATATGTGTGTGCCCAGCGGGTGTACCAGTGGTCCTTTGTGGAGTCCCATCCCGCCAGGTCTCAGGCATATGACTTTCTACAGCTGGTAGAAAAAATGGCTCCAGCCTGAGACCTTAACCTCGTTCCAGATGATAGAGAGGGTGGTGGTTGAGCCGCTGGTGAGGACTCTGCCAGCAGCCATAAAGCATTGGGTGGGACAAGCGGACCCAGGCACTATGGACCAGGTGGTTGGACTGGTACAGCGGTATACAGCCACTCAGGACTTTATAAGGAACACTGCTCCATTTCAGCTGTCACGTAAGGCTCCACCAGCCCAGGAGCCAGGAAAAAGTCCAGAAACCTCTGTTGGGTCCAACCATGACCGAACCCGGGATGAGGGGGTAACCCGCAGTGAAGGTGACAAAAGTCCCGTTTTCCCAAAAACGATCCCAAGGTATAGTTGTGCCGCAGCCATCAAGTGTTGACGGTGCCAAGGGTCCAGCCATGTGGCTGCCAACTGCCTGCTGGTATCTGAACCCATGGACTGCAAGTATGGTCTCCATATGTCTGTGTATGCCCAGCCAGTTGGTATCACCACTACAGGCACCGCCGACAGCGAACCCCAGCTATGCCAGGTACTTGTGAACAGGTACCAAACAGAAGCTCTCCTGGATTTGGGGAGCTCAGTGACTTTGGTCCATGGGTCCCTTGTTGCCGGGGACAACCCCGAAAGACGGAAAGTGGCGGTGATGTGCATCCATGGGGGAATCTGGGAGTACCCAGCCGCGGAGGTTAATTTTTCCGCGCCATGTTGGGACATTAAACATGTGGTGGGAGTGGTGAGGACCCTTCCATATGGAGCTGTGTTGGGAAGAGACTTGCCCCCTGTTCTGGTCCCTGTGGGAAACCAGGGTCAATCCTCTCAAGGTAAATGTTGTTCCGGGTGTAGAACCCAAAGATCCCAAGTAAGTGATACCTGCCATAGGGGTCGCCAACCTAGGGACAGAGTGTAACCCCGATAGGTTCCCTCTAGAGGTTGTGGCAGGAGAGATCGTGGAGACCTCACTGAACCCCAAGCTAGAAATGTCCCCTGGTAAGTTCAGGACAGCTCAGTACCAGGGTCCCTGCATAGACGGAGGTATAAAAAATGCACATATAAAAGAAAGCCTCGAGGAACCAGGAATGTGTGGTCGCAGAGGCGACTAGGGGTGTACGCATGAGGAACCCTCTGGCAATGGCCAAGGATGTGGCCGGGGATCAGGGTAAAATGGATAGAGCTCTCACTAGACAGCAGCATTGGGAGGATCAGGTTCGGGTGCGACGTGGTACGGATGTATGCCCAGAGTTGCCGGGGCAAACCTTGGCATTTCGGCAGGACGTAGTCACTGAGGTACGGGTAAGAGTTTGGAGGTACTTAGATCACGGGATGAGCTGCAGGGATAGTGAACCCAAAATGGAGGTGGGTGGTCACATAACAAAGTATGGAGGAGAAACACAAAGAGGAGGGATGCATGCATCAACTGATGGTTCCGGTCCCTACTTTGGTTTCTCAGTACAGTATTGGGTGGGGGTGTCACAGGGTCATGCAGATAGCCTGTCATACACCCTTGTAGGGTGCCAAGTGTTCAACCCCACAGGTTTGAACAGAGGGAGAGGGTATGTGAGACAGTGACCGATGTCACATGTAGGGGGCGCTGTGTGTTCCCCAGGATGCGTATTGAGACCATGAGAGTGCATTGGAGTCACAAGCGTAGCTGTGGTTGCAATGCAGACTAAAGTACGTATAGGTCTTGGACATGCTAGTTGTCCAAGGCAGATTTAGGGAAAACCTGCTTGGGGCTTTTATGTACTGAAACAGACTACAGATGGAAGTGGTGAAGTCAGTTTCATTCTTGGCCCAGGTTTTCTATGTGGTTGAAAGCCACAGGTTGCTAGTTAAAAACCTTGCAGTATAGGGTTTGGGTGTGTCAGGTTTAGAGTCAGTGTCAGTCTGATGTTTGCTAGCGTGCAGAGCAGTCGGCCCTGCACAGCTCCACCTGTGTGAGACAACACAGGCAAACGGAGCCAAACAGCCAAGGCAGCTGAATAGCCTGGCACCCACAGGGTACACAGCAGTGCAGTTGCCCACGGAAACAGGTCTTAGGAGGTGGACTGGCATGTTTATTGGCTGTAATCCAGAGGATATAGTTCCCAGCTGAGATCCGGAGGATATCATGCGCTGTGCATTATTTGTGAGTTAAATATTAAATAAGATTTTTGCTTTGAACTTTGCTAGGTCTCTGCCTCATCACTGCATATGGTGTTACGGCTGCACTACACTGCCTAAACCAGGAGGTAGTTCCCTTTTTACTTTCCTCCCTCCCATTCTGGGAAAGTCCCTAACATGTATCATACCTTAATGTATCTATAGTCACTACCTACTAAACTAGCACTAACCTATATGCTATCCTGTGTTTACCCTATACTCTCCCCACACCTAGGATGAGTGCATGTTACTCACAGTAGGCATTACCTTTACAGTATTTACACAGCATCATTAGTACCTTCAAAACTGTACATTAGTTACTTTACACTACTAAAAACCACATGACATAGTACACACTTCACATGGCATGATAAAGCGCAGTAAAACCACACAACACTATCGTTGTCTCTCGACGCTGTCTTCAGGGACAGGGCATTACACATCCTGACATATCTCCGCTCTTTTAAAATGGTCGTCCCCTACCATTGTGATTCTAAAAGACACCAATGCCATCACAAATGTTAGGAATATCTGCCATGAACACAATCATCTTCCTCGGATTTCCATACTGCTCTTTCGATCTGCCTGTGCTGGGGGCGGAAGTACCACGGACTTGGGTGGTGCAACTACACACGGTGGTGCCTCGTGTGTAGAAGTGGTGATCAATGTGGGAACATGGGACAACTTGCTTCCCACTTTTTTGCAGCCCGGGAGACATGGGATGCTGTGTCTACCGGTTGCCAGGAAACGCAGGACGTTGCCTTGCATGGTGTTAACTAATGCTGGGAATGTGTGCACCCTGCTGTACAGTTGAGCAAGGAGTGACTCCCTGGACATGACTGGGAGGAATGCATCACCTGATTGTTATCCTTAGATTTGGGCTGGCTATTGAGTCCTGCTTCTAATCTAGCCCAGTTCTGTTTATTCTGTTCCTTTGCATAGTGGTATGGTGAGTGCTTCTTGGTTGGGTTCTGGTTGTTTCTCAGTAGTTGCTAATGGTTGTTATTGGTTCTTCTTCATTAGCTATTGTCCTGGGGTTTCCCTTTGGTTTTCATTTGGATTTTATGTTGCTGGCTTTGGATTTACTCTTGTACCTGACTCTACATTGTCCGCATCACCAGACGCTAGCTATCCAGGAGTGGGTGAAGAATATCCCGGTCCATAAGGACTGAACTAGCAGTGGTAAGTGCGTCTATGACAGCACTTTTGCTGGTACGATGCAGAGTAGTTATTTCTGCGCATACCAACAAACACATAAAGTTACACTTAAAATAAACGTTTTCTCCTTCAGATGAAAATAAGTGTCCTTGTCACCGGTCAACACTGACCCCGTTCCCGGTCAATATTGATTGCGGTCTTATTTGGTTGAGATCCTGGCAATTAAAGTTCATGTTCATTCTAGAACATCAGGCCTTAGTCCCACACAACTGTAGCTGCCCAACAGTCCATGGGTACAGTCCACTTTTTTTCATCCCGCACATCGGGTCATTCATTTTTCTCATGGGTCTGCATAGCCCTGACACAGAGTGTCCAAGTTCTTTCAACTACCAACATATCAACAGCTCCAGAAGTCCAGGAGCGCAGTCCTTACAGTCTTTGATCCCGCTCAATCATTTGGTCAACCTTTTCCTTCCCTCCCCTTTTGTGAACTACACTCTCTTTAAGAGGCACAGTGCTGCACTGTGTTAAGCTTGCAGTCCCTGGGGAAAAGTTAATGGACAGAATGGTGCAGAGTTTATGGGGGAAATTGGCCAGAGTTCATGAGGCAGTGCACAGAGTCCATAGGGGCTACAAGGGTTTTGGACCCTTTGACAGTTCACAGTCCCCAATCCAACAGGAGTGTGCCCAAAACAAACTGAGGGGGGGTGGAACACAACATCTTTGGCTATCCTGACCAATACTGGGGATTTCCGGCACACTTGGGGCCTCCTGCCTTCAGGAACTTGGAACAGTTCTTTGTTTCTCCTTGCAACAAGCACGACTACACACAGCCAACATTTTACATCCACCCACCCTTCCCTTTTCAACTCTCTCCAGCTGCTATCTTCAGACCCAGGTTTCATGGGCTTCGGTCTTTCTGTTATAAGTGGCTGACTTAGGGCCCTGGCACACATAGATTGTAGTGCCACCTGGAGATCTTCCTCCGAAGGCATCATGGAGGCTGCCACCGCGTACTACCCTCTGGGCCCATCTTCCTTAATAATCTGAACACAGTCCCAAACCTGAGGAGTGCACCAATGCCGCAGGGACCCAGTGTTCACATAGACCCTGTGTCCAGTCCCAGCCCCTCAGGGATGCTCCAACTGGGTATTCACCCATCTCTCCCACTTTTCTTCTGTTTAATCACCCCCACTATCCACATAGCCTCTTCGGGGTCTGGGTTTGGTGACTCCTTGACATACATGATGGGAGGGGGTTTAGGGGCTGTAGATTTATGTAGACTCACCACCTGAGCCGCGACCATTGCTCTTTGCCGCTCCGCCACGTCACCAGGCTTTGGCCATAGAGACTAGACAACCTACGTTTTAGGCCCGAGCTCCACTCTTACGAGATAGGACCTGCACTTTCGTATCCAGTTTGGTGTCTCTGTCTTTGCTGGGGCCTTTTCTGGGAATGCTCACCGTCTCAGCCCTCCCGGACACTGCTGCTCCACGAGTTGTGCCACCTGGCGATTCGACTCAATATGGCCTGTCCCCTTCCAGAAAAACTGCCCCTCTCACCTGCCTGAAATCACATGGGACTCCATAGCCGTGTCTTTTGTTCCACTTTTTTAATCCTAAAATTTCACTGGCCCTATCTTCTAAGGGTGTACTTCTCTTACTCCCTGCCTTTTCTAGGGTGGGGTTACTTCCAGCTCACCTGTCCGTTTCTTGGGAGCCTCTGCCCATTTACCCCTGGCTGGCATTAGTAGGTGAGGTTTCTTTTTCTTCCGATGCAGATGCAGCGGGCACCACTCACATTAGGAAGGCCTTTCCGAGACAGGCCACTCCCCAGGCCGGACAGAATTTCTCTACTTTTTGTTCTCAAAAAGGGCACGACGGGAGGAGCCTCCTCTGCTTTTTGAGCCATCATCCGCAATCTTCTGTCCCCCAACGGCTGCTATATTTTCTTAAAAATCTTCCCTGCACTTCTCAAGTTTCCTTGATGTATAATTTCATCCTGCTGACTATGCCAAACAAATCGTGTCCCAGTCCATATGTGTTTTGCTGTGTAAGGTGCGTCACACTCACTTGCAGTCCAGAGGCATGCGCCGTCTCCACATATTTAGTTCCAGTAACAGCCGCACACATAACAGGGGACACCTGGTTCAATTTAGCAAGTTCAACTTTACTGGACAGTTCAAGTACATCAGTCTTTAAAATGCATTATCGGGCACAGCACCCTTCGCCACTTGCTTTGTTCACACAGTATATTTCAATCCTTTCCTTACATTCAGCTTGGGCTATCCCTACTTTAGCAGGTTCTGTTATCCCTAGGAATTTCCCATTCAGCACCATAGTATTCACAGGATCCACTACGTTTTCCTCACTCGGTTCCACATCCATCTTCCTCTGTGAAAATGGATCACCCCTAGGGCAAGTGTGGGAATTTACTCGGTACCGGGCTGGTGTCTTAAAGGGGAAGTGTCGCGGCGGCGGTGACCCGGTCCGTGGCCCTGAGTGTCCATGTAAAATAGGTAGAATGAAGCTGAATAAAGATTATAGGTAGATAGTTCTTGACGCCACCTGTGGTATCTGGTCAGAAGGGGACCAGCGCTGCAGTGCAGATCCTCTGGGATAGATGGTGTGGTGCAGCAAAGATGTAATAGCTCTCCACAGGCAGAGCTGTAGTCCCAGGGCAGCGGTAGTAGATGTTGAGGTAGATAATGTAGTGTTGGGCACAGAGATGTAGCAGTGCTGAGTAAGTTGGCGCAGGAAGAAGGCAATGACACAGCTGAATGCATTTCTGATACTTTACTCACGTTTCTGGCACAGACAGGTGCCCGCTTCAGTGCTGTGTCCTCCAGGTCAGGGGCTCAGCCAACTCTCAGGCAGATGGAATACACCCTTCCAGCACTCCCTCTCGTGTGCCTTTTCTGAATGTCTCCTTACTAGCGTTAATCTGAAGTAGTTGTAGTTATGAATTACACTCAAGTTCCTCTTTCTTGCTGTTACTTAGAACTACACTCGCATGACAGGCAGCTGTAGCCTACTTCGGGGACTCCATATCATCATGTCCTAGCTCACACACGTTGCTGCTGTGCCTTCAAGTCTTAGGTGGGAATAAAGTGGTCACAACTTCTATTCCTCCGGTTTCTGTTGTAGGATCATTAGTATCACACACAGCCTCGGATACAGGCGCCCGGTCTTGATGCATTAAACTTAGAGAAGGGCTCCGCTCTAGCCCTAGTCCCCAGTTTCTTCTCCTCACATTCCGTTCTTATTTATCTTCCTTCTGAACAACTGATCCTTCTTTCTTCCTCTTTCCTTGCAAGCAGCTCCAGCTCACAGGAGGCTGCTGCATCTACATCCTTTCCCTCCTTCCCCCAGTAGGGGAACTGTCTTTCTCCCCCTCTATGGGGATTCTAACCTAACTTCCTGTCAGCTTTCCCCTCTAGTGTAATCTAAGCTCCACCCACCACCCAGCACCCTTCATGAACCAAAGCAGCTGCCATAAAGGGTGTTCTGCTGTTCTAAGGTGTCTGTGCTGGATGTAGGTGCTGGAGTCTGGTCAGGTGTTACCATCTTACCTGAGGAGTGGCATACTACGCCTCAGGAGGAGGTGCAGTACATCTGTGGTGACTGAACCTTCAGGGGCGCCACACAAAGAGGCTCCAGATGTTTCAGGAATGTGTGCTGGGTGTTTTGTACGAACTCATGCTGCCTGAATATTTTATCCACATTGTGCTTCCAGCCCACTGCACCATGAACTTCACCTTGCATCCAACAAACATTTTCACTTTAACTTACACTAACTTTCTCACTAACTGCCTAAACCAGGAAATGGTTCCCTTTTTACTTGCCCCAGCCTCCTCTCTATCTGGGCTGGTCCCAAACATTTAGCTTTATCTTGCTCTAATGTATCAACAGTCACTAAGCATGTAGGTTTTGTGGACCCATTCAGCCATGTGGCCAGGCTTACCTAGGAGGGTCATAGCTAAGCACCTACCAGGTGTTCACTGGAGCTCCTGATGGTGAAATTAGGCTTGGCTGCATGTAGCTGCCAAGTACCACTCCTAGGCAGTTTGGGGAACTGCAGCTGCTGAATCCAGAGTTCAGGTATGCAGACATGGATAGGACTAAGGCTCCATTGAGACTAATAAGTTCAGGATCCTCTGCAGAATGGTTACGGACATGGAGTCTCAAACAGGACAGGTTGTAGTAGTCCGGATATACAGGGTACTTGGATAGGCACATGTTCTGGCACACCTGGCTCGGATACTGATTCAAGGACTTACCGCATACGGACCAGGGAACGGGGGTTCAAGCATTGGCTGCACTAGTACCAAGGACTTCGGGAACAGGACTGGCAGCACAAGGACCCAGGACTTCGGGTTCAGGATTGGCCACATAAGGAGTAGGGTACCTTACATCTCACTAGGAGACCATGTCACTAACTAATGATTTACTGTGTTGCTAGGCACCTCCCTATAGGGGAGTATGCCTTATATACAAGATGCCTTCCAGCTATTGGCTGTCTGGGTGCCATCTTGCAGATGTACTCTGTTACTAAATGGATAGGGCTAAGGCTCCATTGAGACTAATAAGTTCAGGATCCTCTGCAGAACGGTTACAGACATGAAGTCTCAAACAGGACAGATGGTAGTAGTCCGGATATACAGGGTACTCGGATAGGCACATGTTCAGGCACACCTGGCTCGGATACTGATTCAAGGACTGATCGCATATGGACCAGGGAACGGGGTTCAAGCATTGGCTGCACTAGTACCAAGGACTTCGGGAATAGGACTGGCAGCATAGGGACCTGGGACTTCGGGTTTAGGATTGGCCGCATAAGGAGTAGGGTACCTTACAACTCACTAGGAGACCATCTCACTCACTAATGATTTACTTTGTTGCTAGGCACCTCCATATAGGGGAGTATGTCTTATATACAAGATGCCTTCCATCTATTGGCTGTCTGGGTGCCATTTTGCAGATGTACTCTGTTACTAAATGCATTCCAACCACTGGCTGGGGGCATTTTACTATTTGCATTCACTGCCCCTTTAAAAGCAGGGGAGCACGCGCACACTAGGTGCATCACTGGTATTACATAGTGGGAGATAGGGAGCATGCCAGGGACCACGCTGCGTGGCTGTGAGTATGCCTGTGTCACTGCATGGAGGGGGAAGGGGGACCATGCAGCGCCACAAGCAAATAGCGTTCAGTATCCCCAATATGCCCCCTCTTCCTCAAGCCCGCGAGGACTCTCTGCACAGAAGTTGGAAGCCGACACCTCTTTACTAACTCCCACAACTTCTCTTCAGGACCACGACATCCCCTGTCCACTAGAATAAAAGTGACACTTCTCACCATCTTCATGACTAGGATGCTTCTCTCCATCAAGCCATCCTCAGCATAGGAGAGAGGGGGTGTAGTACCATGAACTTGGCCTAGGGAAGTCTCTCTCCATTCATTGAGATCAGCTACCACCGACCATGTCATCCGCATTCTGTGAGTCTCCTTGGGCAACCCAGGTCTGCACCGGCCTTGGGAGAGAGTGAATAAATCTGTCCATGACGACCCGCTCGACCATCTGAGCTGGAGTGGAGGACTCCGGCTGCAACCATTTCTGGATCAAATGCAACAAGTCAAACATTTGTGAGGGGACTCTGACAGACATAGTGACCCCTGAGCATGCCAATATCTATGTTTTGAACTTGGCATATTCCCAAGCATCTTGCAAGGCCAAGTCAAAATTGGCTAGCTGAGGTTCACCTGTCAGATAGGGAGCAAGCACCTCCGCCCACTGCTCCAGGGGCATCCTCTCCCACTCTGCAACCCATTCAAAAACAGTCAAAAATGCCTCTATATCATCCCCTGGGGTCATCTTTTGCATGGCTCATCTGCTTTCCGGACGCAGAAGTCATCACCTTGATGTGGGGGAGGGGCGGTTTCTCTACTGCAGACCTCTCCCATCAGGAGTTCCATCTGCCTTTGCTGTGGTTGCAGCTGTTGCATAAGTTTATTAGTCTCCTGCTTTACCTGGTGGTGTTGCTGCTGGCTCAGTATCAGGTGTTTGAGTAGCTCGTCCATTTTGTCCAACCGCTGTTCCATCTGTAGATGCCTTAACCCAGGACATATGATTTGCCCACCGCAGCTACACGTGTTCCTGAAACATTTTCCCGTATCTGAAACAATACATGTGGAAGGTCGGCTCGCTTAGCTGCTCCTCGGGGTAGACACAGGTACAAATGGGGTTAAAGTCTCTGGGTTGTTTATTGTATCATAAACAAAAAAAACAAAATAGTAACAGTAAAACAGCCTTTCTGGCTCAAAAGGAAATAAACAGTACATCCACAGTCCTGCCCAGTACTTCTGGGGCAAAACATATGGCAGCTTTCACAGGAGCGTCAGCCTAGAAGCTTCTTTGTCTTTACACAACACAGACAGTGGGGAAAAAATAACTGGCTGGACATTTATCTCCCCAGCTACATCCTTGAGGTGGAGATATGGTGAGTGGGTGTCCCGCCCATCTCTTACCTACTCACCTAAAAACCCGCTCATAACATGGCTGCTTAACTCCTTCAGCACATATCATGCTGAAAATAAACTTATGAGTTTCTAGATCTTGGAGGAAAGCAATCTCCATGACACATATCTCCCCTCACATACAGTGCCAGTGACCCTGTCACAGCCTATCTTTAGGTTTATAACAGTGGTGTAAGCAAGGGTGTGTAACCAGAGTGTTATGAGGCCCAGAGCAACTTTTGGATCTGGCCCTCTATCCTTCCACCGAATCTGGCGTAGTCCAGAGCACAGAGTGAGCAGGAACATCTGAATAGCACCACCCCCTCTGAAGAGCGATGACGTCAGTAACATCACTGCTCTTCAGACATTCTTGCTCACTCCGGACTACATCGGATTCAGTGGACTATGGCGGATCTGGTAACTTTTCTTCCCAAAAAATTGGTGAACAAGGGATAGTGTCTTGTGTTTATTTGTCTCTGTTTATGTGTTTCTGATTTCCATTTGTGAACTACATTGGATTCGGTGCACAATGGCGGACCTGTGTGGGAACTTTTTTAAATAAATTGGTTAACAAGGGATAGTGTGGGGGAGTGTTTATATTAATAACATATTTTTGTGTGTATTCTCTTTTTTTCTTACTGGGCTTGCAATAGGGGTGTCTCAGTTGCTAGTATTACTAGCACTAGGACTTGTTGTCAGCGGCGTTTTTGGAGAATTCACAGCTATCATTAACCCCAAACCCCATTACTTCTATTGCAACTGCACCAGGGCAATAGGGAAGAGTCAAGGCAAAGCGCCAGAACTGATGCATGTAATGGGATGCACCACTTCTGAGGCAGCTGAGGGCTGGCATTTTTAGGTTGGGAAGGGTCCAATAACCATGGACCTTCCCACACTGATTAATAGGGGCTGTGAGAGATCCTACCTCCGTTTCCTCGATGGAGAGCAGACAGGACCAATGCTGTTCAGTGTCCGGAGAGATGATGCATACCAGGGATTGTGCAATTCAGACTTGTTTATTTGGAAGTTTAGACATACAACATATGAACAGCAGTACAATAACTTCTCCAGGAATGCAGGTGTAAACAAAGTGTGATGACAAATTTGAGCAAAGTGCAGCAAATTGGTCAAAAACTGATGCCTTCCTCAGCTCAGTTCAAGGGTGTCTCTCAGGCAGAAAATTAAACTAAAAATGAAATGGCTGCCAGGAGGAAAGGATTGAAGATTCAGATGCAACCTCTTTCTGCCAGTTGATCATGAATTAGCTTGATGTCAATATCCAGCTCTCAACATGCACCAATGAAGTTGCTTCCGCGGTCTGACCTCAGCTGTTTCGCCGGTCCTCTGATTGCTAGAAACCGTTGATCAGGCTGGATGCGTCCATAGATTCTATCACCTTTATGTGAACGGCACGGACACTCATGCAAGTGAATAGTATGGCCCAACATTTGCTGTTGGCGTGACTGCCTTGAGTTCTGTGTGCATATACCATCCATGGCCCAAAGACGTCTAGGCCATCTTAGGTGAAAGTCGGTTCGGCACTTAGTCTATAAGAGCACAGGCCAGCCATTTGGTGATGCACCTGTTTTTCTCTGGTTTTGCAACATTGCACACATCGATGTAGTGATCCCGCTACACATCTTTGATCTAAAGCCCTGCAGACCGTAACTTGCCCTCTGTGATCTGCCTGCCTTGGTGTTCGGTCTTTTCATGAAATTGCCGGATCAGTAGATCGATGATGTGATGTTTACTGGGAATGATGCAAGGATGTTGCTCCGAAACCCCTAGCTTGACTCGATTTAATTGACCACCGACCCTCAGTAAACCGAAGCTGTACATTACTGGATTCAAATTGGCAATGTGGCTTTTCATAGGGATCTGTTTGTGGTTTAAGCATTCCCATTCAGTATTGAATAGGCTCTGCTAGACATAACGTATTATAAGAGACTTGCAGTGAGAAATGTCCTCGGCAGAGAGCAGTTTATGGCAGACAAACCATGACAGTCTTTGTCTCCATGTGAGTTGTGATAAGATCTCGCAATGTGGACTAATACGGAGATAGTCTTGACGAGTTTCATCCAATTGGAGAAGCTTTCAAAGTGCTGGCAACTGAGGCTTGAGGTTGATCTAGTGTTCGTGGCCAGAGAACTAACCTCTGAGCGGACTTCTGGACCGTCATCCGGATCCTGGATGCTTCCTGGACACATTCACTCCCCTTCTGTTCCAGCAGAAACTTCGGACCTGAAAGCCAAGAAGAGTTAGCAAAAGAACTTATAGACATACTGTAGGTCTAGTGGCATGGTCAGCTGGATTAAGTTCAGATGGGATGTAGTGCCATTTTTCAGGCTTGGAAGACCTCATTACTCTCTCAATGCGGTTACTGTCGTACACAAAGAAGCACCTTGTTTGGTTGTAGATGAAACATAAGACAACCTTACTATCACTGTAGTATTGTATGTTATCTATGTTGGTGTCCAGCTCCTGCTGTATAAAGTCTGTGAGTTCAACTGCAAGCAAAGTCCCAAGTTCAAGTCTGGGAGTAGTGTGGTCAGGCTTGGGAGCCAACTTAACCTTGCTGAAAATGAACCCAACGTGATCTCGATTGTCGGATCCCGTCACCTTCAGGTAAGCGACAGCTGCTTTGGCCTCCATGGATGCATCCGAGAACACATCGAGTTCCATCCTAGTTTTAGCAGCAAGTGAAATTCTCGCGTAGCATCTCGGTATGTGGATTTCATCCAAGGCACACAAAGACTGCTTCCAGGTTTTCCATTTTGGTTCCTTATCGGGAGGGAGTGGGGCATTCCAGTCCTTGACGGTTTCGGCAAGCTGTCTCAGGAGTGATTTACCTTGTATGGTAATTGGTGCTACAAATCCCAGCGGATCATATAAGCTGTTCACCACTGACAGAACACCACGTTTAATGAATGGTTTGTCTGCACAGTTGATTTGGAAACCAAAGGCGTCGGCTGACAGGTTCCACCTCAGGCCTAAGCTTCTCTGCACAGGTGGACAGTCTGGACCCAGGTCTATGTCCTTGAATCCTAGTGCATGGTCACTTGACTCATGACAACCAGACTGTTTGAAGCAATTTTGTGCAGTCTAAGCTTAGCTCGGTACAGCGTACCTTGGGTTTTCTTAAGTAGTTCGATCGCCGCTTCTTCTGTAGGTAGAGATTTTAGTCCATCATCTACGTAGAAGTCTTTCTCTACAAAGTCTCTGGTGTCTGTTCCATATATTTTGACTCCTTCTAGTGTGGTTCTCCACAGGCCATAGGCTGCCACGGTGGGCGAAGGGCTGTGCCTGAATATGTTCACCCTCATACAATACTCCATCATCTCTTTGCAGAGGTTGTCCTTGTGCCACAGAAACCTGTGGAAATTCCTGTGGTCCTCTATGAATATGAAATAGTGGAACATCTATTCAATGTCGGCAGTGATGGCTACTGGCTCTTTCCTGAACCTCATCAACACTCCTACTAGGTTGTTTGTCAGATTAGGACCCGTGAAGAGGACATCATTGAGAGATATGCCTTGATTTTTGGCGCTTGAATCAAAGACAACTTTTATTTGCTTAGGCTTTCATGGGTGATATACTCCGAATGAGGGTAGGTATCAGCACTTCTCGCTTTCTTTTAAGGGAGGCTCTGGCTCCGCATGATTGTTATGGAATATTTTTGTTAGAATCTGCTCAGTTTGTGACTACCCGCCATTTTCTTGTAGTGTTCTGGCTGCTGGTCTTTTTCCCCTGGTGCTGGGTTTGCCTTTGGTCAGGTGATTGTATCACCCTTTATTAATCTGCACCTGTCTCCCATTCTTGCTGGACAACAGTGTTAATCCGCTTGAAGTCTGGCTTGGAGCCTTGCTTTGCTTTCTGTGTGTTTAATTAGTGCAGTTCTGGGACCTCTGGTTCTGCTAGTCTTAGGTTCTGTTTTCAGTTTGTTTCTGCAGCCTTTGTGTTTTCTGTTAGGAGGTGACCCGTTTTTGTACCCAGTCCTTATATCTTTCAGGGACTCCCTTCCCCTATCTATAGGTCTTCGCTTGAGATTAGCCTAGGATTGTCAGTGGGTCTATTCACAAGGAATGGGTCGCCCACTCCATCGTAGGGCATCAGCCTAGTCGCAGTGCAGGGTCAGTTTTCCCCCTCCTACCCTAATCCTGTGCTGCAGAACCGTAACATTTTGTCCAGCCCGAGAAAGTATAAAAAAAAAACCCTCCCGGAGTTCTGCAATATGAACAACGTTCAAGATCTCGCTCAACGCCTGCAACGGTTTGGAAGTTTCCAGCTTACAACAGCATGTGAGTAATTGCCCAGGGGTCCGCCCTGAAGAGGCCAAGGTGAGCTTGCCTGAATGTTTTTCTGGCAAAAGGCAGGAATTTTTTTAGTTCAAAAATGCATGTTTGCTTTATTTTCGGCTTAGACCCAGGTCTTCAGGTGCTCAATTACAGCGTGTTGGAATTATTATGACCTTATTGCGAGGGGAGCCGCAAGTTTGGGCATTTTCATTGCGTCCAGATGACCCTTGTTTGGGGTCAGTAGAAAGGTTTTTTTCAGCTATGGGCTTAATATATGACGATCCAGATCGGGTCACCACAGCCGAGGCTAAACTCAGACGGCTGAAACAGGGTTCTGGTGACGCTGAGAGATATTGTACCCAGTTCAGACGATGGTCTGCAGAAGTCAGCTGGAATGATCCAGCACTCAGAAGTCAGTTTTTAGCAGGTCTGAATAGCAAGGTTAAAGACTTACTCATTGCATACCCTGCACCTGATACACTTGAGGCTGCAATGCAGTTAACCATCAGGGTGGATAGAAGATTGAGAGACAGGCAGAATGAGGATTCAATTCTGCTGGGTCCTGTCTCTCAAGAGACTCCCGTGGACTACGGGGAACCGATGCAACTTGGCGCAATGTCCTCTCGCTCCCAGGAATGGGAGAGAAGGTTTTCTGAGGGGCTATGCCTTTATTATGGTAACTTTATGCATATCAAACAATCCACAACATTAGAATGCTACCTTCCAAAACAATGCACTTTCACAGAATCCCACATAAAAATAATGTAGGAAAAGAAAGGCACGAGCCGAAATATAAAAAATAACAATTTATTCATAGATAATTAAAAAATAACAAGACAAAGAAATTTCCAAAAATTGCCAAGGTCCATTGGTTACACCAGAAAAAGATGTGAAAACACTGTAATGTGATCTCATGACAGCTAATTATAAATGCATCAATAATTGCAAAATATATATATATATATATATATATATATATACACACACACACAAAAGGCACTAAAAAGTGCTCCATGCCATTTAATTAAGAATAATATATAATAATTTGCATAATGCAAGATAAAACTATCCAAACAAATTAACCGGTAAATAATTGCAAAAAGAAAAATTCATACAAGACAATATCAGCTGCCAAAACACACATGTAAGTATAGCTAATGGCGATATATGGAATGCAAAAATTGTGTACGGAAATGCAAAATGCCTAATTAGATGTAAAATAGTAATTTGCTTAATGCAGAAAAAACTTCAAGTAAATTTAAGCTGTCAAAATACACATATAAATATAGCCATTAGCGATATATATTGCATGCCATTGGTACAAAAAATGTACTGTAAGGATTCGGACTCGCTTAGGAGCGGCGGGAGTCAAACATGAGGCACGTTCCTTTAAAATTTCACAGGGTTTATTACTCCATAAACCAGAGACAGCACATAAACAGTCCTTAGCTGGGCTGTGTTCCCTCAGGTCCTGTGCACACAGGTCAGGGCAATGTCCAGAGCAGCGCTCCATCTGCAGACACAGGAAGGCTTCTCCTTCCTTGGAACACAGACCACTCTCTGTAGTGTCCCACCTGGACACAGGGAAGTCTGTCCACACTCTGCCAGACTTCCTCACAGTCTCTCTCACATGTGCCAAACACCTTAATTACATAGCCCTGTAACCACACCCATAGGTGAGGTATGGATCACATGAGCTGGTCACATGGTCAGGACTTCACCACAGGTCCTGAACATACACATATCTTCAGGCAAAACGGAGAACATTCCGCACCCAGTGCACTAAATGACATCTTTAGTGCTCATGTACACTATAGGCAAAATACTCCGGGTTGCATCGCAGGGAGCATCCCTCCATGTGACATATCTCCCATTAACCACGCGATCACCTGTCACACCACATATCCCCCTCCTCTGCCTAAAGCCGTGGGGCTTGGCACTTTCTATTACTCGACCAGAGATCCTTCTCGGTCGTCTCTGCCAGTCAAATCGTCTATCAAAGTCAGGCCCTGCTAGTGAACTCTTCAGTAGGCGTCCCTTATCCGACTCTGTCTTGTTCTTTGATAAAGATGGGCCCACGTCAGACCACCCGCATCCCTGGCGGTCAGTATGGTGTTGCGACTCCCTTGCCCCCATACCTCTTGTCTGGACTGACTCTTTGTCACCACGTCTTCTACAGGGTCTCCTGCCTAGGTCACTCAGCTCTGAGCTAACTGAGGCATCACTACTTCCTCTTCCATCAGGCCACCTACTGTCCTCTCTCTGCTGGCCATTTCTCCTAAGGTCTATAAGGTCCCGAGAGCAGCCCTTCCATTTATCTCTATGTACTCTCTTATCTCCATCTTTAGGACTTCCAGTCTTAAGTGAACCTCTTTGTCTTTCTATACCGCGAGTTGAAGGAGGCGGCCATCTTCTTTCCATTTCCTCCAGCTCTCTACTGATCTGCTTCCTCTCAAGTCTTAGCTGCTCTACTTCTTTCAGGTATGACACGCGATACTCCAGGAGCATCCGGATATTCCCAAGGCTCTCCATGGACCCAACAATGAGGAATGGAACCATCCCATCTTCATCCTTGTCCTGGGCTTCGTCATCAGCCGGAATCCTCACTCTCATCACGCCAGACCTGTTCACCATGTCCTGCATCACTTTCCCAAACCTTCCGATGACTTTCCTCACCAGACCTCCGGGCACTTGAATGATGTCTTCTGCAATGCCCTGCTGACTTTGAACTTTCCTCGCACACTCTAGACATCGAGCGGCTTCTTTTTTTCCCAACAGGATCATCTGCCTTGTGCGGAGGCATTGTAGATGCATATCCCTCAGGATAGTAACCCGCTTCCTTGTGACTTCCTTAGATGACAGTATGACCAGCTGCTTCGTCTCTGGTGCCCAGATCACACTACATGCTTCTATAGCCTTCCTAAAGGCCTCATGCACACCTTCCTCAGCACAGGCTTCCTGCATGTCTTCTGGTACTTCAATTACAACCTTGAAGGTCGTGGACTTGCTCTCATCCTGAACAGATGGCTCTGGGTTCCCTACGGACACTTCCCTCAAGATATCTGTCACGATTGGATGACTGTCTTGTGCAGCCCTTGGCTCACCATCTTCCTGAGATTTACAGTTTTCAGGACCCTTTTCCAAGATGGGCTTTGGCAGTTCTGCCTTGCTATCAGGCGGGCACGGCTGCTGTACGTCTTCGCCAATCCACTTCTCCCGTAGAAGACCTTTTCCTACTCCACTGAGTTCTTGCAGAACTTTATCTCGCTCCTCTGCCAGGTAGCGACGCTCATCCTCTCTCCTGAGAATCTCCTGTTGATACTTCTCTTGGGCCTCTCTGAGCACCTCCATATCTTCCAACAGGGTCTTGTTCATGGTTTTACACGCTGACAGGTGACCTCTGAGCTCAGAGACTTCCTTCTCCAGCTCATCCACTCTGTGCTCAGTCACTTGTCTCAGTGCTTTGCCTGCCAAGAGCTCGGACTCTAGGTGGTGCAACCGCTTCACCTGCGCGGAGTTGGCGACTTCCAGACTCGCCACCTTCAGACACACCCTCGCCAGCTGCTGACACATCTCTTCGCGCCCTTGCTCCAAGTCTCGTAGGTGCGCTTCTACTTGGGGCAAACTGTCATTACAATGGATTCGTGCTTCTGTCTGACAAAGACTGTCTTCAGCCCTAGTGGTTGCTACTGGCAATAACATATTACAGTCACGCCTGGTACCTGTGTCACACCCCACCGCGTGGGAAATGTTCATGTTGCTCTCTGTTCGGGTGTCAGGTCCACTCTTTTTAATTACCACACCACTATCAGTCTCTCCCTGGTACCCGTCAGGTGACATGTCCGTAAGTGGGGCCGACGCACTGTTCTCTCTGGTCATGCTTAACTTAGGCCTGTCAACTTTAGGAGGCGGACTTTTCACACCATTACCTCCCATACACATTATATCAACAGACACTTCTCCTTTTGTCCACCAGTCCCACAGGGCTTCTAAGTCCCGCCCTATTACCATAGTATACTGTAAGTCTGGGTCTACTGTCACTACATGGTACGTGGAACTCTCAGTCGTGTCAATGTAGAGGTATGCTGTCAAAAGTTCTTTATCGTCCCCACCAAAGCTATTCACTCTCGTCACCGTCCCAGGCAACACAGAACGTCCAGGAGTGGTTTTTAGCACAGATACCGGACTCCCAGGGTCTAACAATCCCATCACCCGTTCTCCATCCAGCCAGAAGGGGCACTGTAGTGTCGGTTCACTGACCGAGCTACTCACAATCGTCTCATCTCCCAGCCCACCATCCGTCATATCACGAGACGTCAGGTCCTTAAGTTGGGCAGTTGTACTTTTTCTTCTGGTCAGTTCTACCTCTGACCTGTCCATGTCAGGAGCCATCACTATCTCAGTGTCCGCTGGCCCCACAGTCGAAGCATCTCCATCGTCCGACAAAACATCATCAAACAGAACAAAGTCCCGGCCCCTCTCCCAGGCATAGACTAAGTCCCGTGGTATCCCTCCCCCTTGGCACTCACCACCCTTGGTCCCCTCAAACACTACTCTGTCTACTGCGTAGTTCACCGTGACCCCGTGTTTACAGCGAACCCTGACGTTTTTCTCGGACAGAGAGAAAGTGAGAGGAGTTCCTGTCAGAGTCACCTGATTCTCTGATTCCAGCCGACCAAAGGCTCCTTCCCGGTGCAGCATCACTGTACACATCTGTGGCCCGTCATTACTACCCGGAAAGGATATTCCACATTCTGAAAAAGACCTGCACATACACTGCGGTACTACAGACGTACCTACTGAGTCACCCAGTGCTGTCACTTCTTCAAACTTGGCCCCTTTCTGGACCACCACCCCGCTTTGGGTTTCCACCCCCTCCCGGGACTCCACCCCATTTTGGGTTACCACCCCAATTTGGGCCACCGCCCCCTTTGGGGACTCCACCCCTTTACGGGCTACCACCCCGATTTGGGCCACCGCCCCCTTTTGGGACTCCACCCCTTTACAGGCTACCTCCCCGATTTGGGCCACCGCCCCCTTTTGGGACTCCACCCCTTTTCGGGATCTCCCCATGTCTGTCCTGCAGAACCTCTTAGGCCACAGTTCACACAGTACAGTTTTTTTTTTCCTTCAGGCTGGTACTGGCCCTTTAAGCACGACACCACTTCTTTCTGGCACTGCCTCAGCTCCTGCCGTCGCTCACAAGCAGCTGCTGGTGTCTCTGCAGCTCCTGCTGCGTCGTCTTCGTGGACCTGCCGATCCACCGGAAGCCACTTGTTGCCCTCAAAAGGAAGAAAAAACCACAAAAGCGCGCCCATAGGGCCTTACCAGTGCAGGTATAATGGTATAAGGACATAATACAGGGTACTCACCCTCAATAGTTGTGTAAAGCCACAACTACTGTATCCGCTTAGTCATATGCCATAAAGCTGCAGCAGGATGGTGTAGACAGACAGCGTCTGCTACCAATGCTCAAATAGGAGATCCCAAAAAGAAAAAACATCAGGTCCCCGCGCTGCGAGACCTTCGTGAGCGTACTGAGCCACAGCAAGCACCTTCAGGATTTTTTTTTTTTTTGCAGAGAAGCGAGGAAAAGGGAAAAAAAAACACAAGCACAGTCTCTCACTGACTCTGGTCAGTGCAACACGGATTCCTGTCCGTTACCTGCTGGTGTCGGCCACACAGGTTCTCGGGTACCTCTTCTCCTCATAGGCATCCCACAAATCTCCATACAGTCATTTCCTCTGACCTCGGTCAGTATTACTCACGATTTTCCATACCGTCTGTGCTCCTGGGAATCGCTGCCCGCAGTCTGTCACCAATTGTAAGGATTCGGACTCGCTTAGGTGCGGCGGGAGTCAAACATGAGGCACGTTCCTTTAAAATTTCACAGGGTTTATTACTCCATAAACCAGAGACAGCACATAAACAGTCCTTAGCTGGGCTGTGTTCCCTCAGGTCCTGTGCACACAGGTCAGGGCAATGTCCAGAGCAGCGCTCCATCTGCAGACACAGGAAGGCTTCTCCTTCCTTGGAACACAGACCACTCTCTGTAGTGTCCCACCTGGACACAGGGAAGTCTGTCCACACTCTGCCAGACTTCCTCACAGTCTCTCTCACATGTGCCAAACACCTTAATTACATAGCCCTGTAACCACACCCATAGGTGAGGTATGGATCACATGAGCTGGTCACATGGTCAGGACTTCACCACAGGTCCTGAACATACACATATCTTCAGGCAAAACGGAGAACATTCCGCACCCAGTGCACTAAATGACATCTTTAGTGCTCATGTACACTATAGGCAAAATACTCCGGGTTGCATCGCAGGGAGCATCCCTCCATGTGACATATCTCCCATTAACCACGCGATCACCTGTCACACCACAGTACATACAAAAGTGCAGCGTGCCAATAGGCAAATAGTTAATAGGAGATAATAAACAGATAATATGCTCAATGCACAATAAAAGTATCCCCAATATAACTGCAAAATTTCATCAAATAAACTTGCTTAATACAAATACAACAGTTGAAACACCTAAATGGCGGTATACTCTGTGCACAGTACAAAATCTGTCCTCAAAATGACTATAGCAATACATGGAGTAAATTTGCAAAGTTACACATTACAAGTATCACATAACTTACATGGATGTCAATATTACTGGTGCCCTCTATTCCTTGGTTACGCCAACAGCGCCATTTCGCCGTATGACTTCCTCAATAAGGGGCTACATGTGTGATGTGTAAGGGCTCATCTATAAATATCCCCGTGATCAGCTGTTTTCAATGTCGGCATCGCCGGTGCAACAGTGCGCATGTGCCACTTTCTGAACTTCCTCCCATACATAAGAGTGACTTCCCGTTCACCGCTCTTGGAACGCAAGCGTGAGACGCTATTCATATGATGAGATTGAAGACTCCTCTTGATTGTCCATAAATACGCTTGTATGCCACATCTAGAGTTGAGCGATACCGTCCGATACTTCAAAGTATCGGATCGGAATGGATCGGCCGATCTTAAAAAAAAGTATCGGTATCGCCGATTCCGATACCGGAAGTCCCATTCAAGTCTATGGGACTTCCGGTATCGGAATAAGAAAAACCCTGTTTTTGCCTTGTACAGCCTCTCTAGGGTCTGTACGGGCCTTTCGGGGGGCTGTGCCGGCCTGCCAGGGGGTCTGTGCAGGCTCCGGTGGTCTGTGCCGGCCTGCCGGGGGGCTGTGCCGGCCTGCCGGGGGGGCTGTGCAGGCTCCGGGGGGGGCTGTGCCGGCCTGCCGGGGGGCTGTGCCGGCCTGCCGGTGGTCTGTGCAGGCTCCGGTGGGCTGTGCCGGCCTGCCGGGGGGCTGTGGGAATTTCCCACGCAGCAATGGCATAAAGTGAGACTAGGGACTTTTTTTTTTTTAAGTGGCGGAGGAATACAGTGCGGAAGGATACCTACCTTCCATCATTGGATTCCTGCAGCCCGTAGAGAACGGCAGCATCAGCTGATGCTGCCGTTCTCTACCCAAGATCGTTGTGGGACACACTCGTGGACTGCTTCGGATCGTGGGTGAGTATTTTTGTGGTTTGTTATGTTAATATTTATTCCGTAAAAGACAATGGCTTCGGGGAACAATGTGACAAGTATTGGTAAGTATGTTACTCTATGTTATATGTACTGTATGTCTATGTATGTATTGTATGAATGTATTGTATGTAGTATGTATGTAGTATATATGTGGTATGTAAGTAGCATGTAGTATGTATGTAGTATGTATGTAGCATGCATGTAGCATGCAGTATGTATGTAGCATGCATGTAGTATATATGTAGTATGTATGTAGCATGTAGTATGTATGTAGCATGCATGTAGTATGTATGTAGTATGTATGTAGTATATATGTAGTATGTATGTAGCATGTAGCATGCATGTAGTATGTATGTAGCATGCATGTAGTATATATGTAGTATGTATGTAGCATGTAGTATGTATGTAGCATGCATGTAGTATGTATGTAGTATGTATGTAGTATGTATGTGGTATGTATGTAGCATGTAGTATGTATGTAGCATGCATGTAGTATATATGTGTTATGTATGTAGCATGCATGTAGTATGTATGTAGTATGTATGTGGTATGTATGTAGCATGCATGTAGTATGTATGTAGTATATATGTGGTATGTATGTAGTATGTATGTAGCATGTAGTATGTATGTAGCATGCATGTAGTATATATATAGTATGTAGCATGCATGTAGTATATATGTAGTATGTATGTAGCATGTAGTATGTATGTAGCATGCATGTAGTATGTATGTAGTATTTTTTTTTTTTTTTTTTTAACATTTAACACATTAGCCGGATGATGGGACTACTACTGTCCCATCATTGGCTAATGTGTCAATCACTGTCATGGTAGCAGGCATCGCCAGATGGGACTTATAGTCCCATCGGACGATGCTTGCACAGACCCCCGGACATCAGCACAGCCCCCCGGCAGGCCGGCACAGCCCCCCGGCAGGCCGGTACAGACCCCCACAGGGTGCACAGACCACCGGCAGGCCGGCACAGCCCCCCGGCAGGCCAGTACAGACCCCGGGCAGTCCACACAGCCCCCCCCGGCAGGCCGGCACAGCCCCCCGGCAGGCCGGTACAGACCCCGGGCAGTCCACACAGCCCCCCGGCAGGCCGGCAGAGACCCCCGGAAGGCCCGAAATGACGGCGCATCATGATGCGCACACACCGCGCATCATGATGACGTCAGGCTGTCAATCAACTTTGAACTTCCGATTCCGATACCGACTTCCGATATTGAAAAAATATCGGAAGTCGGTATCGGAATTCCGATACAGCAAGTATCGGCCGATACCCGATACTTGCGGTATCGGAATGCTCAACACTAGCCACATCACATCAGCTGAAGAAATTTCACCTAAACATTCATGTTACTATAATAAAATAAAACAGAAAATGATTAAAATCAACATAAAAAACACATAAAACAGGATAATAGGTGGAAACAGTATTTATAGGACCAAGAATTCACAAAAATGCATTAAAACCCAAGGTTTCATTAAGCCCTTGTGGTGCCATACTTCCAAGCCAATAAATCCATTTGCTTTCCCTCTGCGCAAGCGCTTTGGCAATATTTCCCCCTCTAAAACCTAAATGGACCTGGTCAATGGCTAAAATCCTAAGACCAGAGGGGTCACTGTTGTGAAACTGCTTAAAGTACTTCTGCAGAGTTTTAAGAGTACTATAATCCTCAATGTCCAATGCCTTTTCTATATCCCTTACAAGTTCCTTAGTTCGCACCCTTAATTCTCTGGTTGTTAAGCCTACATAAATTTTGTTACAGGGACATCAAGCGTGATATATAACTCTTTTTGATGTACAGGTAAGTCTCTTGTGTATCTGATATATTCTAGAACCATCATGATTTCCAAATGTCTTGTTTCTGTAATGGTTACCGAAGCCTTACACGAGTTACATGGGAAAAAGCCTTTAGACTCTAACCTTCCCGCCATAGGCGGATCAACAGAATAATGACTTTGTACAAGTAAATCCTTTAAATTCCTTCCACGTCTTGACACTGTTAAAGGGCGGTCAGGCAAAATTTTCTTTAAAACATGGTCTACTTGTAGTATATTCCAGTGTTTTTGCAAAATTGCCACCAATTCAGGCCATTGTTTATTATACCCAGAAATAAACCTTACATGCTTATTATCAGTAGATTTATCATGAGTATTACTACCATATAAAAGTTCCTCTCTAGAAATTCTTTTAGCCTTTCTATACCCTTTCTTTATTTGCCTTTTACTATATCCTCTATCACTGAACCTACGGATAAGGTCAGATGCTTGTTGCTCATAGTCTTCCTCTCTCATGTAAATTCTCTTTACCCTAAGAAATTGACCCGTGGGGATGCCATTAATAGTTGATCTATGATGGGCCGATGAGGCATGTAATAATGTATTTGTAGCAGTCTTCTTTCTAAATACATTTGTAATAATTCTCCCATCACTCAAAGCTTCTATTTGCAAATCTAGGAATTCTATTTTCCTTCCAAAGTTGTAAGTCAACCTAATGTTATTATTATTCTGATTGAGTCTTTCCATTACCAACAACAAATTTTCCTTGGATCCTTCCCAAATAAAAAGAATATCGTCGATATATCGACTCCACCCTTGAATAGCCTCACTACCTATGATACTGTCATCATGAAAAATATGTTGTTCCCAGTATCCCATAAATAAATTAGCATAAGCGGGGGCACAAGTGGCCACCATCGCTGTACCTTGCTGTTGCAAGTATATATCATTGTTAAACGTAAAAACGTTATGCTCCAGAACAAATTTAAGTAGTGACAAAATAAATTCATTTAATTGGGGCTCCAAATTGCTTTCATATAAAAAAATGGGAGACCACGACTAACCCATCTTCATGTTTTATAGATGAATACAATGCCTCTACGTCAGCTGTGACTAAGACAGCTCCCTCCTCTATATGTACGGAATCAAGTCTTTTCAGCATCATAGCAGTATCTTTTATATATGAGGGCAGAGTTTGCACTAACGGTTGAAGATAGTAATCAATCACAGTGCAAATCACCTCACATAAGCTACCTATGCCTGAGACGATGGGTCTCTCTGGAGGATCCACAGGATCCTTGTGGATTTTATGCAATAAGTGGAAAGTAGCCAATCTTGGCAGTAATTTACTTATTGTATCCACTATCCTCTTGGGAATGATCCCATCCTGATAGGCTGTTTCCAAAATGTCAATCAGTTGTTGCTGAAACTGGGTCAAAGGGTTATAATGTAACTTTTTATAACATCCTTTATTGCCTAGAATCTTAGCTGCCTGCCTTTCATACATCTCATTTGGCCATATAATAGTGTTACCATCCTTATCGGCCTGCTTTATAACTACATTTCTCAATGACTGCAATTTTCTTAAGGCTCTATTTTCCTCCAGGGCTAAATTGGACACCCAACTAGGGACAGGTGGTAAACTTTCCACTTCCTCACTTACTACTTTGGTAAAAATCTCCACAGTTGAGCAAGTGCCCAAGCTTGGAAAAGTAGAACTTTTTCCAATCAAATGCGTTGGAAACTTACCCTCCTTACTGGATTGGTTTTCCTCCATAAGCTCCTCCAAATTCCTCAAGGCTTCCCTTTCCACATCAGTGGGGAACATAAAGTCCACATCATTTCTGTAATGCAGTTTTTGTAAACTGATCTTACGCGCAAACAAATGGAGATCTTTAATTACTTGAAATTTGTCTAGATGTGAAGAAGGGGAAAAAGTCAAACCCTTTTCTAATATAATTTAATCTTTATATCACTCAAAACATGATTTGATAAATTTGTCACCTTTAGTTTATCATTATTACGCTTATTCCTTCCGTTGAAAATTTCTCGGTATTTTCTTTTTTCCCCGATTACTTGTCTTTGTGTGTACACGATAATCATTAGAGCTTTCTGCTTCACTACATGAAGTACTACTCTCGGCATATGATGGCTGGTCTTGACCTGCACCATTTGGTCTATTTCCAGTGACCCCACTACGTTTTTTAGGCAATTGCCATCTAAAAATTTTATCCGTTTCAAAGTCCATGGAATCTCTTTTGAACTTCTTGATCTTAAGTTCACTTATGTCACTTTCCCACTTGTCAATGTCTTTCTCTATAGACTTAATCAGATTTTCCATTTTATCTGCCACCAATTGTTTCCTCAGATTTTTATTCAACTCTTCAATCTCACTATCTAAGGTATTCATACTTGCTGTATTTTTATCAATGATAATTTTAATAAATTCTAACGAACATGCAATAGAGGCTTTTTTCCATCTCTGAATTAATTCAGAGTCTTCCAAATCAAATGAGGGGTACACCTGCACTCTTAGACCTCTAGGAAAAATGTTATGACCTAGGTAATTCTCTAAAGTAGTCCTATTCCACCATAGTTTTGTCTTTTTGTGTAAGGCATTTTTATACTACATAGAAAGGTCCCTGCTTTCCATCGTAAAATCCTGTATTCCTGAAGAAACTCCTTGCTTGAATAGGTCTGAAGCTTTAGACAGCCAAGTGGTTTCCCTGGCTTCCAGGTCAATTATGTATGAAGCGGACAATCTGATAGAGAACAGAATAGCAAATTTATGCATATCAAACAATCCACAAAATTAGAATGCTACCTTCCAAAACAATGTACTTTCACAGAATCCCACATAAAAATAATGTAGGAAAAGAAAGCCACGAGCCGAAATATAAAAAATAGCAATTTATTCATAGATAATTAAAAAATAACAAGACAAGGAAATTTCCAAAAATTGCCAAGGTCAAATGGTTACACCAGAAAAAGATGTGAAAACATTGTAATGTGATCTCATAACAGCTAATTATAAATGCATCAATAATGGCAAAAATATATATATATATATATATACACATACAATAAGGCACTAAAAAGTGCTCCATGCGGATTAATTAAGAATAACATATAATAATTTGCATAATGCAAGATAAAACTATCCAAACAAATTAACCAGTAAATAATTGCAAAAAGAAAAATTCATACAAGATAATATCAGCTACCAAAACACACATGTAAGTATAGCTAATGGCGATATATGGAATGCAAAAATTGTGTACAGAAATGTTGGACCCTGTCCTGTGACCTGATACCGTGCATGCAATTTCGCTGAGACCTGTGAGTCTAACAGGCTCAGTGTTTATGTTTATGTTACAGCGCCTCTGTGAGTTAACAGAGTCCGCTCTGCGCACATCGGGTGACGTTGAACCCGTGCGCATTATACTTCCATATATCGTGTCTGCCATTGTCTAGCAGCGGTTTTAACACCTAATGCACGGTGGACCCCAGGCGGCGAACACACTTTATATTATTTTATATTTGGTGCGTTCCGCTGTCCCTAAGAGGAATAGAGGGCACCAGTAATATTGACATCCATGTAAGTTATTTGATATTTGTAATGTGTAACTTTGCAAATTTACTCCATGTATTGCTATAGTCATTTTGAGGACAGATTTTGTACTGTGCACAGAGTATACCGCCATTTAGGTGTTTCAACTGTTGTATTTATATTAAGCAAGTTTATTTGATGAAATTTTGCAGTTATATTGGGGATATTTTTATTGTGCATTGAGCATATTATCTATTTATTATCTCCTATTAACTATTTGTCTATTGGCACGCTGCACTTTTGTATGTACATTTTTTGTACTAATGGCATGCAATATATATATCGCTAATGGCTATATTTATATGTGTATTTTGACAGCTTAAATTTACTTGAATGAAGTTTTTTGTGCTTTAAGCAAATTACTATTTTACATCTAATTAGGCATTTTGCATTTCTGTACACAATTTTTGCATTCCATATATCGCCATTAGCTATACTTACATGTGTGTTTTGGCAGCTGATATTATCTTGTATGAATTTTTCTTTTTGCAATTATTTACCGGTTAATTTGTTTGGATAGTTTTATCTTGCATTATGCAAATTATTATATATTATTCTTAATTAATCCGCATGGAGCACTTTTTACTGCCTTTTGCATATATATATATATTTTTTTTGCAATTATTGATGCATTTATAATTAGCTGTCATGAGATCACTTTACAGTGTTTTCACATCTTTTTCTGGTGTAACCATTTGACCTTGGCAATTTTTGGAAATTTCCTTGTCTTGTTATTTTTTAATTATCTATGAATAAATTGTTATTTTTTATATTTTGGCTCGTGCCTTTCTTTTCCTACATTATTTTTATGTGGGATTCTGTGAAAGTACTTTATTGTGGTAAGGCCTGTTTCACACTTCCGTTTTTGACCATCAGTCAAAATCCGTCGTTTTTGCAAAAAAACGGATACGCCATTTTTTTTGGCGGATCCGTTTTTTTCCCCATTGATTTGCATTACCGGCGGATCTTGACGGATGGCCATCCGTTGGATCCGTTTTTTTGCGGATCCGTCAATTTTTTTGCACCCGCCAAGATGCCTAGACGGACCATGTAACGTTTTTTGTGCTGCAGGATCCACATTTTTTTAGTGCGCATGCCCGGAGGAATGAAGTCAGGAGGAAATTTAACCCTGAAATCATTTCTGGCGGCCAGAAAAAAAAAAATCTCTCTCTCTCCTTCCCGGGCAGCATTCAACGGATCCGTCAAAAACAACGGTCCGGTGGCATCCGTTCACATCAGTTTACAACGGATCCGCATTTTGGCGGATTTTAACTGACACAAAAAAACTGATGTGTGAAACAGGCCTAAGACTGGCCATTTTATCAAGCAAAAATCAGGAAAAGAAAAAAAAAAGGGCTCAGAGTAACCCTCCCGTTCGTATTGCATTTTTACGGTCCGCTGGAGTTTCTTTTCTGGTAGTTCTATCTGTCATGGTCATACTATGGATTTTCAAGTGATGGTGGACAGTGGGTCTGCACTGAATTTGATTGATCAACAATTTCTTGACAAGTATAAGATTGAGTCCATACCTTTGTCATCCCCTTTTCCTGTAGTGGCGATTGATAACACTCCGCTAGAGCATGGGTGCGTTTCCCGAAAAGTCACCGGGTTTCCACTCACTGTGAATATGGAACACCAGGAATCTTTAGATTTGTTTGTACTTGATAAATTGCCTTTTCCAGTCATCCTGGGGTTACCCTGGTTAAAAGTGCACAATCCTGTACTGTACTGGTCATCAAATACTATAAGACCCTGCGGTCAGGGGTGTTATGGGGAATGTTGTGATGTACACATCGCTTTTGTGGTGAAAAATGAGCTACCTAAACCCATTCAGGAATTCTGGAAAGTCTTTTCTGAAGTTGAGTCACAAGCTCTACCACCGCACTTAGATTACGATTGCACTATTGAGTTCGTCCCAGGTGGTACTTTCCCTAAGAGTCATTTATTTAATCTGACGATTCCCGAGAGGGAGGTCTTAAAGGAATACCTGCAGACTAGTCTTGCTGCAGGTCATATAAGACCCTCCAAGTCCCCAGTGGCTGTGGGATTCTTTTTTGTCAAAAAGAAAGATGGGGGTCTTAGGCCATGTTTGGATTTCAGGGAGATTAACAAGATCACTGTGCGCAATCCTTACCCCTTGCCACTAATTCTGGATTTGTTTAACCAATTGGTTGGAGCCAAGTGGTTCTCTAAGATTGATCTCCGTGGGCCATATAATTTGCTGCGGATCAAAGAAGGTGATGAATGGAAGGTAGCCTTTAATACCCCAGAAGGTCATTTTGAGTGCCTAGTAATGCCTTTCGGCCTTACAAATGCTCTGGTGTTCTTTCAAAATTTCAACAACAATATTCTGAGGCCATTGATCGGTAGGAGTGTTATCGTTTATTTGGATGATATTTTGATCTACTTGCCCGATCTGGAGTCGCATTGGCAAAGAGTCCACGAGTTTCTGCAGATTCAAGCGAAAACTTACTGTTTGATAAACTGGAGAAATGCAAGTTTGCGGTACAGAAAATTAGCTTTTTGGGCTACATTGTTTCCAATGATGGGTTTGAGATGGACCCGGTGAAGGTTCAGGCGGTATTGGAGTGGCCTAGACCTGAATGCTTGAAGTCAATTCAGAGATTCTTGGGGTTTGCTAACTATTACCAAAAATTCATAAAGAATTTTTCTGTTATAGCCAAACCCCTTACTGATCTGACTAAGAAGGGTGCCAATACTATCCAATGTCCCCTGAGGCTGTCAAGGCCTTTGAGCATCTCAAGGAGAAGCTTAGCTCTGCTCCTGTGTTGATCCAGACAGACGAGACTAAGCCCTTTCTGGTAAAGGTGAATGCATCATCAGTAGGAGTGGGGGCTGTTCTGTCACAGGAGGGAGAGGATGGGGTACATCCCTGTGCGTTCTTCTCTAAGAAATTTTCGGAGGCGGAGCTGAACTACGATGTTGGGAACCGAGAATTGCTGGATATTAAGCTTGCGTTTGAGCATTGGCAACATTTTTTGGAGGGTGCTAGACATCCTGTCAGGATCCTGTCAGCGCCGGCGTGCAGCCTCCGCTGAGCAGGGACTCACCTGCACTGGAGGGGAGCCCGGGGTCAGGTACAGCCGGAAAGTACAGATACACAGGACCTGTGGATGGTGAAGTTTAGCAAGCAGTCACAGAACCTACGGTCATATGACTGCAAGGGGGCGGGGCTTAGCATTATGCTTTCAGAGATGGCAGGACACTATACAGAAATACTCAGAGTCAGGCAACACGGAGGTCATACACAGAGATATCAGTAAAGTACCAGGGATGAGACAGAACGGATAGTCAGGGCCAAGCAGAAGTCAAAACCAAACAGACATAGAAGGTACCAAGCAGAATCCAAAGCAATATCCAGAGAACAGACCGAGTCGCACACAGAGAATCAAGCAACCAGAACACAGCACAAACACACTCAGGGGTCACCACACAATGCCAAGGGCGAAAGTATAACTGACAGGGATTGTAGTATCTCAGGGCAATAAAAAGCTCTGCCTGAACCAAAGAGAGGCCACAATAATTAACCCCAGGTGTGAAGGTCAAAGCCTGAACTGAGCGCAAGACATTAACCCCTGACGTGCAAGTCAAAACCTGCACTGGGATCATGACAGTACCTCCCTCTCAACGGGGGCCTCTGGACCCCCAGGCTTCCCCGGGTACTTGGCATGGAAAGCCCGAACCAGGCGATCTGCATGTACAGAGTGAGCAGGGACCCATGAGCGATCCTCCGGTCCATATCCCTGCCAGTGGACCAGGTACTGCAAAGAGCGGCGCACCCGCCGAGAGTCCACAATATGTCCAACCTCATACTCCAAGTGACCCTCCACCAACACTGGAGGAACAACAGACTCGGAGTCCTCCTTGACAGACCCCATGGGTTTCAACAGAGATTTATGGAACACATTGGATATGTTTAAGGAGGCGGGGAGACGCAACCTATATGCCACCGGATTGACTATCTCCACAATCTCGTACGGACCAATGAACTTTGGTCCCAATTTAGCTGACGGTACCTTCAAGTTGATGTTACGTGTGGAAAGCCAAACCTTCTCCCCCACCTGAAACATGTGTCCCGGGGCCCTCTTTTTGTCAGCAAAATATTTGAACCTCCCCTGGGCCCGAGAGATATTACGCTGGACTTCTGCCCAGAGGTTTTTTAACCGCTGGACGGACCCCTCTGCCCCTGGACAACCGGAATCCACCCATGAAAACTCCCCAAAATGAGGATTAAACCCATAATTGAATAGGAATGGGGACATGTTGTTGGACTGACTCACCCGGTTGTTAAAAGCGAATTCCGCCAACAGTAACGCATCACACCAATCCTCCTGTCTGGCAGAGGTCAGACACCTGAGAATTTGTTCCAGGGATTGATTGGTGCATTCCGTCTGACCATTACTCTCCGGGTGATATGCCGACGAGAAGGAGAGTGAGATGCCCAATTTCATACAGAATTCCCTCCAAAATTTGGCCACAAACTGCACACCTCTGTCAGACACCACATTCAGGGGTACCCCATGCAGTCGGACCACATGCTGCACGAACAACCTTGACAATGTTTCTGCTGAGGGTAGTGCTGCCAAGGGAATGAAATGGGCCTGTTTTGAAAACCTATCCACCACCACCCAGATCACGGTATTGCCCCTGGAAGGTGGAAGACCGGTAATAAAATCCATGGAGAGATGAGTCCATGGCCTATCAGGAACTGGTAAAGGTATGAGTTCCACAGCCGGCCGGTTATGCGAGCTTTTGGAACGGGCACAAACTCCACAAGCAGCAATGAATTTCTTGACATCGACCCCAGCGACGGCCACCAAAAAATGCTGGCTACTGCCTCTCTAGTGGCTGTGATACCGGGATGAGCACTCAGCCTAGACTCATGAAACTCCTGCAGAAGTCTAGGCTGCAATAAATCTGGAACAAACAATTTATCCCCTGGCCTGGTCGTCGGAGCTAGGAACTAAGCTGTCATGGTCACGTGTGTCGGGACGCAGATGATACCGCAAGGCGAACCCATAACACACGTGACCCTGGATACACCACCTCCAGTGGGGCGCATTTAAATAATAAAAACGTACAGGTGGATACGCCGCCTCCACCTGGCGAATTTAGGTATTACACGCTATACATACAATATCTGGAAACACCGCCTCCAGTAAGGCGCATTTAAATAATAAAGGGGGGAACCTGGGTAACTTTAACAATGGGGGGCCCTGCAATAGGGAAAAGGGAATTGGAGACCTCCTGAGCTCCCCTGAGCCAGTGTCCCTGCACTCCTAACGTTCCCTATGCCGATTTCGCACCGGGCGCCGCACGCGTACCTCAACGCCCTAGCTCGCCCTGAACCTAAACCCTCACTAGGGAATAGGTCGGTGCGGAAACTAATCCCACCACTGCACTAATAACACACATGAGGAAAGAGACAATACAGGGGAAACACCACTTAGCTTTGCTCTGTTGCGTGCGCTCCTAGCAACAGAGCCCTCCACCTGAGTGCATCTTCTCCTCCACCTGGATCCATCACCATAACAGGATCCTTCACCTTAGTGCAGCCTTGGAGCAGAGTCCAAAACCAGTTGCAGCTGCTTAGTACCAGAGTCCCAAGGAAGAGTTCAGCTGCTGACACAAAGTCGAGCATGCTTGAGTCCAGCTCAGCGGCCAAGTCCCACATGGTGAGTGCCACTCTCCATAGTCGCCACTCCACCAGCCCATGCAGACACTTCCCGCTGACACCATCACTGCGACTCCACCACGCCATGCCAGCCCTTCGTCCAGACACCATAGCTGCAACACGTCCCCCCTGGCTAAGCTGCGCAGGACTCCTCACCAGCTCCATCCTTCATCCAGGCTCTCCCAAAACAGAGTGAACACAACTCACAATATCACACCTGATACATGATTAAGTGCACAAAACCTAAAGTGCAATATCAAAACCACCACCGGGGACAGTCAAGACACCTTGGAACTTTCCAAAGTAAAAAAAGTTCACCCAGTGATTTAAAACTGTCAGATCACTTCAGATCATGACATAAGCCCTCAAAATTTCTTGTTCCAACTCTGATGAGAGCCCCGTCACTAGCACCCCTGGGGGAAGAATGGAGGACGGCGGCTCGGGGGGAGACACCGGGTCAAAACTTCTGGACAGGGCATCCGCTTTAACATTTTTGGACCCTGGTCGAAAAGTAATGGAGAATTGAAAGCGTGAAAAAAAAAAGTGACCAACGGGCTTGTCTAGGAGTAAGCCTCTTAGCAGATTCAAGGTATGCCAAATTTTTGTGATCCGTGATAACAGTGATAGGGTGAGCCACGCCTTCCAGAAAGTGCTTCCATTCTTCGATTGCCAGCTTGACCGCAAGAAGTTCTCTATTGCCTACATCATAATTTCTCTCAGTGGATGAGAACTTCTTGGAGAAGAAGGCACAGGGTTTGAGATTAGTAAGGGTGGCCAGACCTTGGGACAACACTGCCTCCACCCCTACTTCAGAAGCATCCACCTCCACAATAAATGATTTGGACGGGTCTGGCTGGACCAACACCGGGGCGGACATGAAACATTTCTTAAGAGCTGAGAAGGACTCCTTAGCGAGTTCCGACCAATTTTTTACATCAGCCCCCTTCTGGGTAAGATCTGTGAGTGGTTTAACCACTTGAGAAACCTTTAATGAATCTCCGGTAATAGTTTGCAAATCCCAAGAAGCGCTGGAGCCCCTTGAGATCATGAGGCTGAACCCAGTCTGCGATCGCCAGCACCTTCTTAGGGTCCATACGAAACCCCTCACAAGATACAATCAGCCCCAAAAAAGACAGTTCCTGTACGAAAAACGAACATTTTTCCAATTTAGCAAACAGGTGGTTCTCCCTGAGTCTCTGGAGAACTGTCTGTAGATGTTGTAAGTGAAACTGACTGTTCGGGGAATACACCAAAATGTCATCCAAATAAATGAAAACAAAACCGCCTATCAGGTCAGAAAACACATCATTGATAAAGTTCTGGAAAATAGCGGGGGCATTAGTTAACCCAAAGGGCATAACCAGGTTTTCAAAGAGTCCCTCAGATGTGAGGAACGCAGTTTTCCACTTCCCTTCCCGAACCCTTATCAGGTTGTAGGCCCCCCGGAGATCTAATTTGAAGAACCATTGGGCCCCAGATAACTGGTTACATAGGTCTGGGATGAGGGGAAGTGGATAAGTGTTCCTAACCGTTATCTTGTTAAGTTCCCGAAAGTCGAGACATGGCCGCAAACCACCATCTTTCTTCTTCACAAAGAAGAATCCTGCTGCCACGGGTGACACAGAAGGCCTGATATACCCTTTGCGGAGACTCTCAGCTATGTACTCCTTCATGGCTTGGCGCTCAGGCCCGGACAAATTGAACAATCGAGCCTTAGGTAACTTGGCCCCGGGTACTAACTCAATGGCACAATCGTAGGGTCTATGTAGTGGCAGCGCCTCAGCCTCACTTTCGGAAAACACGTCTTCGAAATCCTTCAGGTACTCCGGAATACCTTCCAGACCGACAGACGACACAGATACAGTTTTAACAGAGTTAACAAAAGGCCCCAGGTTACAACACTTATCTTTACATCCCCATTGAGTGATCTCCCCCGTCACCCAATCAATGGTAGGATTATGGTGTTGTAGCCAAGGCATCCCCAGTACCAGTCCTGCAGGCAAGTTATTTAACATAAGACAAGCTAATTTTTCCACATGAGTAGAACCCACTTTCAGAGAAAAAAGTTCAGACCTGAAACAGATACCGTCCCGGGTAAGAGAGGACGAGTTAATTGCCACAAGTTTAACAGGATCCTGAAGCCTGACTGTCCCTATCTTATTAAGAGTCATAATCCGGGCATCAATCAGGCTAAGGGCAGAGCCACAGTCAACAAAGGCGGTAGTCTGAACAGGACCATCACCAAGTTCCAGTTCCACCCGAAGCACAATTTTTGCAAGTGAGGAAAAAGGTACCTGAAGGTCTGAGTAGCCTCCTCGACTACTACCCAGACCTAGTCGTTTCCCGCCACCTTGGAGGATGACGGACAGGAAGGGCAGTCCTTCTTCCAATGTCCAGATTCCCCACAATAGAAACACAACTGCTTCTCCCGGCAGCGTCTTCTTTCCTTCTCCTCACAGGTGACAGCGCTCACCTCCATAGCCATAGAATAATGATGTTTCAAGTTGCATAACACCTCTTGCCCGTAGTCTGCGATCCATGCGAACCGCTTGGGTCATAGCATCTTCCAGGGAGTCAGGTGGCGGATGGAGTGCCAGGGCATCCTTCAGACGTTCACACAGGCCTCTACGGAACAGCCCCCGAAGGGCGGCATCACTCCAAGAAACCTCAGCTGCCCAACGCCTAAATTCAGAACAGAACCACTCGACCGAGTGCTCCCCCTGACAGACACTCATCACCTTGTCCTCAGCCAGACGCACTCTATCTGGCTCATCGTAAATAAGCCCTAAGGCCTCAAAAAACGCATCCACAGACATTCTCTCTGGGGCAGAAGAGGAAAGAGAAAATGCCCAGGCTTGGTTTCTGAGGATGAACAAGCTACCGGGTAGGTTGAACCTTGAGAAAGACACATTACTGTGTTGATACGCGTGGGTTTGGGGGTCCCATGTAACCTACCCGGTAGCTTGTTCATCCTCAGAAACCAGGTGATATCATGCTAGGGAAAGGGACTTGTTAATGTATGTTTATTTGTGTTGGCAACATGATAAGTATTCAATTTTCTATTTATGGCATATGTAGAATCTCTATGTAACCATAGTAGTTATTGATAATATGGTATTTTTGATCCAAGGTCATGATTGTCATTACAATTGATTTGATAAACCCTAGGTTATGGTAACTAGCAGATACCTGGCATTATACTGAATGGTTGGCCTTGGGACCCATAGTATTTAACTATTTATCAAAATGACCCATTGTCTTTGTTTTGTTATCAGTGTCTGGTTGTTCAGACTTTTTAATTGTTTTTAAACAAAGTGTCTGTTTGTTGTGTCCATTAATAAAATTGATACTTTTTGATTATCATATCCTTGTGGTGATCCCTATTTGTGTGCATATACTTTTTTTCTTTATGTGTTTTCATGTCAATCCATTTATATGCACTAGGTGATCCCACCTAAATTGACATTGTGAATGGTGCCCGTTTATTCTATATCTTGTCAGACCCACTAAGGAGGGACATAACTACCCCCACCCTCTGTTTCTCATCCCCAGAGGAGCGGGGTCTCAAGGAGAAAAAGAGCTTACAGCCCTCTTTAAACGCTCTAAATTCATTTTTGTCACCAGCAAACGTATCTGGTAACTTAACCGGGGATTCGGGTGGGACATCTCTATTCCCCACCTGCTGAAAGCCTGCGGAAATCACCCCCTGAACTGAGTCCGCAACCTGCCGTTGGGACTGGGCCAGAGCTTGGTGTTCCAAACTTTGCTTCTGCAGCGACTGAGTCAAGCATTTCACCTGCTCAAATAAGGCATGCATTGGGTCCATGCTGCAGAAGTGAGGAGAGAAAAAAAAGTTCACGGTCATTAATAATGTCAGGATCCTGTCAACGCCGGCGTGCAGCCTCCGCTGAGCAGGGACTCACCCGCACTGGAGGGGGGCCCGGGGTCAGGGACAGCTGGAAACTACAGATACACAGGACCTGTGGATGCAGGGGGGCAGGGCTTAGCGTCCTGCTTTCAGAGATGGCAGGACACTATACAGAAATACTCAGAGTCAGGCAACACGGAGGTTATACACAGAGATATCAGTAAAGTACCAGGGATGAGACAGAACGGATAGTCAGGGCCAAGCAGAAGTCAAAACCAAACAGACATAGAAGGTACCAAGCAGAATATAAAGCAACATCCAGAGAACAGACCGAGTCGTACACAGAGAATCAAGCAACCAGAACACAGCACAAACACACTCAGCGGTCACCACACAATGCCAAGGGTGAAAGTATTGCTGACAGGGATTGTAGTATCTCAGGGCAATAAAAAGCTCTGCCTGAACCAAAGAGAGGCCACAATAATTAACCCCAGGTGTGCAGGTCAAAGCCTGCACTGAGCTCAAGACATTAACCCCTGATGTGCAGGTCAAAACCTGCACTGGAATCGTCACATCCTATACAAGTCTTCACTGATCATAAGAATTTGATCTATCTGGATGCTGCTAAACGTTTGAATGCCCGTCAAGCTAGGTGTGCATTGTTTTTTGCCCGGTTCCATTTCTCTGTGACATATATTCCTGGGACAAAGAATGCTAAAGCTGATGCTTTGTCTCGAAGTTTCTCCCCAGCGGTTAATACTGAAAAGGAGGAATCTATTCTGCAGAAAGGGGTGGTGGTGACATCTTTAGGTTCTGAGTTGGAAAATAGCATTCTTAAAGCCCAGAAGGCAGCACCAACCAACACTCAGTATGGGAAATTATTTGTGCCTAAAGCCCTGAGGAGAGCTTTGTTTGCAGAATGTGATGCGTCTGGTTTGGCGGGTCATCCAGGGATTGCTGAGACTAGAAAATCTATCAGACGGAGTTTCTGGTGGCCGGGGTGGCTAAGAGAAATCGTCAAGTGGGTGCGTCAGTGTACCGTGTGCGCTAGGTCTAAGGCTTCTCATGCCCCAGGGCAGGGTTACTGTGCCCATTATACGTTCCTAGTTCCCCATGAACGCATCTTGCAATGGATTTTATAACCGACCTGCCAGTCTCTGAGGGTTTTTCTGTCATCTGGGTAGACCGGTTTAGTAAGATGTGTCATTTGGTCCCGTTCAATAAATTACCCTGCGCTAAGACACTTGCCAGGGCATTTGTGAAAGAGATTGTCAGACTCCATGGTGTCCCCACGGACATTGTCTCCAATAGGGGACCACAGTTTGTGGCTCGATTTGGCGTGCCTTTTGTGACAGACTTAAGGTTTGTCATTTTCGTCGGGTTATCATCCAGAGTCCAATGGACAGACCGAAAGCAAGAACCAGGATGTTGAGCAGTTTTTGAGATGTTTTGTAGCAGACAATCAGGAGATGTGGTTGGAATATCTATCATTAGCTGAGTTTGCTCTCAATAATTATACGTCTTCTTCGGCTGGGTGTTCTCCTTTTTTTGTTGTACTGGGAAGCATCCATCTTTCGGTCCTTTTTCTAGGATTGGGGCAGCAGTGCCTGAGGAGGAGAGTTTTTCTGGAAATTTGGAAATGGTTTGGACCAGTGTGCGCCATAATCTGAATCAGGCTAATAGGAGGTCTAAAAAATATTTTGACAAGAAACGAAGGGAGGCGAGGTTTATTGTTGGGGACCTGGTTTGGTTGTCCTCTAAGAATCTGCGTTTAAAGATCCCTTCTAACAAATTGGGGCCTAATTTTGTAGGACCCTTCAAAGTGGTTCAGATTGTCAACTCGGCAGCGGTCAGATTGGACATTTCTTCGTCCTGGAAATTTAATTCAGTTTTTCATGTATCTTTGCTGAAGAAAGTTGACATGCCTGATAAGGTGGCTACGCCATCTGCTCCTCCAATTGATGAGGATTGTGAGTTTGATTTCATGCATTCTTGATTCCAGGTGGCACAGAGGAGGCTTACAGTATCTCGTGTTCTGGAAGGGTTTCGGTCCCGAGGACAATTCCTGGGTGAAAGCTGTGGACGTCTCAGCCTCAAGATTAATTAAGGCTTTTCACAGGAGACTTCCAAATAAGGCTCGGCCTAGAGGATCCAGGGGATCCTCATTAAAGGGGAGGTACTGTTAGAATCTGCTCAGTTTGTGACTATCCGCCATTTTCTTGTAGTGTTCAGGCTGCTGGTCTTTTTCCCCTGGTGCTGGGTTTGCCTTTGGTCAGGTGATTGTACCACCTTCTATTAATCTGCACCTGTCGCAGTGCAGGGTCAGTTTTCCCCCTCCTACCCTAGTCCTGAGCTGCAGAACCGTAACAATTTTGCCCATAAAGGTGACGATGAGTTCTCTCATCTCTGGTTTGTTGCTTAGTGTGCGCTCGAGAGAGTTGAATCTGGACAAGGCTTGTTCATGATTGTGCTTGTAAGAGAATGGTTAGCTATAATATACTGAGCTACCATGATGAACCAGGCAGCCATCTTGTGAAAGTTAGAAAACAACAGATTCAACTTTTACAATAGAACTAATAAGATGTACTTTGGAAAAGTGGATGAAGGATGTAAAATGAGATCATGTCTGCTAGCAAACCGAGCAGACATGCATGAAGGAAAATTGGATCAATAGGGGAATAGGGTTAACAAATATATGGTCAATGTGTGTATACGTGATGGTGTTGGTAGAAAATAGAATCATTAAAATGTCAAATGCATGAATTTATGGATCTCTTTCTGGAAGCAGTGATAAGATTAAGGACAGTAGCTATAGATAACAATGACTTTTATGGGTTCTAGTGTTGTTTGGGGAAACGTTAATTAATGTTGTCATATTTTGTCATATTCTTTGTTCTAAAACACATGTTTCTCTCTGCAATATGATGTAACCATATACGCCCTTTGCTGCAAGGTGCAGCTTTCTTTGTTCACATTATGTATAAAAATCCCCTGTTACTGTTGCTCGGGGCCATTCCACCACCATTATGCCGCTGTGCCACACCTTGGCCAGGCACGGGGCCTTTCCATCGCCATACTTCTCAGCGACTCTTCACCCATCTGGATCCCTGTTTTGTGCCCGCATGCTTCAGCTCTACTGACTCTCTGTACCTGTTCTGCCATGTATCTCTCAATAAACTTCAACCTCAGCTTGATAAAAGGATTGTCTACATCTTTTTCCCGGCACTTCCAGCTCTCAGTAAGGACTTTTTCTTACAAGTGGCAATTGCCAGCCAGGAGGAGCAGCTCCGGAGAGCTGCCTCCAGAAGAACCACTGGAAGAATTTGTGGATGAGGGCTTGGAGGTTGGAAGAGTGAAGAAAAAGCAAAAAACGCGCGTGGCCATTCGTTAAAACCGATCAAAAGAAGCCAGCCTGAAGGAGAACCTCTCGTGATCGCTCCGAGCCCGCCTGCCCGATTTTTATAAGAAAACTACAGAAGAAAAAAGACTATAAAAATATATGTGCAACCAAGAAGAAGAAACCTCTAAGTGAAGTTATCTACAAGGACGTGAGAACTGTTGTGCCGGGTAGCAAGAGGCTTTAAAAGGCAAGGGGAGATGCTTGCAAGCGTAACGAGTGAGGCTGGAATCACGGTTGCACCTCTTTTGATATCTTTTGGTCGACCCAAAGCAGCAGCAGGTCTTCCATCTGAGAGAGGTGTGAGTATCTAACTCTGCTTGAATTGCATTTGTTGATACTAGAACAGAGAAAAAGTCATCCTTGTAGGCCACTGTAAATATGGAGTGGTTACAGAAGCAGGCAGAGAAGTATGCTGGCACACCCCAGCTGGAGGGGATTAATGTTTAAACCATGTGGTTAAATTGTATGCATTGGTTTACCAAAGAAAACAGGGAACTAGACAGAAACAATTCGCTAGGGAAGGCTAGTAGCCGAGTAGCAGCTTTGATCAGGCTCTTAATAGGCAGCCTACATGACAGTACATGAGTGGGATCACCCAGGGTGGGGCAGCGTATGGGGAGATATTAGAACAGTTAAATGAGACATTGAAGCAAGCAGAGGAAACACAAAAGAGGGGGTTGAGTTGCAGCCTTTGAGAGCACTTATAGAACAGATGGAGTCTGCAGTGGGGAAGTGCGGGGCTGACGTAGACACAGTCTCAGTATGGAAATCGATGTTAGGAGAGAGTACACAAACACACAGGATAGATTGTCCCAACAGCTTCAGCACATGCAGACACAGTTGAGTAAAGAGTTGGCAGAAGAGGAGGAAAGAGATGATTCATCCCAGGTGGACTTTAAATTTGACGCTGCTTCAACCCCGAGAAAAATCCCTGGCCAAATGTCCCTGGTCCATCTTAAATTTGTTAAAAATTTACCTAATTGGGAGGAAAGTAAGGGAGTGTTTCGTAATGTTCTTGGTTTTGAATCATGGCTAAATAAATTCCAAATTAAATCTAAGGAAGATGCTTCCCGTTATTTCATGTCTTTTGTGCCTCCTGAGTTCATGTCCCATCTTAAAGCCCAGCAAGCAAAAGGGATTCAATATGATCTGACAGAACCCCAGGGGAGAATGAAGTTTGTAATTTCACAGAAGTTAGGCGGGAGAAAGCCCTCTCTGGCATTATTAGATTCCTTTAAAATTAAGAAGTGGAGTGATCTCAGAATAGAGGCAGATTAATGGGTTGCAGCCTGGTGTGTTGTGTTTGATAAGACCTTAGATACTATGGACCAGGGTGATAAATTTGCTATGATGGAACAATTTGTAAAAAAAGGTGCCCTTGGAAGGGGTTTGTAAATCAGGAGTTTTGCAAAATGCTGAATCTATTGAAGATGTTGTGGAGGCTTTATTAACCAATGTTAGGACAATGCAGTCCGAGGTGAAGGGTGATGAGTCCAATGTTTTTTTACACCATTCACCTCGGGGTGTATCTGCTGATTCAGGGAGGCCAGAAATTCCGGGGGGGGGTACGGCCAGCTGCCTAGAATGGGCAAGTCCCATTTGGCAGATCCCCCACGGGATCCCATGAGAGGTCCTCCCCTGTGTTACTTTTGCGGACATCTGGGACACGTTAGACGTTTGTTTCCCAACCTTGTGCCTGGACTGAACCCCGAGAACCCCAGGCGCCATTTAACCCCCAACAGCCCTGGGAATTCTCTAGACCACCCTTTGGAGTAAGACCTCCGTATCCAGCAGTGAATGACCCTAGGCAGTATCAGCAGTATAATGGTCTCCAAATGGTTAACCCAGTCTCCCAGGAGCCTTCGGCTCCTGCTCCTTCCCCAACAGCTCCCACTCATCCACGCCCAGAGGTCCATGCTATTCAGGGAGGGGTAACTCCTCCTCGTCCCTATGCTCCGGTGATCAGGAAGATACGGGAACATGAGGACCGGACCCTGACTGAGAATCTCTTTGGAGCAGAAGTGACAGCTGTTGGACGGAAGCCTGGTCCAGATGGGGATGATGGATTTTTCGGGCTTCCCACCGCAGGTAACACTGATAGATGGGGTGCACCCCTATTCCCCTTGCCCTCCTTGCCCCCCTTTCCCTGGGCAAGGACGGAAGACCTTATGTCAGAGGGAGAATGGAGGGGCTGCCGTGTGAAGACATCATCATCGATACAGGAGCCTCAATTTCAGTAACAAGACACAAATTGCAGTCACCCCCTGGACTGCCTGAGACTACCACTTTGGTAGGATTTGAGGGCTCCTGTATTCAAGCAGTAAAAAGTCGTTCAGTAAACCTGAGATTTAAGGAAACAGGGGGATCGAAGCAAAGGGGTCTTCGATGTGCTTTTTGGGTAAACCCACAGTTACGGTCCACTATTTTGGGTACTGATGTTTCGGGAGCAATGGGAATTGTTGTTGATTTATGTACAAAGTCTTGTGGCGGAATAAAGAAGTAACTATCTGTTCTGTAATTGTACCTGTGGAGGAGGATGAGGAGACTCACAAGTTACCCATTGCTAGTTTCAGATTATGTACTGATGAAAATGTTGAAAATGCTGACAATGATGTTTTGAAAAATGAATTGAAGCAAAGGTTCCCTGAACTGTGGATCTCAAAGAAAACTGATTGTGGGTTAATGCAAACTCAGGTTAAGACTGATAGTGAAAAACTGCCACCTTTCCAGCGTCAGTACCGTATTCCTGAGGACGCAATCCCTTACATAAGGGTTGCAGTCAGTGAATTGGAAAAGCAAGGTGTTGTTGTGAAAGGTAATTCTCCATGTAATAGTCCTATTCTACCTGTAAAAAAGGAAGATGGCAGTTTTTGAATGGTGGTAGACCTGAAACTTGTAAATAAGTACACTCCCTCAGCAGCTCACCTTGTTGCATCTGTCCCTGAAGTTATGTCACAGCTGAGGAGTGATTGTAAAGTGTTTTATTGTATGGACATTGCAAATGGCTTCTTGTCAGTACCCCTAACACCTGAATCTGCCCTCCGCTTTGCATTCACTTTTGAGAATGTGCAATACTTGTTCACGCGATTGCCCATGGGATTTCACAGTTCTCCTGTGTATTTCCATCAGGCATTGGCTCAAGTGTTAGAACCCCTTGGCTATGGAGACAAAGTCTTACAGTATGTGGATGATTTATTGATTTAAAATGTCGATAAATGTGAACATAAAGAGACCCCTGAAAATGTTTGTCAGGCTTTACAAGATGCAGGACTCAAAATGAGTCTAGACAAAGTACAATTGATGAAATCAGAGGTTAAATTTCTGGGTGTGTCTGTCTCAGCAGAAGGAAAGAAACCCATGCATGACAGGGTTAAAGCTATTCAAGCTGTCCCCATACCAACTAATGTAATATTACTGAGCTCAGAAAATTTTGGGGTCTTATCAATTTTTCCAGAGAATTTATTGAAGATTTTGCTTATCTGGCTAAACCACTGTATGATTTACTAAAAGATGTTAATGATAATGATTTTGCCCCTATCAATATAGAAGGAGCAGCCTTACAGGCTTTTGAGGGATTGAAGCGCGCTCTTACGGCAGCTATTGCATTGGTTAACCCTGATCCTTCCCAGCCTTTCTACATTCAGACTCACACCGGTGATGTCTCTATTTCTTATGTGCTTCTACAAAAATGGCCCAAAGAAAGCCCAGAAGAGTCTAGTCAGTTGTATGCCCTAGGTTACTACTCTAGGTTGCGCACCCCCATGGGAAAAGGATTTACTTTGTGCATGAAGCACCTACTGGGCGTGCACTGGACTGTGAATCAAGTAAAACATAGAGTAGGATTTGATTTCTTAATTTTCCAGACCCCAATGACAATCCTACAAGTCTAAACTTGTTAAAGAAGCTTAGTGTTGTGAGTTCATTTTCCCCTTCACTACTGAGGCCCGAGGAACTCCCTCTTCTGGTGAAGAAAGGTAGTGAGCCTGATTGTCAAACACCTGGGGCTGATGATGATGACTGGCTGAGTGGAGTTAATGACTGGATATAAGGCTGCCGACGCCCTTCTGGCCTGCGGGTGATTTCTCTGTGGACTTCTAGGAAACCAGTTTGATTCCTGCTCATCTAAAACTAAGATTTCTGCTTTGCCTTTTTGCATTAGTGTTTTGTTTTCCTTGCTTTTCTGGATTATGCCATTCCCTGCTGGGGTGAGCTGAATCTCCTTTTGCCTGTTGCTCTGTCTTCAGAATATTCCTGAGTACTGACATAGCTTTTTTGAAGCCTAGCGTCTTCAGGGCCTTTTTACTGTCAGTTTGTTGGCTCTTATTTTCATAGGGTTTTTCACGGATTGCAGACAGCAGCCTTCCTGTCCTTTCCTATCTAAGCTAGCATGGGCCCCATCTTTGCTCAGTCTATCTTTCTGTCTGTGTTTTGTTCTTTCTTCTTGCTTCACCGTCATTATATGTGGGAGGCTGCCTTTTGCTTTGGGGTCTGCTCTGGGGCAGTTTAGATTTCCCTTTCTGTCTTTAGGCTATGTAGTCCTCCGGCTGTGATCGAGGGGCCTAGGGCATCGTAGGAGCCCCCCACGGCTACTGCTAGTTGTGTTGATAGGTTCAGGGGTCTGCAATCCGATAGCTGCCAACTTCTCTGGTTTTCTGGACTTAGCTAGCATTTCTATTTTTGCCTCCTACGGTGACTCAATCATAACACTTAGATTATGGTCAAAAATTTCAGAAAAATAGTACCCTGGGAAGCTAATTGAGAAGGTACTTTAGTTGTTACTCATAAGAATTGGCCCCACAGTTTTAGGAGTGCACAGGGTTAACAAATCAAACTACAAAGGTGTTAAAATTGTTCATACCAATCAGTGTATACTTCTTAATTATCTTACTGAGATTTCTGGTAAGGACTGATACTCCACTTTTTTTTCTATTTTCTCCAGGTCAGCTGAAGATTTTCATAATTGACTCCTGGGACCATGAACCTACTGGATGATCAGGAGAAGATGTTTCACACTATACAGTGGGACTCTGATAGTGTGAGAGGAGGAGAAGATCAGGAAAATCCAGAAGCCAAAGAATGAGAAGAAAAAGACCAATAGACTTAATTATTGTGCAACTTATTTTTTTGGGGACTAATATTTGAATTCTTTCTTTTTATTATGTGTTTGTGCTATTTTAGGGACTTTTGCCCACACACACACACACACACGTGCATAAAGCGTTGAATTACCTCAATATTCTTATTTTCAATAATTCACCCATGAATATTACAGCACTGTATGTTGTACTCTGGATAGAGTACAAGAGGGGGACTTGTAAGAGAATGGTTAGCTATAATATACTGAGCTACCATGATGAACCAGGCAGCCATCTTGTGAAAGTTAGAAAACAACAGATTCAACTTTTACAATAGAACTAATAAGATGTACTTTGGAAAAGTGGGTGGAGGATGTAAAATGAGATCATGTCTGCTACCAAACCAAGCAGACGTGCATGAAAGAAAATTGGATCAATAGGGGAATAGGGTTAACAAATATATGGTCAATGTGTGTATACGTGATGGTGTTGGTAGAAAATAGAATCATTAAAATGTCAAATGCATGAATTTATGGATCTGGTCTGGAAGCAGTGATAAGATTAAGGACAGTAGCTATAGATAAAAATGACTTTTATGGGTTCTAGTGTTGTTTGGGGAAACATTAATTAATGTTGTCGTATTATTTCATTATATTCTTTGTTCTAAAACACATATTTCTCTCTGCAATGTGATGTAACCATATACGCCCTTTGCTGCAAGGTGCAGCTTTCTTTGTTCGCATTATGTATGAAAATCCCCTGTTACTGTTGCTCGGGGCCATTCCACCGCCATTATGCCGCTGTGCCACACCATGGCCAGGCACGGGGCCTTTCCATCGCCAGACTTCTCAGCGACTCTTCGCCCATCTGGATCCCTGTTTTGTGCCCGCATGCTTCAGCTCTACTGACTCTCTGTACCTGTTCTGCCATGTATCTCTCAATAAACTTCAACCTCAGCTTGATAAGAGGATTGTCTACATCTTTTTCCCGGCTCTTACAGCTCTCAGTAAGGACTTTTTCTTACAACTTACTCTGGTAGCTCAGAAGGGTAGGGGAAAAACTCAGTGATCTGTCTCATCCTTAAGGAACTTATTGTCCATTATCTTGACGAATTCCTTGTCTTCCATTGACGGGCTACTTTGTTGTCATACTTAGTTATAAGAAACACCGATCTTCCCAATTCGTCTGCATAGGGAGAAGGGATGACATCAGGCAACTGTACGGGATCTGGAGGCATCTCTTTCACCTCGTAGTGATGAGGGCATGGATTGCAGAAAGTAGTGCGTCCATTCCAGCATACGTAGGTCTTAAAGGAATCGACTCCTGTTCGGTCCAAGCATACATTTCCTATGACTGCCCACCCCAAGTCGAGTCTCTGGGCGTAGGGGGCGTAGTCAGGACCATTACACTGTTGGCAGACCTTATGTATCCTTAAATTGTCTCTGTCGAGCAGGAGTAGGATTTCAACAACTGTGTCCATAGGTGGGATAACACTGGCAAGGTGCCTAAAGTGCAGTAGGTGGAATGCAGCTTCCAAGGTAGGGATTTCATCCCTTTAGTCGGGTATTTGATCGCTTTTGATCAGCGTAGGTAGGGGTATTTCTACATCTCCATTGATAGAAGCAATAAAACCTTACGCCCTTCTGCCACTAGTCTCTTTGCGACCTGAGCAGGTTTTCAGAGTGTAGGGCGTTGCTGGTCCCTTGATTCCAAAAGCTTCCAATAATTTAGGTCTAGCTAGGGATTGATTGCTCTGATCGTCAATGATGGCATATATTCTTATTGCCTTCTCTGGTTGCCCTTCTGGATAGACTCTCATTAGGCATATCCTGGCACAGCATTTAGCACTTTGGATCTCCCCAAATACCTCTAAGCATGAGCAGGAGACAGCCGTGGTGGACTTGGCGTGATTCTGTGGCTCACCGCCATGGCTTGTACCTGGACTAGAGGTAACTTCGACTGATGGATCGCTGGTGGCTGAGGTTGGATGCAAGTCTGATGGGTGTCTGTCGCTATGACACTCTTCACACTTAATGGCAGATTTACAGTCCTTGACCTTGTGTTCTGATGAGGCACAGCACTTGAAACATACCCCAAGTTCACTGAGGATTTTCACGGGCTCCTGCATGGTTTTAGACCTGAAACCTCCATTTTTGTTCAATGAGTGTGTTTTTTTATGAATGGGACACTCATGATTGAAAGAATTATCCCTCGACGGAATAGGGTACTGTTTATCAGCAGGTACTGCAGGTGGTGGCAGGTTAGTGTTTCTGACGCTTGCACTATTCCTCAAGTTCTTGCGTTTATGTGTGATACTTTCATACCTTGATGACAGTGTTGCTGGAGTTGCAGTGTTAGACTCCAGGAAGTCGAGGCTAGGGTTGTTCCTCATTTGGGCCTGTTCGGCGATGAACTTGCAGAACTGAATGAATGGAGGAAGGATGACATCATGTGACCTTTTGCACCTGGAGACGCACACTGTCCACTTCTCATGCAGAATGTGTGGCAGCTTTGAGACGATTGGGTTCACCCCATGGGCAGTTTCCAGGTAGTACAGTCCAGACAGACGAGGGTCTCTTTTCGCAAGTTCCAGCTCCATAAGCAGATCACTTAAGTCCAGAAGCTTGTGATTTTCCTTAAGGTTGATCCTTAGAACGTTCTGCAGTCTCTTGAATAGGGACTTTTCTATGGTTTCGGCGCTGCCATAGGTTCTTTCGAGTCTCTTCCAGGCAGCAGCGAGACCTACTTCAACTTGTCCCACATAGATGGTTCTAAGACTCTTATTACGGTTTGTGGATCCTGGACCCAACCATTTGACCTTGAGGTCGAGCTCCTGCTCCGTAGATAGGTTGAGGTCTTGAAAGTTGCTTTCCAGACTCTGGAGTTCTCTACACGGTCTCGAATTTCGAGAGACTGGTGTTAACTCTCTGCTCACCATGAACCTGGCAAACTTGGATATGTCTGATATTTCACTCCTTGTTACCGTATTAGCTTGTTGTGCCCCTCGGGCGCATAAGCTGTGTGGCGTGAAGGGGTGAATTGTTCCTGGTAGAATGATGTTACTGCAGGGTTGAGCTGTGGTTTGCCATATGTACTCTAGTATAAGCCGAGGCACCTAATTTTACCACAAAAAACTGGGAAAACTTATTAACTTGAGTATACGCCTAGGGTGGGAAATGCAGCAAATGCTCCATACAAAATATGCCCCATATAATGCTCCATAAAGTTGATTATGGGCCCCATAAGATGCTCCATACAAAATATTCCCCATATAATGCTCCGTAAAGTAGATTATTGGCCCCATAACATGCTCCATGCAAAATATGCCCCATATAATATGCTCCATAAAGTTCATGATGGGCCCCATAAGATACCCATATACCGTATAATGCTGCAAAAAAAATGACATACTCACCTCTCATCACTGACCGCTGCTCCTCAGCGCCGCCTTCACTCTGCACTGATTGTTCAGGTAGAGGGCTCACACTAAGCACTTCATCGCACCCTCTGACCGGAACGACGCAGTCAGATGGCGCGGAAGACACACCGCAGCGGTGGAACAGGGAGAGGTGAATATCGCAAGTGCCAGGGGCCTGAGCAAGCTGCCACACAGGCACCTGGCCCCCATAACGCACAAGTGTCCCCACCTGCTCAGGACGTCGGCACTTGCCCCTGTGCTAACGCCGACTGCTGGCCCTGTCAGCAGTCACAGGACACTGACAGAGGCTGCAGGGGAGTGTGCAGATCAGCAGGAGAGACCAAGGAACACCCGCACTGCAGCTGTGAGACATCTGGAGAAATGATGCATACCAGGGATTGTGCAATCCAGACTTGTTTATTTAGAAAATCCTATACAGAAGAAGAAATACCAATAGTAAAAAAGGGTTTTTTTTTAATAAAAAATGGATACCAATACTATGCTCAAATCCAATAAAAAATATCCATAAAAACACAATCCATACCTTAATTACAATATTTTATTAAAAATAATAAGCCAAGAGGACACAAAATCTCAATTCACAGAAATAATAATTTTTTAGCACTCTACTTACAATTAATTTTTTATATTATATTGATTTAGTGCAGTTTACCTCTCAAATATTGATTTTTTAGCCTTTTTTTTTCCATCTGGTTTTGTCTTGCTCCCGCATATACAGTTTTTTGCTGATTTTAATCATTATTAATAAAATATTTTTTTTATTTCTGTGAATTGAGATTTTGTGTCCTCTGGGCTTATTTTTAATAAAATATTGTAATTACTGTATGGATTGTGTTTTTATGGATATCTTTTATTGGATTTATTTATTTGGAAGTCTGGACACACAACGTATGATCAGCAGTACAATAACTTCTCCAGGAATGCAGGTGTAAACAAAGTGTGATAAAGTTGAGCAAAATGCAGCAAAGTGGTCAAAAACTGATGCCTTCCTCAGTTTGATTCAAGGGTGTCTCTCGCACAGAAAATGAAACTAAAAATGAAATGGCTGCCAGTCGGAAAGGTGACCCCTGAACCGGAACTGAAAGGCACACCCTTAAGAAATTAACTACAAACTGCTATACACAAAAAGGCCAGTAGGTGGCCTCAGAATCATAGAATCGTAGAATTGGAAGGGACCTCCTGGGCCATCAGGTCCAACCCCCTGCTCAAAGCAGGATTCACTAAATCATCCTAGACAGATGTCTGTCCAGCCTCTGTTTGAAGACTTCCATTGAAGGAGAACTTACCATCTCTCGTGGCAACCTGTTCCACTCATTGATCACCCCAACTGTCAAAAAAACATTTCTAATATCTAATCTGTGTCTTCTCCCATACAGTTTCATCCCATTGCTTCTAGTCTTTCCTTGTGCAAATGAGAATAAAGATGATCCTTCTACAATGTGACAGCCCTTGAGATATTTGTAGACAGCTATTAAGTCTCCTCTCAGTCTTCTCTTTTGCAAGCTAAACATTCTCAAATCCTGTAACCTTTCCTCATAAGACATGATTTGCAGACCGGTCACCTTTCTGGTCGCTCTTTTCTGAACTTGCTCCAGTGTTATGAATGAGTCACCGAGGAGGAAAAAACAAAAAGCAAGCTAAGCCCAGAAAACCGTAGAGGTTGGTAACTAGCGGATTGCAGACCCCTGATCCTATCCACAACAACTAGCAGTAGCCATGGAGCATGCCTACGGTGCTTCTAGATGCCTCGTCACGGCCGGAGAACTAAATAAGCCTAAAGAAAGAAAGGGAAAATCTAAACTGCCCCAGAGCAGACCCCAAAGCAATAGACAGCCCCCAACATGTATTGTCGGTGAAACAAGATGAAAACACAGACACAGGTAGAAAGATAGGCTGAGCAAACGATGGGGCCCTCGCTAACTAGAAAGGACAGGAAAGAAAAACTGCTGTCTGCAATCACGCAAAAAACCCTGCCAAAAAGAATGTCCAACACGTCTGATAGAAAAAGGCCCTGCGACTTCAAATCACTATATCAGCACTCAGGTATATTCTGAAGACAGAGCAAAAGAGATCAACTGATCAGAGACAAAATGGGGATTCATCCCAGTCCCAGCCAGGGCTGGCTGAACACAAAAACTAAGTAAACCAGACAAAAACTCGTATGAGCAATAGCAGAGAAACCTTAGCTTTAGGAAGGCAGGAACCAAACTGGAAACCAGGAGCCACAGTCAGGAAAAATCACCAGCAGGAAACTAGGGAGTCGGCTGCCTTAAATCCAATCAGAAACTCCTGATGTCCAATCGCAGTCCTCTTCCTCAGGTGGCCGGTCTCTGCCATTTAGATCAGCTTCATTACCTCCCTTCACCAACAGAGGGAGTCCAGATAGAGAACTCACTACTCCTCTGTCAGCACAGCCAGCTCCATAACCCTCACCAGAAGCAAACCCGAAAATGAGCTCACAACACTCCAGTTTGTTGATGTATTTTTTAAAATGTGGCGCCCAAAACTGGACACAGTATTCCAGATGAGGTCTGAGGGCAATAATGACTTCACGTGATCTAGACTGTATGCTTCTGTTAATAAATCCTAGAATTGCATTTGCCTTTTTTGCTGCTGCAGCACACTGTTGACTCATATTCAGTCTGTGATCTATTAGTATACCCAAGTCTTTTTCACATGTGCTGTTGCTTAGCCCTATTCCTCCCATTCTGTATATGCTTTTTTCATTTTTATTGCCCAGATGTAGTACTTTGCATTTTTCCTTGTTAAAAACCATTCTGTTAGTTGCTGCCCACTGCTCCAGTTTATTTATATCTTTTTGAATCCTCTCTCTCTCTTCTCTAGTATTAGCTATCCCTCCTAGCTTTGTGTCATCAGCAAATTTAATCAGTTTAACCTCAATTCCTTCATCTAAATCATTGATAAAGATGTTGAACAATACTGGACCCAGGACAAAGCCCTGGGGTACCCCACTTGAGACATTATTCTAACTGGATGTGCAGACATTTACAACCACTCTTTGGGTCCGATCACTAAGCCAGTTATGAATCCACCTAACAGTTGCCTTGTCTATACCATACTTAGTCATTTTTTCAATAAGGATTGTGTGAGATACTTTGTCAAATTGTTAGGAGTGGCGGAAGGCACTAAAAAAATTAAATAATTAAAGTGCCTTCGCCACTCGGGGTCCACCGTGCGGTGGATGACAAAACCGCTGCTGAGAGAGGCAGAGCACTACATCGGTAATATGCACAGGGTTCTAACTCACCCAGGTGCAAAAAGGCAAGCTCTGTTAAATGACACAGAGCTGCAGGGAAAAATAATACCAAAGTATCGCTGAACCTGTTAACAGCACAGGATCTCAGCGGCACACGTGCTGTAGCCGGAAACCGGAGTAGTTAAATACAGTCACTACAACCGAGCGGACTTACCGTGTACATGTGTGCTCGGCGTCGCAACTGCGCACGCCTGGACAGGCTGCAACCGCAAATATCGCAAGCGCGATGCAGGACGCTAAGCTGCTGGAAAGATGGAGCTTGTGCGCGCTGGCGCTAGCGCAGGTGCTGACAGAATACCACTCACTGACACAGACGTAATAACCGAGGGAAGGGGTTTCTTAATGAGTCAGTCACCAGTCCAAGCATCCGTCACCAAACACACAGCAGCAGTATAAAAATACTAGCGCATGGCATAACGGCCATGCGCACTTTTTATAGCGTATGGGACCTGCCGGAAATCTCCAGAGCCCTGAGCCAAGCCATTGAAATCAGGAGCAGGACCTGAGCACCTGACTCCTGGACTCCAATGGGAGCTCATCCCGTGGGCATGCTTAGAAGCTGGGAAAAAGGACTTAGCCTCTGGAGACAAATGAGTGAATCTGGATTCCCGCATAGGCATTATAGAACCCAGATTCCTAACATTACCCCCCCTCATAGGGCCCCCTCCTCCCTGAACCCTCCGGTCCACCAGCCTGTGCCCGACAGCGGTACAGGTCTCAGACTCGTCAAAAGGCGAGCCTGATGTCCCGGTAGGTGAAACCGAAAAGCGGGACACACGGACGGTATCAGGGGAGACCAGATCACCAGGTCTCAGGAGGGACACCAGGGAGACAATGGGACTTTTGGAAGACGGCCGCCGTGTATCGACAGGCGTAGCCACACTCCGTTCGGGAAGGCTATCCCGAGCACATAGGGTGCATGCCCGAATAAATTTTTTTCCGTCCTGAGCCCTGTGCTGCCACCAATACGAACCGGCCAAAGACTTTGTGGTCTGCATATAGCCACGATGGCCGTCCGCATTGGGTGCGTGTGCCCACGTGAGGACTTTAGGCCGCTGGCAAGGAGGGACAAAAGTCTCGCTAACCGGCTCACAGTCAGAGCATTGCGGGAAACTGTCTTCCTGGGAAGCAGCAAGTAGGTGGTGACCACCGCATACGGGCTCTTGAGCTGGACATGTCTCAGAAATTGTGCGAGACACCTCCATGGGTTCAGGAGGTAGAACCTCTGGCTCGAGCAGGTCCAGAGGCTCAAAAAATTTGGGAGCCGGAGTGCCTCTCCGTTTGGAGTGCACTCGCTCCAAACCACGCTCAGAAAAACGGAGGTCAATCCGTGAGGAGATAGATATTAACTCCTCCAGGGTGGTAGGAATTTCTCTCGTGGAGAGAGCATCCTTGACGTGCTCCGCTAATCCCTTCCAAAATACAGGAATCAGAGCCTTGTCAGACCACTCTAACTCAGACGCCAGTGTCCGAAAACGGACGGCATATTGACTGACCGAGAGTGATCCCTGAGACAAGGTGAGCAGTTGGAGAGAGGTGTCGTGTGTAACCCGTGGACCGAGAAACACCTGCCTGATAGCAGTTAGCAGATTAGCTGCGGTGCGGATATCCGGGTCACCACGCTCCCATAGTGGCGTAGCCCATTCCAGCGCCTTGCCCGACAATAGGGATATAATAAAGGCCACCTTGGCCCGCTCTGTAGGGAATTGCGCAGCTAGCAGCTCCAGGTGAATCGAGCACTGGCTGATAAAACCTCTACAGGAGGCGCCATCCCCAGAATATTTTTCGGGTAACGGGAGGCGGGTAACTGTCGGCGCAAGGGCGGACATGGACATACGCCCAACAACATCCGTGAGTGCTTCGACAACAGCATTTGTGGCCTGCGAAGCTGCGAGAGCTCTCTCAAGGGTAGCCAAGCGAGTCTCGAGCTGTCGCACGCACTGCAGCAGTTGCTGCTGATCTGCCATCTCCAGCCAGACCCTGGCGCTAGTATTGTGTTAGGAGTGGCGGAAGGCACTAAAAAAATAAATAATTAAAGTGCCTTCGCCACTTGGGGTCCACCGTGCGGTGGATGACAAAACCGCTGCTGAGAGAGGCAGAGCACTACAGCTGTAATATGCACAGGGTTCTAACTCACCCAGGTGCAAAAAGGCAAGCTCTGTTAAATGACACAGAGCTGCAGGGAAAAATAATACCAAAGTATCGCTGAGCCTGTTAACTGCACAAGATCTCAGCGGCACACGTGTGGTAGTCGGAAACCGGAGTAGTTAAATACAGTCACTACAACCGAGTGGACTTACCGTGTACACGTGTGCGTGGCGGTGCAACTGCGCACGCCTGGACAGGCTGCAACCGCAAATATCGCAAGCGCGATTCAGGACGCTATGCTGCTGGAAAGATGGAGCTTGTGCGCGCTGGCGCTAGCGCAGGTGCTGACAGAATACCACTCACACAGACGTAATAACCGAGGGAAGGGGTTTCTTAATGAGTCAGTCACCAGTCCAAGCATCCGTCACCAAACACACAGCAGCAGTATAAAAATACTAGCGCATGGCATAACGGCCATGCACACTTTTTATAGCGTACGGGACCTGCCGGAAATCTCCAGAGCCCTGAGCCAAGCCAATGAAATCAGGAGCAGGAACTGAGCACCTGACTCCTGGACTCCAATGGGAGCTCGTCCCGTGGGCATGCTCAGAAACTGGGAAAAAGGACTTAGCCTCTGGAGACAAATGTGTAAATCTGGATTCCAGCATAGGCATTATAGAACCCAGATTCCTAACACAAATGCTTTGCTGAAGTCAAGATATACTATATCTGCCAAATTTCCCTGATCCACCCAGTCAGTGATTCTGTCATAGAAGGAAATTAAGTTAGTCTGACATGACTTATTAGTTACAAACCCATGCTGACTCTGATTAATCACTTCATTTTTATCCTGTTACTTACATACATGTTGTTTAATAATTTGTTCAAAGATATTTCCTAGTATATAAGTCAGACTCACCAGCCTATAGTTGCCTGGGTCCACCTTCTTCCCCTTTTTTAAGATAGGAACAACATTTACTCTTCTCCAGTCTTCTGGGACTTCTCCTGTTCTCCAAGAATTTTCAAAGATTATGGAGAGTGGTTCAAAAATTTCTTCTGCTATCTCCTTCAGTACTCTGGGGAGTAATTCATCTGGACCTGTAGATTTGCATTCATTTAGGTTAGCTAAGTGTTTCTTCACTATCTTTCTGTTTATAGATATCCTGGATTCTTCTATTCCCTTAATAGGACAGTGAGGAACAGTTGATGCTACATTTCCTTTCTGAGAGAAAACAGATGCAAAATAGGAATTTAAAAGTTCGACCTTCTCAACATCCTGTCTTACTATTTCATCATTTTCATCCTGTAAAAATCCTATAGCATCTTTCACTTTTCTTCTACTTTTGACATATCCCCAAAATTCTTTATTATTGCTTTTGACGTCTCTTGCAAGCCTCAATTCATTGTCAGCTTTGGATAATCTGATTTGGGCCCTGCATGTTCTTCAGACTGCATTATATTCTTCTTTAGATATGCCTCCCTCTTTCCATTTTATAAACATTTCTTTCTTCATTTTTAGCATGTGCTTAAGTTCTGTGTTCATCCATCCTGGTTTCCTTAAATGCTTCCTATTCTTCCCTCTTTTCGGAATTGTTAACAATTGTGCCTTGAGAATTTCATTTTTCAAGATTTTGTGTAAGAATAACATAACATTGGAGCGTAACATGTAAGAATAAATACTATACATAGCATGTAAAATACAACACATGGAAAACTGCAGAGCATAACTTAAATGCCCGGAAACCAGCCAAAAGGAACTGCACATCCATATCTATCTATATCTATTATCTATCTCTATTATATATGTCTATCTGTCATTGATCTTTATAACATTCACTGCTCTAAACACAGTCATGCTGCCACTGTATACTCACCCGGCCTCCGCTCCCGCGCTGCAGCCCCCCGCCGCCCGACGGCCATGGCGGTCCCTTCTGACAGGTCAGCGGTCGACGGCGTCTCTGCATGCAATGCGCATGCGCCGTAGGTCATGGCAGCGCCTCCCTCCTGTCACTTGTGCTCTGGCAATGCCCTGATCCGGAAGCACCGTCGGCCCAATGGCAGACCAGACAGGGGCATATCAGGCTGTCCTCCTTTGAGGGATGCACCTGATCGTCGTGTTTGCTAGCACACTGGGTCCTGCTTCCTCGTATACTCTCTTGTCTCCCGTAGTCCTGTATTCCGTGGTTCCTGCTGTCTATGCTCCAGTCCCGCAGTCCTGCTCCATTCTGCTGTCTAAGCTCCAGTCCCGCAGTCCTACTCCAGTCCTGTCTCCTGTGATCCTGCTCTGTCCTGCTATCTATGCTCCAGTCCTACTCCAGTCCTGCCTCCCGTGTTCCTGCTCCATTCTGCTGTCTATGCTCCAGTCCCGCAGTCCTACTCCAGTCCTGCCTCCCGTGTTCCTGCTCCGTCCGGCTGTCTATGCTCCAGTCCCGCAGTCCTACTCCGGTCCTGTTTCCAGTGATCCTGCTCTGTCCTGCTATCTATACTCCAGTCCGTTCTATGCCGCCCCTCTCGGTATCGGCTATCGTGGTACCCGAACCCCTGGGCCTGCTCCTAACAATCCCTGTATAGGGGTCGGCTCCACCTGGCAGCTCCCCCGGGGCCCCTCAATGTCATGATCCAGAGGGTTCACTCCTGGAGATTTTCCTCACCTGACCAGCCGTGGTAACACATGCATGTAAAGAAACGCAAACAAAAATGCAGCAAATACGTAGTCATTTTTAGATCTGCATTTTTATAGCATTTTTGTCTGACTTCATTGAAGTCAACGGGTGAAAAAGCACTGCAAAAATGCAAAAAGAATTGACATGCTGTAAATCTGCAAACCACAAATATGCAACGCGTGCATGACACTTCCGGATTCTCCTTCGGTTTGCTGGCATCAAGATTTCCTTCAGGATTTTATAAATCAGCACTGCAAAATCGCAAAAAAAAGTGGTAAAAATGTGAGGATAGATACAGCCTTGGGCTAGGTGCACACGTTGAGTATTTGTTTCCAGAACTTTCTGCAAGGTTTCTGCATCTCTTAGCAAGAAAAACGCGTGTTTTGCTGCGTTTTTGGGGTGTTTTTGAATGCATTTTTGCATGCGTTTTTTTACAGCAATGAAGGCTTTTTTGAGCTAAATAAAGATATTTAAAAAAAAAGTTTTGTGATGTAATTTCTTCGTTAAACACCACCTTTTTCATGCTGATGCAGTGGCATCAGGGTAAAGGGATTAGGGCTTGGTGTCAGCAGCTGTCATTGACATGTAGCCCTAGGCTTAGGCTGGTTTCACATTAGCGCTTTTTAAGCGCACGCACGGCCGGGGGTAGCTCCGCCCCCGAGCCGGCTTTCTGCCCGGCGTGCCCGCCCCTTGCTTGTAGCGCTGCCTCCTAGCGCACAGCGGCGCCTGCGATCGGCGCACCCTATCTTTAGCATAGGGTGCGCAGATCGTGCGCAGGCCGTGCGCTAGTTGCGCTTTGACCTGCGCTGCGCACTTTTGACGGTGCGCCGTGCGCGCCAAAATCCAAAAAGTTTGATTTTGGCGCGCACGGCGCACCGTCAAAAGTGCGCAGCGCAGGTCAAAGCACAACTAGCGCACGGCCTGCGCACGATCTGCGCACCCTATGCTAAAGATAGGGTGCGCCGATCGCAGGCGCCGCTGTGCGCTAGGAGGCGGCGCTACAAGCAAGGGGCAGGCACGCCGGGCAGAGAGGCGGCTCGGGGGCGGAGCTACCCCCGGCCGTGCGTGCGCTTAAAAAGCGCTAATGTGAAACCAGCCTAAGTAATGCAAAGTGTCAGCCCAACACCCTCATTACTAAGCCGACAGTAAACACAAACACACACAAACACACCAGACTATGAAGGAGCGTTAACAGAACGAACCTACATAGGTTGTAACCAGATAGCAACTGTTAATTTTAAAGAAAAAAAATTGCATGGGTTCCCGCATAATTTTAATAATCAGCAGAGGGAAAACCGACAGCTGAGGGCTGATGTTAATATTCTGGGAAGAAGCCAATAGCCATTAAGGTTCCCAGGCTATTACTATCAGCTCACAGCTGTTTGCTTATCCTTTGCTGGCTAGTTTACAGGGGGACCCCAGAAAAAAATAAAATCTAACCAGCAAAGCAGAAAGCTGTGAGCTGATATTAATAGTTGACCCCATCCCAGACTAAAAACATTAGCTCTCAGCAGCCCCAGAAAAGGTGCATCTATAAGATGCGCCAAATCTGGGGCTTAGCCTCACTCTTCCCACTTGCCCTGTAGCGGTGGCAAGTGGGAATCATATTTGTGGGGCTGATATCACCTTTATATTGTCAGGTGATATCAAACCCACAGGTTAGTAAGAGAGGCATCTATAAGACACCTATCCATTAGAAACCCTATAGTGATATTGTATAAAAAACACACAGGCGGAATAAAGTCCTTTATTTTAAATAATGACACAGACTCCTTTAACCCCTTAAGAACCAAGCCACTTTGTAGATTAATGACCATACCTTAATATTTAAATCAGACCACTGTCATTTTATGTGGTTATAACTTTGGAATGCTTCAACGGATCCTGCTAATTCTGAGATTGTTTTTTGTGACAATTGTACTTCATGCTAGTGGTAAAATTTCTTCTATATGACTTGCGTTTATTTATGTAAATAACGGAAATTTGTCAAAAGTTTTGAAAATTTTGCAGTTTCCAAACTTTTACATTTTGTACCCTTAAATCAGAGAGTGATGTCACACGAAATAGTTAATAAATAACTTTTCCCACATGTCAACTTTACATCAGCACAATTTTGGAAACATAATTTTTGTTTGTTAGGAAGTTATAAGGGTTAAAATTTGACCAGCGATTTCTCATTTTTCCAACAAAAGTTACAAAACCATTTTTTTTAGGGACCACCTCACATTTGAAGTGAGTTTGGGGGGTCAATATAACAGAAAATACCCAAAAGTGACACCATTCTAAAAACTGCACCCCTCAAGGTGTTCAAAACCACATTCAAGAAGTTTACCCTTTAGGTAATTCATAAGAATTGAAGCAATGTGGAAGTAAAAAATGAACATTTAACTTTTTTCCCAAAAATTTTACTTTGGACACAATTTTTTTTATTTTGTTTTTTATTTCATTTAAATTAGAGCATGAAACACACCATCTCTAAAGAGGGCTGCTATTCATTATATAACGTGACCTACTAACTCCAAGTCTTCCACGGGGACATGACACCCTCATGACAGGTATGTTTACACGTCTCGTTTTTGGTGCAATTTTTTTCCAAACTTTTTTAAGCTAATTTTTCATTTACAGCTATGTCTATGAGATTTCAGAAATCTTATGCACACAGCTTGGTTTTTTTGTCCTCAGTATTTTGTGCAAAATCTTGGATTTTGCAGAATAGAGCATGTCACTTCTTTCAGCTTTTTTTTTTACAGTTTTTCACCCATTGAAAGTAATGGGTGGAGAAAAAAATGCTGAAAAAACACAGGTATCAAGTTTTGATGAGGTTTTTGTGTCAAAACCTGATGATAAATTTTATCAGGATGCACAAGAGATAAATGTAGCATGACGAAAATGCAGCAACAAAACGCAAAAAAAACGCAACAAAAAGCAAGCAAAACCTACTTTTCATGCAGCAAGTTTTTAGCTGCGTTGTACAGTACCATTGTTTTCAATGGTCAACTGAAAAACGCTGTGGACATGCTGTGGATTTTTCCACGTGGATTTGCTGCGGGTTCAAATCCGCAGCATGTCAATTCTTTGTGCGGATTCCACTGCGGTTTCACACCTTCTCCATTGTAGAGGTGTGAAACCGCAGGGCTAAACCCTAGGCTAATCCGCAGGTAAATGGCAGGTCTTTTGACCTGAGATTTTACCTGTGGATTTTTCCAAATCCGCGCAGAAAAATCCACAGGAGCAAAATCTACGTGTGTACATAGCCTTACATGACAGTCTGTTTCTCCATTAAAGGAATATTCCCATCTCCAGGATCCTATCCCAAAATGTAGTAGATGTAATAATAATAATATTAGAAAATACCTCCAATTAGAAATGTAGTATAGTTTTTAGGATTCGCTATGTCCCTTTCCCCATGTAGTGCATTGTAGTATCCATGGTTATGACCACTAAGCGCTATCTGTCACTATATGGATACTTAAGAAACTGCAATGCCCTGCACATGGGGTAAGCGACAAAGTGAATCTGAATAACTAAACTACATTTTTAATTAGAAGTATTTTTCTAATATTATTATTATTACACCTACTACATCTTATATGTTTAATCTCTTTTTTATTAAAGTAATAAAACAGTACAACATATCACAAATACAAACATATATATAGACTAAGTAATTACAAAACTTCTCAAAATAATACGCATCCTGCTTCACGCAAATATGGTATCAACACAGAATCATATTTACTGATTAATATTATATAGGTTCAGTGCTCATCTTTTCTGTTCTTTCCCTAGCATTTCGCCTTTTTCACCACCTGTTGCTTCATTTCAATATTTATTTCGTATGTGGAAGTCTATTTCTAATTGCTATAATTATCTATAGTATCCGCCCAGTTTATCATCATTTATCCCTGAAAGCTTTATGATTGCTTATGTTATTACGTCAGAATTAAAAGGAGGGTAAGAAGAAAAGAAGAAAAGGAAAGAAAAAATGGTAAGGGAAAAGAAGGACAATGCCTCCGCTACTCTCTGAAACCAACCCAGGAGTGCCAATGAGAAACCTCACTACTGGGAAAGTACTTCCCATTTCTCCATGAGAGCCCCGAAACTCCTTGAGTCCCTGAATAAAATCCAGGGTTGCCATGTCCGTAAATACCTCGAGTTATCACCCAAAGCCTGTGCAAACAATTCCTCCATATGGTGGATATGTGAGAATTCTGTTAGCCATTCAATCATGGACGGGATTTTCGTTGTACGCCAATGTCTAGGTATAACCATGCGGGCTGCCGTCAGGCAAAATCTCAGGAGGCTATTTTTGTGTTTTGCAATTGATCCCGGTAGCATGGACAGGATGGCCATCTGTGGGGTGGGGTTTGTATCATCTCCTGATATTTTATTATAAGTCAAGAAAACTCCCCAGAAACTCTTTATCCCTGGATACTGCCACCAAATATGGATCAGGGTTCCTCTTGCGTTCCCACAGCGCCAACACCCATCCGCCACTGAGGGGAATATGGCATGCAAACTCACAGGGTATTGGTACCATCTAGTAAGAATTTTAAAATTCTTCTCTTGGGCATGGCTAGCCGGAGACATCCCATGAGCATAGCGGAATGCCGATGTGATTTCCCTCTCAGTAAATGTGCACCCCATTTCCGCCTCCCATGCTCTAATATATCCCGGAATTACTGTTGGGGTATCAACGTTTAATAATTTGTACACAAGAGAGATTTGGTGCAACAGGGGTGTCTGTTGAGCAAACATCTTCTCAAACTGTGTAAGAGAAAATGGTGATCTCTCTCCACCTGAAATTCTTCTGACAAATGATTTTAATTGTTCAATCTCCAATCACGATAGTGTATGTGTGGGGTGTTTGTCCTACTACATATTGTAGATGGGAATACCACTTTAATGGGAAATCACAGTTTTAATTAATATACAAATGAGGCTGAAGAGTTGTTATAGATCTGAAGCCTCTGTCACTCCGGCTATATTACCCACCCAGCTCCACCTCTTTCTATTTCACTGACAGCCTCTATTCTGTCTTCTTCCACGTATGATGCTATGTGGATTCCAGCATGATATGGACAACAATAGGAGATGATAACAGATGGTATAGTAGATGAAAATGGTGAACACAGTAGTAGGTGATATCAGAGGTTGTTGAACACAGTTATGGATGATTTCAGAGATTGTTGTACACAGATATGGATGATTCAGGTAAAAACTATAAGAAACAGATAATGCAGCATGTCAGTACTGGCAGACAATATCACAGCAATACAGGGTACTATCACAACAGTAGCAATGATACAGGATTCTGTTATATTGGTAGCATGCATTATATAGAAGCTGAGCAATACAACATAGCAGTAAAAGAGAAAGAGATATCTAAAACAACTAATGGCTGTAGCTTTGCACTTCACTGAACAGAGGATGCATATAACTAATATGCAGTGTAATAGCATTACAGGAGCTGAACATGCATTGCAAACATCATGGGGGGCTGCTAACACAGATGCATAACATATATTGCATTAAACCTTACCGGAATCCGCTTGTTATAAGCAGTGGTTTTGCAGAGAGCTGAGCACATGTGAGCTACTCAGAAGTCCGACAGAAATGGTTACATGCTGCAAACTCGGGAAGGAAGAAGGGCGATTCTGAACAATTAACCATTTAGGGAAACAGAAGATTCCAAACACATGAATAAGAAAAAGAAGGGCAACTATGACACCTAATGGCCATAGCTGAAACAGCACTTAAAAAATATCTTGCTGCACAGAATGGGCAGAACACTCCCTGCTTGGCATCAACAGATGCCACTATTTGGTTCTTTTGGTTGAGGGCGGTATACGCATGCTTGCAGTGAGGCCATCCTTTACAAGATCCCTGGCTTGCAGATGATGCTGACTTGTAGGACTGGGTCACATGAAGTAGACAGGCTATGGCTCAAACAAGTGACTTCCAGGTTGAGAACCTGCTGAACCGATGAGATTCCAGGTGATGGCTTGAAATCCCTGTATGCAGAGCAGACACTAGAGGATGGAACTCTTCATCAGCATCTGGATCCAATAGTTTGAATGTATCGGGCCTGTCGATGTGGGGCATCGAACAGTACAAGTAAGCAGGGCCTGTGAACCACGTAGTGTCCTTAAAATGACTTGGAGCAAGGGATCTAGTCGCATGGTCCGCAGGATTGAGGTGAGTAGGCACATAGTGCCACTGATTAGGGCAGGTGGATCTTCTTATCCTCAGTGCCCGGTTGCTGATGTAGACATAAAAGCGTCGAGTTTCGTTGCAGATGTATCCTACTACCACCTTGCTATCAGTGTAGAACTCTGCATCTTTGATATCCAGATTCATAACATCTGAGATAAGCTCGGCCAACTCGACTGCGAGGACAGTAGCACAGAGTTCCAGTCTGGGTATTGTGTGTTCATGGAGTGGTGCCAGTTTAGTCTGGCTCATCACAAACCCGATGTGGCTCTGTTAGTCCATGTCTATGGTTTTGAGGTATGCTACTGCTGCGTTCGCTTTGACTGATGCGTCACAGAAGACACAAAGTCTTTGTGTCTTGACTTCTGTGGATGGTACAGTGTTGTGAGTTCATTTTTCCCTTCACCATTGAGGTCTGATGAACTCCCTCCTCTGGTGAAGGAAGGTAGTGAGACTGATTACCAAACACCTGGGCAGCTAGATGATAACTGGGTGGCTGGAATTGAGGACTGGATATAAGGCTGCCGACGCCCTTCTTCCTGGCTGGTGATTTTCCTGCTGGATTCTTGGAGACCAGTCTGATTCCTGCGTCTCAAAGCTAAGTTTTTCTGCTCTGCTTTGTACTCTTCAGTTTTGTTTTTGTTTTGCCTTGTTTTTTGGGAGTTCTGCCATCCCCGGATGGGGGTGAGCTGAATTCCATTTTTGTCTCTGATCTGTTGATCTTTTGCTCTGTCTTCAGAATATACCTGAGTGCTGATATAGTCTTTTGAAGCCTAGCGACTTCAGGGCCTGTTTTTCCTATCAGTCGGTTGGCTCATTTTGATAGGGTTTTTGTGGATGGCAGACAGCAGCTTTCCTATCCTGTCCTATGTGGTTAGCTTGGGCCCCATCATTTGCTCAACCTATCTTTTTATCTGTGTTAGTGTTTTCATCTTGCTTCACCGTCATTATATGTTGGGGGCTGCCTATTGCTTTGGGGTCTGCTCTGGGGCAGTTTAGTTTTTCCCCTTTCTGTCTTTAGGCTATGTAGCTCTCCGGCTGTGATCGAGGGGTCTAGGGCACCGTAGGAACCCCCCACGGCTACTGCTAGTTGTTGTGGATAGGTTCAGGGGTCTGCAATCCGATAGCTGCCAACCTCTCTGGTTTTTCTGGACTTAGCTGGTATTTTGTTTTCTCCTCCTTCGGTGACTCATCATAACAGTACAGGAGCATACGGTCGTGTCACACGAAGGTTGGTCAAGGCTTCAAGAGAACTCCTCCACTCTTCCCACAGATCTGCTTTTTCTGCTGGAAGTGGATCATCCGAATCAGAAGTGTCTTGGGTGAAGTTTCTTAGCATCATTTTCCCTTGGATAGTTACAGGAGCTACGAATCCCAGGGGGTCGTATAGACTATTCACAAAAGAGAGGACTCCTCTGCACGTGAAGGGTTTCTCCTCTTTGCTGATCTGGAAGGTGAAGGCAATTGTCATGATATAGGACAAGGTTAATGTCCTGCTCTCTCAGGGTTAACTTTTTCTTGCCTCCTTTTGGATCTGGAAGGGGTATTTATGCTCACTCCAGACTAGATTTCCCTGTCAGCTATACTGTTGTTCTGGCTGTGTGTCTGACCCCCCTGGTTGCTTGATTGCCTCCCGTGTATGACCTGGTCTGCCCATTCACTCTGTTCTCTGTCTCATGTTTTGATACTATTGTCTTCTCCGGTTCTGACCTCCTGGCTTGGCTATTGTTACTCCGTTACAGTTTGTCCCTGTTGTACCGTCCATTGCCCATTCTGGTTTACTGATCTATTGCTATGTCCTGACTATGCGTTCTGTCTAATCATTTGGTACTGTCGTGCTATCTCGTGCTTTGACCCCAGCCTGATCTGGTTTACGTCCCCGTCTATGCCCCTTGGTAACTTTGTCCCGTAGTTACCTTTCTAGGAGTTTTCCTACAGCTCCTAGCTCTCTGGCGTTTAGGCCACACCCCTAGTAGTCACATGCTTCAGGTCCTGTTTGTATGAAGCACGCATCTTCACCGCTGCTGCCCCGCTCCACAGGTATCTTTGGGCACAGTTTGTTGTACTCAGGACACGCGCACTGGCTCAGTGAGCAAGTGCAGTGCGGTGGTCCTGATACATCTGTCTTCAGTTCCCAAAGCAATCCAAGGCTCCGCTGCATGGGAAGGGAGTCGATTCTTAGGTCTAGGTCCTTTAGATCGCTGGAATAGTCTTGAGAAGGAAAGGCTTCCATCAACTCTCGGCTGTTGGAGGAAATCTTGGGTAACCTTAGGTTAGACTGGGCGAGCATTTCTTGAGGCCCTTTTTAGTAGACTGATTGCAGCCTGATTTGTTGGTGTGGACTTCAAACAATTGTCTACGTAGAAGTCCTTTTCTATGAAGGATCTGACGTCTGACCCATACTTTTCTTCGCCCTCTTTGGCGGAATTTCAGAGGCCATAGATAGCGAATGCTGGGGAAGGGCTGTTTCCGAAGATGTGCACCCTCATCCAGTATTCTGTGAGGTCTTTGTCTGGATTGTTGTCACGGTACCAGAAGAACCTCAAGTAGTTTCTGTGTTCCTCTTTGACGAGAAAACAGTGGAACATCTGTTGTATGTCAGCCATAAATTCAACTGTATCTCTGCAGAAAGAGAGTAGTACTTCCAGAAGTATGTTGTTGAGGTCTGGACACGACAGTAGGACATCATTCAATGAAACACCTTCGCATTTGGTGCTTGAGTCAAATACCACCAGTATCCATATCTCAAGGGCTGTCACATTGTAGAAGGATCATCTTTATTCTCATTTGCAAAAGGAAAGACTAGAAGTAATGGGATGAAACTGAATGGGAGGAGACACAGATTAGATATTAGAAAAACTTTTTGACAGTTAGAGTGATCAATGAGTGGAACAGACTGCCACGAGAGGTGGTGAGTTCTCCTTCAATAGAAGTCTTCAAACAGAGGCTGGATAGACATCTGTTGTGAGTTCATTTTCCCCTTCACTACTGAGGCCTGAGGAACTCCCTCTTCTGGTGAAGAAAGGTAGTGAGCCTGATTGTCAAACACCTGGGGCTGATGATGATGACTGGCTGAGTGGAGTTAATGACTGGATATAAGGCTGCCGACGCCCTTCTGGCCTGCGGGTGATTTCTCTGTGGACTTCTAGGAAACCAGTCTGATTCCTGCTCATCTAAAGCTAAGATTTCTGCTTTGCCTTTTTGCATTAGTGTTTTGTTTTCCTTGCTTTTCTGGATTCTGCCATTCCCTGCTGGGGTGAGCTGAATCTCCTTTTGAATGTTGCTCTGTCTTCAGAATATTCCTGAGTACTGACATAGCTTTTTTGAAGCCTAGCGTCTTCAGGGCCTTTTTTACTGTCAGTTTGTTGGCTCTTATTTTCAAAGGGTTTTTCACGGATTGCAGACAGCAGCCTTCCTGTCCTTTACTATCTAAGCTAGCGTTGGCCCCATCTTTGCTCAGTCTATCTTTCTGTCTGTGTTTTGTTCTTTCTTCTTGCTTCACCGTCATTATATGTGGGGGGCTGCCTTTTGCTTTGGGGTCTGCTCTGGGGCAGTTTAGATTTCCCTTTCTGTCTTTAGGCTATGTAGTCCTCTGGCTGTGATCGAGGGGCCTAGGGCATCGTAGGAGCCCCCCATGGCTACTGCTAGTTGTGTTGATAGGTTCAGGGGTCTGCAATCCGATAGCTGCCAACTTCTCTGGTTTTCTGGACTTAGCTAGCATTTCTATTTTTGCCTCCTACGGTGACTCAATCATAACAGAATGACCCGCCATACCGCAGATTCTAGGGTACTCAATAGCAGGAAAGAATTGTATAAAAAAAAAGTGTGTATATTTTTTCCTCTATATCTCTGAGGCCGTAGGGGGAATTTTTTTTTTCTCTCAATGGAGATAAAGCAATTGTCTGATCGTGTGGAGCAGCTCGCTGCGGAAGTGCGGGGAATTTCCGCCTACCTTGCTCATTCACATGCTGCTGAACCAAAGATTCCTACACCTGATGTATTTTTTGGGGATCATTCTAAATTTTTGAATTTCAAAAATAATTGTAAATTATTTTTTGCCTTGAAGCCTAACTCGTCAGGGAGCTCCGCGCAGCAGGTTAAAATTGTCATCTCTTTGCTGCGTGGCGATCCCCAGGATTGGGCGTTTTCTTTGAAACCAGATGATCCTATTCTGACTAAACGCATTTTTTCAGGCCTTGGGGTTGTTGTATGACGAACCTAATGCCATTGATCAGGCTGAAAAGACCCTGCTGGCATTGAACCAGGGTCGTGATTCTGCAGAATTGTACTGTCAAAAATTCCGAAAGTGGGCAGTACTTACTACCTGGAATGATAATGCCTTGGCTGCTCTCCTTCAGAAGGGGTTGTCAGAAGCCATAAAAGATACTATGGTGGGATTTCCTGTTCCCTCGGGTCTTGACGATTCTATGTCTTTAGCCATTCAGGTTGATCGGCGTTTACGCGAACGCAGAGCTGCACGAGAGGTGTTGCCACCTGTTGAACAGATGTCTGAACCTATGCAATGTGATAGAGTTTTTTCCAGAGAGCAGCGTCAGGAGTTCAGAAGGCGTAATAAGTTGTGTTTTTTCTGTGGAGATGCCTCGCATATTATTTCTGTCTGTCCTAAACGCGAGAAACGCTTTGCACACACATTTTCTGTTGGTGGTGTTCAACCTAAGTTTCTTCTGGCTATTACTCTGATCTGCTCCCTGTCCACATTTTCCGCCAAGGCTTTTGTGGATTCGGGAGCAGCTCTAAACCTAATGGACTTGGATTTTGCTAAACGTTGTGGATTTCCGATGACACCTCTGCAGACGCCTATCCCTTTGAGGGGGATTGATGCTACTCCTTTGGCTAAAAATAAACCTCAGTTTTTGACCCAGGTGGTAATGCGGGTCGCCCCAGACCATCAAGAAAATTGCAGGTTTTTGGTGTTACATAATCTGCATGATACTATTGTTCTGGGGTTTCCCTGGTTACAAATTCATAATCCAGTTTTGGATTGGAAATCTGTGTCTGTGGTGAGTTGGGGTTGTCGGTGTGCCTTTAGTGAGGCTCCGGTGTTTTCCACCTCTCCTCAGTCGCATGATGTTCCTGATTATTTGGCGGACTTTTATGATGTATTTAGTGAGAATGAGTCTGCGTCTCTGCCACCTCATAGGAGTTATGACTGTGCTATTGAACTGAGCCCGGGGTGTAAATTTCCCAAGGGTCGGCTCTTCAATTTATCTGTACCCGAGCACGAGGCTATGCGATCCTATATTAAGGAGGCGTTGGAGAAGGGTCATATTAGACCATCCTCGTCACCCTTAGGTGCCGTTTTTTTTTTTTGTAGCCAAGAAGGATGGATCATTAAGACCTTGTATTGATTATCGTGCTCTCAACAAAATTACTGTTAAATATCAGTATCCGTTACCCCTGATTTCTGATCTATTCTCCAGAGTTAAAGGTGCTTGCTGGTTTACCAAGCTTGAACTCAGGGGGGCGTATAATCTTATTCGCATTAAGCATGGGGATGAATGGAAGACGGCGTTTAATACTCCGGAGGGACATTTTGAGTACCTGGTGATGCCTTTTGGGCTCACTAATGCCCCTTCTGTCTTCCAGTGCTTCATGAACGATATTTTCCGAGATTTTGTCGATAAATTTTTGATTATCTATCTGGATGATATTTTGATCTTCTCCAAGGATTGGGATTCTCATGTGGAACATATTCGGACTGTGTTCCGGATCTTGAGGGAGAATTCCCTGTATGTCAAAGGATCTAAATGCCTTTTTGGAGTACAGAGGATTTCTTTTTTGGGATTTATTTTGTCCCCGTCAACTATTGAAATGGACCCGGCCAAGGTACAGGCCATTTACGATTGGGTTCAGCCCACTTCTTTGAAGGCCCTCCAGAAGTTTTTGGGTTTTGCTAATTTTTATCGGAAATTTATAGCAAAATTTTCTAGTATTGCCAAGCCATTGACTGATTTGACTAAGAAGGGTGCTGATGTGTTAAATTGGTCTCCAGAGGCTGTTTCTTCCTTTCAGGAGCTGAAGCGAAGATTCACCTCCGCCCCGGTTTTGCGGCAACCTGATGTCTCACTTCCGTTCCAGGTAGAGGTGGATGCTTCTGAGATTGGTGCAGGAGCTGTTTTGTCCCAAAAGGATCCTGTAACATCTAAAATGAATCCCTGTGCTTTCTTTTCCCGAAAGTTCTCTCCATCTGAACGTAACTATGATGTGGGGAATCGGGAACTGTTAGCCATGAAATGGGCATTTGAGGAGTGGAGACCTTGGTTGGAGGGAGCTAAGCATCAAGTCGTGGTCCTCACTGACCACAAGAATTTGATTTACCTAGAGTCGGCTAAGCGTTTGAACCCTAGACAGGCTAGGTGGGCCTTGTTTTTTACACGTTTTGATTTTGTGGTTTCTTTTCTTCCTGGAACTAAGAATGTCAAGGCTGACGCCCTCTCTAGGAGCTTCTTTGCTGATTCTCCTGTGGTGACCAAGCCTGCTACCATCTTAGGCGAAGGGGTAGTTCTTTCTGCCATCTCACCCGATTTGAGACGTGCTCTGGAAGAGTTCCAGGAGGACAAACCTGAGCGTTGTCCCAGTGGAAAGTTGTATGTTCCTGACCAGTGGAAGAAGAGAATGATGTCTGAAGTTCATTGCTCTGCTTTGGCTCGTCATCCAGGTATTTTTGGTACTAGAGATCTGGTGAGTTGGTCTTTTTGGTGGCCCTCCTTGTCTCGTGATGTCAGGAATTTTGTGCAGTCCTGTGGGACGTGCTCCCGGTCTAAATCGTGTTCTCGCTCTAGTGGGTTGTTGATGCCTTTGCCTGTCCCCAAGAGGCCATGGACCCATATTTCAATGGATTTCATCTCTGATATGCCTGTCTCTCAAAGGATGACTGTTATTTGGGTGATTTGTGATAGGTTCTCTAAGATGGTTCATCTTGTACCACTCCCTAAGTTGCCGTCTTCCTCTGAATTGGTGCCCCTGTTTTTACAACAGGTGGTTCGCTTGCACGGGATTCCTGAGAACATTGTATCTGACAGAGGAGTCCAGTTTGTGTCTAGATTTTGGAGAACTTTCTGTTCCAAGCTCGGAATTCAGTTGTCCTTCTCCTCTGCTTTTCACCCTCAGACCAATGGGCAGACAGAGAGAACAAACCAGACCTTGGAGTCATATTTGAGATGTTTTATTACTGCTGATCAGGATGATTGGGTTTCATTTTTGCCCTTGGCCGAATTCACTTTAAATAATAGAGCTAGTTCTGCCACTTTGATGTCTCCTTTTTTTTGTAACTTTGGGTTTCATCCTCGATTTTCTTCAGGGCAGGTGGAGCCCTCTGCCTGCCCAGGGGTTGACACTGTGGTGGAGAGAATGCACCAGATGTGGGACCAAGTGGTGGATAAGTTATCTCTCTCCCAGGAAAAGGCCCAGCGGTTTTCCAACCGACATAGGACCATTGGTCCCCAATTTAAGGTTGGTGATATGGTGTGGTTATCATCAAAAAATATTGCTATGAAGGTGGCTTCTCCTAAGTTTAAGCCTAGATTTATTGGACCTTACAAGATTTTGGAGATTATTAATCCGGTCTCTTTTCGTTTGGCTCTTCCTGTCACATTTAAAATCCATAATGTGTTCCATAAATCTTTGTTGAAGAGGTTTGTTGAACCTGTTGTTCCGGGGGTTGCACCTCCAGACCCTGTATTGTTGAAGGTAACATGGAATATGAGGTAGAGAAAGTACTGGATTCCCGTCTGGCTAGACGGAGACTCCAGTATTTGGTTAAGTGGAAGGGTTATGGTCAGGAGGATAATTCCTGGGTCTCTGCCTCTGATATTCATGCCAAAAGATTGGTGCGTGCCTTTCATCGGGCTCACCCTGATCGCCCTGGTGGCGTGGTTGAGGGTTCGGTGACCCCTCCTCAAGGGGGAGGTACTGTTGTGAGTTCATTTTCCCCTTCACTACTGAGGCACGAGGAACTCCCTCTTCTGGTGAAGAAAGGTAGTGAGCCTGATTGTCAAACACCTGGGGCTGATGATGATGACTGGCTGAGTGGAGTTAATGACTGGATATAAGGCTGCCGACGCCCTTCTGGCCTGCGGGTGATTTCTCTGTGGACTTCTAGGAAACCAGTCTGATTCCTGCTCATCTAAAGCTAAGATTTCTGCTTTGCCTTTTTGCATTAGTGTTTTGTTTTCCTTGCTTTTCTGGATTCTGCCATTCCCTGCTGGGGTGAGCTGAATCTCCTTTTGCCTGTTGCTCTGTCTTCAGAATATTCCTGAGTACTGACATAGCTTTTTTGAAGCCTAGCGTCTTCAGGGCCTTTTTTACTGTCAGTTTGTTGGCTCTTATTTTCAAAGGGTTTTTCACGGATTGCAGACAGCAGCCTTCCTGTCCTTTCCTATCTAAGCTAGCGTTGGCCCCATCTTTGCTCAGTCTATCTTTCTGTCTGTGTTTTGTTCTTTCTTCTTGCTTCACCGTCATTATATGTGGGGGGCTGCCTTTTGCTTTGGGGTCTGCTCTGGGGCAGTTTAGATTTCCCTTTCTGTCTTTAGGCTATGTAGTCCTCCGGCTGTGATCGAGGGGCCTAGGGCATCGTAGGAGCCCCCCACGGCTACTGCTAGTTGTGTTGATAGGTTCAGGGGTCTGCAATCCAATAGCTGCCAACTTCTCTGGTTTTCTAGACTTAGCTAGCATTTCTATTTTTGCCTCCTACGGTGACTCAATCATAACAGACATCTGTCTGGGATGATTTAGCGAATCCTGCTTTGAGCAGGGGGTTGGACCAGATGGCCCAGGAGGTTCCTTCCAACTCTACAATTCTATGATTCTATGATTTAACCTGGCTTCTTAGGATGGTATACTCCAAAGATGGGCAGGTACCAACACTCCTCTGAGGGCCAAAGTGCCGGTGCAATCTCTGCGTGGTTGTTTTGGAATATCTTCCCCATGAAGGTAAAGAAGTGTTCCTTCGTCTCAGGTGACTTTGAAGCTTATGCCTGAGGGAGATGAACCGTCTGTAGACCAGTTCCCTGTTGTCGGGTAGGCGCTTTCTCTGAGGCCGAAATGGTAAAGGTGTGACCCAACTGTTTGATTCGTCTTTGACTATTTGTCTATCCATGATGTCCAGGAACATCTTATTTTCTATGGACATCGCTACCTTGTCATCCTCCTTTGTCCTGTGGAAGACTGTACATCCCATGTGGTCTTGTTCACCTTCACAGGCGTGGTCTTCATTGGTAGGTGCTGAGAAAGGGCAAGGTAGTGGAGTACTGTTTGGCAATTCCCTTACCAGCAGACTATTGTGACATGGCCGGAAGAGAAATGGACATCCATTTTCTAGTGTGCTGGTAAGCATACTGTTGACTGAGGCCGGCATGTGTGCTCCTCCTACACAGACGTCTCCTTTGATGACCCATCCAAGGTCGAGCCTCTGTGCATACGGAGTGTTTCTGGAGCCGTTTATACATTCTCTAGTCTTGTGGACTCGTAGTATATCTCTTCCCAGGAGTAGAGCTATTGGGGTTCCTGGATCCGTCTCAGGTATCAGGTGGGCTATATGCTTTAGATTTGGGTGATGTGTCGCCACCTCCCGTGAAGGTATTTCTGACCTGTTGTCAGGAATCTGGTTGCACTCCAGGATGGTCGGTAACGATAGGCAGGTTTGGCCATCTATGGACTCAACCTTCTATCCAGTTGCTTTTCTCCCCGCCGTCTCAATGGTACTTGAACACGTCCTCAGGGTGTAGGGAGAACCAGGGCCTACAATGCTGAAATTGTCAAAGAAGATGGATCTGGCTAGGGACCTGTTGCTTTGGTCATCCAGGATTGCATATATCTTGAGGGCTTTGTCCTTGAGGCCTGCAGGATAGACTCGGACAAGGCAGATTTTTGAACAGGACCTTCCTCCTGTGAGTCCCTTACAGATCTCCGTACATTTAGAGCTGACCTCAGGGGTGTCTTTGTCAGTGTCCTTCTGCTTCCCAGCGTGCTCCTCAGCTTGCGACAACACTCGTGGGGGTGATCCAGGGTGTATGGCTGTATTGTGATCCATGCTGCTGCATTCTGCACATTTCACGCTAGCTTCACAGTTCCTGGAGAAGTGAGAGGTTGTGGCTCAACATTTGAAGCAGACATTGTTCTCCTTGAGGAAACCTTTGCAATTATCCAAAGACTTCTCCCTGAAGGCTCTGCATTTTAGTAGAGGATGTGGTTTCTTGTGTAGAGGACAATGTTTACTGACATCCTAAAGCTTGCTCTGGAGGGGGTTTATTCACCTTGTGAGGAGGGCCTGTGGAAACAATGTTAGTTTTGTGGACTGCCACATGTTGGCATATGCAACAGAAATGGACTTATTGTTTATGTAAGGGAGGACTTTACACTAGCCTGACAGCAGATGGCGATAGTGTGAAGTTAAATGTTTGCTGTATTGTGGGGAGGGAAGCTCTATTGTCGATGTTAGTTTTACTTTCGCTTTTGACTGTATTATGCCAGCAGCATGGCTGTGTGCTTCTGAATTCTTATCTCATGTTTACCCATCTCATGTTTACCCATAAGAAGTAAATGCTGTTTACTCAAGATAACTTGCTCAGTGAAGTTCTCCTGTGTACCGGTGAATTCTCAAAAGATACACTCTGCTACAGGTTATGGGCCCAGGCACCCAGAACAGAGACACCCAGGACACAGAATCCCAGAACAGGAGATAGTCCCAGACACCCAGGACAGAGACACCCAGAAGATAACTCCAAGCAATAAATCCAGAAACAGGAGAAGCAGATAAAATAAAACCCAGTGAACGGAGACTGAAAAAAAGAAATCCAGATACAGAGGGACAAAGGAATTTATGTTCCAGTAACTGGATGACCGCACACTGGAGATAATTACAGAGAATCACCACACACAGGATATATAGGAACTCTAAAGAAGAAAGAAGAATATCTTCATAAAACAAGTAAGATTATAGAAAAATGATGTGCAGCACTGAGCTGAAACTCACAGTAGCTAAGCTGAACAGTGAAAATTATCGGTTGCGGAAATTCAAAGTAGAGATGTGTTAAGGGCTGGCGGAACACACCAAATAATAAGATGGTGTTTAGGTGCGTTCGCAGCCCGGGGTCCACCGTGCAGAGGTGTTAACTGCTGCTCGGTAATGGCGGACGCGATATGGCAGTGAAATAACGGCACACACGGGGTTAACCTCACCCAAGGTGTACCGAGGCGAACTCTTATGACTTAGAGCCGCACTACCGCAAATAATAGATGCCGTAGCCTGTTTTGGCTCACAGAGCTCGGCAGAGTAAGCGCTAGCGTAACGTCACAGAACTCAGCCCTTAGACAGCAGGACTGAAGTCCCTCTAGACCGCTAGCGCCCGGCACCGCGACTGCGATACCAACAGGGATCAAATAAATGGCGTGTGCAAGTGTGCAGACGGCCGGTATGCACTGTGGCCTACAGGCTAGCCACTAGCAGGCGCTGACTCAGTCTCTAAACCCTAACAACAGACGTATCAAAGGGTAGGGGTTTCATAATGAGTCAGACACCAGATACATGCATCCATCATCATACACACCAAACTATTTGAGTATATCTTAGCGCATGGCCGAGCGGCCATGCGAACCTTTTATAGCCGCAGGCGTCCGTGATCCTCCTTGCTTCTCGGATGGGCCAATCCGAACACGAGCAGGACCTGAGCACATGACCTTTGATCTCCAATGGGAGATCACTCCACAGGCATGCTCAGTGGCCCGACATGAGGACTTAGTCCCTGGAGGATCTTGCTGCTGAGCAGCATGCGTTGCCAAAGCTGAACCAGGGGTGGCAGCAGCAAGCAAACCCACGGAGCTGGTCTGGACAGAGCGCCGGGACCGACGAGTTTGCTGAGCAAGCTCCTCTGCGGCTGGGGAGGAATGGGAGACCGTCGGAGGCAAGGCTCGGGATTCCCGCTGTGCAGCGCCGGAAATCCGACGCCTAACAAGATGTTGTTATCTAAGGACGATTTATGGGAAGTAATCATTACAGATAGACCTGATGAAGATAATTGCACATGGGATAGAAAGAATAGAAAAGCTACAGCCACCATTAGCTTATTAGTGGATGATGCTCCAAGGAATGAGGATACAGCGAAAGGAATGTGGGACGCATTAAGAAAATTACATGAAAGATCCAGTTTAAATCACAAGTTATTTCTGTTAAGAAAGCTTTGCAGTATGAGATTGAGTGCAAATAATGACATGCAGAAGCACATATTCTCAATGATGGAAGTAATATCACAGCCAAGGTCTATTGGTGAAGACATTAAAGAAAGTCATGTAGCAGCAATATTATTGTGCAGTTTACCAGATTCGTATACAGCCCTAATAAATGCACTAGAGACAAGACATCACATTAGATTTTGTGAAAACCAGACTAATAGATGAATATCAGAGAATAAAAGAACAAACAAATGATTCTTCTACTGAAAAGGACAGTGGAAACGCTCTTAAAGCTACAGAATTTAAAAAACCCTATAATAAAGAGACAAGAGAATATTTCAGATGTAAGAAAAAAGGTCATTTAAAGAAAGACTGTACCATATGAAAAGCAGAACAACAAAAATTACAACATAAAGAGCATACACAGAAAGTGAAAAACACAATTTTTGATTCATGTGACAATAATTGGAATGGCACATTTAAAGTAACAGACAAGAAATCATCACTTGGTTGGTTTATTGATTCAGGAGCAATGAGTCATATGACAAGTGACAAGAATTTCTGAACTGATCTTGATTTAGATAAGAAAGAAGCCATTTATCTTGCAGATGGAAGCAAAATAACTGCAGAAGGTATAGGACAAGGTATGCTAAACTGTTCAAACAAGTTCGGACAAAATTCAAAGATACTTGAACAGAATGTGTTGTATGTCCCAAAATTGGAAGGTGGATTGTTATCTGTGAAGCGTTTAACAGCCAATGGACTCACTGTAAAATTCAAAGACAATGAGTGTGCAATTCTAGCAGGAAACAAGGTGATAACCAATGTCAAGGCAGATGAACAATTATATCATCTTGACAAGCCAAAGGAACAGATGAAGGTATGTACAAATGATCACAAGAACTGTATTCACCTATGGCATAGACGTCTAGGACACAGACACCCTGACAGTATAAGGGAACTACAAAGAAAAGAATTGACAAAAGATCTAAAGACATCAGATTGCTCAATTACCATAAGATGTGAATGTTGTATAAAATCTAAAGCCACAAGAATATCTATTGCAAAAGAAAGTGAGATGAAAAGCAAAAGACCACTTGATTTGGTGCATACTGACATATGTGGACCCATGAAAGTGACTACATCAGGAGGAAATAGATACATGGTGACTTTCATAGATGACTAGTCAAGATTCACAGTCATATACTTAATTAAGAACAAAAGTGAAGTTTTTGATAAACTTGTAGACTACGTAACAAGGTCGAGTAACAAATTTCAAAGGAAGCCAATTGTCATCAGAAGTGATAATGGAGGTGAATTTACAGGTCACAAAATAGAAAACTACTTAAGACAGAATGGTATAGAACACCAGAAAACCTGAACAAAATGGAGTAGCAGAAAGGAAAAACAGAACTCTGACAGAAATGATGAGATGTATGCTGACAGATTCCAAACTACCAGAGAAATATTGGGGTGAGGCAGCAATGACAGCTACATATCTACAGAACAGACTTTTTTCCAGAAAACTGAAGAAAACTCCATATGAACTGTGGCAAGGTATGAAACCAAGTGTCAATCATTTAAAAGTGTTTGGATGTAAAGTTTTTGTATTCATTCCAACAGAAAAACATTCCAAACTTCAAAACAGATCCATGGAGGGAATATTTGTTGGATATAGTGAAAATTGCAAGGGATAAAGAATCCTGCCGTATTCCTTGCATGTGTGATCCCGGCCTAAAAAAGACGTTGAGTGCACATACACTTAGGGTAGGGGTGGGGTACCTCGGTCCTGTGGGCCGTTTGTGGTCGGCAGTTAAAGGGAGTCTGTCACCCCATGTTAGCCCTATCAGCTGCCGGCACTGCGTTCAGGGGCTTAGCTACAGCATTCTGTAATGCTGTAGATAAGCCCCCGATGTAACCTGAAAGATTAGAAAAAAGAGTTAGATTATACTCATCCTGGCGTTTGGTTCGGTCCGATGGGTGTCGGGGTCCAGTCCAGCACCTCCCATCTTCATACGATGATGTCTTCCTCCTTGCTTCTCCCTCGGCTCCTGCACAGGCGTACTTTATCTGCCTGTTAGGAACGGCGGAACGCACTAAATAAAAATAATAATAAAGTGCGTTCGCCGCTCGGGGTCCACCATGCAGTAGGTGTTACAATCGCTGCTGAGTAATGGCAGTCGAGCAATATTTCGATATAATGCGCACAGGTTCAACTTCACCCAAAGTGCGGTGTGCACAGTGGCCTAAGGCTTGCCACAGACTGGCGCAGACTACTGAACTAATTCCCTAACCACATGCGTAATATCAGAGGGAAGGGGTTTCATAATAAGTCACCAGAATCATACATCCGTCACCATTCACACATAGCAGTATAGTCTATACTAGCGCACGGCGGAACGGCCATGCGCGCTTTTTATAGCAGCCGGGACCTTCCGGAAGCTTCCAGATCTCCGAGATGGACCAATGAAATCTGGAGCAGGACCTAGCACATGACTCCCGATCTCCAATGGGAAACCGTCTCATGAGCATGCTCAGTAGGAGGACAGAGGGACTTAGCCCCTGGAGAGATTTGCTGCAAGGCAATCTCCTCTGCGGTAGATAAAGAGCAAGAGACCGCAGAATCTAAGGGTTTGTATTCCTGCAGAGCAGACGCAGGAACCTGACTCCTAACATTACCCCCCCTAGGGCCCCCTCCTCTCTGAGCCTTCCAATCCACCACCCTGTGCCCATCAGAGGCATAGGCCTCAGACTCGTCCGAAGGCAAGTCTTATGTCCCGGTAGGTGACACGGAAAACCGGGACACGTGGAAGGTATCAGAGGCGGCAAGATCGCCAGGTTTAAGAAGGGACACGTGGGAGACAACGGGAGCGGCAAAACTGCCCGGAGCATAAGTTGAAGTGGGACGCCGAGGTGTGTCGGCGAATGTCTCCACTCTCTGATTAAGGAAACTTACCTGAGCAAACGAGGCGCATGCCTGAATATATTTCTTAATGTCCTGAGCCCCCCTGTACGGCCACCAATACGTCCCTGCCAGGAGTTTTGTGGTCTGCATGTAGCCACAGTGACCACCCACCCTGGACGCGTGTGCCCATGTGAGGACCTTCGGCCGAAGGCGAGGGGAGACAAAGGTCTTGCCCGGCGGCACAGAGTTTGGCCATTGCGGGGACCCGTTATCCTGGTGAACAGAGTACTGACAGTGGCAGCCTCAAGTGGAACTTAGTGTCGGAGGCACCTCGAGACTGGCACGAGACACCTCCATGGGCTCTGGGAGTGAACACTCTGGCTCGGGTGATTCCAGAGGTTCAAAGAGGTTAGGAGCCGGAGTAACCTTCCATCTGGATTGAGCACGCTCCAGCCCGTGCTCCGAAAAACGGAGATCAATACGGGTGGCAATGGCAATCAGCTCCTCCAGACTTGCAGGAACCTCTCTGGTAGAAAGAGCATCCTTAACATGCTCAGCTAAACCTCTCCAAAACACAGGGATGAGGGCTTTGTCAGACCACTCCAGCTCGGAAGCCAGTGTCCGAAAACGAACGGCATACTGACTAACCGAGAGGGATCCCTGAGTCAAAGCCAGTAGCTGTAGAGAGGTGTCGTGCGTGACCCGTGGACCCAGGAAGACCTGCTTAATAGCTGTTAAAAACTGAGCAGCGGTCCGAACCACTGGGTCACCATGCTCCCATAGTGGCGTAGCCCACTCCAACGCCTTTCCCGACAGAAGGGAAACAATAAACCCCACCTTGGCCCGCTCCGTAGGGAATCGCGCAGCCAGTAACTCCAGCTGGATAGAGCACTGGCTGACGAAACCCCTACAGGAGGCGCCATCGCCAGAAAATTTATCGGGCAACGGGAGGCGGGTAACTGTCGGCGTGGACATACGGGAGGACGTGGACATACGAGAAACAGCCTCTGCGATCGCCTGTACAGCAGTCTCCGAAGACTTCGCCGCTGCGATAACACTCTCAAGAGTAGCCAACTGGCCCTCTAGCTGGCGAATGCACTGAAGGAGTTGCTGCTGATCTGCCATCTCTAGCCAGACCCTGGCGCTAGTATAATGTTAGGAACAGCGGAACGCACTAAATAAAAATAATAATAAAGTGCGTTCGCCGCTCGGGGACCATCGTGCAGTAGGTGTTACAACCGCTGCTGAGTAATGGCAGACGAGCAATATGGCGCACGGGTTCAACTTCACCCAAAGTGCGCAGAGCGGGCTCTGTTCACACACAGAGGCGCCGCAACAAAAACATACAAAAAGGCTGAGCCTGTTAGAGTCACAGGCCTCAGGTAAATGCACACACTGTATAAGGTCACAGGAGCAGGAACTAAGACAGAGGGGCTGCGTCCGTCGAGACCTACCATGTGTGCGCCGTCGCTACTGCGAACGCCAAGAAGGGCTTCAACTACAGCTCGGGGCAGGACACTGCCGCTGGAGACACAGCTGCAAAGCAGGCGCTATGTCGGACGCTAGCGCAGAGGTGCGGTGTGCACAGTGGCCTAAGGCTTGCCACAGACTGGCGCAGACTACTGAACTAATTCCCTAACCACATGCGTAATATCAGAGGAAAGGGGTTTCATAATAAGTCAGTCACCAGACTCATACATCCGTCACCATTCACACATAGCAGTATAGTCTATACTAGCGCATGGCGGAACGGCCATGCACGCTTTTTATAGCAGCCGGGACCTTCCGGAAGCTTCCAGATCTCCGAGATGGACCAATGAGATCTGGAGCAGGACCTGAGCACATGACTCCCGATCTCCAATGGGAAACCGTCTCATGAGCATGCTCAGTAGGAGGACAGAGGGACTTAGCCCCTGGAGAGATTTGCTGCAAGGCAATCTCCTCTGCGGAAGATAAAGAGCAAGAGACCGCAGAATGTAAGGGTCTGTATTCCTGCAGAGCAGACGCAGGAACCTGACTCCTAACACTGCCCTGTTGAGGGAAGAGCAGAGTACGCCTGCGCAGGAGCCGAGGGAGAAGCAAGGAGGAGGACGTAATTGTATGAAGATGGGAGGCACCGGACCGGACCGCGACAAACACCGCACGCGACTCCACCCCCCCGGTGAGTATAATCTATTCTGTTTTTCTTATCTTTCAGGTTTCATTGGGGGCTTATCTACAGTATTACAGAATGTTGTAGATAAGCCCCTGATTGTGGTGGCCACAGCTTATAGGCGGAAAATGGGGTGACAGATTCCCTTTAACTATTTCTCAGATTCCCAGAGACCGCAGTGCTCAGGCTCGCTGTCATGTTTTGCCAGCCCCCAGTCCTTTCATTTCTTCTTGTACTGTAAGTATGCACATGCAAGATTCATAACTGAACGCCCTGGTGCATATATTGAAGGATTACATCCTTATGCTGGCTAATCCCAGCGTCTGGACATATTTTGTGGGCAGAGTTAGGGTGCAATGCGCTCCCATCCCATTGGGAAAAACAGGGCAGCTCCTTGACTCAGTAGCGTAGCTATCAGGGGGGGTAGAGAGGGCAGTGGCCCCGGGCCCCGCACTCTCAGGGGGCCCACCCGGAGCTACGCTACAGTTACATTGTGCGACAGAGCAAGAAGAATCAATCTCCCTGCTCTGCCGCCCGGCCGCTATGGGGCCCCTGAGCAGGCCCTGTGCCAGCAGTGGGGCCCCCCGCCCGTCATCGCAGGGTCAGCTGTATCGGCTACATGCCGATACAGCTGGCCACATTGATGAGAGAAGGAGCGAGCGCTCCTTCTCCCTTTATCCCCCTGTCAGTGTCTGACGTCGCCGACACTGACAGTGGGCGCGATGACGTCAGTACTCGGCGCCTGCAGTCGGAGATGAGCGGGAGCAGGGCAGAGTGAGTATTTAGTTTATGAGGGAGGGGTGCATTATACCACAGAGGATGGCTATGGGGGTGCATATACAGAGGGTGGCTATGGATGGGGGTGCACATAATACAGAGGGTGGCTATGGGGGTCCATATACAGAGGGTGGCTATGGAGGTGCATATACAGAGGGTGGCTATGGGGGTGCATATACAGAGGATGGCTATGGGGGTGTATATACAGAGGATGGCTATGGGGGTGCATAAACAGAGGGTGGTTATGGGGGTGCATATACAGAGGGTGGCTATGGGGGTACATATACAGAGGGTGGCTATGGGGGTACATATACAGAGGGTGGCTATGAGGGAACATATACAGAGGGTGGCTATGGGGGTGTATATACAGAGGGTGGCTATGGGTGTGCATATACAGAGGATGGCTATGGGGGTGCATAAACAGAGGGTGGCTATGGGGGTGCATATACAGAGGGTGGCTATGGGGGTGCATATACAGAGGGTGGCTATGGGGGTGCATATACAGAGGATGGCTAGGGGGGTGCATTATACTTCAGAGGGTGGCTATGGGGGTGCATATACAGAGGGTGGCTATGGGGGTGCATATACAGAGGATGGCTATGGGGGTGCATAAACAGAGGGTGGCTATGAGCTATGGGGGTGCATATACAGAGGGTTGCTATGGTGGTGCATATATAGAGGATGGCTATGGGGGTGCATATACAGAGGGTGGTTATGGGGGTGCATATACAGAGGATGGCTATGGGGGTGCATATACAGAGGATGGCTATGGGGTGCATATACAAAGGATGGCTATGGGGGTGCATATACAAAGGGTGGCTATGGGGGTGCATATATTACAAAGGGTGGCTATGGGGGTGCATATACAGAGGATGGCTATGGGGTGCATATACCGAGGATGGCTATGGGGGTGCATATACAGAGGGTGGCTAAGGGGGTGCATATACAGAGGGTGGCTATGGGGGTGCATATACAGAGGATGGCTAGGGGGTGCATTATACTACAGAGGGTGGCTACAGGGTGCATTATACTACAGAGGGTGGCTATGGGGTGCATTATACTACTGAGGGTGGCTATGGGGTGCATTATACTACAGCGGGTGGCTATGGGGGTGCATTACACTACAGAGGGTGGCTATGGGGTGCATTATACTATAGAGGGTGGCTATGGGGTGCATTATACTATAGAGGGTGGCTATGGGGTGCATTATACTACAGAGGGTGGCTATGGGGTGCATTATAGTACAGAGGGTGGCTATGGGGTGCATTATACTACAGGGGGTGGCTATATTGGTGCATTATACTACAGAGGGTGGCTATGGGGGTGCATTACATTATAGAGGCTGCCTATGGCGGTGCATTACACTGCAGAGGCTGTCTGTGGGGGTGTATTACACTATAGAGGTTGCCTATGGGGGTGCATTACACTACAGAGGCTGCCTATGGGGGTGCATTACATTATAGAGGCTGCCTATGGGGGTGCATTACACTACAGAGGCTGCCTATGGGGTGCATTACACTATAGAGTTTGCCTATGTGGAGTTCATTACACTATAGAGTCTGCCAATGGAGAGTGCATTATACTATATGGAGACCTATGGGGCGTGCATTATACTATATGGAGACCTATGGGGAGTGCATTATACTATATGGAGCCCTATGGGGAGTGCATTATACTATATTGAGGACTATGGGGAGTGCATTATACTATATGGAGACGGTGGATATTTGGGGAGTGCATTATACAATATAGAGACCTATGGGGATTACATTATACTATATGGCGACCTATGGGGAGTGCATTACACTATATTGCGAACTATCTGGTGTATTATGCTATATGGAGGCTATCTAGGGGCCCATCATTCAGTGTGGTGATTATAGTGACGGGGCCATCATACAAGTGTTGGAGCCATTAAATAGTTTGGGGGATATTAAGGGGTCAGTATATATACAGTGAGGGGGCATTATACTGTGTATGAGAGAGCATCATACTGCGTATAGAGGCGCTGTACAGGGGGAGACTCGGGACATTATTAAATGTAAAGTGTGCACTTATTGTTATAGGGGAACTTAGGTTACTGTGACTGTCAAATGGGCACACACGGGGCATTATTACATTCTAGGGGACAAAATGTGGGCACTGTTTTCTAGGGCACTTGCACCTGGCCTTAGTATTTTCTAGAGGATTGCTTTAAAATTTAGAGGTCACACAGGGCCACACAGCAGGTGCATTAATAGGGTCACATACGGCAGCAGTGGATCAACATTGAGGTATCAGCAGGATGAGGAGTTTGTGCAGGTTGGGAATAGTACCATTTTGGACAGTGCTGAAAATGTGAGAAGAGAAACGTGTCTTTGTTGTATTCTCTGTAGCCGAGTCCTGGCTGGAGGAGTCGTCATGTCGGTCTGGGCCAGATGGACATGAAAAGACATGAAAAGTGAACGATTCCTTCAGAAAGAATGTCAGTGGTAGGTCATTATCTGTAACTGTGCTGTGATCTCTTATACAGTATGTTCTGTAGGACTGGTATCTACCACTGACCATATGGCGGTAATATCAATGTTGGTCTTTATATAGAGATTATTTTCAGTAACAGCGCGGTCATCTGCTGAGGTTCTCCTACATCCACTATTAGGATGCATCACCCAGTTATAATCAAGGTTACCTGGTTAGGGGCCCACTCAGAAGTTTCGCCTCCTTTGAACCATAGCCACCCTCTGTATATGCACCCCCATAGCCATCCTCTGTATATGCACCCCCAAAGCCATCCTCTGTATATGCACCCCCTAGCCATCCTCTGTGTATGCACCCCCATAGCCATCCTCTGTATATGCACCCCTGTTATGAATAGGTCACCGAGGAGGAGAGCAGGTCCAGGCTAAGCCACAGAAAACCAGAGAGGTTGGTACCTAAGCGGATTGCAGATCCCTGATCCTATCCACACAACTAGCAGTAGCCGTGGAGCGTGCCTATGATGATCCTAGACGCCTCGGCACAGCCGGAGAGCTAACTAAGCCTAAAGCAAGGAGTTGGAAAACTAAACTGCCCCAGAGCAGACCCCAATGGGCTAGATAGCCCCCAAACATATATTGTCGGTGAGACAAGATGAAAACACAAACACAGGCAGGAAAATAGACTGAGCAAATGATGGGGCCCACACTGACTAGACAGGACAGGAAAGGAAAGACACTGTCTGCAATCACGCGAAAAACCCTGCAAAAAGTCCAACATGTCTGATGCAAAAACACTGAAGTCACACGACTTTGCCCCCCACTATATCAGCACTCTGATATATTCTGAAAGCAAAGCAAAAAGAGACCAATCTAACAGGGGATGAAACAAACTGGCACAAGCAGTAATATATGGGCTGTGATTCAGCACAGCCCCAGCCGGAGCTGGCTGACCCGCACCAAGAAGAGATAGACAAAACCAGATCAAATGCAAACAGAATAGCAAATAAACCACTTAGCTGAACCTGCAGGGACAGAGCTGGAGAAATCAGATCTCAGGAGGAACAGGAAGCAAATCACCAGCAGGGATAGAGGGAGTCGGCTGTCTTAAATCACAATCTGAAACCCCAGATCTCCAATCGTCATCATCATTATCAGGTGGCAAGCCTCTGTCAATTAGATCAGCTCCATTACCTCCAGTAACCACCAGAAGGAGCCCAGAAAGAGAACTCGCAACCCCTCTGTCGATCTGACCAGCTCCACTACCTTCAGTAATAACCAGAGGGAGGCCAGAAAACGAATTCACAACACCCCCCATAGCCATCCTCTGTATATGCACCCCCATAGCCGTCCTCTGTATATGCACCCCCATAGCCTTCCTCTGTATATGCACCCCCATAGCCACCGCTGTATATGCACCCCCATAGCCACCCTCTGTATATGCACCCCCATAGCCACCCTCTGTATATGCACCCCCATAGCCACCCTCGGTGTATGCACCCCCATAGCCATCCTCTGTATATGCACCCAAATAGCAATCCTCTGTATATGCACCCCCTTAGCCATCCTCTGTACATGCACCCCCATAGCCACCCTCTGTAGTATGTGCACCCCATCCACAGACAGCTGTTTCGGGGTATTTGCCCCTCATCAGTGGGGAGTATGAAACATACCCCGAAATAGCTGTCTGTGGATGGATACCATGTTTTGGCATAGGTGGTTTCCTTCATTGGAGACTGCTCTTCCCGTGGTTGTTCCTTCCCGGTGAAAGACCTGGCTAGTCATTGCTTGCGTTGAGAAACATGTGATGGTGTCTCCGCGGCTTCTGTTTTGCATGTTTTGCATATTTCCCATAAGGGATGGGGGCAGTGCTCTAGAATCATTGCGTTGAGAAACACGTGACGGTGTCTCCGCAGTGTTGGATGTTGATCTCCATGAGGTCAATCATCCTCATTTTTCACAGTCTTCTACTAGGCATTGCTCCTACTAGCCAGTTTCCTACTCCACACTGATGAGGGGCAAATACCCCGAAACAGCTGTCTGTGAATGGATACCATGTTTTGGCATAGGTGGTTTCCTTCATTGGAGACTGCTCTTCCCGTGGTTGTTCCTTCCCGGTGAAAGACCTGGCTAGTCATTGCTTGCGTTGAGAAACATGTGATGGTGTCTCTGCAGCTTCTGTTTTGCATGTTTTGCATATTTCCCATAAGGGATGGGGGCAGTGCTCTAGAATCACTGCATTGAGAAACACGTGATGGTGTCTCCGCAGTGTTGGATGTTGATCTCCATGAGGTCAATCAGTCTCATTTTTCATGGACTGCAATTGAGACAGCACCCCGAGCAACCCCGAGACCCTTTACCCCTATACAGGGATCTGGAATTACAGCAGAGCCCAGGAGGTAGCTGTCTGTATAAGAGCAGCGGACCAGAACAGGACGGTCGCCAGAAAGGGATAAATTAACGGAACCGTAGGAGCAGTCAGGAGTCCAAGTCTAAACCAGGCAGGCGGCAGAGGTACAAAATCGGCAGACAGTAGCAGAGTCAAAATCCAGGCCAAGGTCAGAGTCTTAAACCAGGAGGGCAACAGAGTGTCATGCCGTTCTGTCTGTATCTGCTTGTTGGCGTGACTATGCATGTGTTTGCTTTAACCCCTTACTCCTTTCCCCCTAATTGAGCTGGGATACTGCTGGCTTTTACCTGTATGGAGCCTGCTCAGTTCCCTGCTCTGCTGCGTAGCTGCACATGTGTTGTTAAGTCTTTGCTCTGCTGCTTGACCATCTGCATGGGTGGTCCCTGGTTGCCGCTGTGGAAGCTGTCCGCGGGTTGTGAGGTCATTTGCAGCTGGTGCATAACTTTCCACGTGTGTCTAGGCTTGCAGACGATGCCAGGTGCTCTAGGCTGCAGTTCCTGCACTGACTGTGCTGCAATGGTTTCTGTGTGTGCTTAGGGCATGCGTGGCCACACCTCCCCTGCTTTTATCAGGGTTAGTGTGTGTACTTGAAATGCTGTCCCCAGCCAATTGCTGAGGGACAGCTCCTTTACAAACTTACCCTGCCCTATGAGCGGGGCAAGAGCTACTCACAACTCACAAAGCTCCTGAACTTTGCCATGTGTGTCTCGTGTCTGTGTCCCTGGTCTGTCTCTGTTTTGGTACCAAAGACCCTGCCTTGATTCCTGCTTTGTCCTTTTCCCTCGCCCTGCCTAGGAGGCGGTATATCCGGGCCTGAATCCATGATCCTGAACCTGTCCTGTACCTGACCCCGTCTAAATTTGCCCTGGCCTGGAGGCGGTGTATCCATGCTTGAATCCTTGATCCTGTACCTGACTATGTCTGAACTGTCTGCTGTGTTATATTCCTGGAATCCATCTGTGTTTGGAGCCTCGCACCCAGTGACGGAGTCTCTTGTAACCGGTGTTCCTGCTGAGCATCTTCTTACCCTGTGCTCTGACTACCATGCGGTGCTAGCTAGCAGGCGCAGCAATCCTGCGGTTCTAGCACCATCACGCTTGAGTTCCTTCCTAGGTCTAATGCCCGGAGCCTGATAACCGCAGTCTGGAACCTGATGACCGCTGCCTGGAGCCTGGAGCCTGATGACTGCAGTGGTGCCTGTAGGTTGTGTTGGATGTCCAGAACCAAACGACTCCTGCCTGTGTCCCGATGTCCCGCCTATGTGTTCCTCGGTGATCCGTTGGTGCCTTGCGGTCCACTGGGTGGTACCCTTCTGCGAGGTGTGGAATCGGGAGCCTGGCATAGCCCTGTTTCGTCTATGTACTGTGACTTTACTTTAGTAAACTTTACGGTTTTGATACCTGAAGTTGTGTGGTGTTATCTAGTCCTACGTGTCTTCTTTGTCCACATGCTCAGCTGCCACAGAATCCCGGTCGCTGCCCTTCCCTAGTTCGGGTAGGCCCTGGTCCCCCTCTGTGGTATAGAACAGTGGTCCCCAACCTTTTTTGCACCAGGGACCGGTTTCAAGCAAGACCATTCTTCCATGGCCCGGCAGGGTGGGGATGGAGGTGTGGCAGGGGAGGGGCTTTGGTCATAAGGGGGCGTGGCTATGGACGCAGTTGTAGTTTAGCAGTGCATATTTATAATTAAATAACATTTATAATATGACTCAACTCACCATAGGTTTTGGATGAGTGCGCCATCACCCCCATCCTTGCCTGCTCCATCACCCCATCATTGCCTTCACCCCATCACTCCCTTCTCCCCATCATTGCCTTCACCCCATCACCCCATCACTGCCGTCTCTCCATCACTCCCATCATTGCCTTCACCCCATCACTGCCGTCTCCCCATCACTCCCATCATTGCCTTCACCCCATCACCCCATCACTGCCATCTCTCCATCACCCCATCACTGCCGTCTCTCCATCACCCCATCATTGCCTTCTCCCCATCACTCCCATCAATGCCTTCTCCCATTACCCCCATCATGGCCTTCTCCCATTACCCCCATCATGGCCTTCTCTACCCATCACTGTCTTCTCATGTCCCCATCGCCTCCAGGGCCAGGCTAACCTACACACACAGACACAAACAGACACACACACACACACATACATACACACACACACACATACATATACACACACACATACACACATACACATACACACACACACACACAGACATACATGTACACACACAGACAGACATACACACACACCACCTCTCTCCTCTCACCTGTCGCAGCATCGCCCGCGCTTCCTCGCTCTGACACAGCAGCGGCGCGCTCCTCTCTGTGTCAGTCAGAGACAGGAAGCGCGGGCGGCGGGCAGGAAGCTGGACGGGTCCTTGCAGCTCCGCTCCTGCTATTCCCTCTTGCAGGCAGCGGAGCTGCTTGGATCGCTCCCTGGCCGCCGCTACACTTGAGAGCAGTCTAAGAACTGCTGCGCGCCGCCCCAGCCCCCGCTAAGCCACTGTCCGCCCCTGGCTCCCCTTGTGTCCGCGGACCGGCAAGGGCACTGCAGCGGCCCGGTGCTGGGCCGCGGACCGGCGGTTGGGGACCCCTGGTATAGAGGGTCCATATTGCGTCCCTGGGGGATGCTCGCCCCTTGCGTGGGGCTGCGGCTGCAGTCGTGACACAGATGTACAAAATCGGCAGGCAGTAGCAGAGTCAAACTCCAGGCTAAGGTCAGAGTCGGCAATAACAAATAACACACTAGCACACTGGGGAAACCAAGATTATATCTGGCAGGCTGCAAGACAGGCCCCAAGGTATTTGAAGGATCAGGCTATCCCTCACAGGCTCACAGTCTGATGATGCCATTTGGACCGCCCCCAGGACCAGGCCAGATGGCGATGCACCAACCCCTTCATGACTGACAGAGGAGCGGAGCCTGCGCCCACCAGGTGCCTGCGCAGGAGCTCCATCTCTGTCACCACCACCCACAGGCGAACCACGGCGCCTCCCAGTGGCCGAAGCAGGAACAGCAGTCCCTGTGTCTGACAGCGACGTGACAGTCCGACGCCTCTTTCAATTTTTGAGGGTTTTCTGCTTGAATAAACTCAACAAATTTTGATTTTTGACAAATCTCTTAAAGTAGGAAAACACCACAAAAATGATCATGGTGTGGGTTGAAGAACCCTATAATCAACCTCTTTGCATGGTGAAATGGCTGCTAACAGGGAGCAATAGACTGCAGAGGGATGTACTTTCCCTCTCATCAGAATAGTTGTTTTTTTAACCAACATTGAAAGCTGTGAAGGAAAAACCCTTCAGAAACAGGAGGGTTAATGCGGTTCCCCCGCCTTTTGTCTGAAGCTCCGCCCACACACCCTGGTCGGCAGACCCTCGCCGTGCGACTGTCACTTGCGCATGCGCGCCTCCTCCCCAGCAGTTGCGGGGCCGAGCAGAGTGATCGCACTTCCGGTCTGGTGTCATGGCGTCTTTGCGGTGATGGCCGAGGGGAGAGCGCGATAGCGGGCAGGAGGAGACGAGGGGGCGGCGGGAGGAGGTGGAGGAGGCGGTGGTGGTGGCGGCGGAGGTGGAGGAAGGGGGAAACGGAGGAGGTGGAATAACCAGCAGCTGTTACGGTTACTGCCATCATCATCATCATCTCCCCTCCGGCGGCCTGTGATCCCCGGGAAGAGGAGGACGGGGGAGACCCCAGGCCGGGGCAATGGCGGCTCACAAGCCGGTAGAATGGGTGCAGGCCGTGGTGAACCGCTTCGAGGAGCAGGTAATTGGGATGGGGACGTGCGTACCGGGAGGAGGAGGAGGGAGTGTTGCTATGGAGGAAGATGATGGAGAGGAGATCTGGACGTGGAGACACGGCGCTCGGCTCCTGTCCTCCCTGCGCTGTGCCAGGCCGGTGCCCTCTCCCGGTGCCAGGCCTGGTTGCCCTGTTACCAGGACGTGCTCACACGGCTCCGCTGCTGCCCATGCCTGACATTGTCAGTGGTAGTAGCTACAGGTGGGCACTGCTGGTTGTTGTAGTGTAACTTGTTCTCCATCCCTGCTCTGTGAGGTCAGCGCTGGACAATCCGTACACAGATGTGGTGAGTCTCTACTAAGGGGCTTGGGTCATGTGTCTCCTGCAGACATGGCTATGTATATGGCAGTTTAGTGACCATAACAGCGACTGTACTGTCAGCCACACTGCACCCCATTCCTCAGGAGGGTCGGCGCACCCCCTTCTTCCCCCCGGCGCCTCAGGAGGGTCGGCGCACCCCCTTCTCCCCCCGGCGCCTCAGGAGGGTCGGCGCACCCCCTTCTCCCCCCGGCGCCTCAGGAGGGTCGGCGCACCCCCTTCTCCCCCCGGCGCCTCAGGAGGGTCGGCGCACCCCCTTCTCCCCCCGGCGCCTCAGGAGGGTCGGCGCACCCCCTTCTCCCCCCGGCGCCTCAGGAGGGTCGGCGCACCAACTACCTCCACTTCAGGAGGGTCGCGCGCCCCCTTCTCCCCCCACACCTCGAGGGGGGGGGGTCAGCGCACCCCCCCCCGCACCTTTGGAGGTACACCACCTCAAGGGGGACATTATTTAAGAAGCAGGAGCATGTGAGCCCCTTGTGACACCCTCTCGTAGCTTCGGCTTTAGACTATGTAATGGTGATAGTAACTTCATGGTGTGGTGCCGCCTTTACTTGCAGGAGTAGTGAAAATCCTCCGAATGTCATCCGGGTGCCATCTGTATTTGTTTATAACATCTGTGTGACATCCATGTTTATACATCTATGTTTCTAAATTGACATGATCATACAGTTTTCCAGGTTGGTAAAAGAAATGTATCTGTAAAATTGGATGTCTCGCTGATCTTCTGTATGGCATCCCCATTTTTTTTTATGACGCGCCTGTGGACTTGAATGGATGGGTTTTGGAAGAGAATAGTGTTTGTTGCAATTTTTTTTTTTTTTTTTTTATTCAGGTCAAGAAAAAAATCTTTCTTCGGTTCATCTGACCTGGTCAGTGATCTCTGTGTCCAACCAATCAAAAATCAGACAGCGCGTCCGTTTTATAGGCTCTTCTGCATGACCCTTAAGGCTGAGACTACAAGGCTACTGTGGCCACAAGATGGCTCACCAAAGTTGCCATGTGCCGCTGCTGCATCGCAGTGTAATGCATTTATGGAGTCTCGTTGTGACCCCTAGTTCCTGCTGCTACAAGCAAAAATTCCATCCGGTTCTTTTTTGCAGCTTTCTTGTCCCAATACCTAGTAGGTCAAAAAGCGACTCCATTCACCTGCATGTGCTGCGATGTAGCAGCGACACATGATGACGTTTGCCAGTCAAAGAGCTTGTTCACATGTGTTTCTGCCGCAGTAAAAGTGCAGCGTTTTACACTAGCAGTAACGTATGAGGTTTCTGAAATGCCCTTGCTGCTTATTTTTTCCTTACAGATATGAACCTTCAAAATCCGTTTTTTCAAATCTGCAGCCTCAGTTCTCAGCGGTTGTGCATCGTTTTCCCCCATACAAATGAATTCGGGGACAAAAACAAGTGAGCATGCAATGAAAACCCACAAAGTGCTTATTTGACTGAAAAAAAGTTTTCTTTGCAGCATTTTTTGCCCCTTTTACATTTTTACAGCTCTGTCGCTGTCAAAATAAAAAAATATGACTCTTGGAGGAAAAAAAATTAAGTAGAGCAAGAAAACATTGGCAGGTCTTAAGTCGAGGGCTTAATGTTAATATTGTATTAAAATTGGCAAAACAGTGCGAGTCTAACAGCCATTCTTTAAGCAAATAAGAAACTGTCCGTGGGAGAAAAATATTGGGCAAGGCTTTTTTGACCCAGAAAAAGTGACAAAGCCATTCACTGATCTTCCCAATCCAGAAGGTAGGAATACTTGTATTAGATTGTAGGGTCCTTTGTTCTGGCAAGAGATAAGTTAAAATATCAATCGAGGAGACTTTTTGATCGTTCATTTACAGCTATAAAGAAGTGCGATTTTGGTACATATGTACAGTAAATTCCTTGACCATGCAATATGCGAAGCGTATAAAGGGAAATAAAGATAAGCAAAGTGTATTAGGAAAACTGAAATAAAATAACAAGCAGACATGGTGTTGTGCTTACAAGGTGCAACATGTCTTTCTAAGGCCTGTTTCACACTTAAGTTTTTCTTACTCCATTGTTTTGCAAAAAAAACGGATCCGCCATTTTTTGGCAGATCCGTTTTTTTTTCCCATTGACGTGCATTGTGGCGGATTTTGACAGATGGTCATCCGTTGCATCCGTTTTTTGACGGGTCCGTCATAATTTTGGCGTCCGCTGTCTTGAGTGGACGGACTATGAAACGTGTTTTGTGTGCGTCGAAACAGCGGATAGCAACCGTTAATTAATTGACGGAATCCGCCAACGGATCCGCCTTTTTATACTGAGCATGCCCGGAAGAATAATTCTTTTATCTCTCTCTCTAAACTCTCTCTCGAAATGGATCCGTTTTTTCACACTCTGGCGGATTTTGACTGACGCCAGAAAACTGAACTGTGAAACAGGCCTTAGAGTTACATGGGGCTTTGTTGTCTAAAGAAAGAACTGGGCCAAGAAGGGAAGATGGTCCCTGGTGTAATAGAGGAATGCAAAGGTCTGGAAGGAAACTACTCGGATACTGTATTAGGACAGGGCCAAGATGTCTCACATTTGCTTCAAGTGGTTGTGACAACTTCCCGACACGCTGTGCTTCTCTGTCTCCTGCAGTCCCATAGACCCTGCACTGTGGTGTAGTGGCAGGCATGCTCACCTGCTGCTGCGTTGATGGCATCAGTGCAGCATCCCAGTGATGAAACCCCCAGCGATCAGCAACTTGGCACCTAAGAGTTGGATATAATTTGGGACAATCCATTTTACAATCAGTCATTTTAAACTGATTAGGTTTGTGGGGCCCAGGTGATGTAGAAGAATAGCTGTATGCCATCTGAACGTGACTACTTCAGCCAGACTAATGTATATTGGGCATCTTTACTCTTCCTAATGGCAGACGTCTGGAGAGCTTATTAACCCCTTCCTGACATCCGACGTACTATCTTGTCCACGGTACCCGGGCCCGTATGACCGTGGACGGGATAGTACGTCTACCGCGATCAGCGGCGCCCACGTGGTGAGCGCCGCTGATCGCGGCCGGGTGTCAGCTGATTATCACAGCTGACACCCGGCACAATGTGTCAGGGGCGGTCACGGACCGCCCCCGACACGTTAACCCCTTGCACACCGCGATCAAACACGATCGCGGTGTACCGGGGGTTAAAGGGAAGCATCGGCAGGGAGGGGGCTCCCTCCGTGCTTCCCTGAGCCCCCCACGGCAGCGCAATGTGCAGCGCTGCTGCGGGGGGCTCCTTTCCTCCAGGCCCCCGAATCCAAGATGGCGACGGGGGCCTGAGGAAGCTGGCTTCCTCAGTGCCTGCAAAGCGCAGGCATGAGGAAGCCGCCTGCAGTGCCTGTGTCAGATCGCTGATCTGTCACAGTGATCTGTTATGAGACAGATCAGCGATCTGTCACAGGACAGTGATGTCCCACCTGGGACTATTTAATAAAGTAAAAAAAAGTGTAAAAATAATTTAAAAAAAATCGCCAAATATATTAGAGAAAAAAAAAAAATATTCCCCCAATAAATCCATTTTTTGGAAATAATAAAAAAAACAATAAAAGTACACATATTAGGTATCGCCGCGTCCGTAACGACCCACCCTATAAAACTGTCCCATTAGTTAACCCCTTTAGCGAACCCCTTAAAAAATAAAAATAAAAAACGAAGCAAAAAATAATGATTTATTATCATACCGCCAAACAAAAAGTGTAATAACGCGCGATCAAAAAGACGCATATAAATATCCATGGTACCGCTGAAAACGTCATCTTGTCCCGCAAAAAACGAGCCGCCACACAGCATCATCAGCGAAAAAATAAAAGTTATAGCTCGCTAAATAAAGCGATGCAAAAATAATTATTTTTTATATAAAATAGTTTTCATTGCATAAAACCGACAAAAACATAAAAAAACGACCTAAATGAGGTATCGCTGTAACTGTACTGACGTGAAGAATAAAACCTCTTTATCAATTTTACCGCACGCGGAACGGTGTAAACGCACCCCCCAAAAGAAATTCATGAAACGCTGGTTTTTGTTCATTCTGCGTCCCAAAAATCGGAATAAAAAGCGATAAAAAAATTCCACGTGCCCGAAAATGGTACCAATAAAAACGTCAACTCGTCCCGCAAAAAATAAGCCCTCACATGACTCGGTGGGTCAAAATACGGAAAAATGATAGCTCTCAATATGTGGTGATGCAAAAACTATTTTTACAATAAAAAGCGTCTTTTAGCGTGCGACAGCTGCCAAACATAAAAACCGCCATAAATAGTAAATCAAACCCCCCGTTATCACCCCCTTTGTTAGGGAAAAATAATAAAATTTAAAAAATGTATTTATTTCCATTTTTCCATTAGGGCTAGGGGTGTGTTGGGGTAGGGTTAGGGTTAGGGTTAGGGGCGTGTTGGGGTTCGGGTTGGAGTTAGAATTGGGGGTTTCCACTGTTTGGGCACATCAGGGGCTCTCCAAATGCAACATGGCGTCTGATCTCAATTCCAGCCAATTCTGAGTTGAAAAAGTCAAATGGTGCTCCTTCCCTTCCAAGCTCTGCTATGCGCCCAAACAGTGTTTTACCCCCACATGTAGGGTATCAGCCTACTCAGGACAAATTGCAAAACAATTTTTGGGGTCCAATTTCTCCTGTTACCCTTAGGAAAATAAAAAATTGGGGGCAAAAATATCATTTTTGTGGAAAAAAATGATTTTTTTATTTTAACGTCCGAGTGTTATAAACTTCTGTGAAGCACTTGGGGGTTCAAAGTGCTCACCACACATCTAGATAAGTTCCGTGGGGGGTCTAGTGTCCAAAATGGGGTCACTTGTGGGGAGTTTCAATAGTTTAGGTACATCAGGGGCTCTCCAAACGCACATGACACCCGCAGACCATTCCATCAAAGTCTGCATTCCAAAACGTCACTGCTTCCCTTCCGAGCCCCGACGTGTGTCCATACAGTAGTTTTCTCCCACATATGGGGTGTCAGCGTACTCAGGACAAATTGGACAACAACTTTTGGGGGTCCAATTTCTCCTGTTACCCTTGGGAAAATGAAAAAATTGGGGACTAATTGATCATGTTTGTGGAAAAAAATACGATTTTTTTATTTTCATGCCCTGGCATTATAAACTTCTGTGAAGCCCTTGGGGGTTCAAAGTGCTCACCACACATCTAGAAAAGTTCCTTGGGGGGTCTAGTTTACAAAATGGTGTCATTTGTGGGGGGTTTCCACTGTTTAGGTACATTAGGGGCTCTCCAAAGGCAACATGACACCCGCAGACCATTCCATCAAAGTCTGCATTCCAAAACGTCACTACTTCCCTTCCGAGCCCCGACGTGTGCCCATACAGTAGTTTTCTCCCATGTATGGGGTGTCAGCATACTCAGGACAAATTGGACAACAACTTTTGGGGTCCAATTTCTCCTGGTACCCTTGGGAAAATAAAAAAATGGTGACTAAAAGATCATGTTTGTGGAAAAAATACGAATTTTTTATTTTCACGCCCGGGCGTTGTAAACTTCTGTGAAGCACTGGGGGGGTCAAAGTGCTCACCACACATCTAGATAAGTTCCTTAGGGGGTCTAGTTTCCAAAAATGGTGTCATTTGTGGGGGGTTTCCACTGTTTTGGTACATCAGGGGTTTCCAAACGCGACATGGTGTCCGATCTCAATTCCAGCCAAAAACGTCAAATGGCGCTGCTTCCCTTCCGAGCTCTGCCATGCGCCCAAATAGTGGTTTACCCCCACATGTGGGGTATCAGCGTACTCAGGACAAATTGCACAATAACTTTTAGGGTCCTGTTACCCTTGGGAAAATAAAAATTGGGGTGAAAAGATCATTTTTGTGGAAAAAATATGATTTTTTTAATTGTACCGCTGTACGTTATAAACTTCTGTAAAGCCCTTGTGGGTTCAAAGTTCTCACCACATATCTAGATAAGTTCCTTGGGGGGTCTAGTTTCCAAAATGGGGTCACTTGTAGGGGGTTTCCACTGTTTAGGTACATCAGGGACTCTCCAAACGTGACATGGCGTCCAATCTGAATTCCAACCAATTTTGCATTGAAAAAGTCAAACGGCGCTCCTTCCATTCTGAGCTCTGCCATGCGCCGAAACAGTCGTTCCCCCCACATATCAGGTATCTGCGTACTCAGGACAAATTGCACAATAACTTTTGCAGTCCAATTTCTCCTGTTACCCTTGGTAAAATAAAAAAAATTGAACCTGAAGTATTTTTTTTATGAAAAAAAGTTAGATGTTCATTTTTTTTAAATATTCAAAAAAATTCCTGTGACGCACCTAAAGGGTTAATAAACTTATTGAATGTGGTTTTGAGCACCTTAAGGGGTGCAGTTTTTAGAATGGTGTCACTTTTGGGTATTTTCTATCATATAGACCCCTCAAAGTGGCTTCAAATGTGATGTGGTCCTAAAAATAAATTGGTGTTGTAAAAATGAGAAATCGCTGGTCAACTTTTAACCCTTATAACTTCCTAACAAAAAAAATTTTGGTTCCAAAATTGTGCTGATGTAAAGTAAACATGTGGGAAATGTTAGTTATCAAGTTTTTTGTGTGCCGTATCTCTGTGATTTAAGGGCAAAAAAATTCAAAGTTGGAAAATTGCGAAATTTTCAAAATTTTCGCCAAATTTCCATTTTTCTCACAAATAAACGCAAATTATTTAAATGAAATTTTACCACTAACATGAAGTACAATATGTCACGAGAAAACAATGTCAGAATCACCGGGATCCATGGAAGCGTTCCAGAGTTATGACCTCATAAAGGTACAGTGGTCAGAATTGTAAAAATTGGCCCGGTCATGAATGTGCAAACCACCCTTGGGGGTGAAGGGGTTAAGCATTTACATTTTAAGATGCATTCCATGATTTTTTTTTTTTCCCCATCCCTGCAATCCCCTCCTAATTATCACAGTCCGTCTGCACTTGTATATCGTGTACTTCCATGTAGTTCAGCGTTCTGTCCTTTCTTCAGAATCCATATTGATTGACAGATTTTAGCATGCATTCTTTTTCCTCTATGCTCTATCAATCCCACGATGTATCAGTACAGGGTCACATGGGCAGCTAGAATTGTTACCATCTCTGCCTGCTGTGGGGGCAGTGTGTTTATCCCTTCTTTATAGTTTATTAATAAGCTAATAGATAAGTATACAGTCAGTGACAGGAGCTGTGTAATTGTCATCTGGATCTGTGATGTGGGTTTCTTCCCCCGTGGAGACCATGCAGTTTCATGGTGACCGAGATGGTTCCCCCCCCACTTTCAAAAACATAAAGGCATGCATTTCTCAGACTACCATGTCTTCACGTTTTCTCAGGGGGTACCATGTGTTCACATGATCTAACTGAAGAGGAGTATACCATGAATTTTCAAATACAAAGGAGCAACTAAATAAGGGAATATTAGTTGAAATATATTAGGGGGTCTAGTGACTGAATAAAACCCAAAAATCACCAGACTAATTTAGCTAATTTTTTAACTTGTTTGGTAATTTTCTCAAAGGGGTTTTCCACTTTTAAAAAAGTGGTCCATAACCAATTGTAGTCATGTAAGATAAAAACTACGATATCTAGTGTTTGCCCTCCCCAGGTCCAATACTATTCGCCGCTGCTCCGGTTTCTGTTTTTTCTGATTGCAGCAATAATATTGCGATTACAGCCCGCATCTCTGCTGCAGTCAGTCATTGGACTCCGCTGCTTGTGCTGTCTACTTCGGCAGAGCCGCTGTGCTCGGTGATTGGCTGAATCAGTGATCGCCGCCACAGCCTAAATAAGGAGGCCAAGCAGAGGGAAAGGGCTGGCGCTGGACCCGGTGAGGGAGAGTACTATGTCTTTATTCAGGATTGCAATCATTTCTGGAGTTTCCTTTTCTCTATATACTACTACAAAACAGTAGTTTGTAAAGCAAACGATATTTGATATTGTCACATCTATAAGAGTCTTGGCTGTCAAACTCAAAACTTCATTACGGTAACTTGTACAGTATTCTCCCGTTGGCCCTTTCAAAATGGGATTGCGGTGTCTTAGACTATGTGCACATGCTGCGGATTTTTCCGCGGGTTACAATCCGCAGCATGTCAATTCTTTGTACGGATTTCGCTGCGGTTTCACACCTATCCATTATGAGGTGTGAAACCGCAGAGCAAAACAGCAGGCTAATCCGCAGGTAAACCGCAGGACTTTTGTCCTGCGGATTTTTCAACAAAATCCGCACAACCTAAAAACTACGTGTGCACTTACCCTTTTGGATTGTGATGGTAGCTGGAAACCTTCTGAAGTCCGCTATGGCTGCCATCACCCTTCTATGGAGTAAAGCTTGTGGGTGGAGATCATAAAGGAACGTAATTTTGTCTGTGTATTGCAGTATATAGTACAAGCGATCAGGTTAAATTTTCCTTAAAGGGACTTAAAAAAGATAAACTAAAATTAAAAATGAGAAAAAAATATACAAATTTTAATCACCCCTTTTTTTCTTTAATACAGAAATAATAAAAGCATATTTGGTATGGCCACATATGTAAAAGTCAGATTTTTCAAAATATAAAATTATTTGTAAACTCCAGAAAGAAAATTAAATGCCAGAAGTGGATTTTTGTTGCGCCTCTCCAAAAATCTGCAGATAAGTGACATATGGCACCCCAAAATGGTATCAGTAGGAAACATCAGTGTGCCACGCAACAAACAAGCCCACACAAAGCTCCATTGAAGTGTTATGGGTCTTAGAAAATGGCTCCAAAAAATATTTTATATTTATAAATCTGATTTTTTTTGTCCACTTAAAAAAAACACACTTTTACATGTCTGGAACTGCTATAATTGTAACGTTCTGGAGAATCATATTGCTAGGTAATCTTTACCTCATAATGTATGGTGTAAAAATGAGCCCCCCCAAAACAATTGCAGAATTGCTTTTTTTTTCTATCAATGTTTCCACACTAGAAATTTTTCCTCCCCTTTTGCAGTGCATTATACACAGTCTAACTGACAGCTCGTCCCTCAAAAGACCAGATGTCGTACAACTTTGGCGATGGGAAACTAAAAGTCTTTTCTATGCTGTCCAGACAAAGGCATTATGTGATTCTACTCAGATTTCCCCCTTGTGTCACGGGTCAAATTTGTCAACTTCCTGTGATGTCCCACTTTCTTTTCTCTTCCACTCCCACCAGCTGAAGGTCCGACATTACTGATGTCACCATTATTGACACCGGGAGACTGCTGAATCTAGTGCAAGGCTATGTTCACATGTGGCAGTTTTGCAGCATTTTTTCTGGAGAAAAGCTGCGTTTTGGAGCACTAGCGAAAGCTATGAGACTTGAAAAATCTTACACACGCACTTCTTGTTTTGTTTTCTTCTTTTCTCTCCCAAGTCCAGAATAACTGATGTCGCTCTGAAGCTCATCTGACCCTTTTTCTCGGATGTAACCCTACACGTAGAGTAAGAATAGCACAAGATTCGCCAATACGGCCGATCCCTGCACATGCAGAGTATGTTTCGGACTATTCTCTTTACTTTATTTCATTTATATGTCATTTATATTTGGATACTTTTGAAATCCTATTCTCCTCAAAGGGAGCGATATAATGGGGTTGGGCTACCTGGATATCCTGTTTTTATATTATATCCTGTTTTTAGGACACATGGCCAAAATAAATGCACACAATGTGAACTTTCTGTGAAGACTTGTGTACAGAAAATCAGCTACGTATTGGTAATTTCAAACTGAAACAGAAAAAATTTGTTGCAAATTTCCTTGTAGATTTGTTGTGAATCTTACCCTACGCCTTAAGGAGTGACATGCCCAGTGAAAGCCTTCAGAAGGAATTTGCACGCTGATCGAGTGTGGGTTTTTTTTTTTTTTTTAATTTGACAAATTTTCCGACTTTAAGATCTTAATACCTTGGCTGCTTCTGTAATCTGCTGCTGATTTTCCACTTGCATATCCTTATGTAAGTCCTCAGCAAATCTGAGTATGTAGTAACAGCGAAGTAGTTGAAACTTAAAAAAAACTTGATCTAAACTTTGAAAATTTCTTCTGCTTGTAAACTGACTAGTGGTGATGGTACCCTGTATTGTTGCGTTTTTCTAAGCCTTAAGGCCCCGTCACACATAGTGATCTCGCTAGCGAGATCGCTGCTGAGTCACAATTTTTGTGATACAACAGCGATCTCACCAGCGAGATCGCTGTGTGTGACAGCGACCGGCCCCCCTGCCGGTATCGCTGCAGGAAAGGCCAGGACTTTTTTTGGTCGCTGGTCTCCCGTTGGCCACCACGCGTCGCTGCGTGTGACAGGTGGGAGACCAGCAATCTGCTGGTAACTAATCTACACATTGGGTATCCAAGGGACGTGCGTCGCTTAGATACCCGATGTGTACGTTAGTTACCAGCGCGCTGATGCAGGGAGCTGGTAACTAACGTACACATCGGGTATCTAGGGACGCACGTCCCTTGGATACCCGATGTGTACGTTAGTTACCAGCTTCCTGCATCAGCGCGCTGGTTGCTAACGTGCACAGCGACGCCGGGCGTCGCTGTGCTGATCGCTGGTGAAGCTGCCTGTTTGACAGCTCACCAGCGATCCTGACACATTGATATCGTTGTCAGGATCGCTGGTGAGTCGCTATGTGTGACTCCAGCCTTAGGGTGAGTTCAGATGTCCATGTATTACGGTCCCAGTACAGACCAAGTATTGACAGCTTCATAGGCATATAGGGGGGGTGGTCAAGTTTGGGGCAGGAGGCTAACAGTCGGGCCGGGGTCACACTTGCGAGAAACTCACACGAGTCTCGCATCAATACCCGGCACTGCCGCCGGCACTCGGACTGGAGCATGCGGCTGCATCGAAATACATGCAGCTGCGCACTCCGGTCCCGAGTGCTGGTGGCAGTGCCGGAGTATTGAGATGCAAGACTTGTGCGAGTTTCTCACAAGTGTGACCCCGGCCTCAGTTTGTATACGGACTGTGATATATCGACTTCTAAATGAGTTCTTAGGGGACAGCCTGACTGTGCAGCCGGCTGCATACATCTGAGACACTACCGACCATGATGTCAGTTGCTGACCAATTTTGTTTCCAGTCGCTCAGCTATTAGCCCATTGCTTTCTTCTGCCACCGCACCCCACTGCACTGTCTGTCCATACCGTGAGGATGCAGTCAGACACGGTCAAGTCCTATCTGATGTTTTATCGGATTGCACTCGAACCATTGTATACTATAGGGCAGTGCAGATCAGTGATTTTTATCTTATGCTTGTTTAGGTGCATCCATTGATCAGCTCCCGCGCTCCCATACAAGTTATACAGTCCGACATCCACAGACTCGTTGAATGTGGAGATGATTGAGGCCTTAAGGGGGTTATCCCACGAACAAAAGTTCATTTTAATCAATACATCTTGGAATAATAATCATTTCCACAATTAGAAGTGTTTAAATAAATTATTCCTGTGCTGAGATGATCTTATAAATGTGCCCCTGCTGTGTACTGTGTAATGTCTGTGTCTGACCGTTCAGGAACATGGACTGATCATACTACAGCTCCTGGGCTGGGGAGGAAGCAAAAGGAGATGTGGTATGATCAGACCATTTTCCTGTTCGGTCAGACACAGCCATTACACAGTACACAGCAGGGGCACATTTATAAGATTCTCAGCACAGGAACATTTTATTTAAACACATACAATTGTAGAAATTATTATTATTCCAACATCTGATTAAAATTAACTTTTATTTGTGGGAAAACCCCTTAAGGGTATGTGCACACTTTGTGGTTTCTGCTGCGTTTCCGCAGCGGTTTTGGCTCTGCAGAAACGCAGCAGATTCTGCTGCGTTGTTCAGTACCTTTATTTCCTATGGAAATAAAAAAAAGCTGTGCACATGCTGCGTTTTTTTCCGTGCAGTTTTGCTGAGGTTTTCAAAACGCAGCATGTCAATTGTTTGGTGCAGAAATGCTGCAGTTTTACACCTCATCCATTATGAGGTGTAAAATCGCAGGCAAACCGCAGGACTTTGTCCTGCGGATTTACCTGCGGTTTTCTCTACAAAATCCGCAGAGACAAAAAACTTTGTGTGCACATAAGTTCTCCATCTTCTCCACACTGGTGCACAGATTCTCTCGTGATAGAATCCCATCACAGTAAGATGACACTAGGCGCAAACCCTGACATAAGCATAATCGGCCCGATTCTATGGCATGACACAATAGACGGCTAAGTGACCCCTGCCTTAGACTGTGTTCATCCAACCAAATTCAGTCAATGTGCTTTCTGTGTGCTCAACGGAGAGCAGACTGATCCACTAATGACCAGCGTGGCTGAGCATGGTGCACCAGAATTCCCCCCCCCCCCTTCAACGGGCCATCACAGCATGTCAGACAGACCAGACTAACATCACGAAACAATCACTGACCTCAGGGAGACCAGTCAAAGGAAACACTGTGGCAGCCGGCAAAGGCGCTCAATCAGTGAAATCCTAGGTGCATTGCTCCCTGGGAAATACAAATATGCAAATAAAGTCCGTGGAGCCTCATTTAAGAGTCTCAAACACGGGACTAGCTAGATCTTCCTCCAGGGAAGGACCCAGCCAAGGGGTGGCTACTTTCGAAAACCACCATTACCACCATATTAAGTGGCCCTTTAAGTCAATATCCAGCTCTCTACGAGTCCACAGATACGACAAGGGAAAAACCAAGGCCAGGCATAGCATACGTAAATGCCGTAGCTCCTGCTCCAATCCACTTTGTGGTCTAGCACACTGGGCCAGTCATGTCCACAGATGACGGACTTGACTTGCCCATTTTTTTTCCATACAGCTGTCTGATCTGAGCCTTATTACACTGAGTTGGAAAGTCTGATATCCCACATGTGAATATTACATTTCTCCCTCAGTGACCGCTGTGAGGGGAATATACGCTGGCTGTAGGTTTGTTAGAAGCTGGACTCCGTGGTGAGCAGCTGATGGCCAGATTGGCCTCATGTCACAGAGGGGTTGTCAAGATGACACATCTTAATGTAATAGATTACAATATTATGCATTCCATCTTGCAACATTGCGGTAAGGAAGTATGATCACTTTACATTCAGATCATAATCCATACTGACTTAAAAGAAGTGTATAATCAGAATATGACCCAATATTTAAGTTGTATTTTGTGTGAATTTATTTATTTTTTGGGAATGTCTTTCTCCCCATATCACTTCCTGTATAAAGCCAGTTTCACATTTCCCCAAAACACGGACTGCTCTCACATTGGAAGACCTGGCCCGAGCATTATAGGTGTATATAAAGCGGTTGGGTTGGGTTACTCTGCTGTCTGACAGTATGAAAATGTATGCATGCATTCACACAGCTAAATCCTGGAAAATCCCTTTAATAATAATTAGAAATGTCCCCTGGCTATTTTAGGCTAGTTTCAGATTAGCGTTCTTGGGCGCAGTGCAGGGCCGCCCCCGGCCGTGCCCCTTCCGGTCAGTTCCTTCTCTGATTGCATGCAGCCTCATGCAATCAGCGTATCCTATATTTAGCGTTGGATACGCTGATCGTGCGCTGGTCTGATTTTGCTGGCACTGCGCCCAGAGCACAAAAGTGCAACACAGCGCGTTTTTGTGCGCTGGGCGCAGCACCAGCAAAATCAGACCAGCGCACGATCAGCGTATCCAACGCTAAATATAGGATACGCTGATCGCATGCAGCCTCATGCGATCAGAGGAGGAACTGACCGGAGGGGGTGTGGCCAGGGGCGGGGCTTGGCAGCGGCCCTGCGCTACGCCCAAGAACGCTAGTGTGAAACTAGCCTCAGTCTCATACTGCCTCTCATTTCGGGAAATTCACATGTACATTAGAAGCAATAGTCTGATTCACAGCCAATTTGTTTGCAACCTGTCACCATGAAAATGCCCTGCATCTGCGGGTGTCATATTATAGAGCATGGGGAGAAGAGTAAATCGATATATCGTTTTGTGAGAAAATATTCAGTGTAACTTGTGTTTAAATCATGTAATCCTCTGCTCTATCTGGGGTGTTCGGTCCAGTGGGCGGTCCTATCAGTGACTGACAGCTGTCCTTGTATAAGTTTGTATACAGAGGTAGCTGTCAGTCACTGATGGGACCGCCCACTGGACCGAACACCTCAGGAAGAGCGGAGCTTTAAATGATAAAAATACAGAATATTTTTTCACATAACTGCGGTATACACTCACTGGCCACTTTATTAGGTACACCATGCTAGTAAGGGGTTGGACCCCCTTTTGCCTTCAGAACTGCCTCAATTCTTCGTGGCAGAGATTCAACAAGGTGCTGGAAGCATTCCTCAGAGATTTTGGACCATATTGACATGATGGCATCACACAGTTGGCGCAGATTTGTCGGCTGCACATCCCTGATGCGAATCTCCCGTTCCACCACATCCCAAAGATGCTCTATTGGATTGAGATCTGGTGACTGAGGAGGCCATTTGAGTACAGTAAACTCATTGTCATGTTCAAGAAACCAATCTGAGATGATTCGAGCTTTATGACATGGCGCATTATCCTGCTGAAAGTAGCCATCAGATGTTGGGTACATTGTGGTCATAAAGGGATGGACATGGTCAGCAACAATACTCAGGTAGGCTGTGGCGTTGCAACGATGCTCAATTGGTACCAAGGGGCCCAAAGAGTGCCCATAAAAAATTCCCCACACCATGACACCACCACCACCAGCCTGAACCGTTGATACAAGGCAGGATGGATCCATGCTTTCATGTTGTTTACGCCAAATTCTGACCCTACCATCCGAATGTCGCAGCAGAAATCGAGACTCATCAGACCAGGCAACGTTTTTCCAATCTTCTACTGTCCAATTTCGATGAGCTTGTGCAAATTGTAGCCTCAGTTTCCTGTTCTTAGCTGAGAGGAGTGGTACCCAGTGTGGTCTTCTGCTGCTGTAGCCCATCTGCCTCAAAGTTCGACGCACTGTGCGTTCAGAGATGCTCTTCTGCCTACCTTGGTTGTAACGGGTGGCAATTTGAGTCACTGTTGCCTTTCTATCAGCTCGAACCAGTCTGCCCATTCTCCTCTGACCTCTGGCATCAACATGGCATTTCCGGCCACAGAACTGCCGCTCACTGGATTTTTTTTCTTTTTCGGACCATTCTCTGTAAACCCTAGAGATGGTTGTGCGTGAAAATCCCAGTAGATCAGCAGTTTCTGAAATTCTCAGACCAGCCCTTCTGGCACCAACAATCATGCCACGTTCAAAGGCACTCAAATCACCTTTCTTCCCCATACTGATGCTCGGTTTGAACTGCAGGAGATTGTCTTGACCATGTCTACATGCCTAAATGCACTGAGTTGCCGCCATGTGATTGGCTGATTAGAAATTAAGTCTTAACACACAGTTGGACAGGTGTACCTAATAAAGTGGCCAGTGAGTGTATATCAATCTAGTCAGCTCCTGCTCTATAACATGATGCTTGCAGATTAGACTGCATTTTCATGGTGATAGGTTCCCTTTAAATGTCTAATAAGCATGTACAAAGGGGACCTATCGTAAATGGTGGACCCTATATCATTTGTATAGAGGTCTTGTCAATATAATCCTGCCTCTGATGAGTTTGCTGAAAACTTACTGAGAGGACAGGAAGTGTGAAAATTGCAAGATTTCTAATTTTGTTTTAAATACAAATTGTGATATGAAAAAGAACGGACAAAGATTCATACATGTAACACAAAAACTTGATTTAACATTATTTTATGATGACACATTCCCTTTAATAGGTAATGTTTCCTGTATTTTTTATTTAGGATTGATGTTCTCACCTCGCTCCCCCCAAAAGTAAAAATTAAAATAACTCTACGTCTAAGGTCTCATTCAGACGTCCATGTCTCACGTACGTGTTTTACTCATGACTGGGTGAGATCATTAAAGGGGTTGTCTGGGATTATTTTACTTTTTTAATAATGGGTTCAGGAATTTAAGGTCACGATTCTGCAGCTTCCGGTGACATCGTTGCTGGCTAGATGACCATGACTGCTCTGAGCCGGCACAGAGTTAGCAACTACTTGCCTGTCAGTTCTTAGCCCTATGAGGTTAAAATAAAATAGTCCCAGATAACCCCTTTAGTTACACACTGCAATACAGAAGTATGGTGGCTCAGTGGTTAGCATATAACCTTTTAACGCTGCTGGGTCCTGTGATCAGATTCCACCAAAGACATCAGCAACGGGTTTGTATGTTCTCCCAGTGTTTGTGGGGTTCCTCCCGCACTCCAAAGACATACTGATAGAGAAATTAGAGTACAATTTCCCTGCACGAGAAAAAAATTAGTGTAATAGAAAAACAGTTTTTTAAATGTTAAAGCAATAAAATCAATTCCTCTTCTTTTTCCAGTGCAAAAAAAAAAATGAAATAGCAAAACACTGAGTCTATCCCAAAACGCCATTTTCTATGTATACGCTACATTTCCCTTTTCGGGAGCATGTGCTCAGGTGATAAGTGCCCATAAGTGCTTTCCTATACAGTAAGGCTGTGTGCACACGCTGCGGATTAGGTGCGGATTCATCCGCGCGGATTTTGTAAAATCCGCAGGTGAAACCGCAGGTCAAAAGACCTGCGGTTTTACCTGCGGATTGCTCTGCGGTTTGGCCCTGCGGTTTTTCATCTCCTCAATGGAGGAGATGGCAAACCACAGCGGAATCCGCAGAAAGAATTGACATGTCAGTTCTTTCTGCGGATTGAAAACCGCAGATAAATATTGTATCACTTACTGTAATATTGAGCAGTATTAAAGGGGTTGTCCACTCTTTGGACAAGTCCTTCTTGATTTATTTTGCCAGGGCCAAACAATTACAAGAAAACCTATAGTCCCATCCGTGCTGGCGGTCCTGGGGCTATCGTTCGGTTGTGTCATGTGACCCCCGGTGACCAATCAGCACCGGCGTCGCGGTGTACACTTTTGGAGAAATTCGAGCATGAAGAGGAAGTCTGGGCTGCAGCCGCGCTCACTTTCTCTTCATGTTCATTTCTTCAGAATGCGGGGACAATGACACCGATGCCGATTGGGCGTCAGGGTCACGTGTCACGACAGCACATGAGCCCTGAGGAGAACGAGTGCCAACACCATGGGAAGAGTGCCAGCACGGGAGGTGAGTAGAAGCCATTTTATTTTATCGGAGACAAGCCATATGCTGACATCCCCTATGTACCGTATGAGCCCACACACGGCCCCCTATATAATGTAAGAGCCCACACACAATTGCACTGACCTGAATGAATATTCATCATTAATAAATTCATTTTTACTGATGAAAGTTATAAACATAAAAAACAATGTCAAAATTGCGGTTTTGCTTTCACTATTACACACCACTTGGACTTTTCACCTCTTTTTCAGTATGTTAATATGTGCCTTGCAAAACTGCAACTGGTCCTGCAAAAGGAAAAAAAAGTCCTTCTGGGTATGTCAACAGGGAGAAAAAAAAGTCATAACTTGAAAGGAAGGAAAGAATAGAAATAGCAAGAAAAATTGTCCCTGCTAGGAAGGGGTTAAATCTGTTAGCGCTTTGCACTGGGGCCCAGTGATGCACCTGCACTGGGCGGCCTGGTTGCTTTTAGCAGTCAGAATCTGTAGGCTAAGGCATAGATCCGAGGGTGTGAGTGGGGCCCGAGCTGGACAGCTCCATGCCGCAGCCACCAAACAGTCGACACTTTGTTGGATTGGCCCTGAAAACATTCTTCCGAGGTCACACACCAATTGGTTTTCCATTTGTTAACTATCCAGCCTGAACAGTTAGCTGAAACGTTTCTTTGTTGCAATGAACTTGACAAGGATTTTGTGGAGAAAAAAAAAGGGGGGAAAAGGCACAAACCTAAAATAAAAAGCTGTAAGTTGCAGTAGAAGGGGCGTATCAAAAGTGATGGGGTGCTATGCAGGGATCCAAGCAAATCCGATAATTAGTGTTAGAATGACAGATCCTGTGTGGCAAACTTTATTTTATTGGCTGATCCGATTGATACTACTAAAATGTATTTTTTTTTCTAGTGAGCCATTTTAAAAAATTGTTTTTGGTTTCTTGTAAAACTAGCTTGGTCCGTGCGAAATTTTTGCACATTGGTCGTCAGGGGTGCAAGCAATTTCAGAAAAAGCAAGCTGGTCAAATGTAAATGTATTTCATGAGCTGATGAACACAGATGGGTATTTATATATGTAGATTGGTAATACAATAAATTGTTTTGATAAGTAGAGGCCAAAAAATGTTTTCTGGTTGAGGTACCACCTGCAGGTCATTGTTTCTTTCTGCAGGTTTATGAAAATGAATGTTTATACTGTATTTAGTGATAAAATTGTGTGTGTGGATTGTTTGGCTCTTTTCTTGCTGAAATGGGAAAGTTTACCTTTTGAAATGGTGTGTGTGTGGGGCGAAGTAATCAGCAAAAAAGCAGGTTGTGTTTACAGATGTGTTGGTAGTGTGCTTTGGGGTACTGTGGTGCCACCTGCAAGTCATTTTTCCTTACTGCAGATTTTTTAAAATTAATGTTTAAACAGTATTTTGTGATCAAATCGTGGATGTGTGGTTTGTTTGGCTATTTTCTTGCTGAAGGGGCAAGTTTACCTTTCAAATAGTGTATCATTAGTGTGTGTGATACAAAGGAATCACCGAAAAACAGTGTTTAGAAATAATAGAATAGATAAAAAGACACATACCCATCTCCCACATCGATGCCATTCCAGAGCTTTGGGTCTTTTGTGGCATAGTTATGCCAATGAGACCTGCATCCAATCTGTGCCTGTTATTGGCCCGCTGCACTCACTTCCCCCTGGCAAATGTCAAAGAAGTGGAAATAGTGAGCGCAGGAGCCCAGTAATGGCCGCTGATTGGCTGCAGGGCTCACGTGGCGCATAAACCCTCGCAGACCTGGCGCTGGTGTGTGAGATGAGTATATGTATTTTTTTTTTTATTTAAAAGAAGGACTCTTCACTTAAAAAGGTTATCCAGGTAATGGAAAACCCCTTTAAAAACCTGAGTTGCTGAGAGGGGAAAGGATTTTTAATAGGTAAAATGTAAAGTTGGCTGGTTTAAGGGTCCCGTTACACATAGCGATGCACCAGCGATCCCGACAACGATATGACCCGGTCAGGATCGCTGGTCTGTCGCTACATGATTGCTGGTGAGCTGTCAAACAGGCAGATCTCACCAGCGATCAGGACTAGCGATGACGCGGGTAACAAGCGCGCGCTTCACTGATACGTGTCACACACAGCGAGATCGCTGTTGCGTCACAAAACTTGTGACTCAGCAGTGATCTTGCTTAGTGTGACAGGGGCTTTAGGCTGTGTGCACACGCTGCAGATTTTGCTGCGGTTCCGCAGCGGTGTACAGTACCATGATTCCCTATGGGAATCAAAAACCGCAATGCAGACGGTGCGTAATTTTCCGCGCGGATTATCTGCGGTTTTCAATCCGCAGAAAGAATTGACATGTCAATTCTTTCTGCGGATTCTGCTGCGGTTTGCCATCTCCTCCATTGAGGAGATGAAAAACCGCAGAGCAATCCGCAGGTAAAACCGCAGGTATTTTGACCTGCGATTTCACCTGCGGATTTTACAAAATCCGCGCAGATGAATCCGCACCTAATCCGCAGCGTGTGCACACAGCCTTAGAAGCACTTTGCCATTTTATAAACTTCAGTCTACCCCTTTAGGTGATTAAACCTTTCCATGGAGGCTGGGGATACACTTCCTCCCTGAATTGTCTGTTTCGATGGTAGTTAATTTACAAAGAAATGTCACCTGTTAGTGTCTCCGTGTGTTAAAGAGGTTTTCCAGCATTTATTTTTAGTCTATAGGCTTGGTTGTGTAACATGAGAACATCCGCATTGGGAAGCACGGTGGCTCAGTGGTTAGCACTGCTGCTTTGAAGCGCTGAGGTCCTGGGTTAAATCCCACCAATGACAGCCTCTGCAAAGAGTTTTTTTTTCTCCGTGTTTCCTCCTGGTTCTCTGGTTTCTTTCCACACTCCAAAGACATACTGATAGGGAATCTAGATTGTGAGCCCCAATTGGGACAGTGCTGATAATGCCTGTAAGCTTTAGTGAGTGAGTAAAATAAATTCAGCATTATTTTCCTACCTGGTTCTTTATTGACATGTCTGTAGTGGTCTATGCAGTCACAACTTTGGCACGCTGCAGTCAATCAATGGGCTCCGCAGCCATGCCGGCAAAGACCAAGGGCAGCGCAGTAGTGCTAGTGGGTAGGTAAGACTGATTTTTGTATTTTATCACTGGCCAAGTCTTTACATTAGTGTCTAAATGTTTTCACTAATGTGAACAGAGCTTTACACTGTAAGATAGGCGAGCATTTTATAAGTAGCTGTATATATCAAAGTTAAAAAGTACATAAAAGAAATCCTTACAGAAAAAAAGCAACGCAAAGTGTAACTATTCTGAGGCTAACTCCACAAATGAGCATTGACGAGTATAAGAAACATAACCCCACCAGGAAAGCGTGTACCTCTGCTGTCATATGGTTTCCTATTTAACCTGACCACCCTCTTTTTCCAGCTGCTTCAGGATATGTTACCCTTACTTTTTTTCTATGCAGTTGAACAAAAAATGAAGTTACAGGCAGCATTTTCCTTTGAGTATATAGTTATCCAGTTATAAATGGGCATATTTGCCACTCTGTGGGTTATGACGACTGAATGACATCCGGCATGTTTGCTAATGTGGTTCTCAGATGTCTGCAAACTAAGAACCTTGTTTTGTTTTGTTTTTTTTTAGTTTTAAAGGGTTATTCCCACTTGTGGATTGGTGGGAGTCTGACCCCTTGGGCCCCCACTGATCCTGAGAACACGAGAATGAATGGGGTGATATGTACGTACAGTGAAAACTAGAAGTTCATATACACTATATAAAGACATATATGCATGTTTATCTCAATATTTGACATAAAATCAGAGTAAACCTTTCCCGTTTTAGGTCAGTTAGGATTACCATAATTATTATTTGCCAAATGCCAGAATGAGAGAGAGAATGTTGTAAGGCATTTTTATTACTTACTGTAAAGTCAAAAGTTTACATCCACGAAGGTCACTATGCTCTTAAACAGTTCCGGACTGCCCATATGATGAGTTTGGAAGCAACATCTGAGTTAGAAAGACACCTGTGGATGTATTTACATTCACACCTGAAACACACTGCTTTGTGTAGCATCATGGGAAAGTCTCAAGAAAATAACCAAGATATCAGGAAGTGAATTCTGGACTTGCACAAGTCTGGCTCATCCTTGGGTACAATTTCAAGATACCTGAAGGTGTCTCGTTCATCTGTACAATTATACGCAAGTACAAACGAGATGAGAATTGTCTAGCCATCAAACTGCTCAGGAAGGAGATGGGTTCTGTGTCCCAGAGATGAACGTGCTTTGGTCTGACCGACATGTGCATATCAACCCAAGGACAAAAGCAAAAGACCTTGTGAAGATACTGGCGGAAGCTGGTAAGATTGTGTCAATATTCACAGTGAAACGAGTACTATATCAACATGGGCTGAAAGGTCCCTCTGCCAGGAAGAAGCCATTACTCTAAAGGAAACATAAAATAGCAAGAGTAATGTTTGCAAATGCACACAGGAATACAGACCTTAATCTTTGGAGACATGTCCTGTAGTCTGCTGAAACTAAAATTGAACTTTTTGGGCATAATGACCATTGTTACAGTTAAAGGAAAAAGGGAGACGCTTGGAAGCACAAGAACACCATCCCAACTGTGAAACATGGGGGTGGCAGCATGATGTAGTGGGTGCACTTCACAAAATAGATGGCATCATGAGAAAAGATTATGTGGCAATACTTAAGCAACATCTCAAGACATCAGTCAGGAAGTTGAAGCTTGGGAGGAAATGGGTACTCCAAATGGATAATGACCCGAAGCATACTGCCAAAATGGTATCAAGGTGGCTTAAGGATAACAAAGTCAATGTTTTAGAGTGGCCATCACAAAGCACTGATTCTCAATCCTATTGAAAATGTATGGGAAAAGCTGAAGGGGCAGGTGCGAGCAAGGCGACCTATAAACCTTGGATCAGTTACACCATTTTTGTCAGTAGGAATGGGCCCAAATTCTGACCAACTAATGTGAGAAGCTTGTGGAAGGATATCCCAAACATTTGACCCAAGTCATTCAGTTTAAGGGCAATGGTACCACATACTAATGAAATGTATGTAAACTTTTGACTTTGCAGTAAGTAATAAAAAATGCCTTAAAACATTTTCTCATTATTCTGATATCTGGAAAATATTAATAATTATGGTAATCCTAAGGCTGGGTTTACATTGCGTTAGAGCATCCGTTTAACGGATCCATTAAATGGATGCGCTAACGCTAATGTCATTTTTGGTATCTTTAGCGCCATAGTGTTAACGGTATGCGTTAATGCATGGTAGCGCTCTGGTACCTAGCGCTACCATGTGTTAACCCATACATTCCTATGCACAGCGAATGGGTCCGTTCGCTGTGTGTTAATGCCAACGCACCCAAAAACGCTGCAAGCAGCGTTCGAGGGTGCATCAGGAAATAATGCATACTTGCTAATGCATGCCGATTTCGGCATGCGTTAGTATGCGTAATTAACATTGCGGGCAATGGGTGCGCTAACGGATCCGTTAGATAGCGTTAGCGCCGCTATCTAACGTATCCTGCTAGTGGATTGCCCCTAATGCAATGTGAACGCAGCCTAATTGACCTAAAACCGGAAAGGTTTATTCTGATTTCAAGTCAGATATTGAGAAAACATGCATCTGTGTCTTTTTATATAGAGTATGTAAACTTCTGGTTACAACTGTCAATCATTCCCTTATTGATTCATCAGTTATCTGATAGCTTATAACTATTGATGAGCGATTGTGCTTGGATAAGGTGTTATCAGAGTGTGCTAAACGAGTGTCTTCGGCGTGCTCAAAAAATGTTCAAGTCTCGAGACTGTTCAACAGCCGCAACACAAGCAGGGATTGCCTAACAAACAGACGACAATCCCTCCATGTGTTGCAGCTGTCTTACCAGCCACCAGACATGCAGCCGCAGGGACTCAAACCTATTTTTCGAGCAAGGCGAAGACATTCGGTTAGCACACGAGCATGCTCGGTTATCACCTTATCCAAGCACATTCACTCATCACTACTTATAACGTAAAATGAATGGAGAAACCCTGTAAGGATATGTGCACACAACATCTTTTTCAGACAGATTCTGGTCCTATTCAAGCCTATCAAAGTACTTAAATGCTCAAATGAATGAACATATGTATTCCTATGTATAAAAGTCTACTGTTAATGTGTTCTTTGTAAAAATAGACTCCAAGCCACTAAAGGTGACTTGTCCAGTCTGGTTTTCCGCTCTGAGGATGCTCTGTACTTTACAGTATAAGGACACTACATTACAATGGGGTCGTAGCCAATTGTTTTAAGGCTGACAAAAATTTTGGTTGTCCGTTTGTTGCTTCAGTGTTCGTAGATCATTTTCTAAGATGTTCCTATGGTTACTGAAGTTAAATTATGAGCATTTCATAGGATTTTACACTTTTTATTGAGAAGTACATCAAGTTTTGTAAAAACAAAATATTAGCATGGTTCACAGTTTAGGCAGTGTTAACACACAACTTCTTTGCTACTTTTTTTTTCTCTCCCTTCAAATAAGAACCTGAGTGACAGTAGTGGCAAAAGCCGTGAGATTTCAGAAAAGGTTTTGGCGAAAGAAAAATGCTAAGTGAGAACACAGCTTTATTCTTCAAGCCTTCTACATTTTGCTCTGGCATGCTAGATATCAGTTTCTGACTCAAATCCTATTTATTATGCATATGTTACGCCATCATATTCTGCAGCACTTTACAAACATTGTCATCACTGTTCCCATTGGGGCTCAAAATCTAAATTTCCTATCAGTATGCCTTTGGAATGTTTGAAGAAACCCAGGAAACATACAATCTCCACCCAGATGTTGTTGTTGGTGGGATTTGAACCTCAGAGGACAACCCATTCTTATCTAATCAGTGCTTGGAAGTTATCGCAATTTCTGTGTTTGTTTTTAATTTTTGTTTTGTCTTCCTGCTCTTTGACCACAGGTTCTAAGTGGGTTTGAGACCTGGAAAGTTTCTTGTCTGTGGACCCAAAATTTCAATGTTTTGATCACAGAACCACTAATGAAGAATGGCATCTAATCATACTCCATGAGCAATTTCTACCAACCACCTTGGAGCAATTTGGCAATGAACAATGATTTTTTGAGCATGATGGAGCACCATGTCACAAGGCCAAGCGATAACCAAGTGACTTTTTGAATAAAACATTAACCTTTTGGGTCCATGGCCACCTAACCCCTCAAATTTCAGTCCTATTGAGAACTTGTGGACAAACATACTGAAACTGTGATAAACTCCACTGAATAGACAATGAATGAGTTGTCATCGGTAAGGATTTGGCCCAGAAACTGATGTCCAACTTGCCAGGGAGGACTGCAGATGTCTTGAAACCTACGTGTGCAGTCAGACGGCTGTATAACATGGATGGCGATCGCATGGACTGGCTGGTGCCTCCGGCCTGATTGAGACAGCTGCATAGAAATAAATGCTGTCATGCTCGGGGTCGGGAGAGCCAGTCCTAGCATTGCAATTCAATCGTCGTCCATGTTATGTGGCTATCTGCTCTCTAAGGGTCAGCAAAATCTGTTTGCAATTTTTAGAGTGTTTTTGCAGTTTTTCATTGCTTTTCATGTGTTACAAAGGTGAAAGACTTGACATTCTGCAGTTATTTAATTCAAAGAAAAAACAGATATGTGCATGACATTTCTGAAATCTCCGCTTTTATGAATACTGTAAAATGTAGCTTGTTTGCGTTTAAAAGAAAAAAAATCAGCAAAAACACTGTGTGAACATAAAGCCTAAGGCTGTGTGCCCATGTTGCATTTTTTAAGCGTTTCCACTGCTGCTTAAGCGCCAACAAAACTCATTTGCATGCAATCCTATGGGATTCCGTAGTTGCTGTGTCAGTCAGTGCTGCGTATTTTTCCGCTGCGGAATCGCATAGCGGTAAAATCTGCAGCATGTCCATTAATTCTGCGAAATTACGGCGATTACGCCGCCATAGGATTGCATTGAAACACTCACTTTACGCATGTGGCTATACCCACCATGCGTAAAGTAAGCGCTTCATGTGCAGATGGTTCCCAGGGTCTGGAGGAGACTCTCCTCCATGCCCTGGGTACCATATTCCTGTAAAAAAATAGAAGTAAAATAAAAAATAGGGATATACTTGCATCCTGTCGGTCCCCGGAGTCCTCCCGGCCCTCATCGGCGCTGACAGCAACTTCCATTCCCAGGGATGCATTGCGTGAATGACCTCTGATGACGTAGCGGTCTCGCTACAAATCGCTTGGAAAATGCTTGTGTTTTGCGGGAAAACACATGTGAATTCCGCATGCGTTTTACCCGCGGCGGGGAGTTGTGAAAATGCTGCGGACAATTCCGCTGCATTTCTGCAACGTGGGCATATAGCCTAAGGGTGTGTGCACATGCTGCGGATTATGCTGCGGATCCGCAGCAGATATGGTCCTACGGATCCGCAGCTTTCTGCTGCAGTGTACAGTACCATTATAATCAATGGAAAACAAAAACCGCAGTGCACACGGTGTGGAATTTTCCGCGCGGATTTGCTGCGGTTTCAAAACCGCAGCATGTCACTTCTTTGTGCGGAATCCGCAGCGGTTTTACACCTACTCCATTGTCCAGGTGTCAAACCACAGGGGAAAACCGCAGGCTAATCCACAGATTTTACTAAATCCGTGCGGAAAATTCCGCAGCGTGTGCACACACCCTAAAGGTGAACACTAAGTATTGAGTCTTTACATAACCTTAATATATTTGTAATTATAAAAGTCTAAAAACTTGAAATATTCTTCTAATTGAACTTCAGTAACCATAAAAATGTCCAACTAAAAGATCTAAAAAAAATACCAAAGTAGCAAACTTTGTGAAAAATCAACATTTGGGTCAGTCTCAATTTTTTGCCATGACCTGTACATTCATTGTTAAATGAAGTTACATGGAATCTATCAGTAGGATCAACATTCCTAAGCTATCTATACAGGCATGCAGTTTAGCGGAAGATGAATACCACGGTACCATTATATTTGTGATCCTATGTTATATTCCAAAGAAATACACGTTTATCTTATACATAAGTGAGCTGTTAGACTACTTGCTGGACACTGATCTGCATGAGAATCTGCCCACAGAGCGTAATTTGTTTTTTGTTTGAGGGAGTTACCAATGTAATGTTTAATGATTGACCCTTGGCTCTCCTAATGATACTCAGCTCTGCAGTCAGATCTAATGCAGTACAGTAGGGCTGAATGTTGTCTCATCATAAACATTTGTAGCACCCCTATCTTCTCGTAGTGCTGGCAGCTCTGTTGTAGACCTGTGCCTAATTATAACTAATACAGTACAGCAGAGTTGAGCCTTGTCTCATTACAAACTGCTCACTCCCTCTGCCCACCCCTCCATTGGCTTCTTGTGAGATGGAGGCTGAAGCACTGTGAGGACTGCAGCTATATATGTGTTTGTAATGAGACAAAGTTCACTTCTTCTGAACAATTAGCTCTGCTCTGCTGCACTGTGCTAGCTCTGCAGTTATAATGAAAAACTGCCAAAATGCTTGAAAAACACAAGGGATAAAAATCCTAACAAAAAATGTTGTAACAACCAAAAGGCAAAAAGCGCTTCAGGAGAAGATAAAATGGCATTTAAAATCCTCGTTGTGTTTGCCTTGTGTACACACATACAGCGTCCTGAACGGTAAAGGCCCTTTTACATTTAGCGATGCACCAGCGATACGACCCGGTCAGGATCGTTGGTGCATCGCTAAATGATCGCTGGTGAGCTTCCACACAGGAAGATCTCACAGTGATGCAGCAGCGACGCAGCAGACGATACTTACCTTTCACACACAGCGATCCAGACGTCCTCCCTCCCGCGTCCAGCGTCGCTCGTCTCACACAGCAGGAAGCCCAGCAGGAAGGGCCCGACGAGAAATGGAGCCGCCCGATCTCGCGCGATCAGCGATGGACAGCGGGGGAGCCGGTCGGAGGTAAGTATCACACCTAGCAATATCGCTATAACGTCACAAAATCAGTGACGTTTTAGCCCTATTGCTAGCGATATCGCTATGTGTAAAACCCCCTTTAGGCAGTTTTAGACTCTGTGCAGAAAGGCTCTGACAGGTCAGATAAGACGAGTCCTGCGCTGCCTGTTGTATACTCTTTTTGTGGAACACAAGTTTGACCCTTTTTTGTTTTAATTTGAGAGGTTATTAGTTATGTGGCCTGGTGTTTTCATTGTGACAAATATGGTAGCCAACTTCTTAATTTCCTTGGCTAAATTTTTCTTTCTTTTCTCCTGCAGCTTCCAATTAAAGCCGGGCAACAGAATACAAACACCAAAGTCAGCATGGAGCACAACAAAGAGTGTCTCATCAACATTTCCAAGTACAAGTTTTCTCTGGTCATAAGTGGACTCACGCACATTCTAAAAAATGTCAACAACATGGTAAGTAAGTAGCCAACGGCTACGGTAATGTTCTGGGTAGTGGCTTTTACTTTGCTAGTTACAAGTAAGTCCAGGTCAGATCCTGGTAATAAGCATGTGGTGCACGGGCTGCAAAACCACTCTGCGTAGTAAAAAACAAAACTTTTATTAAAGTGAGCCGGTTATGAAGATGCAGTCCAATCTGCAGGCACCATGTTATACAGCAGGTGAAGCTGAGTAGATATATATTGTAGTTTTGTGAAACAACATTTAGTATGGCCTGTGTGTCCATCATTTAATCCTCCTCTCTTTCTGGGATGTTAGGCCCGCCCACTGGACCAATCAGTGACTGACAGCTATCTCTGTATGCACACTTATACAAGGACAGCTGTCAGTGACTGATATTTTCTCACAGACCTATATATCAATCTACTTGGCTCAACTTGCTCTTATATATAAGCTGGACTGCATTTTCACTGTGAATGGTTTTCTTTAAAGTATATAAAGTCTATATTTATTTTTTTCCCCAGTGGGATTGAATGGAACTTTCATGTACAGTTGGGAAAATAAGTATTTGATACACTGCCGATTTTGCAAGTTTTCCCATTTACTGTACATAGAATGGAGAGATCTTTAATCCTTATTGTAGCTACACTTCAACTGTGAGAGACAAAATCCTATAAAAATCCAGAAGATCACATTGTATGATTTTTACTTCATTTGCATTTTATTGCATGAAATAAGTGTTTGTTACAATAGAAAAACAGAACTTAATATTTGTTGCAATTTGTTACAAAAACCTTTGTTTGCAATTACAGAGATCAGACATTTCCTGTAATTCTTGACCAAGTTTGCACACACTGTAGTAGGGATTTTGGCCCACTCCTCCATACAAACCTCTAGATATTTCAGGTTTCGGGGCTGTCGCTGGGCAACATTGAGTTTCAGCTCCCTACAAAGATTTTCTGTTGTGTTCAGGTCTGGAGACTGGCCAAGCCACTACAGGACCTTGAAAGGCTTCTTACGGAGCCACTTCTTAGTTGCCCTCTCTGTGTTTTTAGGGTCATTGTCATGCTGGAAGAACCAGCCTCAACCCATCTTCAATGCGCTTACTGAGGGAAGGAGGTTGTATGCCAAAATACTTACTTTCCCCACTGTATGTGAGACTTATGAAAAAAAAAGTGGACTAAAGGCTCAGCCTATAAGTTGGCTATTTTTCCCTCAAAGTGTAGTAAAAAATTTTTTCTTAATGTTTTTCATTTTTCCTTAATGGGGTTCTTAGAATAGATCATAAGTATCAGATACGCTGCACCTCCACTGAAGAGCGGATGTACACAGTGAACAGAGTACTGCTCTGTTAACTATATAGTGGACATTTTCATGTGCTGCACAGCTCCTTTTGAATTTAATAGGATCTGAGATACAATTCTTGGCAGTAGCCATTACACGGTGAACATGGTCACATCTGCTGATCGATGGTGGTGCTGAGTATCCAACCCCCACTGATCTTTTACTGATGACCTATCATAAGGGTATGTCATCAATATTTTAAAGGGAGTCTGTCACCCCCAAAATGCGTTTTAAATGTCTCATATGAGGGTACACTAAAGTCGCTTTATTTGCATATGAATTAAAAGTCGCTTTTTCAGGCCCTGTACCAAACCGGTACACTGCTAGTATGGGTGTTATAAGGGCCAAGTCCCGTACAACATTGGCTAGCCCATTTAAAATAGTTTGGGGTTGATTGACTCCCTTTTAATATAAATATTGATCAGCTATATTTATAATCTGTCTCCATGTGTGTTTCCCACAGAGAATATATGGAGAAGCTGCCGAAAAGAATTTATACTTGTCTCAGCTCATAATATTGGATACACTGGAAAAATGTCTTGCTGGGGTGAGTATTTGTAAGTGTAAAGGTTTCTCATGGTGAAAATGTGCAGTGACCGCTTTCCAAACCCGTGTTAGGATCTGGGTACATCAGTATTGTGATGTATAGCCAATAGTGATGAGCAAATGTGCAGGGATAAGGTGTTATCCGACCATGCTTGTGTGCTAACCGAGTGTCTTTGGTGTGACTTATCACTAATAGACAACTATTTTGTAGGGAATAAAATAAATGGCAGAATGTCAACTTTGATTTTCTAAGACTTGGTTACCGCTCTGGAGACTTCGAGACATATGGAAAAGTGACATGCTCAACAACGAAAAAAACTTCTGACATTCATACTGTAGAAATATAGCTTATATACGTATGAAAAATTGCTGGTGCTATTTGACCGTGTATGTTGTTCTAAACGTATGTGCGCAAACTGCTCTCAAAAACCAAAGACCATTGAATTGGAAGACCATGGCGACTAAGTTCACACATAGCGGAATTCCATTCCGCGGGAAAATCGCATTTTAAATTCCCACGATTTTCCCACGGAAAAACTAGCGATTTGCAAGCGTAATTAGCTTGCAGAATGCTAGCGTTTTCCAAGCGATCTGGAGCATCGCTTGGAGAACTGATTGACAGGTTGGTCACACTCGTCAAACATAGTGTTTGACAAGTGTGACCAACTTTTTACTTTTGAGGCTGAATGCAGCATCAGTAGTAAAAGATAGGATGTCAAAAATAAAAAATATTTTTATTCTCACCTTCCGGCGTCCCGCGCAGCCTTCTCGCGCCTCTCCATGCTCCCGGCATCTTCCGGTCCCAGTAATCCTTTGCGCGAATGACCGTGAAACATTGCACTCCCGCGAGACTGCGACGTCATCGCGGTCATTCTTGCAAAGGATTACTGGGACCGGAAGATGCCGGGAGCGTGGAGAGAGGCGGGAAGGCTGCGCGGGACGCCGGAAGGTGAGAATAACAATTTTTATTTTAATTCTATTTTTTACAGGGATATGGTACCCACAGCCCGGAGGACAGTCTTCTCTGGACCGTGGGTACCATCCGCAAATGTTCTGCTTACTTTTCGCATGGTAGGCACAGCCACATGCAGAAAGTAAGCAGAACAATGCATTCCTATCCTATGTGAGCGTAATCGCTGTGATTCAGCTAAATTAATGAGCATGCTGCGTTATTTACCGTGAAGCGATTCCACCGTAGAAAAAAACGCAGCATTGGCACAGCATTGCAGAATCCCATAGGCAGAGGTCGCGCTACATATTTTTCAGAGGAGTAAAAATACTCCTCCCAATATTTTTGAGGAGTATTTTTCACCACGGAGGAGTATGCAATTTGTATGAATTAAAATTGGTCAGTGAGCCCCTCTACTCCTCCTCCCCGCAGTATACTGAGCCCCTCTCCTTCCCGCAGTATACTGAGCCCCTCTCCTCCTCCTCCCTTCAGTATACTGCGCCCCTCTCCTCCTCCTCCCTTCAGTATACTGCGCCCCTCTCCTCCTCCTCCCTTCAGTATACTGCGCCCCTCTCCTCCTCCTCCCCGCAGTATACTGCGCCCCTCTCCTCCTCCTCCCCGCAGTATACTGCGCCCCTCTCCTCCTCCCCGCAGTATACTCCGCCCCTCTCCTCCTCCCCTTAGTGTATTGAGCCCCTCTCCTCCTTCTCCCCTCAGTATACTGAGCCCCTCTCCTTCCCGCAGTATACTGCGCCCCTCTCCTCCTCCCCGCAGTATACTGCGCCCCTCTCCTCCTCCTCCCCGCATTATACTGCGCCCCTCTCCTCCTCCTCCCCGCATTATACTGCGCCCCTCTCCTCCTCCTCCCCGCAGTATACTGCGCCCCTCTCCTACTCCTCCCCGCAGTATACTGCGCCCCTCTCCTCCTCCTCCCCGCAGTATACTGCGCCTCTCTCCTCCTCCTCCCCGCAGTATACTGCGCCCCTCTCCTCCTCCTCCTCCCCGCAGTATACTGCGCCCCTCTCCTCCCCCTCCCCGCAGTATACTGCGCCCCTCTCCTCCTCCTCCTCCCCGCAGTATACTGCGCCCCTCTCCTCCTCCTCCTCCCCGCAGTATACTGCGCCCCTCTCCTCCTCCTCCTCCCCGCAGTATACTGAGCCCCTCTCCTCCTCCTCCTCCCCGCAGTATACTGAGCCCCTCTCCTCCTCCTCCTCCCCGCAGTATACTGAGCCCCTCTCCTCCTCCTCCTCCTCCCCGCAGTATACTGAGCCCCTCTCCTCCTCCTCCCCGCAGTATACTGAGCCCCTCTCCTCCTCCTCCTCCCCGCAGTATACTGAGCCCCTCTCCCATCTGTTCCTATCTCTGCTGGTTGTGTGATTGCTCTTATCATCGCTGCCAGTTCTGCCGCTGCGTCAGTCAAAATCTTAGCAAATCCCGAACCCGCTGCTGAGCCACTCATCTCTATTTCCCTCCAGCAAATGTTCTTTCCCGTGGCAGCCAATGAGTCCCCCACCGTATCCACCAAGTTTCCGGCTGCTCCTGCAGCCGCTGATTAAATAATTGTCTCCTTCTTTATGCTCCTATCTGCTCCTGCAGCCACATTTGAATTAACCGCCACTCTTGTTCCTCTGACTGCTCCCGCAGCCACTAAAGAGACGACCGCTGCTTCCCTTATGCTCTCAGCTGGGGCAGCAGCCACTTTTAAATTTGCCGCCACTTGTCCCGACTTCCCGGCCACTGAAGAAAGCACCGCTTCCTCCCCCATGCACCCAGCGGCTCCCACGTCCATTTTTAAATTTACCGCTGCTCTCTCCGGTCTTCTGGCTGCAGCCGCTGAAGAAGACACCGCTGCCTCCTCTGGATTCCCAGCAGCTCCCGCATCCACCGACAGACTCACCGCCGCCTCCTCTGCAGCAGCTGACAAAATCACCGCCGCCACCCCCGGGTTCTTGGCCACTCCCGCAGCTGCTGTCAGACTCACCGCCGCTTCCCCTAAACACCGGACCTCCTCTGCAGCCTCGGATATCTTCATCGCCGCTTCTCCCAGTCTTCTGGTCGCTCCTACAATCGCTGGAGCTGCATCTCTCGCCGCGGTCACAGAGCTGGGAACCGCTGAGTCATCCAAGCGTCGTCCTGCTCCCGCCGGCTCCAATCTGAACCCCGCTGCTTTCTCCGCTGCCACTGTAGCTTAGAACGATGCGTCCCGTGGATCGTACTAATCTGAAGGCGTTTTTTCGCCTGCCTGTGCGTCATAGTCGCCCAGACAGGCGTTAATGTGACCTCTGCCCATAGGTTGCATGGGTTGCTTATTTTTTGCGTTTTCGCGGCAAAATCGCACGTTTAAAACCGCCGCGAAAACGTGAAAAAAACGCGACGTGTTAACGCAGCCTCACAGTGTAAAATGGAAGCATATTTTTCCATGAGCCATTTCTCGTAAGCAGCATTAGCTTCTTTCGGTGCAAGCAATTCTAGTCAAAAGTGTCATAATGTGGGTAGTGACCTGCTGAGACACACAGACAGCTGTGAATATTCCACAAAAAAAATCATATATTTTTGCGTATTAGTTATCTCCATTTGGCCCATGGAGCATATCTGCGTGAATTTACATTTCCCATTGCTTGCATTGTGTTCGACTGTAAGGGAGGGAGGAAGAAGTGCAATGTGTTTTCTTACTGTGTCCTGTAACAGCTGATCTTGTCATTGCCAGACAGCAAAGATGGCTTTTGCAGGTGTTTCCTAGTTTAATAACCCTGAACGAACTTCCCTGCTATTCCAAATTTCTAAGGCCTTATCTTGATGTTTCTTTTTATTTCTTCCATGCTAAATAATGCAAATTTGTGCTTGTGATAATTAAACATGTTATTGCCCGTAAAGTAAAATTTAATGATATGGGCTTACACTAGCTGATTCACGTCCCCTTACAGTAGAAGTGTGTCCACTTGAATGTTCATTGTAAGTTTCTCCTGGGATGAGCTCTTCAGGCTTTCCAAATTTTCATTGTGTAACTTGTGTGATCCATACACCTTAGGCCTCTTTCACACTTCAGTTGTTTAACGTCGGTTGCAAACCGTCAGTGTGAAAAAACAACCGTTTCCACTTTGCAAAAAACGGATGCACCGCATTCTTTTTTTTTTTTTTTTTTTGGATGGTTCCGCTGCAGCCACGAAGTGTGTGAAATTTAAAGGAACAGAGGTCTGGAGAGAGAGAGAGCTTTTCCGGCCATGCGCAGTTTAAAATAGCGGCTCTGCCGCTAAAAAAAAAAAAAAAAAAAGTTCCTTTGTCCGTCTATTCCAGACGGCAGACGCTAAAATTCAAACGGATCCGTCAAAAAACGGATGCAACGGATGACAATCAGTCAAAATCCACCACTAATTCAAGTCTATGGAAAAAAAAACGGATCCGCCAAAAATATGGCGGATCCGCTTTTTTCTAAAAACATGGTATGAATATATCATAACAAACCGAAAAACATCAGGGATAAATTTTATAGGTCATATCTATCATAATATATCATACCCGCACATACAGGACCCTTTGTACTTCACCCCAGTGGGGGGTGGCTTAGCCCCCTCGTGGCTACGATCGCTCTGATTGGCTGTAAAAAGTGAAATTTTTACAATGAAATTTAGTGAAATATTACAATCCAGCCATAGCCGATGCTGCAATAGCATAGGCCATGGCTGGAGACCGAGATCCGACCCCCCCCCCCCCCCCCCACACACCTGACTGAGTAGGGTGATCGGCTGATGGCGGCGATCAGCATCTGCTCCCCCCGCCTTCCAATCCCTCCCGGTACCTCCCATGTCCCTTTGTCCGTCTCAGTATCCCTCCCAGAACCTTCATGGGCGCCGCCATCTTGCAAATTGGTAGGCGCAGTGCGCCCGTCGAATCTGCCAGCTGGAAGATTGATTCGTTCATTTTGATCACTGAGATAAACTCTCACAGTGATCAAAATAAAAAAAAAAGTAAATAACCCTCCCCTTTATCATCCCCATAGGTAGGGACAAATAATAAAATAAAGAAAATGTTTATTTTTCCATTAGGGTTAGAGTTAGAGTTAGGGTTGGGGTCGGGGTTAAGATTAGTGTTGGGGTTAGGGTTGGAGTTAGAATTGGAGTTAGAATTGAGGGGTTTCCACTATTTAGGCGCATCAGAGGGTCTCCAAACGTGACATGGCACCACCATTTATTCCAGCCAATTTTGCGTTCAAAAAGTCAAACGGTGCTCCCTCCATTCCGAGCACCGACGTGTGCCCAAACAGTAGTTTACCCATACATATGGGGTATCAGCGTACTCAGGAAAAATTGCACAACTACTTTTGGGGTCTAATTTCTCCTGTTACCCTTGGGAAAATAAAAAATTGGGGGGCTCAAAAAATTTATTTTTGTGGAAAAAAAAATGATTTTTTTATTTTCACGGCTCTGCGTTGTAAACTTCTGTGAAGTTGGGGGTTCAAAGTGCTCACCACACATCTAGATGAGTTCCTTGGGGGGTCTAGTTTCCAAAATGGGGTCACTTGTGGGGGTTTCCACTGTTTAGGCACATCAGAGGCTCTGTAAACGTAACATGATGCCCACAGAACATTCCATCAAAGTCTGCATTCCAAAATGGCGCTCCTTCCCTTCTGAGCTCTCCCATGCACTCAAACAGTGGTTCCCCCCACATATGGGGTATCGGTGTACTCAGGACAAATTGCACAACAACTTTTGTGGTCCAGTTTCTCCTGTTAGGCTTCTGAAAATAAAAAATAGCGGGCTAAAAAATCATTTCTCCTACGCCTCGTTGGGGGACACAGACAGTGGGTGTTATGCTGCTTGCCACTAGCAGGACACTAAGTAACTTTTTTTCTGGTTTAACTCCTCCCCTGCAGTATACACCCTCTCGCTGGATGAGATACCTCCAGTTCATGCTTAGTGTCTGTAGGAGGCACTTGGGTATGGTTTCAGACCTCACCGTTTTTTATTTTTGAATTTTCTGTAAATTTTTATTTTTTAATTAACGGAGTGAAGGGGGCGACTGTTCCTTTCTACGGCCTGCTCTCCCCCGAACCAACAACAGGCAAGCACACGGAGTATACCTCCCCGTACACTTTCCTACGACGTTAGGGGCTGATTTCTCTGACAATAATGGCGATGATCTTTATGACCGGGGGAAAAGTTACAGTAATCCACGGATATGAGGCGCACGGATGGGAGAAGACTGGACAACGCTTCCGAAGGCCCTGAATCAGTCCCATAGCTCTCCATCCCCTTACCATAGGGAGGATCGATTGAGCATGCCCCTTTAAGAACTCCTCCAGCTCTGCTACATCAGCCCAGGAGGATGAGAGCCTGCATGAATGGCCTGGACAGCGCTGAGCACTGGAGTTGAGGTATGGGGTCGGGGTCGGGTCCTGGCCCCCGGGAGAAGCGCTGACTTGGCGTCAGCGGCGGTGCACCGGCCTCCCATCGCGGCCCCCCCAGCCCGAAAAATTTAGTCCCCGGCTTTTCCCGGCCTGCTAGGCTGCAATTTCAATAGCGCCGCCCCTGGCGCCTACCGCAGGTAGGCTCAAAAATTTAGCCCCCGGCTTTTCCTGCCTACTAGACCGCAATTTGAATAGCGCCGCCCTCGCTATTATCGCCGCCTCCTCGTCTTGGCGCCTCTCCCCCTTGATGAGACGCGCAATTCTAATCTCGGGGGCCATGTCTTTTTACCTCGGCGAGCATTCTGCCGGATACCGGGTGACACCGCAGGGCCACCGCTATTCCTCCTGGGGGACACAGCACAGGACTGGGTAAGCTGCATCTGCAGACAGACTCTGCCGTTAACCCTTTCAGGAGCGCTATGTCTAAGGAGGCTAAACGGGCTGCTAAAAAGCACACTGCGTTTTTTACCGTGTGTACCACTTGCAAGTCTGCCTTACCCAGTGCACAGACTAATCCGTTATGCACGGACTGCGACCCGGCCTGCGCCTCGACCTGCGCTCAATCGCCCCTTGCTGCCTCTGCTGACGGGCCTCCTGCATTTAATACCCCGGAGTGGGCTGTGTCCCTGTCACGGTCGGTGGAGTCTCTGACCCAGGCTATATTCTCCCTCTGGGAGGACTCTTTAAGGCAGAAAGCGTCCTTACCCCCCCCCGAGGAAGGCTCTGGCGTCGGCCGGGAACCGTCCACCAGCAGGGGCCGTACTCGTTCAAGTGATGGTCAGGTCTCTAGAAAGCGGACCCATGATGCGTCCCCTAGTCCCATTCGCGCCTCAGCATCTGCGACTCCTGTCTCTCGCTCTCTCTCCTGGAGTTCTCAGCGAGCACGACTATGAATTCGAATCTGACACGTCAGCACGTCAGAATCCCCCAACTGATCAAGAGTCGCTTGATTCTCTTATAGAATCAGTCAACAGGATTCTGAAGTTGGATGAGGATAATGTTGCCGCTCTAGCACATCCTATCTCACTTAAGAAAACCAAGCATTTGCGCAGGTTATTTACCAGCCTCCGGACTTTAAGGAAATTGTCAAGAAACATAGGGATCGTCCGCATAAGCGGTTCACAGGGCAAAAGTCTACTCAGGCTAAATACCCTTTTGATCCAGACCTAATGAAGGATTGGTTACAGTCCCCTCCGGTGGACCCTCCTGTATCGCATCTTGCTTCAAAACGCTCCTATCCATTTGAGGGTTCCTCAGTCAGAAAACCCTCTGATCGTCAGATTGACTTCCTTGCCTGTTCAATTTTTGAAGCTTCAGGACCAGCGCTTTTTCCATCTTTCGTGGCAATTTGGGTCACTAAGGCAATGGCCGCTTGGGCAGAAGTCTTGATTACTTCCTTCCAGGGCACCAATCTTCCTCCGGAGGCAACCACGTTCGCCAGGCAGATAATTCACGCAGCAGACTTTGTAGTGGACGACTCTTTTGATGCCGCCAATTGCGCTGCTCAAACTGCTGCTAATGCGATCTCCATTAGAAGAGCCCTATTGCTCCTCGACTAGCGAGCAGATGCCACATCTAAAAGATCGTTGACTTCTCTCCCCTTTCAAAGGGGTTGTCTTTTTGGAGAGAAAATGGATCAGCTCATTTCTGATGCAACCGGGGGAAAAAGTAAATTCCTTCCTCAACAAAAGGCCGTTCTGCAACCAACAGCCAACGTGCTTTCGATCTTTTCGCAACAATTCCAATTGGTCCTCCTCTACCTTCTCTTCCGGATCAGGTCCGTCCCCGCGTGGAGACAGAGGCTCCCAGGTCCTCATACAGACCTAACCGCTCTTGGAAACTCAGGCCTAGGGCTCCTGGATCTAGGGGAGCCAGATCTCATAGATCTACCCAATGACTTGTTGCGGTATCCGGCGGACACTGACAAAGTTGGCGGTCACCTACTTTCCTTCAGCCACACCTGGCTCGCGGTCGTCCACGACAAGTGGGTCAGGGAGCTGGTGTCCTCCGGATACAAGATAGAATTTTCTTCTCCCCCTCCAACTCGGCTTTTTCCTTTCCTCTCCCCCCAAGGGAAAGACAAGAGCCTTCTTTCGGGCTGTTCAGGCTCTTTTAAGGGACGGAGTCATCATTCCGGTCCCTCATCACGAAAGGTTCAGAGGATTTTATTCAAACCTTTTTGTGGTTCCAAAGAAGGAGGGGACGATGCGACCCATTCTGGATCTCAAACTGTTAAATCAGTTTGTCAGGGTACGGCGATTCCGAATGGAATCTCACCGATCAATTGTCGCTTCCATGGAAAAAGGAGAGTTCCTAGCATCCATCGACATAAAGGACGCTTACCTTCACATTCCGATCTGCCCGCCCCAACAGCAGTTCCTGCGTTTTGCAATTTACGAGGAACATTTCCAGTTCGTTACCTTGCCCTTAGGACTCGCCACTGCCCCCAGGGTCTTTACCAAGGTCGTGGCGGCTGTCATGGCCATTCTCCACTCTCGGGGAGTAGTGGTGTTACCGTATCTGGATGACCTGCTCATCAAGGGTCCGTCCCTTCCAGCCTGCGAGGAATCCATGGAGATAACAGTAAATACACTTTCGCGCTGGGGTCGAAGATAAACTTTGAAAGGTCTTCCCCGAAACCGGCTCAGCAGATTTCCTTTTTAGGAATGATCTTGGACACTTCCCGCGGGTTGGTCTTTCTCCCTCCAGAAAAGACGCAAGCCTTACAACAGGCAGTGCGGACTGTTTCCCAACCAGCTTCTCACTCCATTCGTTTCAGCATGAGTTCTCAGAAAGATGGTGGCTGCGATGGAAGCAGTTCCATTTGCACAGTTCCATATCCGTCCCTTAAACATGCGTTGCTGTTAGCTTGGGACAAGAACCCGTTCTCCCTGGACCGTCGGATTCTTCTGTCCCTGCGGGTCAGGCAAGCCCTCAGGTGGTGGACACCGAGGTCTTCCCTGAATCAAGGGAGGTCTTTTCTCCCAGTAAGATGGTTGGTAGTAACCACTGACGCAAGTCTTCTCGGCTGGGGTGCGGTCTTTCGTCATCACACGGCACAGGGTCGTTGGTCGACCCGAGAGTCACATCTCCCCATCAACATTTTGGAGATACGAGCGATCAGATTTGCTCTACGGAGTTTACACCATCTCCTCGCAGGTCACCCCATCAGGATGCAATCCAACAACGCCATGGCTGTAGCGTATATCAACCGCCAGGGAGGTACCCGGAGCAGGATGGCCATGCACGAAGTGAGTCACATCCTCCATTGGGCCGAGACCAACCATTCGCCCATCTCAGCAATTCACATCCCGGGCGTAGAAAATTGGTCGGCAGATTTTCTCAGTCGCCAAGGCATTGCCTCGGGAGGGTGGTCTCTTCATCCGGAAGTCTTTCAGCAGATTTGTCAGCGTTGAGCGACTCCGGATGTGGACCTCATGGCCTCCAGACTAAACAAGGTGTCTCGGTTAATTACCCGATCGCGTGATCCATAGTTCTGCCATGGCACTGGTTCCGGCTCCCGTACATCTATCCCCCTCTTCCCTTGCTTCCGAGGGTCATCAAGAAGTTCAGAGTGGAGGGTGTACCAGTGATCCTAGTCGCGGCAGATTGGCCGAGCATGGTATGCAGAACTAATACAACTAGTCGCCGACGTCCCCTGGCGACTTCCAGATCGCACGGATCTGCTTTCTCAGGGCCCGATTTACCACCAGAACTCCGGGGCCCTGTCTTTGACGGCGTGGCTGTTGAATCCTGGATTTTAGCACAGGCTGGGTTCTCTCACTACCTGATTTCCTCAATGATTAGTGCTAGGAAGCCTGTGTCCAGGTGTATCTATCACCGCACCTGGAAAATCTTCTTTTCATGGTGCAAGGATCATGGTCGATCCCCTCTGATGATCTCCATTCCGGCCATATTGGAGTTCCTTCAATCCGGATTAAAATCAAGCCTCGCGCTTAGCTCGCTCAAGGGCCAAATTTCGGCCTTGTCAGTACTTTTCCAACGCAAAATTGCCACCAAACCTCAGGTCAAGACGTGCATTCAAGGAGTTTCCCATGTGGCGACTTCTTATAGAAGGCCATTGTAATCATGGGACCTTAACCTGGTTTCTCGGGGCCTTACAGGAGGCTCCTTTCAAACCGCTGCAGGACGTGTCATTGACCGTCCTCTTGGAAAGTGGTCTTTCTAGTGGCAATTACGTGAATCAGACGCGTTTCGGAATTGGCAGCCCTGTCCTTCCGTTCTCCGTTCCTGAATTTTCATCAGGACAAGGTAGTTCTCAGGACGTCCCCGTCCTTCCTGCCCAAGGTCGTCTCCTCTTTCCATCTCAACGAGGAAATTGTTTTGCCTTCCTTTTGTCCGGCGCCAGTCCATCGCATTGAGAAGGCCCTCCACAACCTGGATGTGGTTAGGACGCTGAGATTGTAGATCTCACGTACGCCTCACTTCTGCAAGTCAGATGCTCTGTTCATACTTCCAGAGGGGCATAGGAAGTGTCTAGCCGCATCAAAAGGAACGCTAGTCAGGTGGATTCGCTTGGCGACTCAGAAATCCTACCGTGTCAGGAACGCGCCTGTCCCACCGGGGATGAAGGCGCACTCTACCCGGTCAGTGGGCGCCTCTTGGGCTATTCGGCACCAGGCCTTGGCAGAACATGTCTGCAAGGCTGCGACTTGGTCCAGTGTGCATACTTTTACAAAACATTACCAAATTCATTCTCAGGCCTCTGCGGATGCAGCTCTCGGCAGACGCATCCTGCAATCAGCAGTACATCAGTGTTGACTCAGTGGTACATGGAGTATTAGCAGATGTATGCTCCCCACCCAGGGACTGCTTTAGGACGTCCCACGGTCTGTGTCCCCCAATGAGGCGTAGAAGAAATAGGGATTTTTGTGTACTCACCGTAAAATCCTTTTCTCCGAGCCATTCATTGGGGGACACAGCACCCGCCCTGTTTAACCTACTGGCTCATTTGTAGCATTCTTAGGTTTTGACATAGTTTTGGTTATTGTTGACTGTTTAAGCTCCTACTGCTTTTTTCACTGAACTGGAGATATCTCATCCAGCGAGAGGGTGTATACTGCAGGGGAGGAGTTAACTGTTTTTCTGGTTTACTTAGTGTCCTCTTAGTGGCAAGCAGCATAACACCCACTGTCTGTGTCCCCCAATGAATGGCTCGGAGTAAAGTATTTTACGGTGAGTACACAAAAATCCCTATTTTTGAGGGGAAGAAAATGATTTATTTTCACTGCTCTGCGTTATAAACTTGTGAAACACTTGTGGGTTCAAAGTGCTCACCACACATCTAGATAAGTTCCTTAAGGGGTCTAGTTTCCAAGATGGGGTCACTTGTGGTTTTTTTTTCACTGTTTAGGCACACAAGGGCTCTCCAAACGCGACATGGTATCTGCTAACGTTTGGAGGTAATTTTCCATTCAAAAAGTCAAATGGCGCTCCTTCCCTTCCGGGCCCTGCCGTACGCCCAAACAATGGTTTATGACCACATATGAGGTATTTTGGTGTACTCAGGAGAAATTGCCCAACAAATTTTAGGATCCATTTTATCCTGTTGCCCATGTGAAAATGAAAAAATTGATGCTAAAAGAAAATTTTTGATGGAAAAATTGTCCATTTTTTTCCTTCCATGTTGCTTTAGTTTCTGAGAAGCAGCTGAAGGGTTAATAATTTTCAATGTAGTTTTGAGTAGCTTGAGGGGTGCAGTTTTTAGAATGGTGTCACTTTTGGGTATTTTCTGCCATATAGACCCCTCAAAGTGACTTCAAATCTGAGGTGGTTCCTAAAAAAAAAAATTATTTTGTAAATTTTGTTGTAAAAATGAGAAATCACTGGTCAACTTTTAACCCTTTTAACTGGTAAACTTTTAACACTTAACTTCCTAACCCCAAAAAATTTTGTTTCCAAAATTGTGCTGATGTAAAGTAGACATGTTGGAAATGTTATTTATTAACAATTTTGTGTCACATAACTCTCTGGTTTAACAGAATAGAAATTTTCAAAATTTTCGACAAATTTCCGTTTTTTCACAAATAAACGCAACAATTTATCGACCTAAATTTACCACTAACATGAAGCCAAATATGTCACGAAAAAACAACCTCAGAATCGCTAGGATCCGTTGAAGCGTTCCTGAGTTATTACCTCATAAAGGGACACTGGTCAGAATTGCAAAAATTGGCCAGGTCATTAAGGTCAAAATAGGCTGGGTCATAGAATCATAGAATCGTAGAGTTGGAAGAGACCTCCTGGGCCATCTGGTCCAACCCCCTGCTCAAAGCAGGATTCGCTAAATCATCCCAGTCAGATATCTGTCCAGCCTCTGTTTGAAGACTTCCATTGAAGGAGAACTCACCACTTCTCGTGGCAGCTTGTTCCACTCATTGATCACTCTAACTGTCAAAAAGTTTTTTCTAATATCTAATCTGTGTCTCCTCCCATTCAGTTTCATCCCATTGCTTCTAGTCTTTCCTTGTGCAAATGAGAATAAAGATGATCCTTCTACAATGTGACAGCCCTTTAGATATTTGTAGACAGCTATTAAGTCTCCTCTCAGTCTTCTCTTTTGCAAACTAAACATTCCCAAATCCTGCAACCTTTCCTCATAAGACAGGGTTTGCAGACCGGTCACCATTCTGGTCGCTCTTTTCTGAACTTGCTCCAGTTTGTTGATGTCTTTTTTAACATGTGGTGCCCAAAACTGGACACAATATTCCAGATGAGGTCTGACCAAGAGGAGTAGAGGGAAATAATGACTTCACGTGATCTAGACGTGAAGTCTAGATTAGGGGTTAATATTAGATTATGTAAATATTTTAGAAATGGTAAGGCTGAGTTCACACGTGGCGTTTTTTTCGCGTTTCCGCGGCGGTTTTAACTGCGCGATTTTGCCGTGAAAACGCAAAAAATAAGCATCCCATGCATTCCTATGGGATTCCGCAATGCTGTGCTAATGCTGCGGTTTTTACCGCGGCGGAATCGCTTCGCGGTAAAAACCGCAGCATGCTCATTAATTTGCGGAATCGCGGCGATCCCGCACCCATAGGAATGCATTGTTCCGCTTACTTCCCGCATGTGGCTCTGCACACCATGCGGAAAGTAAGCAGAACATTCGCGGATGGTACCCACGGTCCGGAGGAGAGGAGACTGTCCTCCGGGCTTTGGGTACCATATCCCTGTAAAAAATAGAATTTAAAAATAAAAAATATTGTTATTCTCACCCTCCGACGTCCCGCGCAGTCTTCCCGCTTCTCTTCACGCTCTCGTTCCCAGTAGTCCTTTGCGAAAATGCCCGCGATGGCGTCCGTTCTCGCGGGATCGCAAAGTCTCGCGGTCATTCGCGCGACGTCATCGCGAATGACCGCGAGACATCGCGATCCCGCGAGAACGGACGTCATCGTGGGCATTTTCGCAAAGGATTACTGGGAATGGCTGCGCGGGACGTCGGAGGGTAAGAATAACAATTTTTTATTTTTTTTTACATTCTATCTTTTACTATTGATGCTGCATAGGCGGCCTCAGTAGTAAAAAGTTGGTCACACTTGTCAAACACTATGTTTGACGAGTGTGACCAACCTGTCAATCAGTTCTCCAAGCGATGCTACAGATCGCTTGGAAAACGCTAGCATTTTGCAAGCTAATTACGCTTGCAAAATGCTAGTTTTTCCGCGGGAAAATCGCAGGAATTTAAAATGTGATTTTCCCAGCGGACTGGAATTCCGGAATTCTCGCGGTAATTTCCGCGAGAGTTCCGGTACGTGTGCACTTAGCCTTATTATTGATCTCTCGAGATATATACACTCTCTCTATAGACACACCCTCAAATAGCCACATTGATGGGGAAAAAAAAGGCTTCAAGTGCAACTGTAGAATTGGATATAAATGTTGGCTTTCATGACAATTTTATTGACAAGAGACACATGCATACCACAGCGGAGTAAAGTGTCACTGACTGAATTACCTTAATGCCAAAAGAAACTGTTGATTGTTATCAACTACTTGTTAAATAAGCAAAGATCCCGGGGAGGGTAAAGACACCCATTAGAGTTGAGCAAAATAATTTACAAGACCCTGATCCAGCAACCATGTTGGTGGTCTGTGGTTGCCATACCAGAGCTTTGCTGACGTCACCTGTGCCTCTTCTGATTAGTATACTCAGTGGGACATCATACCTGTGTCATGCTTCGATTATGTGGCACCTGGCCTACTAATCGGAAGAGGCACTGAAATTCCAGCAGGTATTCGTGTGCCCTGCTAATCAATTTACTCCACGCTTATGTCCCTTGATCACAATGTGCCTTCATAGGTTTTAATATTGTGGCATATTACTCCATCCATTTGTAGTCTAACTCCAGACCTGATGAGGGCAATATCCACTCATTAATAGCAGATCATGAGTTCTGAGTGGAGATTGCTGATTGGGCTTGAAGAGTCCTGAGGAGAGAATTTGCATATTCCCAGTGCCTTCCGGGATAAGTGAAGAGTTGTTGATTGGGCTTGTGAAACTAAGCGGTTTTAAAGCCCACCATTTGTATATGTATAACCAAAGTATAAGGCAACGAATATCGTTACCAGATGTTGTTCATTTTACAAGTTTCATGAGTGATGAATCAATTTGGAAAATTTGCTATCTTTGGTTTTGCTATTAAGTCCTGTAAACACATACTTACTCATTTGTTTCACCACAAGAACTTTTTTCTCTTTTCAGCAACCAAAAGACTGTATGCGATTGGACGAGACGATGTTTGTGAAGCAGCTGCTACCTGAGATTTGCCATTTTATTCATACCCATCGAGAGGGCAACCAGCATGCTGCCGAGCTCCGGATTTCTGCATCAGGAGTCCTGTTTTCGTTAAGCTGTAATAATTTCACTGCGGTTTTCAGTCGTATTTCTACAAGGTGTGAGATTTTTCTAGTGAAGTTTGCAAAAATTAATGTGAATTATTACATAGGGAGATAGGAATGATACATTATTGTGTTGGTAGGAGTTTGTCCTGTTTAATACTTTACTGTTCCATACTCGTTTCTCCTTGGTTCAGTACTGCCTCTCTGCTGTTGCACCAATCTTTAACAGGCTGCAGCAGTAACATTATGTCAACAGTGCTAGGCAATCCTTCGTGTTGTATAAATTTGCGTCATCAGTGCTTGCATTCTAGTATACTGCGCCATCATTGCATGCGCTGTGCATACATTTCTTATGTATCTATCTGGATTTCATCTAGTTTTGGCTGACATGCCCAGGCCATCAACATTAGCTAACCGGCTCATGCTCTTATTTCCTGTGTTTGTACGTGTGCACGGTCGGATAGATCCACGCTTGCGCAATATTGACTGCGTGTGCGCCGTGTTCGCCTACTCGTGTTTTCACAATGAGGTATACTGTACTAGCTGGGTGATGGCCTTTACTAGCTAGACTCCCATCTACTACAGGTGCTTACCTCTGAAATGCATTTACTAGCTGAATATACAGACATTTTCCCTTTTCTTCTGAGTGCTCTCAAGTACCAGTAACCATTCATTTAATTTTATATCCGATATATTTGAGCTCTTGTCTGATTTTCCTTACACTTCCCCTGATGAAGCTGCAACATGCAGCGATACGCTTGGATTGTATTTCCCACTGACAGCTAGGCTGTGTTTCAGATCACACAGATAACTTGCTGCCGCTCTCCTAGTAAGTACAGACTATTAGAAGCACCTCCATTTCCCACCAAAATTTTTTGGGAAAAAGTGCGTCTTATAGTCCGAAAAATAAGGTATGTTAAATAATTTTGTGACGGGGATGAAATTTAGTGGAAATGTTTTTTTGTGATTGTTACTTTTCATGGCAATTAATCACTGCAGTTTTCTGCAATTCATCTGATCACGCTTGCCATCTAGAGTTAATACAAAATGGAACTATAAAAACTGAATCAGCAAAGGTAAAAAAAAACAACTAAATTTGTGTCCAATGTTTGGGCATGACTGTACATTTTGGGGACTTCTGTGCATTTTATTGCAAATTTGCATTTTTTTCTTCTGTAAAGGCTACAAGAACTGACAGTTTGCTCAGAGGACAATGCTGATGTTCACGATATAGATTTGATACAGTACATCAATGTGGACTGCGCAAAACTTAAAAGACTTTTACAAGGTTAGTGGAATGGGGTCTCTGTATGCCATTGATTCCCGATAGTGTGCTATTTTGTCCCATAAGGCGATGCAGTTATGTGATAAACTGTTCTGGTACAGCCTCGATAACTTAATTTTTAATTTTTTAGAGACCGTCTTCAAGTTTAAGACGCTGAAGAAGGTGGCACAACTGGCAGTTATCAATAGTCTTGAAAAGGTAGATTTTCTAATGTTATTGCTATGGTCATTTCATGAATTGTTCTTTATTTTTATCATGATGCAGAAATGCAATGTTAGGCTAGTTTCACACTAGCGTTTTTGAGCGCAGCGACGGCCTGCGCACGGCCGCCGCTAAGCCCCGCCCCCTGCCGCGCCTCCGCCGGTAGCTCCGCGTACCGACGCATGACGCTGCATGCGCCCTGCGTCCCCTATCTTTACCACTGGGGGCGCAGGCCGTGCGCAGTATGCGTTTGGCGGCGCATGCGGCTTTTTGACGGTGCGCCGGCGCAACCAAACTGCAGCAGGTTGCGTTTGGCGCAGGTCGGCGCACCGTCAAAAGGACGCATGCGCCGCCAAATGCATACTGCGCACGGCCTGCGCCCCCAGTGATAAAGATAGGGGACGCAGGGCGCATGCAGCGTCATGCGCCTGTAGGCGGAGCTACCGGCGGGGGCGGGGCTTAGTGGCGGCCGTGCGCAGGCCGTCGCTGCGCTCAAAAACACTAGTGTGAAACTAGCCTTAAGCAGACTATGAACATTGAACCCGCAGGTTTTCACAAGGCTAGACGAATATTAAGGGCCTGTGCACGTTGCAGATTTGTTGCTTTTTTTCCTATGCCGATTTGTCACAAAACCTGAAGGATACCCTGACTCCAGCAAAGTGAATGAGAATCCTGAAGCCTCATGCACACTTTGCTTATTTGTGACTTGCAGATTTAAATTTGCAGCGTGTCAATTACTCTGTCGCCTTATTGGGGGACACAGAACCGTGGTGTTATGCTGCTGTCCACTAGGAGGCGACACTATGCATAATCTGAAAAAGATTAACTTTGTCTCCTCCTCTGCAGTATACACCCCTGGACGGCGTCAGCCTTCTCCAGTTTTTGCTTAGTGTCGCAAGGAGGCACACCTTTTTCTTTTTTTTTTTCCTTTCGTCGGAACAGATGAAGAAAAGTGGGTCTCCAGCGAGACTCCCGGCATGGCTCCTTCCTTGGCCTCCTTTTTAGGGGTGCCCAGTTGAAGTGGAGATGGCGGTTCCCCATGTCGCTCCTTCCCCAGTCCCTCGGGTACTGGTCCGAAGTTGAGACCCCCCCCCTCCTTCCCCAACCCCCTTCAGGGTCTGGGTTGAGGTTGAGGCAAGGATGAAGACCCCCTGACGGTGACAGACGCACCCTCCCTAATCCCCCGCAGGGGGCATTAGGTTGAGACGCCGCAGGTAGGGTCGGAGTACAGACAGCATTCTGCACCAGGGACCCCAGACCAGCCATGGGATCCTGCTGGGGCCGGGGGAGGGTGCAGGCAGACGTGGCACAGCAGAGACAGGGCTTTCTGCGCCCCTGCCTCTGCAGCAGCAGTGGCTCCATGGCGCTCCGGGGACCCCCCACACAGGAACCGCTAGCCCTGCTGCCCCCACCGCTAGCCAGTCGCCCATTCCGGGGGGGGGTCCGGTGCAAATCCGACCCCCTCCCGGACTACCGCGCCACTCTGGAGCCCTCCTGGTCATCAGGCCTCTAATTCAGACCGCGGATTCGGCCTAGCCAAAGCCGCCGCCTTTTCCCCGCGATTCGCCCCGCCCCCCAGATGACGATAATGACACTGCAGTGTCACAGAAGGGGCGGATCGAGGCAGGAAGGGCGCGCTTTTACATAGCTCAGCGCGCCCTTTTCCAGCTCTCTGCCCCCTTCCCTCTCCACCTCAGAATCCGGTGGCCATCTTGCTGCACCTGAAGGAAGGCAGCACAGCAGTCTCTGGGGGGCACAGTACGTGGGGCTTATCAGCGCTGGACCTAAGGGGAGCACCGGTGGGGTAAGATCACAGCTGGGTTCTGGTACTCAGCTGTGAATTCCTATAACCTATAGCGCTCTCCTCCTTTCCTCTGCGTAGATACCCCTGTAGGGCCTCTATTAATCAGCCTAGGTACTATGTCGGGCTCAAGGAAAAGAACCAGGCAAGACTGCTTTTATGCAGTCTGCACAGCCTGCAAGGTCACTCTCCCCAGCGGCAGCACGTACCCGCACTGCCGAGACTGTACCCAAAAAACCGGAGCAGAACCCCAAGAAGTCCCTACCAACGCTTCTGCGACCGCTACTGCGCCGGAATGGGCAACTCAGATGTCGCAGTCTGACACAGTCTATAGATAACCTGACCTCCACATTACTGCAGGCTCTGCAGGGTCATGTCTCGGTTATGAACGTTACCCAGCAAAGGGACGTCCGGTCTCACGTACAGGGCGCTTCCGACAGTTCGAGGCGTAAGCGGACCCACAGGTCGCGTTCATCTGCGTCCTCACATAGCAATAGGTCTTCCCCCTCCAGGGAGAGACACAGTGGCTCCAGGTCACCGAGGCCGTCCCCTGATAGGGAAAGACAATGCGGATCTCCACAACGATCCCAGACCAGAGAAAACCTCCGCTCTAGTTCGCCCGCTAGGGAGCTCCTTAGTGATGCGCAAGACTCAGAGGGCATATGTGACTCCAACTCGGATAACGAAACAGAGACCGCTCTGCTCCCTTGTCCCCCTGGCAATACTGCGATAGTTGAGGATATCGTCTCTTCCATCCTTCGGGTGCTGGACATTTCAGATCCAACCCCGGATGCACCAGAACACAAGATTTCCTTTGAAAGTGTTCAGAAACCATCGAAGGTCTTCCCTAATCACCCGGAATTTCAAAAAATCCTTTCTAAGCATTTTTCGCAGCCTGAGAAAAAATTTGCCAATCGCAAGTTATTTGGAAGCAAAGTACCCCTTCCCACAGAAAGACACCAAGGATTGGACAGATCCGCCTGAAGTGGACCCTCCAGTCTCTAGACTAGCAGCACAAACGCTTCTCTCGCTGCCGGACAGTTCAACCCTCAAGGACACAGCAGACAGACAGGTTGAACGCATGGCTCGTTCAATCTTTGAAGCGGCAGGTGCCTCTCTGGCTCCCGCATTTGCATCAGTTTGGGCAGCCAAGGCCATCATGGCCTGGGCTGATCTCTTGCAAAAGGGCCTTCAAGCCTCAAATCCTCAGCTGGCGGACCAGGCGGTGCAAATTGCAGTGGTGACAGATTACATGGTCCATGCAGCGTTGGACTCTGCAAGAGGGGTAGCGGCAATAGCATCAAACGCCATCACAATCCGGCGTATTCTCTGGCTAAGAGAATGGAAAGCGGATGCGGCCTCAAAAAAGTCCCTAACAAATCTCCCGTACTTCAGTGGCCGTCTTTTCGGTGAAAAGCTGGATACAATGATATCCAATGCTACTGGGGGCAAAAGTACTTCCCTCCCTCAACTAAGACCAAAACGCACGTTTAAAAGGCGTAATCGATCTCGTTTCCTATCCTTTCGGAATTCTTCAGGCTGGTCCGTCTCACGCCCAGCACAAAACCGTAGTCGTTCCCCCCACAGGGACAACACACGTGCGGCACAGAGGCCGGACAGGAACTGGCAGTCAAAGGTAAGCCAAGCGAAATCTAAAGGAGGAAAACCTCAGACTTTTCCCTCAACTTGACTCATGCCCTCCGGAAGACACCCCACTTTTAGGCGGACGACTGCTACTCTTTCAGCAGGTCTGACTGCCTTTTACAGACAAGTGGGTCAAGGAAATAGTGTCTTCAGGATACAAAATCGAGTTTACTACCAGCCCACCGCACAGGTTTTTTCCCTCTGTCCCTCCAAAATCCCCGCTCAAAGCTCAGGCCTTCCGTCAAGCGGTTTCTTCCCTCCTGCAAGCAGGAGTCATAGTGCCGGTCCCAGCAGAAGAGCGCTTCCGAGGGTTCTACTCCAACCTGTTCGTGGTGCCCAAGAAAGGAGGCAGCGTCCGACCCATACTAGACCTCAAGCAACTCAACAAGTATGTTCGAGTTCGTCACTTTCGCATGGAATCCCTCCGGTCAATCGTTGCGTCCATGGAAAAAGGAGAATATCTCGCCTCCATAGACATACAGGACGCATACCTGCATATACCGATTGCTCCCGCCCATCAGAGGTTCCTCAGATTCGCAATCGACCAAGACCATTACCAGTTTGTGGCCCTCCCGTTCGGTCTCGCCACGGCTCCCAGAACATTTACAAAGGTCATGGCATCTACCATGGACGTTCTGCACTCCAGAGGCATAGTAGTCGTTCCATACCTGGACGACCTTCTTATCAAGGCCCCCACCCTCAAGGACTGCGAGGTCAACGTCTCGCTCATGATCGACACTCTGAGGCGCCTGGGATGGTTAGTCAATTTACAGAAGTCCTCGACTACCCCGAGTCAGTCTCTGACCTTCCTGGGGATGTTATTCGACACCTCCAAGGGTCTGGTGATTCTCCCCAGAGACAAGGCACTGGCTCTCCGTCTGGGAGTTCACACACTCCTCGGCAAGTCCCCCAGATCTCTCCGGTATGCCATGAGAGTACTTGGCAGGATGGCAGCAGCAATGGAGGCGGTACCGTTTGCCCAGTTTCACCTCAGACCCCTTCAACTGGCCATCCTCAAGTCCTGGGACAGGAATCCGTTCTCCCTCAACAGGAAGTTCCGGTTATCAGCAAAAACCAGGAGGTCCCTGCACTGGTGGCTCGAGCCAACCTCGCTTGCAAGGGGAAAATCCTTTCTCTCCGGTCAATGGAAGGTTTTGACCACCGACGCAAGCCTTATAGGTTGGGGCGCGGTGCACCTGCATCACAGAGCGCAAGGCAGGTGGTCACCAATGGAAGCGACCATGCCATCAACATCCTGGAAATTCGGGCCATCTTCCTGGCGAAGCCTTCCATCACTTGCTAGCAGACTCTCATATCAGAGTACAGTCGGACAATGCCACGGCAGTGGCATACGTGAACCATCAAGGCGGCACCCACAGCATCCAGGCGATGACAGAAGTAACACGTATCCTACAATGGGCGGAGAATGCGAGGTCGGTACTCTCTGCGGTCCACATTCCGGTTGTGGACAACTGGGAAGCCGACTATTTCAGCCGACAAGGAATGGACTCGGGGGAGTGGTCTCTCCATCCTGAAGTTTTCTGTCAGATCTGTCATCGATGGGGCACCCCGGACGTGGATCTAATGGCATCCCATCTCAATGCCAAGGTTCCCAATTTCATGGCCAGGACACGCGATCCGCGGTCGCTCGGAGCAGATGCCCTGGTTCAGGACTGGACCCAGTTCCAGCTTCTGTACATTTTTACACCTCTTCCCCTGATCTCCAGAGTCCTGAGGAAGATCAAGCAAGAGGGAGTTCCCACCATCCTGATCGCTCCAGACTGGCCCAGGCGTACATGGTACGCCGACGTCGTGCAACTCACAGCAGACGCTCCCTGGCGTCTCCCCACACGTCCCGACCTTCTGTCACAAGGCCCGTTCTTCCACCAGAACTCAGGAGCTCTCAATTTGACGGCGTGGCCATTGAGACCTGGATTTTGTCCCAAGCAGGTTTTTCACCGGAAGTTGTTAAAACCATGATCAGGGCTCGAAAGCCAACTTCAGCCAGGATTTACTATCGTACCTGGAAGGTTTTCTTCACATGGTGCGAATCTCGTGGGCAGATCCCACTCACCTATTCTCTTCCAAGGGTCCTCAGTTTCCTTCAGTCAGGCCTGGACGCCGGGCTATCCCTGGGCTCGCTGAAGAGCCAGGTGTCAGCGCTTTCTGTGCTCTTTCAGAGGCGTATTGCTAACAAGCCGCAAGTGAAGACTTTTCTCCAAGGGGTTTCCCGATTGGTTCCCCCCTACAAACGTCCGTTGGAGACGTGGGACCTCAACCTGGTCTTGACAGCACTACAGTCACCTCCTTTTGAACCCCTTAAGGAGGTCTCACTCCGCTTTCTATCACAAAAAGTGGTTTTCCTGGTGGCGATCACCTCGCTACGCAGGGTGTCTGAACTTTCAGCTCTTTCCTGCAGACAACCCTTCCTGGTTTTTCATCAGGACAAGGTGGTTCTACGTACAGTCCCATCCTTCCTTCCGAAGGTTGTGTCCAGCTTCCACCTCAATGAGGAAATCTCACTACCGTCCCTTTGCCCGGCTCCCGTTCATAGGGTGGAGAAGGCTCTGCATACGCTTGACCTTGTCAGGGCATTGCGTGTTTACGTGTCTAGGACTGCTCCTTTCCGGAAGTCTGATTCACTTTTCCTTCTTCCAGAAGGCGTTCGCAAGGGCTTACCGGCTTCCAAAGCCACCCTTGCTAGGTGGATCAAGTCCACCATTCAAGAGGCTTACCGCCTCAACAATTCTCTTCCGGCTGGTATCACGGCACACTCTACACGGGCGGTAGGGGCCTCTTGGGCCATTCGGCATCAAGCCTCGGCACATCAAGTGTGTAAGGCAGCCACTTGGACTAGCCTGCACACATTTACAAAACACTACCGAGTGCATACCCAGTCCTCAGCGGATGCGAGCCTGGGTAGACGGGTCCTGCAGGCGGCAGTACCCCAAGTCTAGAGGACTGTCAGCACAATATTCGTCCACTGCTTCCCACCCAGGGACTGATTTGGGACGTCCCATGGTTCTGTGTCCCCCAATAAAGCGACAGAGTAAAGGAGATTTTTGTGTACTCACCGTAAAATCTTTCTCTTAGCCTTTAATTGGGGGACACAGCTCCCACCCTGTTGCCCTTGCGGGCCGTTGTTATGGTTGGGTTCTCATATTGTTGTTTGAGCTCGTTTATAGTAGCCGCCTTACAGGCATGGTTATGTTTCTGGTATTTTCCTCCTAATGCTTTTGCACAAAACTGGAGAAGGCTGACGCCGTCCAGGGGTGTATACTGCAGAGGAGGAGCCAAAGTTAATCTTTTTCAGATTATGCATAGTGTGGCCTCCTAGTGGACAGCAGCATAACACCACGGTTCTGTGTCCCCCAATTAAAGGCTAAGAGAAAGAGATTTTACAGTGAGTACACAAAAATCTCCTTTTTTCAGCGTTTTTGCTGCAGATTTCATTCGTACTACTGAGTGGTGAAAATCTGAAATAAAAATGCTTGCAAAAAAGCATTAAAAAATGCACATTTTTGTCTCTGCATTTTTCTTGCCAAGAGATGCAGATATTTCTGCACCAAATGCGTAACGTGTGCACATACCCTTAATGCCTGTTGGTGTTCATCTGACATTGTCTGTGAGATATAAGGGGGGTTGTGTGAAATTTTCCAGTTTGTTTTTTTGTGTGCTGTTCCAATACGCACAAAGGAAATAAATGTGTATAATAACATGTGTAATTGCAATCAGTTTCTGGGAGAAACACTTCATTTTCTGGAACAATTTAAAGGGTGCCAATACTTTTGGCCATGACTTTAGATGACCAGTTCCTAGGATAGGTCATCAGTATCAGATTGGCGGAGGTCTGACACCTGGCACTCCCAATTATCCTCTCTGGCAGCACCTGGATGTAACAGAATTTAGTTAATTGAGGTGGTGAGAACTGCAGCTCAGCTCTGTTTAAAAGGGACAGGAGCTGAATTGCAGTACACCCACCACCTTAGCTGATAACGGGTAGGGGTGGCAGATTTCACATCCCTACTGATCCAATTTTAATGAGCTATTCTAATCCCTTTATGAAGCATGATTTGTAATAGTTTGTCTATTACATTGCTTTTATATTCTTAACTCGTGCTGTGGCCTAAAGCAGGCTGATTTCATTATTGTCACTGTAAAGTGATGTGACTTCCTAACAGGTCAATTTTATTAGCATTTCATGCATTTTGCAGGCATTCTGGAATTGGGTAGAAAATTATCCCGATGAATTCACCAAATTGTACCAGAGACCGCAGACCGATATGGCAGGTAAGACTTCATAGAAAAATGAATTTACACACAAAACACATCTAATTTTCACAATTGTCAGCGAATCTGTTTGATATAATCCGATAAACTGTTGGTCGTATTCTGAAGTTTATTGTGGAAGAGACTGATTTGAAGCCTGTTTAAACTTGTAGATTGGCATACACACATGGTCTGATTTTATAGGTTTATGTGCACTCTGATTATGGAAATAATGTTTTTGTTACTTTGTGTTCCTCCAGACTGTGCAGAGAAGTTATTTGATCTGGTGGACAGTTTTGCTGAAAGCAACAAGCGAAAAGTAGCTGTGTGGCCCTTACAGATAATACTCTTAGTACTTTGTCCTGAAATTATCCAGGATATTTCTAAGGAAGTTGTAGAAGAAAATAAAATGAACAAGGTAAGTGGGTGCAACCATATTCCCATGTTTATACTACAAGTTTCAAATTAAAGCTCATACCTCATTTTCCATCCATCTTATTTCTTTTTGCATTAAACTGTTTAATCCCTCTGGTCACCTCTGCATGCATGCAATTAATTAATTGTAAACTGTAATTTGTTACTTTAACACAAATGAAAACTTTATTTGCAGAAACTGTTTCTTGAAAACCTCAGGAAAGCTTTAACTGGGCATGGAGTAGGAAAACCACTGACTGAGAGTGCTGCAATTGCTTGTGTCAAGTTGTGCAAGGCTTCCACATATGTCAATTGGGAGGATAATTCGGTCATATTTCATCTTGTCCAATCTTTAGTTATCGACTTGAAGGTAGGTGTGACCCTACTAGTGTGTAAAACACAAGCCGCGGAGACACCATCACATGTTTCTCAACGCAAGCAATGACTGGCCAGGTCTTTCCCCGGGAAGGAACAACCATGGGAAGGGCAGTCTCCAATGAAGGAAACCACCTATGCCAAAACATGGTATCCATCCACAGATAGCTGTTTTGGGGTATTGCCCCTCATCAGTGTGGAGTAGGAAACTGGCCAGTAGGAGCAATGTCTAGTAGAAGACTGTGAAAAATGAGGATGAATGAACTCATGGAGATCAACATCCAACAATGCGGAGACACCATCACATGTGATGTCTCCGCAGTGTTGGATGTTGATCTCCATGAGTTCATTCAACCTCATTTTTCGCAGCCTACTAGTGTGTGTAGACTTGAGCGATACTTTTTGATATTGCGTGGCACGATTGTCAACACGGTCACAGTTCGGCACACGAAATCGACATGACTGTCAAGAACCTGCTGAATTTTTGTTCCCAAGTCACATGTTGTACCACACACCTTTCTCCTGTGAACGCTGGGTACCGGATGAGTTGCTTGTGGCAAGGAGTGTCCGCTGTAGATCTACGTGCTTGCCTTGACCGTGTTGCTGAGCAGACCTAATACTGACGTTCATAAAAGACTTCTATGGGCTTCTATATTTTGGTATTATAGTGTAAGCTATTGACTGTCAGGTTCAAGTCTTCAAAAAAAAATAATTAAAAAATGTAAATATAGAAATACAAAATTGAATCACCTTATTACTCTGTCGCCTTATTGAGGGACACAGAACCGTGGGTGTTATGCTGCTGTCCACTAGGAGGCGACACTATGCATAATCTGAAAAAGATTAACTTTGGCTCCTCCTCTGCAGTATACACCCCTGGACGGCGTCAGCCTTCTCCAGTTTTTGCTTAGTGTCGCAAGGAGGCACACCTAAGAGTTTTTACTCTGTTTTTTTCCTTGATTTTTTTTTCAACGGATTACAGATGAAGAAAAGCGGGTCCCCAGCGAGACTCCCGGCATGGCTCCCTCCTCGGTCCCCTATTAAGGGGTACCCGGTTGAGGTCGAGACGGCTATTCCCCATGTCGCTCCTTCCCCAGTCCCTCGGGTACTGGCTCGAAGTCGAGACCCTCCTTCCCCAGTTCCCTTGGGCTCTGGGTTGAGGTCGAGGATAGGATGAAGCCCCCCTGACGGTGACAGCAGCACCCTCCCTAATCCCCCTCTGGGGGCATTAGGTTGAGACACCGCAGGTAGGGCCTGTATCAGGCACCATTCGGCCACTTACAAGTCCAGGGACCCCAGCCCAGCTGCGGGCTCCTGTTGGGACCGGGGGATGTGCAGGCAGGCATGGCACTTGTCAGAGACAGGGCTCCCTGCGCCCCTGTCGCTGTGGCAGCACCAGCTGCATAGCGCCTCAAAGGGACCCCCCACAGGGCCCAGGTGGCGCTCATGTCCCCACCGCTAGCCTGCCGTTCAATCCGGGGGGGGGGGGGGGGGGGGGTCTGGTTTGAATCCGACCCCCCCCCCCCCCCTGGACAACCGCGCCGTCCTGGAGCCCTTCTGGGCATGAGGTATCAAATTTAGGCCGCGGCTTCGGCCTAGCCGAAGTCGCCGCCCTGTTCCCGCCCCCGACCCGCCCCCCAGATGACGAAAATGACACTCTGCAGTGTCATAGAAGGGGCGGATCGAGGCAGGAAGGGCGCGCTTTTACATAGCTCAGCGCGCCCTTTTCAGCTCTCCGCCCCCTTCCCCCTCCACCTCAGAATCCCGGTGGCCATCTTGCTGCAGCAGGAAACATAGCTGACAGCCATACAACAGTCTCCGGGGGGCACAGGACTGTGATTTGTCGGCGCTGGACTTAAGGGAACACTGGTATGGGGTAAGATCACAGCTGGGTTCTCTTTACTCAGCTGTGCATTCATATTACCTATAAGTTCTCCCCTTTGCATAGCCCCTGTAGGACCCCTGCTAGCCAGCCTCTGTGCATGATGCTGGGCTCAAGGAAGAAAACCAGGCAAGGGCATTCTGCACAGCCTGCAAGACCACTCCCCAGGGGCAGCACGGACCCACACTGCCGGGACTGAGTCCAAAACACTGGGTCAGAACCAACGCTTCTGCGTCTTCTTCCATACCGGAATGGGCTACTCAGATGTTGCAGTCTATAACACAGTCCATACATAGCCTTACCTCTACACTACTGCAGGCTTTGCAGGGTCATGTCTCGGCTATGAACGTTACCCAGGCCACCGGCCGTTCTAGGCCGAGCGTGACTGCATTCGTCAGGTGGCGGCTGCTAAGCAGCTTGAGCCTTGGCCGGAACCCAAATGGGAGACCAGCCGCGCTAGCAGGTCCGGGGTCATGCGTTTAAATCTCGGGGACATGCCACTTCCGACAGTCTCAGACGTAAGCGGACCCACAGGTCGCATTCATCTGCGTCCTCACATAGCACTCGGTCGTCCCCCTCCAGGAAGAGACACAGTGGCTCCAGGTCTCTCCATCCCGAAGTCTTCTGTCAGATCTGTCATCGTTGGGGGACCCCGGACGTGGATCTGATGGCATCCCATCTCAAGGCCAAGGTTCCCAATTTCATGGCCAGGACGCGCGATCCGCGGTCGCTCGGAGCAGATGTCCTGGTTCAGGACTGGACCCAGTTCCAGCTTCTGTACATTTTTCCACCCCTCCCCCTGATCTCCAGAGTCCTGAGGAAGATCAAACAAGAGGGTGTTCCCACCATTCTGATCGCTCCAGACTGGCCCAGGCGTACATGGTACTCCGACGTCGTGCAACTCACAGCAGATGCCCCCTGGTGTCTCCCCACACGTCCCGACCTCCTGTCACAAGGTCCGTTCTTCCACCAGAACTCAGGGGCTCTCAATTTGACGGCGTGGCCATTGAGACCTGGGTTTTGACCCAAGCAGGTTTTTCACCGGACGTTGTTAAAACCATGATCAGGGCTCGAAAGCCAACTCCAGCCAGGATTTACTATCGTACCTGGAAGATTTTCTTCACATGGTGCGACTCTCGTGGGCAGATTGCACTTCCCTATTCTCTTCCAAAGGTCCTCGGTTTCCTTCAGTCAGGCCTGGACGCCGGGCTATCCCTGGGCTCGCTGAAGAGCCAGGTGTCAGCGCTCTCAGTGCTCTTTCAGAGGCGTATTGCTAACAAGCCGCAAGTGAAGACTTTTCTCCAAGGGGTTTCCCGATTGGTTCCACCCTACAAACGTCCGTTTGAGACGTGGGACCTCAACCTGGTCTTGACAGCACTACAGTCACCTCCTTTTGAACCCCTTAGGGTGGTCTCACTCCGCTTTCTATCACAGAAAGTGGTTTTTCCTGGTGGCAATCACCTCGCTACGCAAGGCGTCTGAACTTTCAGCTCTTTTCCTGCAGACAACCCTTCCTGGTTTTTCACCAGGACAAGGTGGTTCTCTGTACAGTACCATCCTTCCTTCCGAAGGTCGTGTCCAGCTTCCACCTCAATGAGGAAATATCACTACTGTCTCTTTGCCCGGCTCCCGTTCACAGGGTAGACAAGGCTCTGCATACGCTTGACCTTGTCAGGGCATTGCGTATTTACGTGTCTAGGACTGCTTCCTTCTGGAAGTCTGATTCACTTTTCCTTCTTCCAGAAGGCGTTCGCAAGGGCCTACCTGCTTCCAAAGCCACCCTTGCTAAGTGGATCAAGTCCACCATTCAAGAGGCTTACCGCCTCAACAATCCCCCCTTCCGGCCGGTATCACGGCGCACACTATGCTGCCGGTAGGGGCCTCTTGGGCCATTCGGCATCAAGCCTCAGCACATCAAGTGTGTAAGGCAGCCACTTGGACTAGCCTGCACACATTTACAAAACACTACAGAGTGCATACCCAGTCCTCAGCGGATGCGAGCCTGGGTAGACGGGACCTGCAGGCGGCAGTACCCCAAGTCTAGAGGACTGTCAGCACAATATTCGTCCACTGCTTCCCACCCAGGGACTGCTTTGGGACGTCCCACGGTTCTGTGTCCCCCAATAAGGCGACAGAGTGAAGGAGATTTTTGTGTACTCACCGTAAAATCTCTTTCTCTTAGCCTTTAATTGAGGGACACAGCTCCCACCCTGTTGCCCTTGCGGGCCGTTGTTACGGTTGGGTTCTCATATTGTTGTTTGAGCCTGTTTATAGTAGCCTTTTTTTACAGGCATGGTTATGTTTCTGGTATATTCCTCCTAATGCTTTTGCACAAAACTGGAGAAGGCTGACGTCGTCCAGGGGTGTATACTGCAGAGGAGGAGCCAAAGTTAATCTTTTTCAGATTATGCATAGTGTCACCTCCTAGTGGACAGCAGCATAACACCCACGGTTCTGTTTCCCCCAATTAAAGGCTAAGAGAAAGAGATTTTACGGTGAGTACACAAAAATCTCCTTTTTCCCCCCATTCAAAATAAACAATAAATATGTAAATAAAACAATGTATGACTTCACTGCATCTGTAAAAGCTCAATTTATCAAAATATAAAATTAACCAATCTGATTGGTAAGCCCTTGAAACAAAATAAAATAATAAAATCTAAATGGCACAAGTATAGTTGCTCAACGTGCAAAAAAATAAACATTCATAAAGCTCCATTGATGAAAAAATTAAAACAAAAACTTAGGTCAGAAAAGACTGAAGCTTTATTTTAACTTTATTTTATTTTGAAGTTTTATTTTAACAAATTTCAAAAATTTTTTTTTTTTACTGTTATGCTAATGAAAAAAGCTATACATTTGATATTGACTTAATAGCACTGATTAGGGAATCCTACTGCCGGGTCATTTTTACCTCGCTATAAATGCAAAAAACGATTGTGGAATTGCATGTGTTTTTTTGCGCAATTGTATTGTAAAATGAATGGTGTCTTTCAAAAGTACCACTCGTCCTGCAATAAACAAGCCCTCATACTGCTGTGTGGATGGAGGAAAAGAATTGTCTCTTGGAAGAAGGGGAGGGAATGACTAAGGTGCAGAAATACAGAAAAACTTTTGGCTGAGAAAGGGTTGTGTATTTATATGGATGTATAGATGTAGATGGATGTGTCTGTATGTTTTTCGCAGTCGTTATTTACTACTTTGTGATTTTCTTGTATAACGTTTACATCTTGTCGTCTTAGAATTTGCTGTTTAATCCCAGCAAACCTTTCTCTAGAGGAGCTGGAAACCAGAATGCAGATGTGGATCTTATGATCGACTGCCTTGTCTCTTGCTTTAGGATCAACCCTCACAACAACCAGCATTTCAAGGTATGCTTGCTGGGAAGTTTAGTCCCTTAGATATTTTGAAACATGCAGAGATTCATTATCTTTTTAGTAAGCTCTAGTGATGAGTGAATGTGCTCGGATAAGGTACTTTCAGTCTTCGCACCTGCATCTCGTGGCTGTTGAACAGCCACAACTGAGGCAGGGATTGCCTAACAATCAGGCCATCCCTACATCTGTTGTGGCTGTCGAAGAGCTGCGGGGTCTAGAACATATTTTTCAAGCATGCCAAAGACACTCGGTTATCACACAAGCATGCTAGGATAACATCTTATCCAATCTTCGTTCGCTCATATGAAGTATGTTGATGTCCCTCCCCCTTTCCCCTTGCAAATAGTCTCCAGTATCTTTAATTAAAAGGATTTCATTGTTTGAATTTTTTTAATCTATATAAAGCTGAGTGTATGTATGTGTATGTATCAAGACACGCCCACTCCGCATAGCCACAGGGAAAGAGCCCCTGGTCCAGGGACACCCAACAACAGTTGTGACACACAGCTTGACCTCACATACATTGCACACACAGCTCTGCTGCAAGGACCCTCTAATCCCATGTATACGGGGTTACTATACTTCCCCTAGTGATGTTATATAAGAGCCTGCTCTGTGACACAAGCTGACACTTCTACTCCAGCACAGCCCTGCGTCTGACTCCTCCTCCCAAGCATGTGACTAATCACATGATCGTGACATCACAGGCAGGGAAGAGAGGAAAAAAGCAACAGGCGCAGGGCGGTGCCATCCTCTCTGGCAGCAGTGACGACCCCTCTCTGGAGTTTCTCTGTCTTCGCTGCTCGCTGCCACCAATGTGCTGATAGGGACATAAATCCCAGAAACTCTCTGGACCCGGGATTGGGTCTGTGCACCAGCTGCTGGCCTGGCAGGAAGGAGGAAAGAAAAAACCCACCTCACACAGGTGGAGCCCCCCGCTGTCAGTCTGCGCTGGAGGAGAGCAGTGACATGAACACATGGCATGGAGGGGACGAAGCAGTCCTGTCTGTCCGGTGACTTCCTGCCACTGTGTATATAAAAGCTGTGCTGCCGAAAAATGCTGTGTATAAAGGAGGAGCGTGAGGTGCATGAGGAATAAGGCCCCTTAACTGCCGCTGTTATTTTTAATAACTAACCACAGGTTACTATGCCCGGTCAACGCCGGGCTCTTCAGCTAGTTTTATATAAAGAATAACAATTGTTTTATTTTTAATAAATTAATATTGCAAATGAAGATACGAAGCTTCATAAAATGTCTTATTTAAAAATGTTTTTTTTCTATTTCTTTTACTGATTTACTCTGTCTACTGATACATTTTTTTTCCTGGGGAAGTACAGATTCTCAGCAAATTTACTGATCAGATTACACTTATCTGCTCATAAAAGTCTATGGAGGGGGGAAGATAAAAGGAGGTAGAAGCAGACACAGATATGGTGCCAGTTCATTTGATTGGAAGGCTCATTTTTCTGCTGCAATTTAAAGTGTTATTCCTCTTTCTGCCTTTCATGGTGGAGGTGTCACAAGCTACTTATAGGTTCTGGTTACAAGTAGTGGGGCAATGAAACCAGCCCATAACCCACAGAAAGAATAGGAGTTGCAGAAACAAAAGTGGCAACCTTTGGGGTCCATCTTTCTAAAAGGGAAAAATATCTATAACTTTTCTAAAATTTTGTTTCAGGTTTTTTCCCTTAATAGCCATGATTTAAGGTGGTGGTGTACGAGATGCTTGGCACAGTGGTGTTGGTGGCTATTTTATATTTTGTGCCGAATTCTATATGCCAATTTCTGTTTCAAAGTTAAAGGTTTATAGGTTTCATAAAAATATCTAGTTAGCCTATTACAGGCATACACTATGCCCCATAGATTGCAGTCTTGAGAAGTGCCGCTGTGTGAGCTGTCTGCACACATACATTTGTGTTCCCCAAGAACTCTGCCCCAGGACAGAATTTAATGCATTAATAGTTAATGTAAAATGACTTATTGATCTGTTTAATTATGTTTGAATGTTTGTGCAGATTTTTTAGTTACGTACTTTCACTAACTTTACAGATCTGCTTGGCGCAGTCCTCGCCTTCAACATTTCATTATGTGCTAGTGAATTCTTTGCATAGAATTATCACCAATGTAAGTATTTATATTTTTATTCGGTCACAGAGAAATGTTTGGGTTTTCCTGACTTAAGTGTTCTGTTTTCCCAAAACTGCAGCCTTTAACCATGGGATTGGAAATGGGTATCTAATAGCTGTGGGACTCACAATTGGCACCCCTCATGGTAGCAAGAGCAGGGGTCCCACATCTGCTCTTTTATTGGAGTGGAATGCCCAGTGTTGCTCTTCTCCAGGTGAATGGACAGGGACAGATAGTACAGCTCTTGGTGATCATCTTTAGTTTAGTGATCATTGAATAAATGGCACTGTGCAGAGCGGTGGGACTGCCTATTACCAACTATCCTGATGGAGGACAAGCAGTCAACTTGTGACATCCTTTTTAATGTAGGTAAATGAAGTATTGAAAAATTCTACTACTTTTTTGTGTGTGAATTAAGCACTCTAAAAGGGGGAGTCTTTCAGCACAACATTATTGTTCAGTGACAGCACCTAGTAAGGGACATAGCCCTAATAAAAAATGTTAATCTTATAGTCCATACCTATTGCTGCCTTTGCCAGAAATTGTTCTTTATTCAAATATGCTAATTAAGTGCTTGGTGCACCCTTGTTGTGGCCAAACAGTTGCGTTGCACAGATTGGCAGTGCTGGCTTGAAAAAATGGATGAGGGAAGATGTCCTGAACTGTGCAGCCACATCAAGAGTGCACCCAAGGTGCCGTAGGGGCATGTTTGAATAATAATGTTGAGTGAACATGCTGAAATAAGGTGTTATCCTAGCATGCTCGGGTGCTAACAGAGTATCGTCTGTGTGCTGGAATACTACGTTCAAGTGGCCACGGCTGTTCGACAGCTGCGACGCTTGCAGTGATTGCCTGTCTGTTGAGCAACCCCTGCATGTGTTGCAGCTTTCCAACAGCCGCGAGACATGCAGCCATGACTTGAACAAAGTATTCAAGCACGCATAAGACAGCCGCGAGACATGCAGCCACGACTTGAACATAGTATTTGAGCACGACAAAGATACTCTGTTGGCACCTGATCATGCTCTGATAACCTTATCTGAGCACGTTCACTCACATATACACACGCACATATATATGTGTGTATATATGTGTGTGTGTGTGTATATAGCCTCAATTCTCCGAGGTATGGATTCATACAAGGTGTGAATTGTTTCCAAAGGAATTTTAGCCCATTCTTCAGTTAAAACACCCTCCAGTTCTTTGAGCGACGATGGTGGCGGAAATCGACGTCTAACTTGAATCTCTAAAATCGACCATAAATGCTCAGTAATGTTGAGGTCTGGGGATTGTGGGGGCCAGATGAGATGCTCAACTTCATTAGAATGTTCCTCGTGCCATTCTTTAACGATTCTAGCTGTGAATTGGAAGCTGTGAAGTATGAATTGGTGCATTATCATCCTGAAAGATGGTGTTCCCCTCTGGGAACAGTGCTTGAACCGTAGGATGCACTTGGTCGCCCAAAATGCCTAAATAATCTCGGATGTTAATTCTTCCATGAAAGGATATCATTGGCCTGGCGGATCTCCACAAAATAGCACCCCAGATCATCACAGACCCTCCGCCATGTTTTACTCTTGGGAGAAGGCAGTCTGGATGGAATGCTTCTTTCGGCTGTCTCCAAACGTACCCTCGGCCGGAGGTCGGAAATAGGATAAACAATGATTCGTCTGAGAATATCAAATGTTTCCACTGCTCGAGGGACCTATTCTGGAAGTTTCTACACCACTCTAAATGCTTGGAAACATTTGTCATTGAGAGCAGCGGTTTTCTAATTGCAGCCCTTCTGTGGAATCCAGATTTGTGCAGCTCCTGACGAACAGTTTTTGTGGAACTGTGTTCTGTAGGTGTTCATTGAGCTCAGCATTGATTTTCCGAGTTGTGGTCTTATGATCCTCTCTCACAATTCGCCTTTAGAGTCCGACGGTCTCTCTCAGTCAACTTCGACTTTCGGCCGGACCTGTGCTTTGCGGCGGACGTTTTTCCTTCTCTTTCAAACGCAGTCATTACTTTGAAGACAGTACCTCTTTACACGCCAAGCATTCGGGCACTTCTGTTACGCTAGCACCTGCCATAAGAGCACCAACTATTTGGCCTCTTTGAAAATCTGAGAGGTCTGCCATCGGTATCAGGTTCTCATCAATGTTCTTACAATTCTGCAAAACAAACATTTAATTTACATACACATCACATAACACAAATAATCAACTACAAAACATTACCATATGTCACGGTTTGCATGTTTATAACATGTTCGAAGATTATGATGCCAAAACGTTAGGTGTTTCCATTATTTTGGCCAAACCCTGTATGTATATGTGTATGTGTGTGTGTATATATATATGTGTATATATATATATGTGTATATATATATATATATATATATATATATATATATATATATATATATATATATATGCATATATACATACGCATATATATATGCACACATATATGCATATATATATATATATATATATACACGCACACATGTATATGCGCACACATATATATATATATATATATATATATATATATATATATATATATACACACGCACACATGTATATGCGCACACACATACACTCACTGGCCACTTTATTAGGTACACCATGCTAGTAACGGGTTGGACCCCCTTTTGCCTTCAGAACTGCCTCAATTCTTCGTGGCAGAGATTCAACAAGGTGCTGGAAGCATTCCTCAGAGATTTTGGACCATATTGACATGATGGCATCACACAGTTGGCGCAGATTTGTCGGCTGCACATCCCTGATGCGAATCTCCCGTTCCACCACATCCCAAAGATGCTCTATTGGATTGAGATCTGGTGACTGAGGAGGCCATTTGAGTACAGTGAACTCATTGTCATGTTCAAGAAACCAATCTGAGATGATTCGAGCTTTATGACATGGCGCATTATCCTGCTGAAAGTAGCCATCAGATGTTGGGTACATTGTGGTCATAAAGGGATGGACGTGGTCAGCAACAATACTCAGGTAGGCTGTTGCGTTGCAACGATGCTCAATTGGTACCAAGGGGCCCAAAGAGTGCCAAGAAAAAATTCCCCACACCATGACACCACCACCACCAGCCTGAACCGTTGATACAAGGCTGGATGGATCCATGCTTTCATGTTGTTTACGCCAAATTCTGACCCTACCATCCGAATGTCGCAGCAGAAATCGAGACTCATCAGACCAGGCAACGTTTTTCCAATCTTCTACTGTCCAATTTCGATGAGCTTGTGCAAATTGTAGCCTCAGTTTCCTGTTCTTAGCTGAGAGGAGTGGTACCCAGTGTGGTCTTCTGCTGCTGTAGCCCATCTGCCTCAAAGTTCGACGCACTGTGCGTTCAGAGATGCTCTTCTGCCTACCTTGGTTGTAACGGGTGGCAATTTGAGTCACTGTTGCCTTTCTATCAGCTCGAACCAGTATGCCCATTCTCCTCTGACCTCTGGCATCAACAAGGCATTTCCGGCCACAGAACTGCCGCTCACTGGATTTTTTTTCTTTTTCGGACCATTCTCTGTAAACCCTAGAGATGGTTGTGCGTGAAAATCCCAGTAGATCAGCAGTTTCTGAAATACTCAGACCAGCCCTTCTGGCACCAACAATCTTGCCACGTTCAAAGGCACTCAAATCACCTTTCTTCCCCATACTGATGCTCGGTTTGAACTGCAGGAGATTGTCTTGACCATGTCTACATGCCTAAATGCACTGAGTTGCCGCCATGTGATTGGCTGATTAGAAATTAAGTCTTAACACACAGTTGGACAGGTGTATCTAATAAAGTGGCCAGTGAGTGTATGTATATATATATATATATATATATATATATATATATATATATATATATATATATATATATATATATATATATATATATATATACAGTGTGTGTATACACACACATATACACAAATACATACACACACATATACTCACACATGTACACACACACCCCAGAGCCGCCATGACTTTTAACTGCTCGAAAAATATTAACTTTAATTGGAAAGGAACAGCTTTTTTACCTGCCCATTTTAATTTGGAGCATGGTTTTTATGATGAAATAGTTGTTCTTGATCGATGAGCAATAAAAAAAAAAACCCTTATCAGTCTGCAGTCTTTGTCAGAATTTTTCCTTATGGTTTTACCCTTAAATCCCATTGAGACATGCTGGTTTTGGCCAATTAACAAATGCTTCAAACTGATCGGTTCTCCTTGGCTGAACCATTCACACAGGATAACTAAACCAGTATAGGATATAACTATCATTAATACAATTGTTCTGGCCCCTTACATCATGTGGTTATGTACTGCTGGTGTAAATAATCCCATCACTTGATCATTGGGTGATCAGCGTATTGTGTACACTAGCTGAAAACTGGGAACAAAGGTTCTTATGAGTGAACGATGGTTATCCGACCATCCAAATTAATCTTTTGTCCTGCTGTCAGCTGAGAAGTTCATAGTGTGTATAATCTAGGCAATGCTGAATACCTCTGATTTGCTACAATGTATCTGGAGTTCAGACTGTCTAGCACACAGCTACAGTCCATCTGGATACAATTATATTAGTTCATTCAGTAATTAAAGGGACTCTTTTCAGCACAATGTGACTGTTCAAACCAAGTGCAGGCGCTCCGTGTACCATGGTGTGGCTGAACATTTAAATACACCTATCAACCTGCTTGTTTTCCCTTAATCTCCACCCCTGCGCTTCTCTTGTTTGTCAGCTCTGGCATCATAGAGCTAGAGAATGGTGGAGATGGATCAAAACCAAGCAGGTGGGAAGATGTATTTAAATGTTTGGCCTCACCATGAGGCACCGAGTGCCTGTACTAAGTTTGAACAGTCATTCTTTGTGGACAGTCCTTTTAAGCTTGATTTATTCCAAACATGCCTTGCTTTTTTAGGAATGGATATTTACTATGTTAGATCATGTGCAGTCCAAGTAATAGGAATCAGAGGAATACAATCAGCTTTTTGATACCTGCTCATTATCTGGATGTTCCCAGAGGTGTCAAAACCACCAGTTGGTGCCATAACAAATACATACCATGAATATTTAGATACCAGAACATTTTTTAAATGATTCCAATTGAAAACGCATACATGATCTAACACAGAAACGTAATATTTTATAGGGTTGGGGGATCGTTTGTCATTTTCTCATCTTATATGAAAAATATGCTCAGCAGTTGTGAGAACATTAGTCCAATGTCCTTTGTATGAATTAAGCATTGATCATGCATGGTCAGTAACTCTGTTAAAGGGGTATTCTCAAATTATTAAAATGCTTTAGACACCTTGAAAATAAGCAAGTTTGCAATTGACGACTTGCTTTTTCAATCTGCTGTCTTTTTCCTGCAATGAGAGCTTTTATCTTACATAGTGCTAAGCTTCCATGGCACTCTGCCATTAGTGCCTATCCAGAACCTGGCCGAGTGTGCGCAGCAGCTGTATTCGAGGTGAAGAGTTAAATTCTAACATACCTGCCATCGCTCTCCAGCGATATGACTTCTATACTTGTTATCTACTCTCCTCCATCCTCTTCCCTCTCAGCTCCTGACAAGCTCCTCATGTAAATCTTGCAAATTCACCAGCCTTCACCATTGGCAGCTTTCAGAGCAGGTCTCTTTATCACAGCTCTCACTGAGCTGTGTGCTTGTTCAAATGCCCCTTTATCTCTATAAAATCATAGTGATAAGAGTGTAGACTCCAGAACAAACCACTTTTAGCTGAATGTGTTATAGCAGAACTTGTGCTGAGCTTCCTAGTCTAGTAATACTACAGCACTGCTACTCACCAGAACTGTCACTGAAGGAGGTGATCTCACCCTGCCAGAAAGCAGGGGGTAAGGAGACTGCATAGTTATGAGCTGCTCAAGAGACAACTTCAGAATACCCCTTTAAATCTATTGAACTTTCAGAAATATTTCCAGCTTATCACTAATGGATGGAGCATTAGCAGTGACTGTGCTTGATTCATCGCTCTATTCCAAATGTGGTACACAGCAATCCTGCCCATCATGTACCCTGTATTTTGTTTGATGCTATCCTTGTGCTGGGTTCTTAATAAGTAGAATAAGATTTTTGTACAAGGCTCTTCAGACGGCGTTCTATTGCTATGTTATTGGATCTCTTAAACCTTCTTTTTATAGAAAATGATATAAATTTTCTCCCTCAAGCAGACTGTTGTGGATTGCTTCCCCTAAACCTGGTGATCTGCAGCGCCAGTATCCGTATCGGAATTCAGCCTCCTGCAGTTTCCATAGCGGCATTAATGATCTCACTGTAAGGAAGCTTTTAGGGTAATAGGACACCACAGGAAGTAATCCTACCGCAGGCACAGAAGGCTTTGCCGGCAGAATGCTCACACCATTGTATTCAATAGCACTGACTCAGCAGCCTGGTAACTGTCATCAATGACACGAATTCTCTGGTGCCTAGCAGCTGATACCATAGCCTGCACTGTCACATGGGCCAGCTTTAACCACTTTACTGCTGGAATAAATTCCAAATGTTAGAAAATACACAATATCGGCATACAGTCAAATAGAGTAAACCTAATGAATGGGTTTAGTAGATGAAGCCCCACTGAAGTTAAAGGAATGACCTTAATTTTTCTGAAATTCTTGTAACCCATTTTCGTCTAACTTTTTCCTTGCAGTCTGCCCTGGACTGGTGGCCGAAGATCGATGCTGTGTACTGCTACTCAGGAGAACTCCGCAGCATGTTTGCTGAAACGCTCAGAATTGTCATGCAGTTACATACAGCAAACCGTCTGACGCCGGTAACGTTTGGAATTTGTGTGTGGGTTTGTTTTTGTGTTTGGAGCCTTCGTTACATATCCTTTCTCATTGGTCATCTCTCCTTGACTCATTATCGTATCACTAAAAAAGTGCACTATTTATTTTATGCAACAGACACCTCTTTTCATGCTTTTTATGGTTTTATTTTAATGGTGCAGGTTTATAAAATTTTGGCATTGTGTTATTTGTTCCCATTTGTACATTTTTGTTTGCATCAAAGTATATTGTTTTTTGTTTTTTTTTTTTCTTTAAAGCATTAATCTAGTATTCCAGTATCTTATCACTATTTTTGGAATACTGCTGGATTCTGGAGATTTTGCATATTTTACATTTATTTTTTTATTCCAGTCATATGGTTTAGCTGTATTGTCTAGTTATTTTAGGCTGTTGGAGAGTACAACAGAATCTCTATTAAAGCTTAGTTCAATTGTATCCAATTAACATGGCAATAAGTGGGTGATCTAATTGTCTCTTCTCTACGTTAAGACCAGTTTCACATGAGTGTATTACTAACTGATTCGTATTGCAGCCAAATTTTCCCTTCACCCATGACAGCACCACCTGAGAGGGATCCCGCCCGCCAGGACAGGAACCTACTGAGATCTAAGGGGAGGCACCTCTCCCCCGCTCCAGTTGGGTTCCTGTCCTGGAAGGAACCCCACTGTCTGTGGTGCCTATCATGGGCGAAGAAGAAAAAAAAATAAGGAACCCAGCCCCGTCCCGGCGCGGGAAGAACAGGTGTCTTACCTGTAGCGCTGGCCGTCGGGTGCTGGATGCACAGTCCCCGGGCCCTCCGGGGTTTGTGTGGGCGCTGGTGGGATCCCAGGTGGCTGCGAGAAGCCCCCACCGCGCCGCCCTCCCCTCGCGCGCGCCACATCTCGATCCCCGCGGCATCTGACAGGGGTGAGACGCGGGCGCTTTCCGACCACTGACATCAGCGGCGCAGAGGATTGTAGGTGCGCCCGCTGACGTCAGCACCAGGCGATGGTGTCATGGCGCCCAGTGCGATGCCGGTCGGCTTTTTCTGAAGGCGGTCGCAGGGGAGAGGGGAGACAGCTGATCGGAGGCCACTCACAGGACGGAGGCATATTTAAACGAGGCATTGCGGCGGGGCAGACGGTGCAACGATGGAGTCGGAGCAGGAGAGGTCCTTGTCTCTGACGCCCTCACAGCCCTCCGGCCGCAAACATGGAAGCCGCCCCAGCCGCAGGTCGGGAGAATCCTCGAGATTCAGAGAGCACAGGTCACGTGCTCCGACGCAGCCTCCGAGTCCGGTACCCTTGATTGCGGGTGGTGAGTGATCTTCGTGAAAGCTAGAATTTGTGTTAATAGGGTTTCCCTGTCTATGTTTGACCTTGTAGGAAAGGCCCAAGAAAGCAGGAAGCAAGAAAAATAATAGGGACTGCGCCATATGCAAAGCGGCCCTAACAAGAGACTGGCAGAAAGACCTCTGTGCCAGTTGTATTCAGCGTACTATGCGGAGGAAGCGCCTAGTTTTGCGGCTAATCTGATATTAGCCCTTAGGTCGGAGATGGAGGGTTCAATTAAGACCCTATTGAAAAAAAGGAGGAAGAGTAGAAAGGATCCCCCTAGTTCTTCCTCAAATTCCTCTTCGGCCTCGACCCAGTCGGAACAGGCCTCCTCATCAGACTCCTCAGACAGTGACACAGGGGGTAAGCCATATTTTCCCGTGGAAGACACAGATGCCCTCCTAAAGGCCATTAGGACAGCAATGGGCCTACAGGAAGAGAAAACTACGAAAACCCTAGAAGATGTTATGTTTGGGGGTCTCCAGGAGAGGAAAAAGCGTACCTTTCCGGTGAACGAAAAGGTTCAGGCGCTTATAGAGAGAGAATGGAGGAAACCCGAAAAATCAGGGGCTCTTCCCAACACCTCTAAAAGGCGATACCCCTTTGAGCACAAAGACGCAGAGATATGGGACAAAGTCCCAAAAATAGACGCAGCAGTATCAAGGTCTTCTAAAAAATCAGCCCTGCCCCTGGAAGATTCAGGGGTTCTTTGAGACCCACTAGATAAGAAGGCAGACTCAAATCTGACGCATGCATTGGAGGCAACAGCAGGAGGACTAAAGCCGGCGATAACGGGCACCTGCACGGCACGCTCCCTCATGATCTGGCTGCAGCAGTTGGAAGAAAAATTAGCATCAAGGGTCCCAAGAGAGAAAATATTGGCAGATATGTATCTCTTGTATGGGGCAGCAGCCTTTTTAGCGGACACCTCGGCGGATTCTATAAGGTTAACGGCCAGAGCAGCAAATTTATCAAATGCTGCTAGGCGAGCACTTTGGCTTAAAGGCTGTCCGTGTGACCTGCAATCTAAGGCTAAGCTGTGCTCTCTCCCCTGTGATGGGAGATTCTTATTCGGAAAGAACTTGGACGACATCCTGGAAAAAGCAAGCGATAGGGAAAAAGGCTTTCCCAGGTTCCCAACAGAGGAGAGGAGACAGCCCTTTCGGAGGCACGGAAGGTTCAATAGGGGGCGTCCTCTGGCCGATAGACGGAGATGGGAGGACAAAAGGAAAAAGGAGTCAGGCTTTGTTTGGTGGAGGTACCTCCACCTCCAAAAAATCACCACAATGATGCCAGTATTCCAGTGGGGGGGTGGGGGTGGGGGGGGGTGGGAGATTGGCACTCTTTTCCCAGGCCTGGGAAAAGATCTCCTCCAATACCTGGATCCTAAGCGTCTTCAGAGAAGGCCTGAAAATCCCCTTTGTTCACCAACCGAAACCAGTGTTCGTAGTTACCCCCTTCAAAAGAGCGGCCGAAGAACAATTGGCCTTGGAAGCAGAGATCCTGAACCTAATAGACAAACAGGTCCTTTACGATGTCCCAGACACACAGAAGGGAAGGGGGTTTTATTCACCACTTTTTTTTGATCAAGAAACCAGACCAATCATTCAGGACAATTACAAACCTCAGAGGACTCAATCGGTGGATAAGGAATCGGACCTTCAAGATGGAGCCGGTGACGACGGCCATAAAGCTACTACATCAAGACTGCTTTATGGCTGTAGTCGATCTGAAGGACGCATATTATCATATCCCTATCCATCCAGATTACCAAAAATATTTGAGGGTAGCACTTTATATCCAAGGCGTACTGAAGCATTTCCAGTTCACAGTTCTTCCGTTTGGTATATCCATAGCCCCGAGAGTTTTCACCAAGGTCATAGCGGAGGTAACAGCTTTCCTTCGCATTCAAGATAGACATAATACCCTATCTGGACGATTTCCTCATAGCAGGCAACTCCGAGGACCAATGTACTGCGCAGTTAAGCCAGGTGACCGACACCTTACAAGAATTAGGGTGGATAATAAATTTCAAAAAATCAAAGCTACAACCCCTAAAGCAACAGACCTTCCTAGGATTTATCCTGGATTCAGAACAGCAGGTGTGTCTGCTTCCGGAGGCCAAAAAAGAGAAGGTGCGGAACATGGCCTTGTCAGCCCGAGACCAGCCTCAGATGACGTTGAGGAAAGCGATGTCTCTACTAGGCACTCTGACGTCCTGTATTCCTGTGGTCAGGTGGGCTCAATTTAATACCCGTCAACTCCAGTGGGAGATACTAGCAGCGCAAAGATCGCTAGGAGGGCGTTTAGAAGGAGGTCTAGAGCTTTCACTACAGACCAGAGACTCTCTCAACTGGTGGCTGGACAGTACAAATTTGGCCGCAGGAATACCTTGGGACAAACAGGCGACAGATCTAATCCTAACGGACGCAAGCTCCCTGGGGTGGGGGGCGCACCTAAGGGGTCACGTAGGCCAGGGGTCCTGGACACCTCAAGAAAAGAGGGCATCCTCCAATCTCAGAGAATTATGGGCTGTGAACAAAGCCCTAACCCACTTCCTTCCCCTACTCAGGGGTCGCAAGGTCCGCATCATGTCAGACAACAAAGTTACGGTGGCATACATCAACCACCAAGGGGGGACAAAATCATACTCCCTCATGAAAGCAGCAGACGACATCCTGGGCAAGGCGGAGCAACACTTACACTCCTTAACAGCCTTACACATAAAAGGGGCAGAAAACATAGAGGCCGATTTTCTAAGTCGCAATACCCTGAAGCAGGGAGAATGGGTCCTAAATCTGTCCATTTTTCAAAAGATAACTCAGCTTTGGGGTGAACCAGTGATAGACCTCTTTGCCAACAGACACAACAGGCAAACACAAAGGTTTTGCTCCCTAAACCCAAGGGAAGATCCATGGGCAGTGGACTCTGCATATTCAGTGGGACTTCAAGTTGGCCTATGCGTTCCCCCCCAGTCGCTCTGATCCCAACAGTGGTCAAAAAGATCAGGACCGATCAAGCCAGAGTAATTCTGATAGCCCCATTTTGGCCAAAAAGGCCCTGGTTTGCTCTACTGCGGAGAATGTCCGTCTCCGATCCATGGGTTTTGCCAGAGATCCCGGACCTCCTAGCCCAGGGCCCGATATTCCACGCGCAAGTCAAGGGATTCCATCTGACGGCGTGGAATTTGAAAGGTCGCTTTTAAGGGGTAAAGGGTTCTCCCCGGGGTTGGTAGCCACCCTGCTCAAAAGTAGGAAACCGGTGACAACTAACATCTACGGCAGAACATGGAATAAATTCCTACAGTTCCTAGGCAAGCCGTTAGAACAAGAACCCCCGATTAGTGCCATCTTAGAGTTTTTGCAAGCAGGTTTACAGCTAGGGTTAGCGGTAAATACACTTAAGGTTCATGTGTCTGCACTAGGGGCACTCTATAACTGCAACTTGGCAGCAAATAGATGGATAGCCAGATTCATCAAATCATGTCATAGGGCTAAACCTATTCCAATACCCAGGATAGCTCCATGGGATTTAAACCTAGTACTGGAGGCCCTCACAAAAGAACCATATGAACCATTAAATCAGCTCCCTGTAAAATTTCTGACCCTAAAAACAAATCATTTTAGTGGCCCTTCAGCCCGTAGAATAAGCGACCTGCAGGCTCCTCTCAGTAAATCCACCCTATACACAAGTTTTTCAAGACAGGGTGGTGCTAACAGACCCCACTTATCTGCCTAAGGTAGCGTCGGATTTCCATCGGGGTCAAGAGATTATCCTCCCATCCTTCTGTGATAATCCAAAGAATCCAGGGGAAGAAAGGTTCCATAGTTTGGACGTTAAGAGAGCCCTGCTAGAATAAATATCTGTCACCAGCCAGTGGAGGAAGTCCCAGTCCCTATTCTTTGCTTTTCAGGGTGCCAGGAAAGGCTATGGGGTTTCAAAAGGGACTATTGCTAGATGGATTAGGGAAGCCATTAGTGTAGCCTACTCAGCTAGTGGTATCCCGATTCCTGACTGCATCAAGGCTCATTCCACCAGAGCCGTGGCGACCTCCTGGGCTGAGAAAGCAGAGGTATCGATTGAACAGATTTGTAAGGCCGCTATCTGGGCCTCACCTTCCACCTTCTTTAAGCACTATAGATTAAATCTATCCTCCTATGCTGACTTAACCTTTGGTAGAAGGGTGCTGCAAGCGGTGGTCCCTCCCTAAGGTATCTCGAAGTCTCCAAAAGTGTCTCAGGTGGTGCTGTCATGGGTGAAGGGAAAACCACCATGGTTACTTACCGGTAGCAGTTTTTTCCGGAACCCATGACAGCACCCGTATATTCCCCCCCTTTTCACTGTATGGGTGTGCACGTTTAGTAGGGTGCATTTGTGTGATGTGGTGTTGGATTAACATGTTACTAACCGGGAAGTCCTCTCAATGCTCTGTAACCCAACTGGAGCGGGGGAGAGGTGCCGCCCCTTATATCTCAGTAGGTTCCTGTCCTGGCGGGGCGGATCCCTCTCAGGTGGTGCTGTCATGGGTTCCGGAAAAACCGGCTACCGGTAAGTAACCATGGTGGTTTCCTGCAAAAGGTTCGGGTGGCATGCATCATCTATCGGGTTAGGGCAGCTGCCTTTCCCAACTTCCCCATACAGACACCCAGCTTGCTCCTGTGTTCTCAGAGAGCCAGAATCAATTGAAAGTTACCTATCTCTCAGCCAAGAAAAAGAATCGGGCAATGAATTCCCACAACCAAATCGGGGGAGAGTCAGGAGGCCCTTATACAGATGGTTGTGCAATCCTGCTAAAATCGGCAGGTGTTTTTTTTTTTTTTTTTTTGTGTATGTGGACCTTTAATTTGAGTCATTAGACATGTGATTGAGCCCAGTCTTCGGCTATTTTCCCCCATTCCAGTTGTAGCAGCACTTTGGATGCAGTGTATTTTCGCTGCCGTCTATTGAATGCAGGTGAATCCGCATGTGTTCACTGAACCGAGCGTATTTACCGCATCCAATACATTCTATTGATGGAATTTCTTTTTCGGAGAATAACGTCTTCACAAGAGAAATTGTCATGCCCACGGTCTTGAAAGATGCTCCACATGTCAGTCTCAGCAGGTAATCCTCAGGCGCCTGTGCATGCATAGTGGGCATGAGATTTCTAGAAATCCCATCCACTATGCTGCAACATCTGGGTGAAAGCGGCAGCAGTTCCTGAACATGGGAATATACCCACAAAGGATGGACATGCTGCGGATTTAACCGTACAGCAAATCCTGAAAGGAAAATTACAGATTGTGTGCACAGCACTTCACGATTCTTATTTACTTTGCTGGCATAAGCATTCCCTAGCGGTTTTGGACCGATTCTGCTCGGAAAAATGCATAAAAAGTGCACCGAGTGCACACTGCGTTAAGGGAGTAATTACACCTGTGTGAAACTGGTTTAATCCAGTGCTGGTTCAATGATATGTCAGACTTGTTAGGCAAATTGTTGTTAGCAACCAGATGGTCTGACACAATTGTACTGACTGCGGAGATGAAAAGCCATTCAGCAACGGTCATTTTCTTTTTTTTTTTTTTTTGCTGGTCGAAGGCGATCCTCTTTAGTTGCTAACCTTTCCATAGATTTAATGTTATTGACATGTAGGATAGTGTTGGTGTGAGTGCTGAATGTGGCTACTGTCATTGATTGGTGGTGCTTTGTCTTCTGCTTGCTTTGTTTTTATTGGCTGCTGTCGGTCACATGATCAGATGCCAACCAGTCACAGTTTTGCATGGCAGTGGGCTTCTGTTGCTGTAAGTATGACTCATTGTAACTACCGCAGAAAAGGCTTTTGATTTGGTGTGACTTTTCTGTGTATAGTTACCCCGATAATCACGTCATTACATTTCAGATATAACCAGTAGCATGTCTTCTCTACTAGTGGTGTACTACAATTAGGCCGATTGTTACTGTCGGTAGTCTAGGAACACTGTACTTTGTTCTGTCGCTGCACACACGTCTTCATGAACATTGCCTCACTTCATTTCTCAGTTTTATTTCGTCTTATAACTTTGGAAGTTTTTTGATTCTGTTCACTGACTACTAGCCGCTCCATATTTAGTGACTACTGACTATTAAATGGTGTATTAAAAAGAACCTGTCACTATGAAAATGCCCTCCAATCTGCAGGCACTATGTTATAGAGCATGGCGAGAGGAGTAAATATATCGATTTGTGAGAAAATATTAAGTGTAACCAGTGATTTTAAGGGAACCTGTCACCACAATTTTTGGCCTACTAGGTAAAAATATCATTTGAGTGTGTCAGCTATGCGTTCCACAACTAGTTCTGAAACCCCCTGACTCCCCATGTATCAACCATAAAAACCTTTTTTTCTCCTTCGTCTCATTGGGGGACACAGGTACTGTGGGTGTATTCTACCGCCATCTGAAGGCTGATGCTAGGCAAACAACACAAGGTTAGCTCCTCCCCCGCCGTATACACCCTCGCCCTGATTGCGGGCGGAAGCCAGTTTTTTGCTTAGTGTCTATGGAGGCACATGTCTGGTCTTTTTTCTCCAGACTTTTTTTCCATGAAGATTAGACAGGGGCAATGGATCCTATTGAAAGGGTCCGATTTCCCCAAACCATCAACGGGCGAGCACGTGTCGAGTATCGTCTCCACGTATCCTTTCCCGCACTGTGGGACAAGTCTGGGCAATTTCCCCAGAATTTATTTTAGTTTGTTTTTTTCTTTTCTTTATTTTTTCTAAGAAGATGAGACAGGGGCAATGGATCCTATTGAAAGGGTCCGATTTCCCCAAACCAACAACGGGCGAGCACGTGCGAGTGTCCCTCCACATATCCTTTCCCGCGACGTGGGACATGATGCAGGACCAAGCCCTGACCACCCCTAGGCAGAGAAACCATGGGCTATTCAGAGGCACAAGACGGTCCGAGCTGCCCCCACTGCTCCACCAACGCAAGACGGAGGTACTGCAAGGAGGCGGACGGTCCCTCTCCTCGGCTGATGCTGGACGGAGTTAGGGTGCCTCCCTCCCTTCACACCCCAAATGGGGGCAAGGATAGTGACTCGCTAATCTGGGAGGGGTCCTCCACCTCACAGGAACCTTTGGCCTGCAGGGGCCGCTCCCATGCCAGACGGGCGAAGGAAACGAACCCACACGAGGTCTCCCGGCCTATCCGGCATTGGGGAGTTCAGCATCACGCTCCCCTTCACCAGCGAGCGGGAGCGGGCACAGTTTGGATCGTGACTCAGACGAGCCACTTGATCTAGGTACCCCGGGGTGCCGGGAGACGGTGGACAGCCTCATTGAAGCTGTCAATCAGACCCTGGGAATTGAAGATAGTGCTACCTTGGCCGCGGGCCAGGCAACCGCATAGTGTTTGGCACTCACCCAGAATTTGAGGACATAGTGCAGTGCCACAGAGAACGCCCAGATAGGCGCTTCTCGGGCCAGAAGACTATAGAGGCAAGATACCCATTTGCCCCGGAACTCTGTAAGAAATGGGCGGAATCCCCAGTGGTGGACTCGCCAGTGTCGCGCCTGGCCTCGAAGTCTTTGTTGTCGGTGCCTCATGGCTTGTCCATTAAGGACCCCACGGATCGGCTCATAGAGAGCTTGGCGCGATCAGTTTTTGAGGCATCAGGGTCGGCGCTCGCCCCCTCGTTCGCAGCGACGTGGGTAGCCAAAGCCATGATGTCATGGTCAGAGTCTTTGAATAAGGCCTTGCAGGATAGAGGCCTACCTGCGGAGGTGTCTGAGGTCGCAAGTCAGATTGCTATGGCTGGATACTACTTAATGCTTCTTTGGATGCGGCTAATTGTGCGGCATTTGCAGCTGCTACCGGTAGCCATTAGGAGAGCCCTCTGGTTGAAGACTTGGCGAGCCGATTCAATTTCCAAGAAGTCCTTGACTTCCTTGCCCTATCGGGGAAGGCCGCCTGTTCGGGGAGAAGTTGGATCAGCTCATCTCCGACGCGACAGGAGGAAAAATCAGCTTCCTCCCGCAGCAAAAGGTGAAACAGCCTTTTCGCCAGGTCCCGACGGATTTTCGAGCCTTTCGCAACACCGGATGGATGGCAGCAGCCAGTTCGGCCGGCCCACCTCGCTCCAACCAGGATAGGGAGCGACAGGTCTCATATAGACCCATTCCGGTGGGAAGGATGCGCGCTCGCCAGCCCTGGTCGAGAGGAGCCAGGGCCCAGAGACCCTCAGCCAAATGACTCGGAGCCCTTGGTAGGCGACATCAGCAGGGTGGACTGCTGCCTGCTCTTTTTTCGTCATATCTGGGCCGAGGTAGCACACGACTTATGGGTGGCGGAACTGGTGACTTCAGGGTACAAAATAGAGTTCATCAGGTACCCTCCAACACTGTTTTTTCTCTCCTGACTTCCCAAGGTGAAGCCCCTGGCAAAGGCGCTGCTAGGGGCCATCAATTCACTCCAAAACAACGGAGTCATTGTTCCCGTACCAGAGCACGAGAAAGCTCAGGGTTTTTATTCCAATCTGTTCGCGGTCCCCAAAAAGGACGGGACAGTCAGGCCGCTTTTGGACCTGAAGCTCCTAAACAGGTTCATCAGGGTCAAACATTTCAGGATGGAATCTCTCCGCTCAGTTATATCAGCCATGGAGCAGGGAGAGTACTTGGCCTCGATCGACATCCAGGATGCCTACTTGCACATTCCCATTTTTCCCTTGCACCAAAAGTTTCTTCGGTTCGCCATCAATGGTCGACACTTTCAATTCGCAGCACTCCCTTTCGGGATAGCCACCGTCCCCAGAGTGTTCACAAAGGTAATGGCAGTCGTAATGGCCGTCTTACACTTGGGGGGCATAGTCGTCTTGCCATACTTAGATGACCTCTTGGTGAAGGGTTCCTCATTTCGGGCATGCAAGGAGAATGTCAGCATTACGCTGGATGCAATCTCCCGCTAATGTTGGTTGGTCAACAGGAAGAAATCATCTCTGGTCCCAGCTCGGAGGATTGTTTTTCTGGGAATGATCTTCGATACCTCCCAAGGGTTGGTAATTCTCCCTCGAAACAAAGCCCTAGTGCTCCGGCAAGGAGTCCAGAAGCTCCAGCAGCCGGTCCCTCATACCATTCGGTTTGGGATGAGGATACTAGGGAAGATGGTGGCAGCAATGGAAGCAATTCCGTTTGCCATATTTCATCTTCGACCCCTACAGCACGCTCTCTAGTCAGCATGGGACAAGAACCCGTTCACTCTCGATCAGCGGTGCCGGCTGTCCTCTCAGGTCAGGTAATCACTAGAGTGGTGGACGAACAGATCCTCCCTTCTTCAGGGAAAACCGTTTCCCCCAGACTACTGGCTAGTCACGACCGACGCCAGTCTCCTCGGCTGGGGAGCAGTTTTTCGCCACCACACGGCCCAGGGCCAGTGGTCGCAACAGGAAGCTCGTCTCCCGATCAACTTATTGGAAATACGAGCGATCTGGCAGGCGCTGCAGCATTTTCAGCACCTCCTAGCAGGACGGCCCATTCGGATACAGTCAGACAACGCCACGGCGGTGGCTTATGTAAATCATCAGGGGGGCACGCGCAGCAGGGCAACCATGCGCAACCATGCGCGAGATAGCACGTGTGCTTCATTGGGCCGAGAAGAACCAGTCGTTAATATCGGCAGTCTACATCCCAGGCATAGAAAATTGGGCAGCGGACTTCCTCAGCCGACAAGAGGTCGTGGCTGGGAAATGGGCCCTCCACCCCGAGGTCTTCCAGCAAATTTGCCAACGGTGGGGAACACCGGATGTGAATCTGATGGCGTCCTGAATGAACGCCAAGGTGCCTGTGTTCGTCGCTCGGTCGCGAGACCCACGAGCGTTCGGGGTGGATGCGTTGGTCCTACCATGGAACCAGTTTCACCTTTCATACCTGTTGCCCCGTTGCCATTGCTTCCGAGGGTCGTCAGGAAGATCAAAACGGGGGGTCCCAGCAATTCTGCTGGCACCAGACTGGCCCCGTCGGGCGTGATACGCAGATCTTGTGCGGCTACTCACCGACGTCCCATGGCGACTGCCAGAGCGCCCAGATCTACTGCACCAGGGGCCGATCTTTCACCCGAACTCTGGGGCCCTGTGTTTGACGGCATGACCGTTGAATCTTGGATTCTAACTCAAGCAGGGTTTGAGCATGAGGTGGTCGCTACAGTGTTAGCACCAGGAAACCGACCTCGGCGAAAATCACCACCACACCTGGAAAGTTTTCTTCACTTGGTGCCGAGAGCGGGGTCGTTCGCCCCTGACATTCTCTATTCCCAACATCTTGGCTTTTCTTCAATCAAGCCTAGACTTAGGGCTGTCCCCGAGCTCCCTTAGGAGATAGATATCGGCGTTGTCCGTCCTTTTCCAGCGAAAGATTGCTACTAATATGCAGGTAAAGACTTTCATCCAGGGAGTCTCTTATCTAGTACCTCCCTATAAAGCGCCGATAGACACATGGGACCTTAACCTGGTTCTCAGTGTTCTGCAGGAAGCGCCTTTTGAGCCGCTACAGGATATTTCCTTATCGCTCCTCTCTTGGAAGGTGGTATTTTTGGTAGCCATTACCTCCGTTAGGCGAGTTTCAGAGTTGGCAGCGCTGTCTTGCCGAGCTCCTTTTCTCATTTTCCACAAGGGTAAATTGGTGCTTAGACCAGCTCCCCCCCCTTTTCTGCCGAAAGTCGTGTCCTCATTCCACATTAATGAGGATATTGTCTTGCCCTCGTTCTGTCTGGCACCGGTGCATCGCGTAGAAAAGGCTCTTCACGCGCTGGACCTGGTGAGAGCACTCAGGAGGTACGTGTCGCGGACGGCACCTTTTCGCTAGACAGATTCGCTGTTCGTGCTCCCTGAAGGGCGCAGGAGGGGACTTGCTGCCTCAAGATCGACCATAGCCAGATGGATCTGTTTAACAATTCAGGAGGCCTATCGCATTAGAGGTGCGCCGGTTCCATCAGGGATCAAAGCACATTCTACTTGGGCGCTTCGGCATCAGGCTTCGGCGGAACAGGTATGCAAAGCAGCAACCTGGTCCAGCCTGCACACGTTTACTAAACATTACAATGTCCATACTCGGGCTTCGGCGGATGCAAGCCTGGGTAGAAGGATTCTCCAAGCAGCGGTGGAGCACCTTTAAAGAAGAGGTGCATGTAGCTTGGATCGGTGAGTCAATCTCCCACCCAGGGACTGCTTTAGGACGTCCCACAGTACCTGTGTCCCCCAATGAGACAAAGGAGAAACATGGATTTTTGTGAGTACTCACCATAAAATCCTTTTCTCCGAGACGCTCATTGTGGGACACAGCACCCACCTGGTTAGCCAAGTTGGCTCTAGTTTATTTAATTAGTGTGTATTTCTTTTGTGAATATCAGGGTGGTTTTTCCTTGCCAGACGTATTGTTTTCTGCATTAAGGCTGATTGTTATTGTTCTCCTACTGCTTTTGCACTAAACTGGCTTCCGACCGCAATCAGGGCGAGGGTGTATACGGCGGGGAAGGAGCTAACCTTGTGGTGTTTGCCTAGTGTCAGCCTCCAGATGGCGGTAGCATACACCCACAGTGCCTGTGTCCCCCAATGAGCGTCTCGGAGCAAAGGATTTTACGGTGAATACTCACAAAAATCCATGTATTTGTCCCATGCGTGCGCAGTATGCTTTGCCCAACTGAGGGCAAATTCGAAAATCAGTAGTGCACATGCGTCGGCATGCGCAGTTGTTTGTCTCGGAAGTATTTCGCGGCCATGCACACTACTGATTTTCGGCTTGGTCCTCAGTTTGGCAAAGCATATTGCGCACGCGCGAGGTCACATTTCAATGCGCACGCACAAAATATGTACATGATCTGCAATCTTCACAGCGAAGAATGCACAGCAAGCCGAGGAGGAAGGCGTGACGGAACAGACGCAACACCCATTGGACCGAACAGATTAACATACAGCGCGGGACAAATACAAAAGGTTTTTAGGCGTGATACATGGGGACTCGGGGTTTCCGAACTAGTTGTGGAACACATAGCTGACACTCAAATAATATTTTTACCTAGTAGGCCAAAAATGTGGTGACAGCTTCCCTTTAATCATTTAATCCTTTGCTCTTTCTGGGATGTTTGGTCCCGTGGATGGTCCCATCAGTGACTGTCAGCTAGCCTCTCTATGTAAAATTATACAAAGAAAGCTTTCAGTCACTGATGGGACCGCCCACTAGACCGAAAATCCCAGAAGGAGCAGAGGTTTATGTGATTAAAACACAAATTATTTTGAATCTTTTCTCACAAAACTTTATATCAGTCTGCTTATCTCCACCTTGCTCTATATCATGGTGTCTGCCGATAGTATTGCAATTTCTTAGTGGTAATTTCCCCTTTAAATTAATAGTATTTTATATTTGTCCCATAAACAACATTTTTTACCCATTTACAGCATACATATATGATCCCTGGGGGTTTGGTTGCTAGGACTTTTGCCAAACCAAAAGCGATATCACATAGTCCCCGTGTTAATGAAGCGGTATCGAGCTTTTGTGATCAGTACTCCATTTGCTGTTAATATGGCTTGTGGGTCCCAGAGATATATCACATCTCCTGTGTAAAGGTGATACATGTTGTTTTTGGGACAACCCCTGTAAGCACAAATGGTAAAACCAATAAACTGCTTTATACCTAATGCAAGGGAGAGAAAACATTAACGGTATTTTACCAAGTTTGGAAACTATGCCCTAACCAATGGGTGGGGAGAACTTCCCGATCGCTGGAATGCCCACCGATCCTAAAAATAGGGGCTCTTCCTTGTGAATGAGTGATCTTGCACATCTCTGTTCCAATTATTCCCCATGGAACACCTGGAGAAGGCTTAGTATATGTTGGGCTGATATTCAGCACAACAATTTAAATGGTGTGGAGGTGACAAGTGATCAATTGCCTCTCTGTTCACACAGAAGCCCTAGTTCTTGGAATTGGTGGAGAGTCCCCAGCATTCAGGAAGTTAATACTTATCCTGTGGATTAGGGGATGATTCCAAATTTAGTACAATCTGTATTGAGGCCATGGACCCATGTATTTTAAAAGCTGCCTGTTTTTGTGCAAATCTATTGCAATTAACAGTTAAAACAAAGTGGATATGACTTCATGGAAACCCATGCTAACTTTACGTTTAAAGACTGTGTAGATGAGTACATTTTTGGTTCATTTTTCTCTATAGGCTTTTTTATAAGGAGAGTGAAAAAATGTATGTAAATCAACCAAAAAAACATAATTGCATTAATAAGTGTAGAGTCCTAGTGTTTCTGCACTTAATGGGAATCTACCTGTGAGCGCAGCATGATGGAGAGCCTGATTCCTACGATGTCACTTGCTTGGCTATGTTTTGCTGCTTCAGTATAACCGGAGATTATTATTACAGTACTAGGTGTCTCATTCCTCCTAATGAATGGCTTTTTTTTAACCCCACCAGTGATTAGCAGCTTTCTGTTAATATACAGTGTTAATATACAATGTACACAGAAAGCTGCAAATTTAGTGGTGTTTGCGGGGTGATGTAGAGCTCCGTATTTGAGCTCTGCAACTGAAAAAAATCATGATTGTGTTAAAATGAAAGCATGCAGACCAGCAAGTGACACATCAGTGGAATCGGGTCTCAGCCCCTACACAATTCTGCTCTCCAATTACATAACAAAAACCTTCTGACAGATTCCCTTAAGAATTAATTGAATTTTCCCAAAAATACATATTTTTTTTTAATCTCATTAATGAGAATGCAAAAATAATACGTTTATTCATTAGCACCTTAATGGTGTTACACAAATATGACGATAATATGTGAACTCTTTGGTATGTGGGTGCGATATGTTGTATATGTTTGTGCTCTCCTAGCAGCCTTTTTGTGTCTCGCAATATGTAACGTCTATGATTTCTGTTCCTGAAATGAAAACGTTGAAATATTGATTGTTTAGCATGCTTGAGATTTTGGCGCTTTCCCACGTACAGTAAGGACTGACTGGCATTATACTTTACTAATACCCCTATTTCGTGCAGTGGCCAGTGACCACTTGTCTGAGCAGGTTTATGCTTTTTCTCTTCTCCAAAAGTTCCAGACCTCTTGCTTTTATAGACATAATAAGTCTTTAAGATGTGGGTACTTTATTTTGTGTTTTAGTTAAGGGGCTTTTCCTAGTGGAAAGTCAAAAGCACACATGCTAATACATTTATTTTACCCACTTATATAGCACTATTATAAAGCATACTGTAATAATCATCACTGTCCGCATTGGACCATTCCCTATCAGTGTGTATTTGCTACTTACTCTATGTAGCAGTTCAATCCCCAAAGGCAGATGCCAGAGTCTGACACTGCAGGGGCTGAATAGCATTATCGAGGCATATTAAAATAGCATATATAGGGTTATATTACATGCTTGTCATGTGTACATTACAGTAATGCAGTTCCTAATTTTTTCCTTCCAAAATGTGTTTTGGTTGCTGAATTGCTTACAGAATGTTTTTTTAAGCACCTCTTTAAGAATACTAAGTTTAGACAACCATCACATTCAGAAGTTCTAAATGTTCTAAAATTACAATATGCTGCCTCATGTATAATTAATTACTATATCACATCTCTCCACATTTTTTACACTTTATAGAAGGTTCGCATTAGGCTTGCTTCTTTTTTGGTCTTTATAGCTCATCCGATTTGACATCTCATTTATATTTTGGTTTATATCACATATGAAAGTATCAGATGTCTCACACAATCACAATGTTAATTGTGGATTTTTTGTTATCTTTAAAAGGTACAATCACACATGCAAAATTTCCACTGCTGATTTTGCTGCCAATCCACATCAAATTTGCAAATAAATCCGTGTGTTAAATGGAGATAGCGATGCGGTCTGCCTCCGATTTCAGCTAAAGTATTGGAATGTGTGTCGTCTGCAGAAAAAAATTGCAGCATAAAATTTACTTGCTGTGGAATTAAAGTGTTCCACTTGTCAATTTCTGCTGTTTTTCCCAGCCTATGAATGAGATTTGATTTACCGTAAATTTTATTCACTTTCCTCCCACAAATCAAGACCAAAATTGCTGCAGACTGCAGTCACCGATGCCTCTACCTTGTGCCAGTCATTACACTGGCTACCCATCCACTCCAGAATTCAGTATAAACTTATTACCCTCACCCACAAAGCCCTCCATGGCTCAGCACCACCCTACATCTCCTCCCTTGTTTCAGTATATCACCCTACCCGCACCCTCCGTTCTGCTGATGACCTGAGGTTAGCATCCTCAATAATCAGAACCTCCCCCTCCCGTCTCCAAGACTATACACGTGCTGCGCCAATTCTTTGGAATGCACTTCCCAGGTCAATACGATTAGTCCCCAATCACCAAAATTTTAAGCGTGCCCTGAAAATGCATTTATTCACACTTGCCTACCGCCTCAACACATTAACCTAATCTATCCCTGTGTGGCACAGTCAAAAGTTTTACCATAACCAGATTCCCCGCATCATGTTCCCACATGCTTTATGCATCCATTAGCCCTCTGTGTTTGTACTGTTACACACTTAACATTATGGCTGGTCCATACAATCAGGGCAACTGTTACCACCCACCTTTCGTGTCTACCTCTTTCCTCATAGACTGTAAGCTTGCGAGCAGGGCCCTCATTCCTCTTGGTATTTGTTATAATCTATGTGACTATTGTTATGCTGTAATGTCTATTGTCTGTACAAATCCCCTCTGAAATGTAAAGTGCTGCGGAATATGTTGGCGCTATAGAAACAAAATTTATTATTATATTATGTAGTCTGTCAGCTGACCTGATACATTTAGGATAATTGCCAAGCTTCCTTATATCATCTGATGAGAAGCCTCATTGACCACTAGTAATTTTACTATGTGTAAATGTTCCGTGTTGATGCACAAAGCTCCTGTCTGTAGGGAAGGATTGCAATCCTCTGGTCTATCTTTGTTGTGCAGTCGACAGAATGATGGATTATATATTTCCCAGTCTCTTTCTACTAAATGTATAGTTTATCATTTCTTCTATTGACAGTATACTGGAATTTTTCCTCAGAGTCTTACATTTAAAGAGAAAATGCCATACCTTAAATTTAAAGAGAAGCCCACAGATCTGGAGACCAGAAGTTATAAGTACTTGTTGTTGTCTATGGTCAAACTCATCCATGGGGACCCAAAGCTGCTTTTGTATGTAAGTAAAGTGTATTGGCCATTTAATGTACCTTTGTCCAGGTATCTTGAGGATTCTGAGGAGTGTCATTCTGTAATGGATATAGAGGGCCGGCCACCATTCTTCACAAGTCTGTCTTAGTAAATTGTTGCAATCTCCCATTAAATGGAAGCTGAACTTTCAGTAATATTTGCATACATTTATAGTGCAATCAAATTAAGAAAATGTTTAATGTATCTTAGAGATAAATGTTTCTTTCTACACTTATGAGCCACTTCTTCCCCTACTTCCTCCTGAACTCACCATTTACTGAGAAAAATTAGCTCAACTCCATTTTGCTCACGAGGTGTCAGACTTCACAGCAAAAGTCTATGGATAGGGAGGAGGAGAATAGTAGTGTGAAAAGCTGAGAGGCTGAAAATTCTTACTTGATCCTGGCTATGTTCTGCCAAAGGGAAGAGGAATCCCTTACTGTATTTTCAGTGTATGGGAGACACCATCGCAGCTCATTTTTTTTTTTCCATCAGCACAGAGACGACTGTAAATTAAAGCGAGCGTCTGCTGAGGAGGGAAAACTCTTTAAAAAAAAAAAAAAAAAACCAGGATA